>NC_089837.1:223458975-224058975 GCF_035609145.1 Eleutherodactylus coqui | reverse complement strand
ATCTTTTGGGCCCGACGTAAAAAGGCCCGCTGCTATATTGGCTTGGCCGGGCGTTTTTACATCTCAGAAATACGACCATGTGATCTGATGCATTGGAATCCAATGCATCAGATCACAGTCCATATCGGCTGACCCTTAGGCTTCTTCACACAAGTGTATATCGGCGGCGCTTTCACTTCTGGCCAATATACGCTGCCCATCTGATGCATTGGTTTACAATGCATCGCTTCAGATGGGCGTTTTGCCGTGGTGTAAAAGTGCCCGGCCGGCCAAGATAGCATATACTGTGCATTTTGGCAGGGCGCTTTTACATCGGTCAGGAAAGATAGTCCAGGAACTGTCTTCCGGCTGGAATACAGCGTCTCCCATAGACTCTTATGGTAGCTGCCGGAGAAGGGAGGTCGGAGGGAGTTTAGCAGCGTGTCTGCTAAACTCCCACCCCCTTGCCTCCTTCTCTCTGCCCCTTGCCGGCTGTTTGCAAAGGGACGGGATGGGGCGGGATGCTAGTTGCTAAGCTTAGCACACTAGCTTCTGTCCCATCCCACCCCCTTCCCATGCCGAGAGCCATTGAGGGGGTGGAAAGGGGGATGCAGTTTAGCAGAGATTAACTGTCTTACCCCCCCCGCCCCTCGCGCACCTGACGGCAATCCATGCTCAGGCGTATTTGCGCTGGACCCATGCCGTCTGGACGGGCACACAAACAGCAGATTTGTGCGCCCCATTCACGTGATTTTCGGTCGGTGCTGTGGCCGCGACAAAGCCGACCGAAAAACGCTTTGTTTGTGTGAATGAGCCCTTAGGATGTTGCCTATGTAACCATGTAATGCTGTAATTTATGCCTAATACCATACTTTGTACATCTTTCTTTGCACTGATGTTGCAATGCTTCGCAGAAGTCACCATTCTACTGTAGGTTATATATTGTTTTGCTTGAATCAGCAATAGAAGTGCTGCTATATATGGCCAAGGTGATGAAGTTGCTCATGAGCAAATGCTTAGATAAGTCAACAAGAATAGTGTCATATGTAAGCTGTTGAAAATATGTTAGGGTAGGTGTTAACATTAACTTGTAAAGTAATGCAAAAAACTCTATAAAGTTATGTTGATAAGATCACCAGACATATACCATGTGACAACTGGCAATCACAAGTTGCAGGTTGCTAGGTGGTTGCTACTAAACAGACACTCTTGAACTGTGCAAACTAACCGGATCATGTTTGTAGGAGAGCAAGAAAGGACGGACATGTCCACTGACTAGAATGGGAATTTCCATGTCCTGAAGCAGTGCTAAGAAAGTAGTCATTGATGAGTACAGCATGTTATAATATATGACAGCTATGTGTGCAGTATGTAGACCAGGCATTGTTCTACTAAGGTTGTACTAAGTGATGTTACGTACCGTCAGCCCTGATTCTACTTCATTGATAATATTAACCCAGATCTGAATACTGTCACTGTCAAACATGGAGACAATATACCCTTCATATTACCAACCCGATTATTTCTTTTCTTTCTGGACAATTAAAAAAAAATCAGACAGCTGTGATTTTTATGAACAAATTGTAAAAGTATTGTAAATCATAAAGATTATAGGTAACATGTATATAACATATAATACTCATAAGAACACATTAGCAGCATTCACAGAGATCCATAAAATGATAATTACAATCAAATAATCTTTACAAGGTCTTCCAGTTTTAGAGAAAACACAGACATATCAATTTTTCATTCAGACCCAAACAGAGCAGGAAAGCAGAATCCCCAATGCAGGCGTGAATCCACCCTAGCATCAATTAATCCAGATTTGCATCCTTAACATTCATTAATCCAGATTTGCACAACATGAAGGACAATACGCTTAGAAAAATCGACAGCACAAACTTTTTAAACAAATAACCATTTCATATAAAAAACGCACACTGATATTTTAAGAATACTTAGGAACACACCGTTTGTGCCTTGGAAGATACAAGCATAGTTTGTAGCATCTAAAAGTTTGCAGCAGAAAAATCAAATAAGATTGTGAAACAACTGTACAAATTCTAGAAACAAAGTATAGACCGTAACGTCATTTGTAAAGGTAAAATAATACGAGAAATCTGAACTAAATATAAAACCTTGAAAGTCCTTAAAGTTTAAATCGGAGCTGTGGGCAGTTCACATAGTGGCTGTTGGAAGATGCCTAGAATTTAATCACTAACCCTTTCCAATCCACTGTCTGATATCTGATGTCAGAAGACGTCCGGCAGGGTATTCTTACTGTATAATATGGGCCACTCTGTTGTCGGGGGCCTCTCCAGCATGTCCCATATCGCAGTACTGGATCTAGCCAGCAGATGGCGGCATTGTATAATGGCAGACAGAGAAAGCCCCCTGGGAAACCCTGAATCCAAAATTGGATTGCAAAGGGTTAAAGGGAAGCCGTCACATTGAATTTGCTGTACATTCTGCAGACATCATGTTATGAAGCCGGGGTTGCTGAGCAGATTAATATATAATTTTATAGGAAAAAATTCTACAAAGCACGTATTATATTTTTTAAAATCTTAGACGTCCAGTGGGCGGTCTAATCAGTGACTGACAGCTATTTCTGTATACAGTCACCGCCCACTGGACCATAAACCCAGATTAAGCAGCTATTTAAATAAACGCAATACAAATTAGGCCTCCTTCACATATCGCATCGCCTCAAAAAATCACAGCAACACTGCATTACCAGCAAAAAAATGTGCGTTTTCTCATCCATCCATCATGCTAAAAGGACACTGCAGTGGCAATCGGCTTGAATAGCTAAATAGAGCCAGCTGTCTTCTTCAATGAGTGCTGGACGCAGATACACTCCCTCCCCTCCTTTTTTTTTAGCGCCGTGCGATTTTCGTCAAAAGAAAGGTCATGGCCTATTTTTTTATGCTGTGAGGAAAAAGCACTACTGAAAATCACCGCCAATTTAGCGATTTTTATTTGCTATTTTTTTTTGCACGGCTAAAAATCGCCAATGTAAATTAACCCTTTCCAATCTACTGTCTAATGTCTTCCAACATTCTGTTTGAAGCCTCTACAGCTCCAATGTGGGAAGACGTCCAGCAAGGTATTCTTACTGTATATTACTGGCCGCCCTGTTGTTGTGGACCTCTGCGGCATGTCACATACTGCAGTACTGACTTTAGCTAGCAGATGGCGCCATTGTAAAATGGCAAAAGGAGAAAGCCTCCTAGGAAACCCTGAATCCAAAATCAGATTGCAAAGGATTTATGCATTGGAATTTGCGAATTTCCCGTGACGTGGCTAATAGCTGTTCATGCACAACTATGCTCCGTAGCAGCGAGCGTAGTTGCACTTAGGGCTGTCTGTTGTTGCCCTAAATATGTGTCAGATTTTCCATAGGCATATCTAACACACATGAACATACCATGTGATCATGGGGTCCTGATGGGTCTCTGTGGAAGTCCCCTAAAGGGACAAAAAAAATGTAAGAAAAGTTTTAAAAAAATAGTAAAAAAATTATAAAAGAATAAAAATAAAAACACCAAAACCCCACCTTTTTCCCTTTACTTTGTAAAAAATAAAAAATTAAAAACAAAATTACACATGTGGTATCCCTGCATTCATAATGACTCAGAGAAGGAAATTAGTACATTATTTAACCCCATAATGAAGCGGACCCTTTTTTTTTCCCCTTTTGATTTTTTCCTCCCCCCTTTTAGAAAATTGTAACTCCTTTATTTATCCGTCGACGTCACTGTATGAGGGCTTGTTTTTGGTGGAACAAGTTGTATTTTTCAGTGGTGCTATTTAAAGTACCATATAATGCACTGAAAAACTTTTACAAAAGTGCGTTTTGTATCTACGGTGCACAAACTGCAACAAAAATGACATGATAACTTTATTCTATGGGTCGGTATGATTACTCCGATACCAAACTTATGTAGTGTTTTGTTTTTTTTTTGCTGTACTACTTTTATTTTTTTTCAAAAACATTTAATTTTGAAAATTTTCTGCTGCGCAATAACTTTTTTGTTTTTTTGTCGACATAGTTGTGCGAGGAATCATTTATGGACGCGGTGATACCAAATATGTATTTTTCTTTTATGATTTAGATTTTTTTAATATAGAGATGGCAAAAAGAGGGTGAGTTTAACTTTTATTCCTTTTTTTTTTACAATTATTAATAAAACTTTATTGATCTTATGTTATTGAACATGTTACTGTGTGTTATCGGTGGTGTTACATTACTTACTTTTTCACTTAAAATTGAATCATCAAGCTGTGACCCCCTTTACTTTTCCTGTTTAGGACCTAAACAAATGTTGTACCAAATTTCAGGTTTGTACGACACCGGGAAGTTAGAGAATTAGATTAGGTACATTACATAAGGGGTCACTTACTTTTGTACTTAGGATTGAAGAACTAAGTTGTGACCCCTTTACTTTTCCTATTTAGGACCTAAAAATGGTCACACTTGTATGACACCATTAAGTTAGAGAATGAGTGGCCAGTCAGTCAGTCAGTGAGGGCTTTCGCCTTTTTATAGCTAGATAGATATAGACTAGCTGATATACCCAGCTTCGCCCGAGTTAATTTGGTACATGTGTTTACCTATTGTTCGCATGGAGATTTTATGAAGTTGTGATTACTTCAGAGGATCCGAGGAATAAAATATGTATACACATAGAGGAGCGTTAGATTCTCCTTAGACTGCATGTACCAATATCCCTCTGAAGAATGTGCCACCCCTCCCACTCTCCTCACTTTTTACCCTTAAAGGTAACGTCCCTTTTTATTCAAATTTACCCCTAGACTGAAGGTTGCAGCCCCTTCTTCGCCTTAAAGGCATGTTCCATCCCTGCACTCCATGGCCATTTCCTTATATACATTGCAGACTTTCAGTGTATGCACACAGAGCTCAGTTAGATTCCCCTCAGTATTTACACATAGACGGGAGATAGATTCTCCTCTCCTATGTGACTGTGTGAGTTACATATGATGATATCACCATCATGTGGTCATTCACCAGGGCTCTGATCTCTGTCCCTGATCACATGAGGGTAAAGTCATTACAGGTCCTAAAACATGCAAAGTGTGACAGCAGCAGTGTGTTTACAAGAACTGTGATGATGTTACCGTCATGTGATCAGGGGCGGGCTGATCATTTTCTTGCTTAGAATTAAATATTAAAGTTGCGACCCCTTTAAATTTCCAATTTACGATTTAAAGAATGATTGTGCCAAATTTCACATTTGTGTGATACAGATGTGTGTTATTAGTTACATTTCATAGGGGGTCACTTAATTATTCAATCTTAAGTGTAAAAGTAAGTTGTGACACTTTTACTTTTCCTGTTTAGGACCTAAAGAATAGTCGTGCCAAAGTTCACGTTTGCACGACACCGGGAAGTTAGAGAAGTAAAGTGGTGGTGAGTCAGTCAGTCAGTGAGGGCTTTCTCCTTGAAATATATAGATTAATAGTATATGATATCTGCATGATACTGGAAAAAAGAGTTTGATTAGTAAATGTGCGAGAGGAGCCCCCAGGGTGGAAGCTCTAGTCAGGATACAATGGGCACGCTCAACGCAGAATAGAGGCAAGAAGGAGTCTGATCCGTATATGTCTCTTTAAAAAGCGATTCAAGATATTCACAGGGACTTCTCCCCTCAACTACTTCTGGTAGTCCTATCAGTTTAATATTGTCAAATTTCTGATGCTACGCAGTAGAAGTAGACTCCAGTGCCTGTACTTGTGGTCTGAGTGCAGTAGTCATATCTTCCAGATCAGAGACATGGGTCTCCAGTAGAGTGCTCTCGCAGTTTCTGCAGAGATCAAACTGACTGTAGAGAATCTATCATTTCCATTAAAGGGGTTGTCTCGCGGGAGAAAGTGGGGTTATACACTTCTGTATGGCCATATTAATGCACTTTGTAATATACATCGTGCATTAAATATGAGCCATACAGAAGTTATACACTTACCTGCTCCGTTGCTGGCGTCCTCGTCTCCATGGTGCCGTCTAACGCTCTCTTCTCCTTCCATTTAGACGCGCTTGCGCTGTGCGGTCTTCTGCTGTGTTCAATGGAGCTGCTCCAGCGTGCTCGCGCCGCCGAGGTCTTCTGCGCATGCGCAGACCAAAAAATGTTTACACTTATGGACCTGATTTAACTAGAAACAATATCTTTCTGTGGGTCAACTCCTTTAGGAGATGATGGTGAAGAAACAAAAGAAAATAATAAATAAAGCAATAACGGATGTCTAATTCGAGTAAACATTAGTAATAAATTATCCAACTGTCAAGGAGTATGACACAAAGTTTTACTAATTAGAACTTATATAGTACTAGTAGATATACGCTGCGTTGCATTGTGATTTTATGACTAGCAGTCCTGGAATATACAAAGTGAGCCACAACAATGAGCCCGGCATTGCACAGTTATGGAAGTCGTCCAAAATAAAAAGCACACAGCGCAGCTTTTATTTTACCTCAGAAGTATAAGAAAGAAAAGCTGAACTATGATTGGTTGCTCTTGGCAATAATAATTATACGAGAAGTCTGTGAGTTTTCGATCTTTAATTCCGCCAGTATTTGTCGCCTGGTGCTGAAAAACGCTAATGCTGCAAAATTTCACTCAAATCGGACCAGAACTGTGGATTTGTATACGACACAAACAAACAGATTGTGCGATATATGTATGTATATATGTACGTAATGCTCCAACAGACAGACAAACAGACAGACATTGACAAATATATGGACCATTGGTAACAGCATTATTCTAGATACTGAAACTCCCGCCCTTTCCTTTCTGAACACATGCAGGGCTCATGGTCATGTAAGGACATCCCATGATGATTTATACGATGATGGATTGTTCTACCATAAACTAATATTACCTTTTCATCCTTATTACCACCTAAATATTCAGTAATTGATTGATCAACTACATGTCTGCTTGAAGGTTTACACGGCATTCAGTAAGGTTGAAGAAACATTATAAATGTTTCATAGCTTTAGACAACCTAAAAATACCAAAAGCAAACATTTTATTTCACGCTTATTCTAATATCCACTGAACTGACTGGACAGACCCTTTAGTTTATTACAGTATTTCCATCATCCTGTCTCAGCAGCAATAAGTACAAAAGACCAAATTTCAGCGGTATGAATTATTGCCTTGAACATAATGTTGAGATTAGCGTGTGATGGTGCGAATGCCAATTATGAATCATGAGTGTACAATTTTCAGCTTTGATTTACTATGTTGATATTCTAAGAACAGACAGTACAACCTCTGCCTAGTCAATAGCCCTAAAATAAAGCAGTGTAAATATAGAAAGTATAGAATATCATTCACAGCAGCTTTTTGAAAACTACAATTTTCCCAAAATTATAAATGCAATCAAGCATTGCCCAACAATCAGATTGTTTAGCTTTTATTGTACTTCTGTTTTCTTATTAAACAGTTTTCACACAATAGAAATCTATGTGACTGTGATTTGGAGACTAGACATAAATATAATCTCAGTAAGGGCTTTTACCCCCTACCGCTTTTTTTAACGCTGCAACATCGCTGCGTTTTTTTAAATCAAATGTAGTGGGACTTTCTAATGTTAAAATGGCATTGCACAAAAATTGCAAGTTTGTGCTTCTGCATTGACATTTGCATTAAAAAAACCGCTAGTGGGTAGAAGCCCTAAGGCCTCATGTCCGCGGGCAAAAGAAGAATTAAAATCCGCAGTGGATTTTAACTCTTCTCCTGCCCGCGGATCCGCATCCCATAGGGATGCACTGACCACCCGCGGGTAGATAAATACCCGCGGATGGTCAATAAAACTGATTTTGAAAAAAAAATGGAGCATGAAAAACTCTGGACCATGCTCCATTTTCGTGCGGGTCTCCCGCAGGGACGGCTCCCGCAGGCTTCTATTGAAGCCTATGGAAGCCGTCCGGATCCGCGGGAGACCAAAATCGGAATTTACTCACCCGCTCCGGATCTTCCCTTCGCCGAGGCTTCCATCTTCTCTCCGTTGCGGCCGGATCTTTTTTCTTCGGGCCGGCGCAAGCGCGAGGCACGCAAGCGACGTGCCCTGCGTATCCGCCGGGCCGAAGAAAGAAGATCCGGCCGCGACGGAGAGAAGATGAAGCCGCGGCGAACGGAAGATCTGGAGCGGGCGAGAGGTAAGTTTATTCTTATTTTTATGCCTCATGTCCGCGGGGCAGGAGGGACCCGCTACGGATTCTACATGGAGAATCCGGAGCGGGCCTGATTTTCCCCGTGGACATGAGGCCTAAAAGTCAAGTGTTGGGCTCTATTTCTTTGTTCACCTCCAGCAGCAGAAAGTCGAGGTGCAGCCTGGGACAAAATGACGATTTTACCATAGGGTACAGAGAAGACCTTAAATGTGACAGTCGAAATGGACACACTTTCTGATAGTTTGCCAAAATTAGTACTGCAATTAAAATAAATCCCATATTGTATGTAAAAACATATTTACTAAACACTGACCACGGACTTATTCACACAAGCGTATATCGGCCGCCGTTTTCACGGCTGGCCGATATACACTACGATCCGATGTATTGGATTCCAATGCATCAGATCACACAGGCACATTCCCGCGGCATAAAAGTGCCCGGCCGAGTGCTTTTACGCCAGGCAGGGAAGATATCCTTGGAACTATCTTCCTGGCCAGACTATGGCTGGTGCCTTAGACTCCAATGGGAGCAAATGGCAGCGCCCGGAGAAAGGGAGGTGGGAGGGAGTTTAGCGGATTGACTGCTAAAATCCCTCCCCCCTCTCTCTTCCCCTCTTGCTGTTTGCAATGGGAGGGGATAGGAGGGGGCGTAGCTAAGCTCTGCCTGCCCCTCCCATTGCTGGCTGAGGACAAGAGGTGGGAGCTTAGCTCTGCCCCCTCCCCCTCCCATTGCAAACCGCCAGAGGGGAGGAGAGAGAAGGTGAGCCGGAAAGGGGGAGGGAAGGGGGAGACAGCGTAGCACAGCTAAGCTGTCTCCCTACCCCTGACAGCATATACAGCGAGTCCGTGCATCACATGGTAGTGTATGTCGGCCAGCCGGGAAAACGCCGGCCGATATATACTCGTGTGAATAAGCTCTAAGGCCTCGGTCAGATGGGCATTTTTTCGCGCGATTTGCGCATGCACATGCGTTCGGTGATTTTATAAAACCATTGCTTTGCAATGGTATCGGACACATGAGCGCTTTTTATGCGCTCGTCCGATAAATTATAGAACAGAAATCGCAGATCGCACCTATCTGCGATCTGCGATTCCTGTTCTCTTCTCTATATGCGCTCAATGGGGCCAGCGGCAGCAGCGCCGACCCCATTGAGAACATATAGTAGACAAATCATTCTCCTCTGCCACAGCTGTAACAGCTGTGGCAGAGAAGAATGATGTTTGCCCATTGAATTCAATGGAGCTGGCAATACAGCCGGCTCCATTGAAAGCAATGGGCTGCTGGCGATCGCACAATGAATTTTCGGGAAGGGCTTAAAAATATAAGCCCTTCCCTGAAATTCATCCAGAAATGTGTAAAAACAAAAAAAATATATATACTCACCTGGTCCCGGCAGACGGAGTTCAGCCGCGGCCAGCCGGCAGTTCTCCTGAACTGCCCTGAGTAGTATTCAGCAGCCGGGGATTTAAAATCCCCGCCTGCTGAATGAGCTGCCTCTGATTGGTTACAGCCTTACCAATCAGAGGCAGCTCTCACTTACCCATTCATGAATTCATGGATGGGTGAGTAAGTGCTGCCTCTGATTGTCATTCAGCTGAGAGCTGCCCCTGATTGGTCCCTGCGCTGAGCCAATCAGAGGCAGCACTCACTCACCCATTCATGAATTCATGAATGGGTGAGTGAGAGCTGCCTCTGATTGGTGATGGCTGTGATCAATCAGAGGCAGCTCATTCAGCAGGCGGGGATTTTAAATCCCCTGCTGCTGAATACTACTCAGAGCAGTTCAGAAGAACTGCCGGCCGGCCGCGGCTGAACTCCGTCTGCCGGGACCAGGTGAGTATATATATTTTTTTTGTTTTTACACATTTCTGGATGAATTTCAGGGAAGGGCTTTTATTTTTAAGCCCTTCCTGAAAATTCATCGTGAGATCGCCCGCAGCCCATTGCTTTCAATGGAGTCGGCTGTATTGCCGGCTCCATTGAATTCAATGCGCTGGACAGCTCCGGCCCGCTTCTAATGAAACGCGGCTGGAAGCAGTTTTTTCGGGCGATTTTTCGGCCCCGGTCACGTGATTTGCGGATGCGCATCCGTCATGCGATCCGCAAATTGCGGGAAAAAACGCCCGTGTGACTAAGGCCTTATACTGTAAATTTTGATTTATTACTACTTGGCCAATTTGATATATCGGGTATAATTTATAGAGGTTGGAATTTTCAGAAAGTTAGAAAAAAAACTCTACTTCTGTGTCAATTTGTGAAATAAATTCTGTATACCATTTTATGTATCACTCCTAGTTGATACCGGAATGTGAACTGTTTCCTTTTCTCACTTGTTGCAGCAAGTTCCTTCTCTCAGTTACTCCTATTTTTTCAGAATGCATTAATATGTCACAGTAGATCATGCATTTGGAAAGTTACAGCACCTGCTCTGCAATTTTGTAACACACATGTGAGTGTAGGAAGAAGACCCACCCAGGTAGAATCTATCATGATCTTATACCAAAATAATGTAAAACCTGTATTGCTGCATTTAGACATGTTTACTTAGATTTATCCACATTGTGTTTGAGCCCTGCACTTACTGTATACACTGAAAAACTCTAGATGTATACGCCAAATATATCTCTAGAGCCCTATTCACCAGGCGGAGGCCAATAAAGTGTCCTTTTTGCCTCTGCTAAGCTAGTATGCATTGGTATAGCTTCTTTTTTAACTGTGTAGAAAAAAATGCAAGAGGAGTATCTTTTTAAAAGTATACACTTTTTGCATGGGAGCCAATGGGCGATATATGCAGGGCTGTTTTAACAACCTTAAGAACGTGGCCCTTTTTTGGGGGGGGGTGGGCATTTTTGTTTCCCCGCCCCCCCCTTTAAAAAATCATAACTCCTTTATTTATTCATCAATGTAGCTGTATCAGGGCTTGTCTTTTGCAGGACAAGTTATATTTTTCAATGGTACTATTTAATATACCATATACAGTACTGAAAAACTTTTAAAAAATTCTAAGTAAAGTAAAATGAAAAAAAACGACATTCATTCCACCATCTTTTGGTGCATCTTGTTTCTAAGACGCACAAACTGCAACAAAAATAAAATGATAACGTTATTCTATGGGTCAGTACAATTGCTACAATACTAAACTTGTATAGTTTTTTTTTTGCGGTATTACTTTTATTTTTTTCAAAGACATTTCGTTTTTTAAAATCATTTTTTGCCGCCATCTTCTGTGCGCAATAATTTTTTAATTTTTCCGTCGACATAGTTTTGCAATAGCTCATTTTTTACGAGCCAGCCTGTAGTTTATGTTGTTATCATTTCGGAATACGTATGACTTTTTGGTCGCTTTTTATTGCATTTTTTCTGGGAGACAGGGTGACTGAAAAAGTGCATTTCTGGCGTTGTTTGTTTCACTGTGCGGAGTGAATAATGTGCTACTTTCATAGATCTGACTTTTATGGATGACATAGATATGTCAAAAGGTGAGTGCCTTTTTTTTTTTTTTACAATTAGTAAAACTTTATTGAACTTATTTTAACTTTTTTTTTAGCCCCTTTTGGGGACCACAACTAGAGATGCTTTGATCGCTCTTGCAGTATAATGTAATGCCATAGCATGGCTTAATAGGCAGCCCTGGGGCCTTTCAGAAGGCCCCCAGCTGCCATGATACCTGTACGGCTCCCTGTTCGGGGGATTTAAATACTGCTGTCAGAATTGGCATTTATAGAGTTAATAGCGCTGATCAGCCGCGCGGCTGATTGCAGCTATTGCCCACAGGTGTCAGCTGATTTGCACATTTGTTTTAGACATAGGGGACTTAAACTTGTGATTGTTTGATAATTTCTGCAGTAGGATGTAATACCATAGTTAAACAGGCATCACGGTATAATGTAAAACTACACAGGCATGGCTTGATAAGCAATCGGCAACAGCAGCCCTGGGGGCTCTCAGAAGGCCCCCAGCTGCCTTGGTAACCAAACGATAACTCGCAATGTCATAGCGGAGGGTCCTTTTGGGCTCAAGCTCTGAGGTTTTGACTGATTGAGAGTGGCAGACAACTTTTTTGGTCCATATTGAGACCCTTGGCAAAAAATGATGCCAATCTTGAACTTGGCATACAAATGGTTCGGATGCAGGCATTGCAGGACTGTCTTTACATGTTTCCTGTGAGAAGTAATGTCTCGTGAGAAAATCAGGATATCCTCCTAGTACACAATGACTAAGTAGTACTAACGATTCCAGAATATATCATTCACAAACTCTTGAAAAACAACAGAGTTCATAATGTCATGCACATAATGTCCAGTTCTAATATTGAATTCCATTTTCTATTCATCTCCTTCAGTTATCCTGATGAAGTTGTAGGCCCCTTGGTGATCAAGCACAACGAAGATCGTAGGCCCCTGTAGAAGCAAATATACTCTTTGCTTCTATTTTCCACCAGCACTGCATTACTTAACTCTGCTCAGTGCTTTCAGCCCAGCTGCAGCTTAATTGGTAATTATCTTCCTATTTAGCTGAGCTGGGGAAACCTCCATCTTTGCCTCAGTATTGAGGTGTGTTTGCTTCAGACACCAGCATGTCTAGGTTGCCTGTCTCTGGACTGTTTGGTCTATCTGATCCTGCTTTTTAATCTTTTTATTCTGTATGTTCTTTGACTTGTGCTTTAGCCTGTGTGCGTCTATCTATTTTCCCTCCAGTCTGTGTATTGTTCCTGTCTCTGTGGTAAGTCAGTCCTGTTGTGTGGTTTGCTTGCCTTGTGGTCAGTACATCCTCTCTGTGTCCTGTCAGGGATGGTCAGCTCAGAGGTTCTAGCGTGGGGTCATCCTTATCAGAACGATCACCCTGCTTACAGGCAGGGGCCTTCCCATCTTCATGATCAACTAAGGGCTAGACTCCCCACCTGATATTGCCCTGCAGTACCTCTTACCACTGGGGTCAACTGCCAGCCACACCAGGTCTGGTTCAAAAGCCAGGTTGGTTGGTTATCACTGTGGATCCACACTCTCAGTCTGTAACAAGAGGGTTTGTGAATAATCCCTCTTTTGAGATTATCCTTGATTGTTTGCACATAGTTTTGGTTTCAGGCATGGATAACAAGTGAACCCAACTTCTGGGAGGTGAGACGCCAAGCAGGAGGTCAATAGGATAGTCATATGGTCTGTGTGGCGGCAGGGCCTCCCTTTTACTGAACACATCTGCATACATAGCAGATTGTGCAGGGAGATGTAGAAGTTGAGAAGGAATTTGTAGTTTGGAGCAACACGCGCAGACAATACTGCCCAGTATGCCAGTCGATACCGGCTTAGCTGCGGGGTCCACAAGCCATTACACACACAACTAGTGCTGGTAATGTGGCTGCTAGTGCTACGCTGTGCTGAGGCGCAATACCTATAGGTCTGAACAAGAGCGTAGTGAAGAAGCAGGCTAAAGTCAGAGCTCTGGCAGTGTAGGTGTGTTAACGAGATCCAAACTAAATGACAAGGCAGGTAGCAAGCAGAGTCCAGAATACAGAACAGAGAGCACAGAAGTCAGAATGGTCCATACGGTCAGAACCAGGAATACACACAAACTGGGGCTTTGTCACAATGGTTAATGAAACCAATTGCTTAGTTATCCACCGTTAGGGGTGGATGGCTAATATAGCAGGTACAAGAATGGGATTGGTAGGGGACAGGTTTAGAGTGAGCCATTTTAAGAGAAGCAGCAGGGCGTGCACAAGCCCTGTGGGCAGACACCAGGGATACAGAGAAGCACTCGGCACGGCATGCAGAACAGTGACGCCGAATGACAGGTGAGGCAGGGGAGTGACAATGACGCGTTGTGACACTGTATCAGACTATGTAGGCACAAAACCCTTTGACAAGGGGACTTGTAGGACCCAGTTGGTAATTTATTCATAAGTTTCTAGGAGGAATAAAAGAGAATACAAATATTTACAAGAATACAAGTATTTACCAAAACAGATGTTGGGAGAGCAGGCAGGTCCTCTTTAACTGACACAGCACATAGGCTACTCTCACACAGGCGTTTGTAAAAGTATTTCATCCACTTAAAAATAACAGTAGTACCGAAAGGAGTTGTCTAGTTTAGAAAACCTCTATTCACGTATACTTGACTTTAGGTCAGTCTCACACATGCGTTTGTAAAAACGCCGCATTTTATAGCATTGTCGAACGGTGTTTCACAGCATTTTTAACGCACCCCATCATTGCAATGAGTGATTAGGTTTGTTAAAAAGTACTGCAACGCACTAAATTAGAACATAGAGCATTCAGTTTACAAATGTCGCGCTGAAACGCTCATCTGAAAAGCTCCATTGAAATTAATGGAGTTCAGTACAGCGTATTTAGTGGGCGTTTCAAACATCTGCTAATCGCTGTAAAAAAGAGTGTCCATAATGATTCTGGAAAAATAATTACTTCTACATGTCATTATTTTCACATTTGCAAAAAAGATGTATTTTACAACATGATTTAATTTGTGAAACAAATTGTGTAACTTTATGCGGCAGACGCAATTTGCTTGTGAGGTAGAAGGTAGTGGTTGCAGATTCACAGTTGCTGGCATACTGAGATAGTAATTGAATAATTAATATGTAGGCACAAGCTGTAAAATTACCATATGTGTGTTTGGTTTGCTGACTAACAATTGTATGTGTGTGGCTTTCATATCAGACTATTCAACATAGAATGGACTAGGTTTACAAGCAAACACTAGCTGTTAGGATTCATATATCTGCCATGTTTTTCTGAAAATAAGACACTGTCTTATATTAATTATTGCCCCAAAAGAGGCACTAGGTCTTATTTGGAGGGGGGGGGGGTGTTATTATACTTACCTAGCAGGCTCAGTCCAGGTCCCTCCCGCTGCTCTCCCCTGCTCCGATGCGCTTCCGGCAGTCATTGGCTGCTCATACAAAATCACATTCTGGTTACAGCATTCATAAATCCCGCTTCCAGGAAGCGATGGCTGTGATTGGTTCTTCGACTGATGCTCAGCCAATGAATACAGCGCTGGATGAACCAATGTGATGGCTGGGATTGGTTTATCCAGTCCTGCATTTATTGGCTAAGCAGTGGTGGAAAAAACAATCAACAGCCATCAAATTGTAGAGGCGGGATTTATAAATTGGCTGAACCGCGGCCGAAGAACCAATCACAGCCATCATTTCCTGGAGGTGGGATTTATGAATCCTGTAACCAGGAAGTGACGTTGTACGAGCGGGTTAGGACTGCAGGAACCGCGCCAAAGCTTTAGAGAGCAATGAGAGGGACCTGGTCCGAGCCTACTAGATCATTTATTTTTATGTAGTGAATCTAGGGCTTATTTACAGGGTAGGGCTTATATTTTAAGCCTCTCTGAAAATTAGGCTAGGACTTACTTTCAGGGAAACAAGGTATATGCCTTTTTTATTGGGTTCTACTAATGAAACGGACTGAGGCTGATGAATATACAGTATTTAGAATTGGAGCAAAAGAAACTGTGACAGTGTTATCTAGGTAAAAGCTGTAAGGAAACATCATTGCATTTCAATTTTTTGCATTTCATGAGAATAGCATTGATGTGAGTTTTGATCATTTCATGAATTACTCAACAAATTAGTTTTCAAATCATGTTTGAGATGTGAACATTAATTACTGCAGTACCTTAACTCTGGTTCTGTAAACACATGTCTCTAAGTTTGTCTCTTACTGAAAGCGGTCAACTTGAGTTGCAAAACAATAGTCAGGGACTCTCATTTCCATGATAATTAGAACTTCCAGAGATGGAACCATCGCCGATCAAACCTTCAAATCCTAAAGAGTAGCATACAAAACGCTCCCAATATTGTCTTACTTATTTTCATCTTTTCCATCTATCTTGACAAAATTAGAGACTTTTTAAAATTGAATTATTTTCAATGGATGTCACTTTGGATTTTTCCATCACTGCCTACAAACCAAAGCTTATATCTTAAATAGTATTTCTGAGAACACCGTGGGCATGTACCTACATGGTGGTCTATCAAGATTAACTAGGATAAAATCTCAGTGGTTTATAATGTTGCCTTACATAATTGATGCCCTCTGTACCAAGCTCCTTACACCAAGAAGCCTCAGCACACTAACACACAAATACTAACAGATTATATGAATGCTGCTGAAGTATTCCTAAAATTACCAGTGACAGTCTAACATGACCTTTGCACACAGTAGTCATAAAAAGAATTAACTTGTTAATTCCAATGAATGTTTTCCTTGTGACTGAATATACCTGTGATGCCACATGTAGCAGTGTGAAATTATGTTACTAGATCTCAGAAACATTTTAACTCCTCAACTCCTGGTACTTAAAGTAACAGAAGAACGTAAATTTAAGTCCCGTGCATTGCATGGACCCAGAACCTGAGTCTGTGCCACTTGCATGAAAGCTGGCCCCCCGCTGCGCCAGCAGTGAGCGGTGAAAACACAGAACTCCACTGTTAACTATCAATATTGATTACAACATGCAAAGGGTTCACAGAGGGAGCATTCTCACTCTGTGACGTCATTGGCCCACCACGATGTCATCATGGAGGGCTGATGGGTTGCCATTGAAACTGGATGCCAATCCCTGGTGTCCGGGTCTGCCATGGCATCTGATTGCTAGCAATAGTAATAATACAATGCAGTACAGATATACGACTATGTATTATAATAGCGATCATATGATTGTGAGTTCAAGTACCCTGCAGTGACATAAAAACCTGTCAAAAAACATTAGTCGTAAAAAAAAAAAATTTTTTTGCCCACAAAGCATGTTTGGTAATGCTATGTCTGTAACGACCTGTACAATAAATTGAACATGCTGTTTATCCTGTACAGAAAAATGTTTTAAAAAAACTGTGCCGAAATGTATGCTTTGTTTATTTTGCCTGACAGAAAATGCAATAAAAGTGATAAAAAAAGCCGTATTTACCCCAAAATTGGACCAATAAAAACTGCAGTTCATCACGCAAAAAATAAGCTCTTGTAAAGCTCTGTCAATTGAAAAATAAAAAAAGTTGTGGGGCTTTAAATGCAGCTGCTATTTAAATAATTTCTAAAAAAAAAGGTTTTCATTGTAAAAAATTGGAAAAACCTAAAAAAAGAAATGGCAAAAATTTTGGTATTGTCGTAATTGTACCAACACGCAGAAAAAAAATTATCATGTCACTTATGTTGCATGATTAATGCTGTAAAAAAAAAACTATGGCAGAATTGAGGTGTTTTTTTCCTGTTCTGCAAGAAATGTAATAAAAGTTATACAATGCATTATATGTACCCCAAAAATGTTACCAAGGAATAAAAAACTTATGATTTTTGATAAGTGGAGATGAAATTCCCCCCCAAATTGTTGCATCTTTAGGGCTCAGTCAGACAACATTTTTTTTTTTGCATACCTATGTGCGCAAAAAAAGCACTCCATGCATCAGCAAAATGCGTGTGACCATGGCTCTGTGCCCATTACTTTCAACGGGGGTGATGACGAGGGTCCCGCAACCATTCTACAATGAGACAGACAGCTTTCATTGACTTCAATGAAAGTCGTCCGTGCGGAGCTTGTGCAAAGTCACAATCGATTTCCACTCATGGACATGCTATGGGCTGGATTTGCTACTGAATCTGGACATGGATGCCCGCTCCAGATTTTGAAACGCAAATCCGCCCGTGTGGAGGCGGCTTAAATGGAAATTATGATGAAATGATGACATTATTATTTTGCAACCAGAGAGTTGTAAAATAAAGCAAAGTGTTGCTATATATAATGTACATAATAATGAAATAAAGTTCTAATTAAACCAATGTGGATGTTAATCTTTGCTACTCTATAATGACTACATGCTTTCATGGAAATATTGGAGGGCATCAGCTGCTTTCTTCCTGGTAAGAATACACAAGTACAGCTATTTACACATCTCCAATGAGTTAGGACTGTAAAGGGAGGAGAGAGGATAAGTGTAGACCCCGCTGAGCAAGAATGCTTATGCAACAGCTGCTCATATATTCTTCCCACATGATGTCATAATCCTGTTAGAACATCTTATTTCTAATGCCAAATCATTTGGATCTGTTTCAATGCAGAATAAAAGAGAGAGGTTTATTAAGTCCTCTGGGGATGTTAATTTTCCAAGTGACTTTGAAAGTTCCAGGGACACAGACTAAAATACTGAAGCGGCTGGATAACTTTTATTGCTTTTATGCACACTAGGAAAACATTGTTACTAATAAAAAGTAAAGCCCACCTATCCTTCAAAAATGAAGCCCCCTTTATGAAATCTGTCTCATGAAAATTGAGATTCCAGGGTAAACAACGGCGGGTTAAAGGGGTTATAGTATAATATACTATATTAAAGTAGATACATTTGCTGTTACTGTAAATACTCTTGTATAAAAAAAAGACAAAGTATTATAGATGTGATATTTTTCTTTGTTAACCAGAAAAAATTATCTGAGCAAGCTTCGACTATATCTTCATGAGTTTGTTAAGGCACCTGATAGATATATTGATATGCATTGATACTATATATATTTTTTCCATTGTAAAATAATGATATTCTGATAAATTGATGTAATAACTCATTGGATCTTTTGTCTAATCCAATCGGTGTTATATAACTGGCTGCTCTAAATACCTCTGTGTTGTATACATTTTATTTTCTTTCCATGAATATAGTGTATATTTTATCAATTGTAAGGTAGCATTTGATTCCTGTTTTTGTGGGTAGTATGCATTATGTGTTATGGATTGTCTTAACCCCTTAGTGATGAAGCCTGTTTGCGCCTTAAGCTGTCTGACCTCTGGAGTTGGAAGAGTGATGTTTAGAATTTCTGACTTGTGAAGGTTGATTTTAAAGTTGCTTATCTTACTGTATAAATTTTTGCTAAGATATATATTTCTGTCTGTTTATTTTATTCTGGACGCACATTTGAAAAACTTTGTGTTCGTTTTTTTTTTTAACCATTTAGGAGACGTAGAAATGTAACATTACTTATCAACATTTTGAGGAACACTTTGTTTTCCGGCACCGAGCCAAGATTGCAAAGACTCATAGGTGTCGGAATTATAGATACCTCTACAAATGACCCCATTTAAAAAATACACCCCTTAATGTATTCATTGAGGGGGTAACATGCGTATTTTGACCCCAAAGTTTTTTTTCAGGAATTAATGCAATTTAGAGGAGAAAAAATAAAATATCATATTTTTGCAAATACGTCCTTTAAAAGACATATTTTTTTTCTATAGTGCATATGAAAATGAGGATTTATACCCCAAAATGGTACCGCTGTTTGTCCTGTGTTCAGAAACATACCCATTGTGGCCCTAATATTATGTCCGTATGCACAACGGGGCCTAAACCGAAAGGAGCATTGACGTTCAACTGTTTTTAACTTTTACTAAAGCAGGTGACTCTCAGAACAGACATTTTGCTTCAAGGTGATTTAGGCTCCATTGCCCACTTGTAGAGCCCTTGATCGGCCAAAACGACAGAGAACCCCACAAATGACCCCCGTTTTGAAAACTAGCCTCCTTGATGAATTCCTCTAGGGGTGTACTGCATATTTTGACCTCATAGTTTTTGAATGAATCGAATCCAAGTAGAAGGGAAAAAAATTACAATTTTTATTTTTTTGGAAATCGTATCATTTAAAAAAACTGTTTTTTTTGTACAGCACACATATGAATGAAAACTTGCACCCCAAAATGGATACCGGCATTTGTCCCATGTTCAGAAACTTACCCATTGTGGCCTTAATCATATGTCTGGCTGCACAATGGGCCCAAACCGAAAGGAGCATTAAAGTTCAACTGTTTTTAACTTTTACGTGAATGCCATTATCCATTGGATAATGGTGATCACGTGACCGGGGACCATTCACCGTGACCCTCGGTCACTGATCCTGGCTCTCGGCTACCTTTAAGTAGCCAGGAGCTAGGAGATTTTTAATTTCCTGGGCCCTTTCCAGCTTCTGCGTTTGCTTCCGCTACTTTACCAATGAGCGCTTGCACCCACGTTGGGGAAAGGTCCACGGTTAAAATCGCGATGGGGACATCACCAGAGGCCTTATGTAAGTAACTTCACCTCCCCTTATGGATCGGATCCGTGACGGGACGTGAAATTTTACCGTTTTTTAAACTTTTACTTAAATCCCATAATCCATTGGATAGTGGCAATCACATGACCAGGGACTATGTACCATGGTACCCATGAAATCTTCAGGCTCTCAGCTCTGTTTGGTAGCCAGGAGCAGGGAGATTTTAAATTACTTGGGCAATCTGTGACTTTTGTGCATACGTCTGACATTTTGGTGATAGGCGCGTGCGCAGAAGCTGGGGTAAGGTCCACGGATAAATCTGGGGGCCTTAGGTACGTAATTTCATCCTTCCTCATGGATATGATCCATGAGGGGAGATGAAACTTAAACGTTTTTGTAAACAGTTTTTTTTTACTTTTCATGATCGCTGTTATCTATCAGATAAGAGTGATCATGTGACCGGGAATGGCATACAGCAGTCCCCAGTGACATCTCTCTGCTCCAGGCTACACATACTGGCAGGAGCAGAGGGATTGTAAATCTCTCAGGGTGCGAGACCTTCTGTGCACGCGCCCGACGGAAACGGAAGGACCATATTGCCATGGGACATCACAGAAGACCGGGGTGAGTATTTTCACCTCCTCTCATGGATCCGATCCATGAGGGGAGGTAAAACTTTAACTTTATTTTACGTTTTTGAACTTTTTCATGGTCGCCTTTTTGGACCAGATCGTCGTGGAAGATCGCGGAGGACGGGGGTAAGTAGTTTTAGCACCCCTCATGGATACGCTCCGTGAAGAGAGCTGAAACTCTAACTTTTTTCACTTTCTTTACTTTAATGCAATCGGCGCTATCTAATGGATAGCGCCGATCGCATGGCTTGGGGAGGGTGATTCCTACAGCCCCCCCATGACAGCTCCATGTTGTCGGCTACCTCCGGGAAATGACAGCATGGAGCTGTCACATCCTCAGTCCACGTGGCTTTAATCCTCAGGGGAAGCATGTTTTTACATCCCCAAGGATTAAAGCCCACTTACATAGCTAGGACATAAAAACACAATGGGGCTGTCACTAAGGGGTTAATATGATTTATCCATATCAATATCCTTTAAGACATAATTTTTAACTAATAAAGTATTTGAATTCATTATTTGGGTATTGCTCCAAGAATCTTGTTATAACAAATAGGTTTGGTAGTAGCTTATTCCCCTCTTCCCAATGAAAACATACTCATTCGAGCCAGCCAAGTGTGCTTGTTCATGGTGGAGTTTTGAGAAATAACTGTTCGTCAGAAGTATTTTATACGTATGGCGGGCTTAAGGTTTGGATTACAATTATGATTATTATGCGGACTGCAAAAAATTGTACAGAGTGTGCTTATACCCAGTGACTTTTTCTATGGGCTGCAAACTATTTTTTTATAATCTTGATTGGTGTCTGACATTAGGAGGGCAGTCATTCTTAGGCATTATTCACACAACTGTATATACGCAGCTATTTAAAAGAAAATCACCCACAAATCGCACCCATCTGAAGCATTGGATTACAATGTATGATTTTTGGCAGCATAAAAAAATTGTGCAGAGAAAATGGTGAACGATTTAATACATTGCATCAAAAGGTAAGGTCTTGCTCTATCTTTTGCCAAGATACGCAGGAAGCTCCCTTAGACTTCTATAGGGGGGAGGAGAGAGTTACACAGTGTACAACGCTGGGAAAAGAATACATCTGGCTCTATTTAAGCACTAGTAGTCATTCTGAGGATTTCTGCGAAACGATGGATTTCCGCGCTGCAGCGTATCTTTTTGCTTATACGCAGCAGCCGCCCGTGTGCATGGCAGGAAATATGCAGCTAAAGAGCGGGACTTGATTGCGGCAATTCTTCATTCATGCGATTTAATGGTGCATACAGCTAAACGTATGAACGCATGTGAAAGAGCCCTTATATTGCTAACTAAAGTAGACCAGCATAGTTTGACTTGTATGACAACATACTTTAATATGTCAGATTATTTCAATTATCAATTAAAATTGACTGCTACAGGTAATTGACATATACACTATTAGCAAATGTGTTTGGGACAAATTGGTTAATACCAAATATTGTCACATGTAAAATTAGATTTAAGCTGTGCCTATTATGATCGCTAAGGGCACTTTTACAAGAGACGTCTGTCATCCCAGTGATGATTGCTCCTGTTCTTCTAAACTGAACGGCAAGCGACAGCCAAAATAATTATCCTTCATTGTTCAATCGGCGCATGCATTTACATTGAATGATCAGCATTCTGTTTCCCACCTTAAGGCTTCTTTCACACAAGCGGATATACGCTACATCGGGAGGGAAAAATTTGGTGAACGGGCGCACAAATCAAACGTTTGTACACCCGGTTAGACGGCCTGGTGAGCCAGATGCGCCGAGCTCACCAGGCCATCGCCCATTTCCCCTCCCTCCCCATCGCAGGCTCACCCATCTTCCTCCGAGCTTGTTCTGTGCAATGGGAGGGAACAGAGCTAAGCGCCAGTCTGCCCCGCCTCCTCCCATTGATGGCTATGGACAAGGGGCAGGGAGAGGGCGGGAGCTTAGCTCCGCCCTCATCCTGCCCTTTGTCCATAGCATCAATGGGAGGAAGCAGCCGGATCAGCGTTTAGCCCTGCCCCGTCCCACCCCCTCCCATTGCACAGAACGAGCTGGGAGGAAGAGAGGTGGGCCTGCACGGGGGGGAGGAGAACAGAGGGAGGAAGTTTAGCAGCCACGCTGCTAAACTATCTCCCACTTACAGCCGCTGCCATGGGCTCCCATAGGAGCCCATGCAGCGACCAACGTATTCCGGCCCAAAACATAGTTCCAGAACTATGTTTTGGGTCCGACGTAAACATGCCCCGCGCTATATTGGCTTGGCCAGGCGTTTTTACATCTTACAAATACGCCCATGTGATTTTATGCATTGGCATCCAATGCATCAGATCAGAGGGCATATCGGCCGGCCGTTTTCACGCGCTCATATGCACTCATGTGACAGAAGCCTAACGATGATCGGGCCATATAAAAGAGCCATAAGAGGAAAGAATCTAGTTTGCTTACCATCCCAAGTATTAACAAAATTCAAAGCTTTATTATATATATATCAGTCCCTCCTGCTTAGAAGTTTGGTGTTGCTGACATGTCACTTACATGTAGTGTTGTGGTGTTAAAACAGTAGGACCACTATCACATAGGCCAAATATACACAGGCGGAAATTTCGCGGTGTGATTTCCTGCAGAATTTCCGCCCGTGCCCATTGCCATAGGATTGCATTAGGTAATGCAATCCTATGCAGTCAGTCGCGATTTGACCACGTGAAATCTCATGTCGTAAACAAATCGCGGTATGTCCTATTTCTGTGCGAGCCTCGCAGAGGCCCGCACAGGAACGTCACTGATGACGCGTTGGCTCCGCTCTGCACATGTGCCGGCTGGCCAGCAGCCGGCACATAGCAGAGCGTAAAAACACCGGGAGCACATGAGCCGCAGTGGTCACGGCAGGGGCACGGCATTAGGGACAATTTTTGCATTGGGGATATTTAGATGGGATAACCAGTTCTGTCCAGAAAGTAACAGGGTCACAGGCATTCAACAGCTTTCAAAACTGCATCTTCTTGCAGATCAATTAACTACGGTAGCTGTAGAGTAGAAGAATTTGCCCAAGTAAAAACATGACAGGTCTCAGCAGCAAATTGCCCAATGTTTTTTTTTATCAGGTACAGATTTTGTAATGCACAGCAAGACTTCTTGGCCAATTGTAAAATCTTGGAATCAACTTTTAACATTAGATTCTGTGTGAAGCCCCCATGGTTGAAGGAAATACATTCGTGTTTTTTTTTGTTTTTGGATGTGTTCATCAAGCTTTGGAAAGTGAAGATCACTGTGAAAAAAAAATCTCTAACTTCTGAAATACCGTCCCTGCTTCCACCAGGTCAAATATAGTTAGATTTTTACCTTGCAATTTTAGGTTTAAATCATGGAAATGGCCTGTAATATCTGCCAGGAAAGCAACAGTTTCCATTCTGTCTTTGTATCACACTAAGGTCCAAATACCTTAGCTTTTTCTTCTCTTCAGCTAAACCTTTCTCCAACTCTTTTCTAATGCTCCAGAAGTGTTCTAGAACTTGCCCTTACGAAGCCATCTTACATTGTTGTGGACAAGCAGATCACTGAAAGCAGCATTGATATCCAAAAGAAAGTCTTTCAGCAGACGATACTGAGATGCAGAAGAGGCCCGGTGAAAACGGAGTAGCTTCATAACATTTTCTATAACATTTGCATATTTTTCTCGGTTAGCATACAAGATAGACTTGTCTATGATGCAGTAATATGAGATCAATCCAGGATTGAGTGCTTGTAAGCAGGGCACCAGTCTTTCTCTTTCCCTACCACAGCGGGAGCTCTATTGATGACAATTGAAATAACAGAATCCAAGTTGATATCCCATTCCTTCAGCATTTCTTCTATTGCTCCATAGATATCCTCACCTCTTGTTTTAAGATGAAGTCATGCCAAGTTGACCCTCACAAAAAAACCTTTTGTATTACATCATAGAATCTTACAAATACCATGAGCTAGGCATTATCAGTTGTATCACACAATTCCTCTACCGCTAGTGAAATACAATCTGCTTTTTTCCTTTTATCCTGAAGCTGTGAAAGCAGATCTTCTGAAATTATTTCAGTTCTGCGTGCTGCTGTGGAATCAGATAAGCGAATTTGTTTGATTTTCCCTTGAAAATCTTCTTTCTGTTTACCTTCAAACATGGCGTCTATCACTGGAGTCATACATTCTTTAACTATCTCTGCGTCAGAAAATAGTTACTTGTGTCATTGTAAAATTTAAGCAACCCTCGTTGATCTTTCCTGCTGGGATAGTGAGTCAACAGGCTGCTTAGTGGACGCTTCATTTATTTGCCGTTATCTTAGAATCTCGAGCATAATTCTGTTCAAACCTTTTGTGTTTTGTTTGATAATGTCATTTTACATTACTGGTTTTTATAAGGAGCACTGTTTCGTTGCAAATTAAACACATTAGCTTTGGGTAGGCTGCATTCATAAGTTCTTAGTACCCCGGGTCTCTAGGCACAGTTAGAGCACGGCAAACTTTACTTGAAAACTTGGAACAATAATCACAAGGCACTTCACTTATAGACTTCACAGCTCTCACAAGCTCAAAGATGCGCGTGTGTGAACAGACATTTGTGTCAGTCTTGCAGGCGCATTGGTGTGACAATTAATGGGTGTACCTCTAAATGGTGATCCAGGCTCGGACAGCTGCGTAGAAAAATTAAGCGATAAGGTAATACTTCTGCACTGGCCTTGAGAAGAAGTAGTTACTTACAATTGCTCTCTCTCTCTCTGGGGCTCACTCCACTTACATCCAGCACACATGCAACACAGGATATCGCACTTCCTCTTCCATCTTCACCACAGGAAGGCTGAAGGTGCCTCCATGTGGCTCTGTGTTAGGTGGAATTCAGGTGGCAGATAAGATGGAAGACCTCTTCCTGCTCTCAGGCACTCTCATTTATAACCTCTCATACCACACGACATGACAGACTTGATACATTTACATGCAGGCTTTGGATTTTAGCAGACATTAACCTCTCAAGAGTCGCAGCTGTGCAACACACATACTGTAAATGACAAGACAACTTTGCACAGTGCATCAACATAGGACATACATGTATGACATTTATGGAGGGGACCAGGACGATCTACTGGGTCACTACACTTTTATATAGGGACTTTTCTGGTATTGTTTAGACACTATTGGTGTTTTCTTTTTGGGGGTATTATGTACATACACAGTTGCAAACAACCATATTACATATAGTGGGAGTCTGGATGTAAATACACAGGCAGTCTGTCTGTTTCTTGATTTATATGTAGCATTTTGAATTGGAAATTAGGTTTAGGTTACTAAATTAAAGGGATTGGTCATATTGTAGAAAGAAATTATAAAAGGCAATAAACTGTTAAAAGGCTCCCATGATGCAGCTTGCACAAGGTCCAGGCTGCGTCATGGGACATGCAGAGACCCAGGAGAGGTGATGAGCTTATTTATTAAAGGGGTTGTCCCGCGAAACAAAGTGGGGTTATACACTTCTGTATGGCCATATTAATGCACTTTGTAATGTACATTGTGCATTAATTATGAGCCATACAGAAGTTATTCACTTACCTGCTCCGTTGCTAGCGTCCTCGTCTCCATGGTGCCGTCTAATTTTCAGCGTCTAATCGCCGGATTAGACGCGCTTGCGCAGTCCGGTCTTCTTCTTTTCTGAATGGGGCCGCTCGTGCCGGAGAGCGGCTCCTCGTAGCTCCGCCCCGTCACGTGCCGATTCCAGCCAATCAGGAGGCTGGAATCGGCAATGGACCGCACAGAAGACCTGCGGTCCACCGAGGGTGAAGATCCCGGCGGCCATCTTCACAAGGTAAGTAAGAAGTCACCGGAGCGCGGGGATTCAGGTAAGCACTATTCGGTTTTCTTTTTTAACCCCTGCATCGGGTTTGTCTCGTGCCGAACGGGGGGGCTATTGAAAAAAAAAAAACCCGTTTCGGCGCGGGACAACCCCTTTAAGTTTTAGCATGAGGAACCATTTTAAGTTGTAATGTTAAAAGGAATAACTCCCTTTATTATGTCATACCAAAACTGTTCAAATAAAGGCCCATGCATGCACTGTGAAAACACTAAAGACTGGTGGTCTCCTTGTTCATAGCATGTAGAATGGAAGTGCTCACAGGCTACCTGTACTTCTGTGTAGCCGCTAAACAATAGGCGAACATAGTGCATTTGCATATACAGGCAGCCTAATCAGGACACAATCAGCTACTGTTTAGCACCTACGTAGAAGCGGACCATCTTATATAGCATGGATAAGGACACCACTGATCTCCATGGTTTACACAGCGAATATATGGGCAGCTGGAAATCTTTATTTCCACAGCAGGGGTACAATATAATACAGAGTTATATTTTTAACACCACAACTTAACATTTTCCTATGTTTTTTTAATATGAAGTGGCCAACCCCTTGATGACCAAGATGTTATTTTTACATAATAAAGCATTTTTAATTAGGAAAATGTTTCTCTTTTTAGGGGAGTTACCAGTGGTGAAATATGCCAAAATATTTCTGCATTGACGTGTATGCCTGACAGTGTACTGTAGACCGGCATCCAATTAGGCCCTGTGGTGTATTAAAATAGCAACCATGGGAGCCATTATAAGGCCCAGGTGCCATTGCAACCCCTCAGCATCCTGCAATCGCATAACAGGAGGCTAATGGTGTGACAGAGGGAGCCCCCACACTATTGACTTGGATATCTAAGGGGTTAAATGCCTTGGCATCAAAGTTATCACCAATCCTAGATTTTGCAGCAGGAGCTCAGGTGTCAGTCACAGCAGTCAACATGGAATCTAGCTGTGACTGACATTAAGGCTCCCACTGCAAGGTTTGAGATTGGAGATAACATTGATCCTGGCTGTTGAACCTTTTAGCCTATATTGTGCCTTAATGAGCAAACTATTCTCTTCAATTTTGTATTGTCACATTGCAAATGAATGACAGAGGAAACTCATTTTCCCTGCAAAACCACTTACATGCCATGGTCTCTATTGACTGCATCATGTAGAGGGTTAAATGGCTGAGATTGGCTTTCATTAGATGGTAGAACCCCAGCTAATCCTGGCATGTACATGCAGGTTTAAAACCCTTTAACACTTGCTGTAAAAAGTCATATTGGCAGTCACTAATGGGCTAACCCTTTAGATGCCATGGTCAATAGTGACATTTAAATACCCATGCAATCACAGTGACGTATATGTTTGTCATTTCAAAGTTGAATCAATTATTTTAAAAAGAGGGAATCTAATATACTTTATGCATTGACCTTGGTGAATGGATGAAAATGAGCAAGAATATATGTATTTTTAAACTAAAAGGAGGAAGCATGAAATACCTAAAATCTTCTTTAGAGCCCAGAGTCATATAAGAATATTAAGATTTAAGGGAAAATGTGCTGAATATTCTACAAAATGTAACTTCTCTGATCTTTGGTCTTCGTCTCTATTTTTTAACCTTCAAAGTTATGACCTTTTGAAATAGTCGGTAATGAGAATAATAATGGAGACACTAGGAGTCCGCTTTCAAGCAACTGAGAAAATCGTGCAGCAATTCTTTTTTCTCGCACCACACTACAGTGCAGGCAAAAATCGTGGCATGCTCTATCTTTTTTGCATTCCTCGGAACGCATCGCCCATTGTTTTCAATAGGACAGGAAAACAAATCATACGGCACATGATGCAAGGTTTCCCATTGAAAACAAGGGAAAACTATTGCCCATCCTCTGATACAAATAAAAGCCGTGCCGAGGATTGCAACCTCACAGAAATAATGGGAAGCGTTTTTGACAAGGGCAGGGAGAATAATCTCTTCTAGGAGTAGAAGGTGAAGGTCATTAGAATGGATGGTCATTAGAGATGAGCGAGCGTACTCGGAAAAGCACTACTCGCTCGAGTAATTTGCTTTATCCGAGTATCGCTGTGCTCGTCCCTGAAGATTCGGGTGCCGGCACGGAGCGGGGATCTGCAGGGGAGAGCGGGGAGGAACGGAGGGGAGATCTTTCTCTCCCTCTCTCCCACCCGCTCTCCCCTGCTCCCCGCTGCGGCTGACAGGTGAGTCTTCAGGGACAAGCACAGCGATACTCGGATAAAGCAAATTACTCGAGCGAGTAGTGCTTTTCCGAGTACGCTCGCTCATCTCTAATGGTCATGTATTGCATAAAAACATGGATGTTTTGAATGGTTGTCCAAGAATTAGGTAATTTTAAAATTTAGGCTAAAACCCTTTCAAAATATTCAATGTGTGCAAATCTAAAATATTTTCAGGAACCAGCTAATTGATGTAAGGAGTAAGACGACCAATAACCGATTAGATACAATAGCTGCACCTGCAATTACAAGCGGCGGACACTATGCAAGGGTCGGAGCAGCGGTTCTGCACCGGCCCTGGTGTATCCCTGCACTGGCAGTTGGTGCTGCCTGGAAAACCCCTTTAATGTGACTGAATATGTTGAAAAATTCTTCAGAGTGGGGAACTAATGTTCAATTCCTGAAAAAAACAGAATCCTGTCAATTGGATGTAGAGTTAGAAGCAGGGTTTAAAATATGATGGGGTTGGAGATTAGTGAGAACATTCTAAACAAAGGTTGGAGATACACAATATGAAATCATACACAGAACAATTTTTGCTTTTAACCTGCCATCAAATCCGTCTACGTCCAATAAATAAATTCATTGCGTGAAGTGTCAGGAGTATAAAACAGATTTGGTTCATGGTCTCCGGACAGCTGAAAACAGGATCCTGAACCAGTGCATCAGAGGGACATTGGCAAAGAGGAACTCCAGCAGGTATTATACTGTCACTTTTTCAGTTCTAGGACAGAAGGGTCGCTTCAACTGGAGGGAGAGAATATTATGTGGTTATAATGTTTTTGGGGAATACCACTAATTGTAATTGTGTAATTAATAATTGTAATTAATAATTGTGTAATTAATTCTCAGAAACCATTTTTAAATACTCTATAAATCTGCACAATACTAAACTCTGAGCACATTGAGTATATTGTTTTATTCTTTCAACATAACTATAACATAAAACTGCACAAAAAATAAGTGAAATGTTTTGCCTATATCCACCATATATTAACCCTGCAGATTTTGATGGAGAATACCGCAGTGGCAAATCCTGCTATGTCCTGGCAGAAATATTCCACCCAAGTGAAAGGTCCCTTAGGGGTTTATTTTATTCTAGGACATTTTTATGTTTTGTTTTTCCAAACTACTGAAGAACCTATAGGGCTATGTGGTCAATTTCGGTGTCAAAATCTGCACCAAAATACATATGTAATGTGGATTTCAGCATGGGTTTTGAGGTGAATTATACAAGATATGCAGAAGATTCAAAATCCGCAGGACAGGGAAATTTTTTTAGGAACATGACCTGGATTTCTTAAAAGTCCATGCACTTTGTTGCTGCAATATGCTACAGATTTTTTGCTGCAGGAGAAATGCAGCATATTTACATACCCTAAAGAAGGTGTACCAGTCTGTGCAGGACATTATGGTTTATTAGAGGAAATTAAAGGGGTGAATATAAGAGTGTGAACTACAAGTCCCAGCATGTCCATATTGTTGCTATGTGATATTAGAAAACATTAGAGGGAGGGGATTTAACAGAACTACAGTATGTGGCACACCCAGGCTGTTAATGGATATCGAAAGATATAAGGGGAAAAACTACAAGTCTCAGCACTTCCCTGGCAATAAGATCTCAGCCAAACATCCATCATTACAGGACCTTCAGTCTGCACTGCTGAGTTCTGCCCTTCATGACATCATCAAAGATCCTTCAGCCCCACTGCACACACACACACATCCTAGTTACACTGCCGAGCCCCGCTTCCTCTTGAGGTCATTGCAGGTCTTGATTCAGTAACAACATTCCGGTCTTCTACTTTCCTCTACCATCTGCCACCTGCCCTTCCCACTAGGAGCTACTGCTCAAGACTCAATCTTTCTAATGGATGGAATGCCCCTTGTTGCATTTTATTAATACCTTGAATTTTTTATTACGAGACGTGAAAAGTACATATCACTATATTTCGAAAGTTTAGGAAAACATTTGCTCTTTGGTACAACAGTAATATAGCTGGCATAGAAAAGACATTTACATGAAACCACATTCCTGGAAATATTTGGAGAAATAATCTCCTTTAATCACGCTCCATTAAATGTAATTTGGACTACTGGGAATTCAGTTCTAACCACGAGGAGTCATGGCTATCACTCTACTTGACCTCTTGTATAATTTTATGAAACTATGAATACTACCTACGATACTGCCTATTCGTAAAGTGAAGTTAAGCAGGCCAGGATTTGGTTTCTTCTGTTATAATACACTTGACAGGCCAATTCTATTCTCTGTGATTGCAGTTATGTTGAACACAATCACATTCTATTGAATCCAGCAGGAATAGAAATTGGAGCTGTAGCTCCGTAAGAGTCAACTGCAGCAAGCTCCCATAGCTTGATCATAGTTAGTGTTGCTCATCATAATCGGCCAGGTTATAAAATGGGTCTGATTTTTGCAAAATCGGATTAGGTCACACGGATCCAATTTTTAGCAAAAAAAAAAATTGCAGAAAAATCAGATTTCCAATAAAGGAATACGAAGTGTGCCTCAAGTGGTTAGTGCTGTTACCTTGCAGTGCTGGGGTCCTAGGTTCAAATCTCATGGAGGAAAACATCAGCATGCACATAGAAAAACTCCATACAGATGTTGCCCATAGTCAGATTTGAAACTAAAGCCCAGCAGTGCTAACAACCGAGCCAGCCCACTTGTTTTTTCATCTCCAGAGGAGGAGAAGAGTAAAAATAATATACACAAAGAGACCATAAAAATAACCCATACAGATGTTACCCTTGGTCAGATTTGAAGCAAAAACTCCAGCTTTGCGATGTAGCAGTGTTAAAAACTGAGACACATTTGTCCTGTTTGCTTAAGAGGAGCAGGAAAATAAGAATGAACAGAAAGAAAACCAACAAACTCAATAGAGATATTGCCCTTGGTCAGATTTAAATCTAGATCCCCAGCACTGCAAGGCAACATCACTTACAACTGAGCCACTACACTTTTCCTTTCTGCTCTAGAGGAGAAGAAGAACAGGAAGAATAAACACAAAAAACATAAAAATTCTATACAGATGCTTCTCTTAGGGTGACACTGACTACCCACTAGCGTTTTTTTTCCTGCTGCGAATTTGCTCCTATTTTTTCTTCCAATTGTCAATGCGACTTCCTAATGTTAAAACCGCAACGCATCACGACGCAACGCAACTTTGCGTTTTTAACATTAGAAAGTCCCATTGACAATTGGAAGAAAAAATAGGAGCAAATTTGCAGCAGAAAAAAACCACTAGTGGGTAGTCACCCTTAGGGCGCCTACCCACTGGCGTTGCCGATTTTCGTGCATGAAAAACGCAGCGTTTTCCGCGGCGTTTTCCACGCGTTTTTCGCGGCTTTTTCGTTAATTTCCATTGACAATCATGGGTGCATTAAGAGAAAAATAAGGAGACATATGCAACTGACAATTCCTATGTTAAAAATTGCAACGGACCGGAAAAAAAACCCCCAATGGACAAGAACACATTCTATACTAATTGCTCTTCAGAAAAAACGCAAAACGCAATTTAGCATCGCAGGAAAAAAAACGCCAGTGGGTAGGCGCCCTTAGTCAGATTTGACCCTAAAACTCAAACACTGTAAGGCAGCAGCACTAACAATTCAGCCTTCACATTTGTACTTTATTTCCCTATGGGATGGAAGAACAAAAATAACACACACAAAAAGAACATAAAATCTCTATGCAGATGTTACTCTCATTCCAATTTGAACTGAGAACTTAATCACTGCAATGCAGCAATCCTAACAACTGAGCCACTATACTTGTTCTTTCATCTCTAGAGGAGGAAGAGAACAAGAAGAATACACAGAAAGAGAACATAAAAAGTCCATACTGATGCTGCCCTTGTCACAATTGAGCATAGAACTCCCGCACAAGGCAACAGCGCTAACAACTAAACCAGCACACTTTTATGTTCTGCTCCAGAGAAGAAAAAGAATAAACACAAATAAAACATAAAAACCCCATACAGATGTTGCTCATTGGCAGGCTTCAACCTAAAACTCCAGCACTGCAAGGTAGCAATGCTATCAACTGAGCAACCACACCTGTCCTTTCTGCTCCAGACCAAGAAGAATAAACACAACATTAAAAAAACATACAGATGTTGCCCTTGGTCAGATTTGAACCTAGAAATCTGGTACAGCAAGGCAGCAGTGTTAACAACTTGTTCTTACATTTCTAGAGGAGGAAAAGAGCAAGAAAAATAAACAGAAAGATATTAAAGGAGATGTCCCGCGCCGAAACGGGTTTTTTTTTTTTTAAACCCCCCCCCCGTTCGGCGCGAGACAACCCCGATGCAGGGGTTAAAAAAACCACCCGCACAGCGCTTACCTGAATCCCGGCGGTCCGGTGACTTCAATACTTACCGCTGAAGATGGCCGCCGGGATCCTCCGTCTTCGTGGACCGCAGCTCTTCTGTGCGGTCCACTGCCGATTCCAGCCTCCTGATTGGCTGGAATCGGCACGTGACGGGGCGGAGCTACACGGAGCCGCTCTCTGGCACGAGCGGCTCCATAGAAAACTGCTGAAGACCCGGACTGCGCAAGCGCGGCTAATTTGGCCATCGGAGGCCAAAAATTAGTCGGCTCCATGGGAACGAGGACGCTAGCAACGGAGCAGGTAAGTAAAAAACTTTTTATAACTTCTGTATGGCTCATAATTAATGCACAATGTACATTACAAAGTGCATTATTATGGCCATACAGAAGTGTATAGACCCACTTGCTGCCTCGGGACAACCCCTTTAAATAAAAACTCCATACAGATGTTGCCCATCATCAGATTTCAACCAAGAACCCAAGGGCTGCAAGGCAGTAGTGATAACAGCAATCCAGAAAAGGAGTGGAATAAAAAGAATAAACACAAAGGGAATATAAAATCCCCATACAGATGTTGCCTTTGGTCAGATTTAAACCAAAACTCCAGAACTGCAACTTTTATTATTAATATGGCAAAAGGTTTTTTTTTTTTTTAACTTTTATTACTAATTAGTAAAACTTTTTTTTTAAAGGAACGTTTATTAGGCATGTCATACATCACAATTAGAGATGAGCGAGTATCTGGGTGAGTTGTCCTGCGACAGCGCTGGGAGAGTCTGGCCGGGAGGTAGAAGGGGAGTGAGGGAGGGAGGGAAGGATACAATGAGGGACATCTGCCTAGCCTGTCCTCTAGGTTAAAACTCTATTCTTAAAATTTTTCTCTGTTCCCACAGTTTCTTTTTTTCTCCTTCTTCTTTCGCTAAAGAGTCGCGCCGGGGGGTGGGGGAGGGGTTAAATGTTCTTTTTTTTTTGATCAGTTATAGCTAACCCATTCTAAAGCTATTTTTCTGTAATCTCGTTGTTTAGCAATAATTGATAAAGTTAAAACATAAAAAGTTCTAGCCACGTATTATGTGTCAAAAAGAAATGTAAGTGTATACATAGGTAACGACTACTTCTATCCTGGTTTTTATGTAATGTACCATTTTGCCGAATTCGGCACCTATGGTGCCGGGTGCCTATGTCTGTATGCCTGTTAACCAATTTTTGGCTAAATAAAAGATGAGCGAGTATTACTCACATTACTCGAGCGAGTAGTGCCTTAGCCGAGTATCTCCCCGCTTGTCTCTAAAGATTCGGGGGCCAGCGCGGGTGACAGGTGAGTTGCGGCGGGGAGCAGGGGGGAGCGGGAGCTCCAGTATCAATATTGTGTATACATATTGTTCATGCGAGTCACAACAACCAATGGAGAAAAGACCTTCAGTTTTCCCAGAAAAGAGGAGTTAGGCCGCCTGCACATGGGCAGAAATCCCGCGGCGGTATTTCCCGCGTGATTTCCGCCACTGAAAGTTTGCATAGGAGTGCATTACAATACGCACTCCTATGCAGACGGTCGCGGTTTGGCCGCGCGAAATCTCGCGCGGCAAACAAACCGCGACATGTCCTATTTTTGTGCGGGCACGCATTCACCCGGCCGCCGGCTCCGGTCTGCGCATGCGCCGGCTGCGCCGCAGCCGGCACATGAAAGAGCTGGGGCCGCCAGGCGCGGGAGAGTACGCGCTCGTCTCTGCAGGCTCTCGGGTCGGGTCCCGCGGCGAGAATTCTCGCTGCCGGATCCGACCCGCTCGTCTGCAGGCGGCCTTAGTCAGATACGCTCAGTGCAGTATTGGGGCAGTCAACTAACCGACTCCATATCTTGGTGAACTTGGCAGGGCATCCCCTAGCCATATATGTCAATTTATATAGAGGGGCAACAGTGTTTAACTCACACAGGCAGGCTGCCCTAGTGTTTTTTTTTTGGATGTTTCAAATTAAGTAATATCACCTTTTTAGCATAGAAAAAAAACTATTTGTATAGGGTGCGAGCCACTGCATCGACCGGAATGTCTTCCACAAGGCCAAAGAGACAGACCTTAGGGCATAGGATACGTGGTGCCCTCAGGTGTGTCTCCATGAACTCAAGAACATCCCTCCAATAAACTTGTAAAACATGACACTCCCAGAACATATGCATAGTTGTGCCTGTATCCATCAAGCACCTTGGGCAGTCTGAACTAGGAGATAAGCCCATAGCATTTAGATGGCTAGGAGTATAATAGACTCTATGAAGGGACTTGATTTGTATTAGCCTGTCTCTAGTACTTATTAAGGGAGGCCCAAAGCCTTCCAAAAGGCCTCTCCTGTCATCTGAGTTCAGGTCTGGTATATCCAAGCCCCATTTTTCAAGAGCCCTGCCTCCCAGTGAAGCAAGGCTATGCATCAGCTGCCTATAGAAACAAGAGAGGGGCTTCAAGATATTAGCCATCTGTGCCAACTCCTCCAGCCGAGTCAAGACAAGGGGTATACTCAGGCCCTCAAATTGGGCTCTGAGGGCGTGGCGAAGTTGGAAATACCTAAAAAGAGAGCTACTAGGGAGGCCAAATGTGTCTACAATTGTAAAAAGGTACAAAAAACACCACCTTCAACAACATCTGAGAGGGTAGTGATCCCATGGTGTCTCCAGAAGACTATATCAGGCATACATTGCAAGTGTGGGAGGTTGGGGTTACACCATAGAGGGGTATGAGGAGACCACTTGGCTGCCTCATAAGGTATCATATAAAGGGCGGCATTCTGGATTTTGAGAGTCACCCACATGGGTGTAGTTAGGGCACTTACACACGCTGTTGGGCCCCTTTAGTAATAGGCCTCTCAAACTTTTTTCTGAGCTCACCACTCTGTGCTCGAGTCCCACCACTGGGTTATAGTTGGTAGATGACAGCCACGACCCTACACATACCAATTGACTAGCCAGGTAGTAACAGTAGAAATGGGGAAGGGCCAACCCCCCTCCATCTGTGGGCAGGCAGAGAGTTTCCAACTTGATTCTTGGGGTGGAGCCCTGCCATAATATGTGAAAAAGTATTTTATGGAGCACTGTAAAGAATCTTTTAGGGATCAGGATAGGGGTGTTCTAAAATATATACAAAAATTTGGTAATAACTTAATTTTAATTAGGTTTATACGACCAACTAGGGTCAATGAATTAGTAAAATTTTTTAGGTTTATTTTGCGCCAGAGGGGACAATAACTTGCAATGCTTTGATAGCTCCTGCAGTATGATGTAATTCCACAGCATTACATCATACTACTATCAGGCAGGCAGTCTATCATGCCACTCCACGGGGACTCCACTTTCAGAAGGCCCCCGGCAGCAATGGCACCCCATGGTTCTCTGCGATCTCATCATGGGGGGGCCGTACGAGACACCCGACCATCATTCAAGGGATTTAAATGCCACTGTCAGAATTGACGGTGGCATTCAAAGGGTTAACAGTTCCGATCATCAACTGATCAGAGCTGTTGCCGCCGGGTGTCGGCTGTAAGAAACAGCCGTAACCTGCATTGTTTCTTGCCCTTCTCGTGTGTATCGACATGCAGTGTCCATACACACATGTGCATGGATCAGCAAAAATCTATTGACGTTCATTGACTCCATTCACCACGTATCCTACGGCCATGCAATACATGCGCAGTATGCAGTGAAAAAACACTCATGGACATGAGGCCGAAGAAGGGAGAGGCACAAAGATAGAAGTTGGCACAGAAGGGGAGGCAATAAAAAGCCTGCAGGTAGGAAGTACAAGGAAACTAAACAGTAAGCAGCCTAGAGAGAGGACTGAAACAGTGGTCTACTAGCAGGGAGGGAAGTAGCATTAGTCAGCGGTCTGCTAGGAGAAAGGGGGAAACAGTAGAAAACAAGGACTCCACTGGAGAGAAATAGAGGGAAGCAGTAAGCAGCCTATGGAAAGAGCAAGCAACTCCCTGGGAGTTAGGATAGGGAAAACAGTAAGCAGCAAGCCTGAGTGAAGAAAAGTTTTAAATAGTCTGCTGGGTGAGAGAAGAAATAGGTGGATTACCAGTCCATGACACTTTACATTCTGGTCTGCCTGTGACCTGCAGTATAACTTGATCCTGAGCATAAGCTATGTGTCTGTGCATGTGCCGGACATGTGTTGTGAGCAGGTTTGTTCAGTGTGTGTTTTGATTTTATCAGTGTCATGTTCCTATTTGTCTGTGCAGTTGGCCTTTTGTGTAGTGTGAACTGTGTCCTGCTGTGGATCCTTCATCATCTAGGATGCAGGCAGGTCTCTAGTTTCCAGCGCAGGGTCGTCCCTGTTAGGACAATCGCCCCGCATGCAGGCAGGTTTCCTGGGGTTAGTTGTCTCGTTTAGAGTAGGGACCCGCAAGACAACAAGGACCTGTGGATTGGGCTCGCGGGCTTAAAGGGGTTGTCCCGAGGCAGCAAGTGGGTCTATACACTTCTGTATGGCCATATTAATGCACTTTGTAATGTACATTGTGCATTAATTATGAGCCATACAGAAGTTATCAAAAGTTTTATACTTACCTGCTCCGTTGCTGGCGTCCTCGTCTCCATGGTGCCGACTAATTTTCGCCCTCCGATGGCCAAATTAGCCGCGCTTGCGCAGTCCGGGTCTTCTCCTGTCTTCTATGGAGCCGCTCGTGCCAGAGAGCGGCTCCGTGTAGCTCCGCCCCGTCACGTGCCGATTCCAGCCAATCAGGAGGCTGGAATCGGCAATGGACCGCACAGAAGAGCTGCGGTCCACGAAGACAGAGGATCCCGGCGGCCATCTTCAGCGGTAAGTATTGAAGTCACCGGAGCGCGGGGATTAAGGTAAGCGCTCCGGTAAACTTCCTTTACCTCCCTGCATCGGGGTTGCCTCGCGCCGACCGGGGGGGGGGTTGAAAAAAAAAAAAACCCGTTTCGGCGCGGGACAACCCCTTTAAGTATCTTGGCCAAAATATGAACTAATACCTTGTACATCCTATAGTTATTCCATCTGGCTATGTGTGCAGGTATGCAGGTGAGTGTTTTGAGTGCTTGTCAGTCATTGGTTTATGTCCGTCAGCGAGTATGAAGTCCGTTTCACAGTTCTGCGGTTCCATCTAAGTTTGCCTTTCGTGAGTTCATCTTCCATAGGTGGCCATGTGTCCGCTCACACGAATTGCACAACATCCATGTGCAAAAAGAAAATTGCAGCATGTTCTATCTTGGTAGGTATTACACACGCATATATGCCAAGATAGTACATGGCGATGAGTGTTGCACATCCAGTACACAATGTCATTGCGTACTGGCTGCGAACTGCGAGTGTATACGTTTGTGTGATCCCGGCCTTCCTTTGTATTTTACAATAATGTATGCATACCTTATTTGTTTTTTTACTTGATATTCTGTGTTCTCATTGATAGCCAGCACCCAATTCTCATTAAGTAGCTGACTTTGAAATACTCAACCACTTTACAGAAGAATAAAAAAGTGGTCGTCTATCTTGGGTCGTACTCTGATGTACAAAACTCTTTTTGTCTGCTCCTTTGCCTCATAGCCAGTAATTAATACCACAGGTGTAATTTGGAACATCCAGACAATTGTTAAAGGGAATGTCCTTGTAGTTCAAAATTACTTTAATACATGCAAGCAGTGGTGCCCCCCTTCACAGAGGAAGTGGTATGCATACTGTGCAGTTGCACAAGTTGGACAGCCCTGGCCATTAGTAACCGCCATGCTCTGTGCCATTAAAATAGTCTGTAACAGCCAAACTCTGTACCTCTTTGCGCCAACCCTTGTATTGTAACCACTTAGCCATGTGCCTCCTGTTGGAGCAACATAATTTAAAGTTATTGCTGCGTGTCTACGTGTTTATTGCACTACCCTTGAGTTGGGTCCCGCAATATGGAGCAAGAGCCACACACTGTACTAACCTTCCTGCAGACAAGAAAAGCAGGATAAGGCACCAAAGATGGACAAATGGAGTCTTAAATAAGCTTTCATAAATTGAATGTTTACTGCTGAGGTGCTTAGCATTCTATCTACAGTAACTTAAATGGAGTTCATACATGTGGAGCCCTTAGTTATTTACTACAAGGTCAAATCCAAGCCATTCCTAAATTTTCAGCAAAGTTTCTTTAAGGGTGCATTCAGACGACCGTATATCAGCTGGGTTTTCACGCCCAGCCGATATACGGCGTCTCTCTCTGCAGGGGGAGGAGGCTGGAAGGGCCGGGAGCAGTGCTCTGAGCTCCCGCCCCCCTCTGCTCCTCTCCACCCCCCTGCACTATTTTCAATGAGGAGAGGTGGGGCGGGGCGGAGCTAATTTCCGGTACTTAGCCCAGCCCCTGTTCTGCCTCCTCTCATTACAAATAGTGAAGAGGGGCGGAGAGGGGGTGGGAGCTCAAAGCACTGCTCCCGACTCTTCCAGCCTCCTCCCCCTGCAGAGAGGGACACCGCATATCGGCTGGGCGTGAAAAATATCTAGTTGCAGTTGTCTGTTATCGCTTCACAAGATGACTTCTTTTAAAAAGTTACGTGTTACCAAAATACATTTTTACATTCGAATCGATGATACTTCCATGTCTTAAATACAATTCTCAGAGATTAAAAGCGCAGTTTAGATTTACCTCTGAAATTTTCAACCTATCTTTGGCATTCTCTTTTTTCTTATGGCTCTTTTATTCACTTATATGTTACATGGGGACTGGGGCAAGAGGAAGGAGGACTATTATTCTTCCCTTCGCTATTGTTCCCATAGGAAATTACAAATATTACTCCTGCAGGAACTGCATTGCAGAAAGCCAGAAACCAACTTGATTGTGTTTTTGCCAATTCACTTTAATGAGTGAAAAATGCAACATTAACAAAATCTTCTAAAATCTGTGCAGAATATTTTCTGTTTATGTTCTATGCTAATTATTTTTTATATGTAAAAGCAGTTTTATTGATTATGGTGGTAAATTCACTGATGGTTTGGCAACATTGTTTACTATAGAATCTGTGACTGAGAGTCTTTTTCCCTCCTACACTTTTGTCCTTACCTAACCTCATATTCTAGCCACTTCTAATAGATCATTACTTTCCATACACAATAATGTGCGGCCTGGATATGGGTCATTTAGACCCACAAACTTGCTGCTGCTGCATTTTTTCTTACCAGTCTAAATCATATTACTTTCAAGTTTTGGTTTCCTGTAGAATGGAAAAATATGGTAAAATTAATCCTAAAATACACATTTTAACTCATAAATCTAGAGTAGCCCCGATAAACACAGGTGTGTTCTACAATTGCACAAAGATTTTATGCATTTTAAACGGCAGTAAATTATTAAGATGCCTATGGTAAAGGTAAAATATAAAGCAAAAACCTAATTCTAAAAGGGAATATGACATTACAAAATGACTTGCTGTATAAAGTTTTTATGTTAAGCATGTTTTAAGAACTTTATGTTTTAATTTCCAGTGTCATGATCTATGTTTAAAAAAAAATAAATCTTAAAATCCTGCATTTTCACACTGACCATTGAATCTAATGATAGTCTTACACTTCTTATTCTGAGTTTCAGCAGTCATCTCATTATCATTGGAGTCCGCATTATAATTAAAGGGGCAAATGTATAACACAGAATCCACCACTCAGAATAGGTGATAGCAGGGGCACCCCTACCATGAGGTGACCCAAGCCTGCCAGCTCATACGACAGTCTGTAGGACCTTAGGGGGGCAGCGGCGGGTTGACTCCCAGCCATTAAGTTAGCCCGGGTGGTAATTATGGCAGGTTAGAAATAATTTACGGTTGCGAGCCAGACAGACCCCAACTCGACAAACATTTAACTGAGTCGGTCTGCAGCTCTGGTGGCCACCACTACTGCTGTAATCATATTGTGATCCCTGACCTCCCCCCCCCCCAGCGTCTGCATTCCTATATGTAGATACTGTACTGTATGAAGCGCAGACACTTGGGGGAGAGGCAATGGTCACAGTCTGATTACAGCAATGGTGGCTGCTGGAGCTACAGACCGAGTGAGTTAAATGCCTGATGTTGATGGGTTGTAACCCTGATTGGGGTCACTAAGAGGGGCACCTACTATTGGGTCCACTACTTGGGACACTATTACAAGTCTCAATGATTCAAATATGTGTTGGCTATCTTTTGTATTGGTACTTTCAATGGCTTTTAAATGATGCTTTTTTCGTTGGTGGGGGCTGCCATTTCATACTTCACTTCAGACAGCATAAAGGCTTTGGACACCCCTGGGTGATGGTCACAGTTTATCTACTCCCCTCCCTGTACAATGATCTCTGCACAGGTCCCAGAATATACATAGAACAGTCTCCCCTAGAAGTCAATGGGTCCTCTCCTGTCCATTGTGTCTAGCCTATGATTTGTGCTGTAAAAGCTTCTCTAAATACTGTTAAATGCAGCTTAGCAAGATTGCTCTCCCCATAGTTATGTATAAACAATAGAATAACGAAATCTACAATCAGAAAATATAAACAGATTAGAAAAATAGAATGTGTGTCACTATCTGGTTTTAATTAGTAAAACATACCGTATAAGTGATATATCCCACTCAAGGGCTTATTCACACATCCATATATCGGGCAGGTTTTCATGCCCGGCTGATATATGGTGTCCCTTTCTGCAGGGAAGGAGGCGGGCCAGGCCTGGAGCAGTGCACTGAGCTCCCGCCCCCTCTCTGCCCCTCGCCACTATTTGCATTGGGAGGGGGAGGGGCTAACTCCTATTGCAAACAGTGGTGAGGGGCAGAGAGGAGGCAGGAGCTCAATGCACTGCTTCCGGACCGCCTCCTTCCCCTACAGAGAGGGACAGCATATATTGGCCAGGCATGAAAACCCTTGAAGACGGAGCAAATAGCCAAGAATACAAATACTCCCCTACTTGCGAACAGGTTCTGTTCCAGGTGCTTGTTCGCATGTACATTTGTTCGTAGGTCCGAACAAATGTTTGTCTGGAGCAGGATCGCGGGTGGATCCCGCTCCATACAACTTTGGGTGCCGGTTGTTCTTACAGCGGACACCCGGCAGCAGCAGTTGTGACGAGCCGCGACGCTCGTCGGAACTGTTAACACTTTAAATACCGCTCTGACAGCTGTAAGAAATAGCTGGGACCTGACGTTCAGGGGGCCCATACAGTGTCTGCGGCGGGACGCTGTGTGGCTACTAGGCAGCTGGGGGCCTTCTGAAAGGCCCTAGGGCTGCCTATGCAGAGTGCCTATCAAGTGCACGGCTTGATAGGCGCTCTGTATAGGCAGCCCTAGGGCCTTTCAGAAGGCCCCCGGCTGCCTAGCAGCCGCGATCTGACCAGACAGGCTTCTATCAGGCTTGATAGAAGCTTGTCCGGTCCCTGCACAGCATGATGTAATGCCATAGCATTACATCATACTGTGCCAGACAGATTGTTTGCATCTTGCGAAGTTCGTAACTCGAATGTTCTCAAGTTAAGGATTATCTGTATGTGTTAATGTGTGCCTTCATATATCTGTCTATGTGCCTTTAGAACATGTAAATAAAATAAAAGAAGAGGCACTTCATGTTTAGACCCCATATGGCAAAGATAAAATGGATATACTTCAAACTGCTCACCTTGTACAGCTGTGTGATTAGGCAGCACTTGGGTTAAAATCTTCCAAGCAAAGAAGGCTGGTCCATATTAACCCTTTCCAATCCAATTTGTAAGAGAACCCCGACGGACGTCTTCCAACATCAGAGCTGTACAGCCTTAAATCATAATGTCCTCAGACCTCAGACAGTGGATTGGAAAGGGTTAATGGTCATTAGTTTGTTATGGAATGTCCATCTAGCTCATATAGGCATAATGGTCCACATAATTTTGGTCAGAAACAAGTATTATATAACTCATGGCACAGGAAGGAAAGTAAAGGTGTGAACTGGTATTGAAAAACAATGTGCTATGAGATGTGAAAAATATAAATAACTTGATTAAGCATGACAATGAGACTTGCTCGGCGCTGGATGACTGGTGCCACTAGATAACAAGGAAGATTAATGCCACATATCAATTATGTGAAAACATATACCCAGGGCTCCTACAATGCTAATAATACCCATTTGTCATACAGTGATCTCTAAATGGTGAAACTAATATCAGAAGTTCCCATGTTACTACATAGTCAATAGAAGTAGATATATTGTTATAATTTAAGCCCCTGTTAGGCTGCTTTCACATCTGTGCTGGAACCTCAAATACCAAAAGAAAAAGCACTGCATGCAGCGCTTTTTCTTCCAGTAAAATGCTGGACCGCTGAATGGAAACAAAACAGACCCCATTACAGTCAATGAGGTCCGTTCAGCGCTGCTCAGTTACATCATAAGACTGATCCATTCGGCCAGGGGATTCCCCTTTTCCTGCTCCCGAACAAAACATAAAACGGAAACCCCAATGCAGATGTAAAAGCAACCTTAATAGAATCATTGCTAGCTTTCAATGCATATTTTTAGAAGATGTACTGCAATGACCGAGACACAAGTCACACCACTGAGGAGATGGCAGGGGTAGTTGTCGGGAATGTAACGATGGCACTGCCAACTCCTCCCCTGAGGGATGTGTGTAACCTTAGCCAAGACGCCACTAGGCCTCTTCCAGGCAACGCTGAGTCAGCGTTTACCTGAATAGGTGGTGTAGTAGACTTGAAGAAATGTCACGGGTGACACCGCTGTTCCTTACTCTATAGGATGTCTGACGGGAAAAGTAAGGCCCCCTGTCCACGACTGTTGTGAGGAGGGGGAGGCGCTGTCAGTGCTCCTTGGTGAGGCTATCTGACAGCAACGCTATGAGAAGCGTTCACTGCGTTACCCGCGGCCAGATTATCGCCGCGAGTAATGCAATGAACTAACACCCGTGGACAGGCAGCCTAAGAGAGTCCACACACGAGTAACTTCACAACTTCAGTCATTGGGAACCGTTCCCAGTGACTGGACATTACTTGCAGAATAAACAACTTTTCACACCAGCGCAGGAAGGACAAATTACGGAGATCAGGGAGGAACAACACAGGATCACACCGGGCCTACAGTCAAATTATCTGTACAATTGCGCTCCTTGACACAGACACCAGAGAAGGACAAAGCACTCCACTGACATTCACTTTTGGAATGGAAGTTATCTGTGCAACTCCGCTCCTGGACAGAGACACTGGAGGAGGACAAATCACTCCACTGACATTCACTTTTGTTTCTCTCTCTCTCTCTGTCTCTCTCTCCTAGGATAGGGGTCCTGGAACCAGGTCCCCCATGTGGCTGTCACTCTCCCTCCACGTTGAAGCAATGGAACCCTCTTATTCTCCTCTTGCACTCACATATATATCTTGCATACTCACGTGACAACACAAATTGTTACATTTTCCAGACATATCCCAGACATTCACAGACATTAATCTCTTATATGCTGCAACTGTACAATACACATAACTATAGACAAGACAATTTGCACAGTGCATCCACATTAAAGACATGACACGTATGACAATTATGGAGGGGCCAAATATATAGTTTTCGGGCCACTACAGTACTATTCCTGAATGTTAAGTTTTCAAACCTATGTGAAAAGCCCCCAGGGATCTTTTTGTATACTAAGGCCTCCCTCACACAGCCAATCCAGAAAGTGTTGGGATGCTGCGACGGACAGCGGAGTTTAGCATATCTCATCATGGATGAGGTGCGCTAAATGTCAAAAATAGAACAGACTCTGCTCAAAAATCGTGCACTAGAAAGCTCTGTGATAGAGCAGTTGTCTAAGAGGCTCCATTGAAAAAAATGGGAGCGTTATACCACAATTAATCGCGGGAAAATACATCTGTGTAAGGGAGGCCTTAATCAGCTCTAACAAAAGTACTTGCTCACTGATACTTTCACCACCTGTGATGACTTTATGACTTTTTCACTAAAGCAAATAGTGGGAACGTAGTTAATAAAGAGAATAAAGTGGACTCATAGTTATGTGTCTGCTATATTCACAAGACAAGTGCTTCCAATTCTCCTGCTTTCTCCCATCTACCGTTGCTCTGTGCGATATTGCTACGTTTTCTAATGGCGATATGCTATTTTGTTTCGCTACAAAGTCACGCGACTTTGTAGCTATCCTTTGCCGTGATTTTCAGGGAGTGGGGGGTCCTGAAATATAGGCCTCACCCTGAAAATAAACCGTAGCTGCATAAAAAAAAACAAATGACAATACATAACTCAACAGCCACTATTCACTCAACAGCGTCTAATCTCAGGTCCCGAGGACTTGTCTTCAGGTATCGCTTCCTGGTAAGGGATTTGAAAATCCCTGTCTCCAGGAAGCGCTGCCTGTTTGGCTCTCGGGTGCTGCTGCTTAGCTAATCAGAGCCAACGCTCGATGAACTAAACACAGCCATTCAATGAATTTGATGAATAGGCTTTATTTTTGGACTTTTACAGTATTATTTCCTACTGTAAAAGTTGCATCGCACCGCACAAAAATCACGTTTTTGTGCAATGCGATGCAACGCATAGGGAGGGTCCATAGGGAAACATGGGCTGCAAAACATCGCAAATCACGGTAATATTTAGCAACCCACGATTTTTTCTCTCTCATAATTTCGCAGGTTACAAAACATCACTAATGAGAAGGAACCTATTGGAAAGCATGGGCTTCACATACATGTGATTTGTAGCACTCTTGCATGGCGAGAAAATCTCGCAATTTGTTGGATGAGCGCTTTGGCCAATCAGAGGCAGCACCCAGCCATCATCAAATGACAGCTGAGTGCTGCCTCTGATTGGTTGAGCGCTGTGGCCAATCAGAGACAGCATTCAATGACGCCTGGGTGCTGCCTTTGATTGGCCACAGTGCTCAGCCAATCAGAGGCAGCGCTTTCTGGAGGCAGGTGGTTTTCAATCTCCAGTCTCCAGAGGACAGAAGACGACTGCTGGGGCTGGAGAGAAGAGCCGGACGGCTCTTCTAGGTGAGTTATTCTTTTTTTTTTTTTAACTTTATTTTACAGCTAGCCATGATTTTCAGGAAAGGGCTTATATTTCAAGTCCTTCCCCCAAAATCATTGCCGCGGTGGTAGCCTTCATTCCATTGCTTTCAATGGGGCTACAGCAACACCGTCCCCATTGACAGCAATGGGATAGCATCATGGACTTCTGCCACAGATGTGACAGGGCATACCCGCTGGGATGAAGGAATCCCCTGCCATAGCTGCACAGCTTTCACGCGTTTTCACTCACTCTCGCATCGCAAGGAAATCGTATTGCCAGTGGGGATTCACCCTAAAGGTGACTTCACGCTAGCGATGAAATCGCACGATTTCCCAGCGCTGCGGATCTGTGAGAAATGGCAAAATTATGAAGTCAATGGCTCACTTCATATTTGCAATATTTTCCTGCTTGCGATGCAGCGTGAAAACAAAATCGAGAGCATGTTTTATCTTTTTGCGCTCTCGCCCATTGTTTCAGCTGCAGCAGTGGATTCCTTCAGCCCCCCAGGGATGTGAGGCTGTCACTTCCAGGAGCTTAACCTTGTTCACGAGGGTGTCGGCGGTAGTAGCGACGGCCACATTGAAAGCATAGGGGGATTATCGCAATCTCCTGCCGCTGCTGTGCGGATTCCTTCACCCCCACAGGAAGTCCCCTCATCACTGAACACTGTGACAGTAGCAGCAGGGTGTTTAGTGATAAGGGTACTCCCTGCGGGGGTGAAGAAATCCCCTGCTGGAGCTGTCACAGCAGTGACAGGAGATCTCCTTATATTTTCAATGGGGCCAGCACTGCTGCTGCTGGCCCCATTGAGAACAAGATTATACCCCTGGATGTGACAGCATCCAGGGGTTTCACATCCAAGGAATCCCCTGCTGCAGCTGTCACAGCTGCAGCAGGGGATCGCTATCTTCTCCCATTGCTTTCAATGGGGCCAGCACTGCTGCTGCTGGCTTCCTTGAGAACAAGATTAAACCCCTGGATGTGACAACATCCAGGAGTTTCACATCCAAGGAATTCCCTGCTGCAGCTGTCACAGCTGCAGCAGGGGATTGCTATCTTCTCCCTTCGCTTTCAATAGGGCCAGCGCTGCTGCCCTATTGAATGCAATGGGAGAACACACAATCTCCTGTGTGCACGGATGCAAGGTAGTTTCCTTGTGAAAACGCCTCGCATCCAGGGGGTTTCTGCAGGGTTGTGAGTGCGATATCGGGACGTGAATCACAGCCCAAAATCGCTCTCGCCAGTGTGCAGGAGCCCTAAAAAAGCAGAGGAATTATGGGAACAGCAATCTTTTACATTGGTAATTTAGCTTAATCATAGTCTACGAATAAGGGCAAAATGCTTGCCTGAAACATGTAAGACAGCACACGCTCTCTGTTTCTCCATGTCTGTCTGGATAGATTAATAAAGAGAAAAAGGTTTTTACTGGACGTACTCGGTTTTCCTGTGCACTGGAGTACCACTGGTGCGTATTTTGACTTAAAACGAGCTGCGTACCCACATGTATGTGTTGGTGTTGTCAACCTTGATAGAGTCTGTTTGTTTGCCCTCCTAAGCTGCCGTGCGTGATGTGATTGGTGTTTGAGGAGTTAGGAAGAAGTTTAGTGAAGAAGAACATAGGATGTAGTCGGTGGTGGAGGTGGTGTGCACTGAGGTCAGCGGGGCTGGCGCTCCTGCCAGGGCTCAGCCTCGGTCCGTTCTCACATGCCAGAAGACTTGTCCCCTTCGGGGAGTGGAGCTCAGGGAACACAACCTGGGAGAGAAGTTGGAGTATGGTTGTCACACACTTCCCTGTTCAACTGCATCACCAAGGGAGGAAGAAAATGCACTACAGCTAGCACAGGGTGCTGAGACAATCTAGGACTGTTATATCCTATCTCTCCTCCATGGGGTTGAGCTGGGCTGTACTTTGGCTCTCAGGAGAGGAGACGGTAGTGCCACCATGATACACTACCATCTTGTGCCCCCTGTCTCCCCAGCTGAAGGCCTGGCTCCTGGTCACTGCAAGCATCACCTGACCAGCGGCACCGCGCCTGACCAGGTCACTAGGAACCAGAAGCCGCGGAGCGCTGACAGTGGGAAGCCTACGGAGGAAGTGAAAAGATCGCCGCATAGTATGAAATCAGCTGCGGATACTATTTCACAGCATTTTCACCATGTGTAAACATACCTTAAATTGGTTTGAGGTATGCTGTCACGTGCAGAGTGACCTCAATAGTAATAGGACCCCTTATATCAGCCCCAGTAGTAATAGTGACCCCCACAGTAGCCTCAGTAGTAATAGTTTCCCTTACGTTGGCCTCAGTAGCAATAGATATAGGGGACACTATAACTAAGCGCTGAAGTCTGCAAACACTTTTTTGAAGGGTATGGAGACATCCATGCAATAGCATATTATTTATTATTTTTCGCTGTCTTCTCCTGGCCCGTTTCATGACGTTTGACCTGCGCAGACTCTTCTAGACTGTTTTGGAAGCACCCTGCCCAATTCTGCTTTCTCTCCCACCACTTTATAAACTGTTAACTTCCTCTTGTTCTGGACTCTGCATCAGTCACCCCAAGTTCATGCCTTATATACTGCATACACTTCATTTTCCCTTTGTCTTTGCTTTGTCTCTCTCTTTGTTCTGACTTTCACTCTGGTTCTGGCTGCTTTGTCTTGTCTTACTTCACCTTGCCTTGCCTAATTTTTGCCCTGCGTACATTAAAAGCTACTATCATCTATTGCTGACTCCTGTCAATCACTGCTGGCACCACCTCAAGAGACCACCTTCTTGTCTAGAGAGACTCCCTTTACATTATCACACCATTTATAATGGAGCTCTTCTGTATATCATAGCAGTAGGGAATACATTTGTATAAAGCCCCATTTACATGTAATGATTATCGCTCAAAGTTTGCTCAAACGATATGTTTTGGGTGAATCATTGCGTGTAAATGCTACCATCGTTTAGTTTTTGGCCGAAACATGACTTTTAGTTGAGCTTAAAATACATTGTTCGGCCGGAGAACTGATAGCAGGGACCACAAGCTGCATTTCTCGACGGGAGCGCTGATAACATTGTATTCAGCTGCAGTCCCGCGGCAAAACAAAAGAGCTGTATGCAGAGAATAGACCACCTGCTGTTCTGCGCATACAGCTAAAGGGAGGTTCATTTACATGCAAATGAAGTTAATAAGCTACTAATGGCCATTAGTGCCCATTAGCAGCTTATGCAAAATGTCACTCAAACTGTCAAACATCCTATCATTTGAACGAACTTTGAGCGAACATTTTTCCATGTAAATGGGGCTTAAGACTTTAGAATCTGAAAGTGTGTTTGGTTTAAATTATTGTGTTTAAACGGTAAGTATATTATTTACTGTAACAGACAATTCTATAGACAATAACAGTATTTAATTAGGCACTAATGTAATCGTGCTGTTATCTTAGTTGTAGGAAGTACCACAGTTTTGTTCAGCGCCAAAGAGGATAACAATTAACAGCCTACTATTATCAGTTCACAGCAAGGGCAACACTGAAGCACAAAGACCTCTTCATTAGACAAGAGTTTGTGCTTGCTGCTTGCCTCTAGTCTGCACTAACAATGTGGGAAGCGTTGGATTCCCACATTCCTTTACTGACGTCAGAAACCCATACACACATTAAATCCACCTCTTCCTTCTGTGAAGAGAAGGAAAATAATACAGCAAACCTACATGTTACATTATTAGCACAATCTAAGCTATTGTAAAGAATCCACATCAGCTGCTTGGGGAAATAGAAGATACGTACTGTACCTAAGCAGAGTAAATTAACCTAAAAAGAACAGTCCATTACCATAATTTACAGCCATTACACTCAATACACAGACTTTTAGGACGCGCTGCATAAGGACGGCTTCACACGGACATATTTGCATGCACAAAAATTACGTGAACAAAACACAGAGAATAGAACCCATTGATTTCAATACTTTCGCTCTCATTCCTCATTTGAGCAAAAAAATAGAACCTACTCTGTCTTTCTGCATCTTTGCTTAGCAAAGGGCCTCATAAAAGTGTATGGGAGGTGCAAAAATGTGTGCACAAAACACATCGGGATGTGCAATTTGCTACACAAACCCGCCTGAAACAGAACGCACCAGGATCTCATTAGGCTAAATAGCCTTTTAACCCTTTGCAATCCAATTTTAGATTCAGGGTTTCCTAGGGGGCTTTCTCTTTCTGCCATTATACAATGGCGCCATCTGTTGGCTAGAGCCAGTACTGTGGTTTAAGACATGCTGGAGAGGCCCCCGAAAACAGAGCAGCCAGTAATATACAAGTAAGAATACCCTGCCGGACGTCTTCCGATATCGGAGCTGTACAGCCTTCAATCAGAATGTCTTCAGACGTCAGACAATGGATTGGAAAGGGTTAAATCAGGGTGGTGGGGGGGGGGTGTCGTGCGCATATGATCAGACCCTGCGTGCGCAAGAAAGTACAGTACTATGTGCCGACATGCACGCAAAGGAACCTCGTTCACTGCACAAATATATTGCGATGAGACAAGCGTATTTGCACACAGGCTCGTCTAAGGGTTTATTCATATGGGTATAATCAGGCCGTGGGCTGTCTTTGTATTTCATGGTCAGCACACAAAATAGCCTATGAGGCTACTCACTTGCCCGTATTTTCACACAGACCATCGCTGCATGTCCTATGCTCATGCAATGTGCATGGTCTGAGTAGATCCAACAACACACGAGCGCATGTCTTGATCACAACATGAATAACACAGTAGGAATAAGCGTTCATTCACATAGGTGTATTTAGTTTCGATCCATGAAATACGCAGCGTTTTCACAAACCAAAACTGTGCGTATGTACTATGCATTACATTTTTTCGTGCGTGCATACACTGCGTATTTCACACACACAAAAAAATACATATAGTCCCCATTGATTTTATACGCAAATACGTAGTGGATCATGCGTATTCACTGCGTATTTACGCAATCTCATTCAATTCAATAGGCTATTTTGCTTCCTATTATGGACCAAAATAGGACAAGCTGCGATTTTCTTTTTCACGCACATGAAAAACGCATGTCTGAATACCCCAATGCAAATTAATGGTTTTTCAGTACTCTGTAGTATGAGTGTAAAAAATACGCAGGTAAGGGTGGCTTCACATGGGGCTATGCAAGCTTTTAAGAGGTTGATTTGCGCTTGTGTCAGCACATATTACTGTACGTTTTGCACACACAGGACCAATTCACAAGACCACAAATATCTGCGAAACACGGTCATGTTAAACAGTCCTAATACAGAGTGTAAATACGCTGGTGTGAATGAGCCTTAAGTGTATGTAGGGAAGGGGGGGGGGGGGACTACAAATGATATACTTGTCCCCTTACAAAGTTGAAATTTGTTGTGTTCTGCATAGTAAGCATTGTAGCCAAAGTTGATATGATGTGAGCTGTAGTCTCAAAGGTGTCACCATTTATGTGTTTGTTGGTGACACCAGGAAGGACCTTCTTGAATGCTATCTTGCAGAAAAGTGTCAGTTTGAAGGAGCCATGACTTGACAGTGGATGTTTCCGGGCAAGATACCCAGTGGGCTGCTGGTCCTCAACTCACAGTGGGCTGCCTAAGCTTCCCCTTTAATTCTATACTTTTGGGTCCCACTTCTGCTAGCACAACAAGTCCTGAAAGCCACACAATATTCTTGTGGCTGAGGCACACATAGAGATTTGATCCTCCGCTCGGCGGAATGAGTGGCTTGGTCTGACTCCCCTCCACTTGCAGCCCCAATCATAACTATCTCCTGCGTTGACCTGGTGAGTAGGCTAGGGGCAGGAGGAGTGTGGCATTGTATACAATATGACCAGAGCTGATATGGCTTCTTTTGGAGCTAATTATATCAGCATCAGTTTTTAAATAGGTTCCCCTGAGTCTCCTCACACATGATGTAATCCACAGTAAATGCCCATCAAAATCTGCACATGAAACTGCTGTAGAACTGCATCAAACGGTGCGAATTTTGATGCAGATTTGCTGTAGATTCTTTCTACCACTGAAAATCAGCAGCAAATTTGTCTTGAGTGAACGCATCCTAAATGGGTCTCCTGGCTACTTTGGGTGTACAAGTGCATAAATCCACCCCTAGAATGAGAAATCATTCTGATATAGGGTGCATTCATATGTTGCAAATTTTGTGTGGACTTTCTGCAGCGGAAAATCCTCACCAAAATCCACGTCAAATTCCACATCAAAATCCACACCATTGGTGTGGCTACCATGTTGCTGTCTGTGCCCTTTCTGCCAGCCTATTCCCTGATCAAGCTTTATATTAAACATTTTTATTTTATTTTTGGTGATTTTTTGGTTTCAAAAGCTCTAACATCTTTTCTCTCTGGCCACTAAGTCTAAAAATAGTCTGACACTTCCTGTTCTGTACAGTAACCATATGGGCTATAAGTGCATTAGTCCGTAGACTACTCATTGACTGCTATGGAAGAATGTTCTAGGCATGATTTGTAACCTGTGCAGAAGTCATTGCGCAGGGAGAGGAAGGAGTTAAGCTGTGACCATCACCTATTCTGAATGGTAGATAGTTTTATCTATATATAGATATTAACTTTCATTACAATGTTTTCTCCTTAAAGAGGTTTATCTTACACAAGTTATTTTGTGTGCTCCATGATACTACTCACAATATGCTCTCAGCTGAATCTACAGCACGTTCTGTCCTTGGCGTTGTTGTGGCTCCAAAATTGCGAGCACTAAGGTCTTCTGGGCAGAGACCTTCACTTTTGTATGAAGTGATAATAGGGTCTCTCAGCAAACTGGCTATAGTGGGCTTGTGGGCTTTCTCTCCTTCCTTTGGGTTGTGTGTGAGCATAAACAACGGATCTGTCATCCGGAAACTCTCCATCTGGCATAGAAATATAGATTCTCAGTCACTGCTCCACGTCTGGTGTCTATAAGTGTCCTACCTCCCCTGAGGTAGGTTCAGTGCAGAAGGCTGATTCGTATTGGAGAACAAATAGATATTAAGCCTGAATAAAGCAGAATTTCTCACTATCACTTTATCCTCACAGATAGATAAGCCTCTGGCAGCCAAGGCCTATAGATTGCTGATCCGTTATGGCTGTTGTAATTATCGCCAGGAATTCCACCTGTCCTGATAGTAATAGAAAGTCAGTCTCCTGTAAAGGTTAGAAGGAGTGCTTGCATAACTTTGCTAAGAGGGAAATCCTATCTTGGAAAAGAGTTGACTTTAGGTGTCTGAAGGTGGCTATTATGAACAACTTTGTCGGAGGGTCCTAACTTTCCTAAGCTAGAAACTTACCTTAGCATTTTCTCAAATCCATCATGTAGAAAATGAAGCATCACTCCTAAATATGGTTCCTCTGCTAGTAGCCTTCTTTGCTCACACCATTTCTGAAGGTGGACACTATACAGATACAAGTACTTTTTGTTGCCATTCTTTGGTATCTGCCTCTGATAAACCCATGTTTCTTAGCAAGGGCCCGTGAATTCTCATACCATCAGGCTGAATACCTTCAGGTTCTCAAACAGCTGATTGCTCTGAAACATCAGGTCTGGTCTAAATGGAAGCATCCCATAGATTCCCTGACTCATCCTCCAGAGGACGAAAAACTATGCTTCCATAGGACAAATAGATATGACTGCTATTAAGTAGGCTTTGTCTTGCCTGACTTTAGACAGCACTCTTGAGATCACTGGCACTTCTTTGCTCATACCACTTCCTGAAGCTGAACACTTTGTGGAAATAAACATTTATTAGTTGTTGTTTCTCAAACAACAAATGAGGTAAAGACTATTGCATCTTACAAGTCCATGTTCCTTACTAGGCCCTGTCAATTTCCCTGTTGTCAGGCTAAATATGATCTGGTTCTTGGACAACTTGACTGTTCTGAAACATCAGGTCTGACCTTCATAGGTTCCCTGTCTCATCCACAGTATCAGGGAAAACCGCAGTGTCCTTCATCAGATTAATAACACAGCTTTTAGTGAGGCTTGGTTTTGCCTAACCTCTGCTAGAACTTTTGAGGCTATATTAACTTGCTTGCCCATCAATTTCCATGCTCTCAGGCCAAATACCATAAAGTTCTTGGACAGCTGGCTGATCTGAAACACCAGGTCTGATTTGAACAGAGCCTCCATAGGTTCCTTGACTCATCCACAGGAGCAGTAGAAACCACGCTTTCCTTAGCTGGATTGATAAAACAGCTAGTAGGAAGTTTGGTCTTGCATGACCTCTGTCAGGATCTTAAGAGTTCCACCATGGGAAGGAACATATAAGCCAACCATAAATTCCAGGAAATAGAGAAGGCATCTAGGGCATACAGCCTGTGAGGGTGATAGATTGAGCCTATTTCTGATCGCAGTGAGAGTCAAGGATGAGATATATCTTCTTTAAGCCCCAACTTTTTCAATTAAGCAAACACTTCTGGATTACTCACCCAGAATTGTCTGGTAACGGCTGACATGATCTGCCCACGTGTACCATTAGCCACATAGTGGCTAAAATATAACAGGGATGTTATGTGTTCACCGTTTACACAACTGGAAGAGAATCAATACTTACAAAATGAGAGGATTTGAACCTAGGATCTCTTGTACTCAAAGAGAAATGCACAGACATAGACCAATGAGCTGATCGTTTGATGCTCTAGCGCAGTGCTTCTCAACTCCAGTCCTCAGGGACCCTCAACAGGTCATGTTTTCTGGATTTCCTTAGTATTGCACAGGTGATGTAATTAGTATCAGTGCCTCAGACATTGCCACAGGTGTTCTTACCATAGGATATCCTGAAAACATGACCTGTTGGGGTCCCTGAGGACTGGAGTTGAGAAACACTGCTCTAGGGGAACACTCTGCAGCAGAACATCCAATGTCTCCTTACTTACATTTTTGAGAGGAACACCAAACCTGTAGGCTTTCCCTGAGTTCTGCTATGGACCAGGCAAAGTCCTAAACCCAAGATAATCTCTTGGGAACTGGCAGAAATTGAGAACCCAGGTTCCCACTTAAGGCAATTTCTGCAAAGTTGGTCATCACATCCGTCAAGAAGTGATTTTCATTTCAGCAGGATAAATGGCGACACTTAGATAATCTCTAAGAAGACTTGATCTATACAAAATGTCATTTTCTGATGGCACATGACTTTAAAGTGACAGTAACTGAAAAAAGTATTGTGCCTCTACCTGAGATGTAAACTATACTTTTTTCCACCATGTATATGACACCCTGGTGGAGTTTAGTATCAGCTCTTATTTGTGTGTATATTGTACATAAAATCTAACTTCTGTATAATATTCTGATCATTACTTGTTCTTTGTTTTCACAAATCTTTCAGCCCATTTTTACTCTATGTAGTACAGTTAAAATCTTACATTATTGCCTGGAAATTGTCAGCAATACATTCTACAGACAGCCAGGCTTAGATTAGTTAAAATTGTTTTTCTTGCGTGTTTTTTTCACGCGATATTGCTGCGGTTTTTTTTCACACGATTATCAATGGGACTTTCTAATGCTAAAAACGCATTGCATAAAAAGTGCAAAGCACCAACTTGTGATGCGTTTTTAACATTAGAAAGTCCCATTGACAATCGCATGAAAAAAAACGCAGCGATATCGCGTGAAAAAAACGCGCAGGAAAATTGCAAGTGTGCAGGAGCCCTTATGAAGATAGCAAAAAATAAAAAAAGGTATTTGTTAGCATATATATGAAAGAATATATTATAATTAAAATAAAAGAAATATATTTAGGCTTTGTTCACATCTGCAGTTGTGGATTCCGTTTTCCAGTTCTGTCATGGGAACAGGAACACTGAATGTCAGCTGGGAAGGTAACCTGTCCGACAGAACGAAACAGCAAACCAAATCCGTTCAAATTGTACTAGAAAACTGTATTACATTCTTTACACCACATTTATCATGTGTTTTAGAGATTCGTGCACACTTTTTACCCCATTTCCACAGCCGACAGAGGGGTGTGGCCTACATGTGACATCATACACCAAACTTTTGGCATAAAATTTTGTGTAAGCTTAGTCAATAGGTGGTATTAGGTTAGATTAGACAGTCTAAAGATATATCATATTTATCATTCAGCATGAGCCACTGTGATAATTCCGGCACATTTTAATGCTATCTTGTCTACATTTGCAGAATCTACTTTTTAGACAGTATTAGTAAATCCTTCATACAGTATTTTTGTGTTTCTAACACTCATTTGCTATGTACATATGCTTGTGGACTTAGTATTAGAGCTTAATTATTTAAGTACAAAATAGGAATAGCTTGAATAACCCTGTCCCCTTTTCACCCAAAGCCCTGTGGTTTGGTTGACTGCCATGTGAAACTGTGTAGCATATTAAATGGTTTGGCCAGTAAGCTAATCACAGTCTACTGTTCCATTTCAACACTCTTATGGAGTAGAGGTCGGACATAGCCACAGTCATTATGCTACTAGCATAATTCAAGTCCAAGTAAGGTCAAATTACATACTGCACTTATTATATATTGAGTGTAAGATATCTGACAACTCTGTAGGCTTGTCTTATGAAAACTAAGTGTAGACAAAATCAGTCAAAATCCAGATTTTACATACAGCATTTATCTTTCATTCACATCAAGGTGTGGTCTACAAGAATTCTCATATCAAATATCTATTCAAAGAGTGAAGAATGGCTCTATGTCGCGCATAGTACGTAAAACACAGTTCAACATTTTTAAATTTGACCTCCTGACTAGTCTCAACTACCGGAAGATGTATCTACAGTATCAAACATACATTGTTGAATCAGGACTAACCCTCACATTGCATTAGGTGTACATATGCAATCCTTATTCTAATATCCATGTCAGCTACATCCAGTCTGCTAAAATAGTAATTTTAACCCCATAACGACCACCTGCCATTTCTAACAGCTGACAACCGCCTGCAACAGCTGAAATTGGAGCTAGCGCTGAACACAGCTGATAACTCTTTAGATGCCACTGTCAAAGCTGACAGTGCATTTAAAGCAACCCTTTGGGCCTGGAGAAACAAAGATAGTCAAACTACTTCTCTGACTACCTGATGCATGCTATGTATAGCATGCAATGGTAGTCTAAAACACTACATGCTCCTCTGAAGGGCCAGCACTGCTCATGTGGACAGCACTGGTTAATTAAAGCAGGTGTAGCATCATAGACTAATGATATATAGGAGTGCATAGTATGCATCAGGAGTCAGAGAAGCTGGTGTGGCCATCATTGTTTCTCCAGGCCCAAGGTGTCGCTTTAAACAACCAAGCAGAGGGGCTGACACAATTATGGGATAGCAATAGGATCACATGGTATCTAGCAAAGACGCCAGGGCTACAATGTGTTCTAGTCTACTAAGCTCCGCCTGTGGCAGGGCCTAGTAGATTATCATTTAAAATATAATAAACTGTAATACTGCAGTATTGTAGTATATTGTAGAAGGAATTGAACTATTACACATCCAAATCTCCTCTGAAGACTTAAAGGGGTTGTCCCGCGAAAGCAAGTGGGGTTATACACTTCTGTATGGCCATATTAATGCACTTTGTAATGTACATCGTGCATTAATTATGAGCCATACAGAAGTTATTCACTTACCTGTTCCGTTGCTAGCGTCCTCGTCTCCATGGAGCCGTCTAATTTCAGCGTCTAATCGCCCGATTAGACGCGGTTGCGCAGTCCGGTCTTCTCCCTTCTGAATGGGGCCGCTCGTGCCGGAGAGCTGCTCCTCGTAGCTCCGCCCCGTCACGTTTGCCGATTCCAGCCAACAGGAGGCTGGAATCGGCAATGGAACGCACAGAGCCCACGGTGCACCATGGGAGAAGACCCGCGGTGCATCGTGGGTGAAGATCCCGGCGGCCATCTTCGCAAGGTAAGTAAGAAGTCACCGGAGCGCGGGGATTCGGGTAAGTACTATCCGGTTTTTTTTTTTAACCCCTGCATCGGGTTTGTCTCGCGCCGAACGGGGGGCTATTGAAAAAAAAAAAAACCCATTTCAGCGCGGGACAACCCCTTTAAAGACAGGTTATATAAATGATTAAAAAATATAAAGAATAACAAAAAAAATTAAAAGTTCAAACTCCCCCCATATTTCATATTTAAAAAAAATAAACATAATTGGTATCACTGCGTGTGTGAAATATATAATTATTTATCCTACATGGTGAATGTTGTAATACAAAAATATCAGAATTGCATTTTTGGAGCACCCCATCTCCTAAAAAATGAAGAAAAACTTATCAAAAAGTCATATGTACCCCAAAATGACACAAATAAAAACTACAAGTCGCGATGAAACAATCCCTCATACTACCCAATCAGCAAAAATAAAAAAAGGATGTGTCTCAGAATATGGTGACAGAAATCTATTTTCTTTCAGTTTTTTTTTTTAAGGGTCTATGTTTTTTAAAGAAATTATATGTTAAAAAGACTGCATAAGTTTGGTATCGCCACATTTCTACGGACCCACTAAAATTAACATCTCGTTCCTGCCGTAAAAACAAAACCCAAAAAACAATGGCACAGTTGTGATTTTGACACAGATTTTCAAATGACTCATTCTGTCACAAACCTGCCTCAAAATCTGCTTATTCAACTTGTGAATTTTGGAGTAGATTGTCATAGCAGAATATTCTGGTACGTGAGAGAGCACCCCATATAATATGTTCTACTTTTTGAAATTCAAAGTTTGATTATGTGCTTAGAAAACCTTAAATTCCTAAATCTATCCCAACTAGGTTTAAGCATACATAAAGAATTTCTCTATCAACCCTCTATTGTATTGTGCACAGCATTTGTATGGGACTGGCTCAAGATCCAAGCCTGCTATATACAAGGTGGGTATCCCCTGTCAAAGAAAGCTGACACTCGGTCAAAGTGGCCAGGGTCCAACTCTGATCATAGCCATTAACTCTTTAGTTACTATGATCTGTGGTATTTAAATAATTTGACTGGAGAAGGGGTCCCCTGAATGACCCCCAGCAATGGGATTATGAGAAACTGTTCAGTTGTCGTCACAGCCTGGGGCCTTTTGAAGGCTCCTATACCTGCCATGGATGTCTTCCTATTAAGCCCTGTCCCATGGCAGGGCTTAATAGGTTACCAGTAAAAGTAAATACTGCAAAACTGAATGATATTTGATTATTAACTTGCAATTTGGGGTGGATTATTTCTGTTATACCGTAGAATGCTGTTCTACTTGATGAAAGGCTGCTTTTCCTGATATCACTATATTAGCCTGAATCATGGGTGGTCGAAGGACATATTACAGTAATCACCTTTTCTTCTCGCATAATCTCCTCATTGAAGAATTGATTTTAAGAAACAATGATTACCAATAATAAAAGTACTGCAATGTGATTCCAATAAAAAGCTATTCATCTAAAGCATTGGCCTCCAACCAGTTATCATTATCACATATCGCCCACAACCTTCCACTGCGCTTAACCATATTCACTGGCTAAAATACAACAGCTGGATAAATAATATTGTAAATATACACTAACCTTCACAATGTCAGAGTTCACAGTGAAATATTTATATGCAGATCTCTCACAATTTCATGTTTCCTAGTTTCTCCATCTAAACTTTGTATGTCTTTCCTACATTTTTTAGATCAATGAGCATCCTGACCTGCACTGAAAAATCACCTCTTAGCTACCACATTATTCAGTATAGAGTCCTCCATGCTCTGTAATGAATATTATTAAGCATGTTGATTTTTTTTTTCAAACATATTTTTATTTCAAACTTATATAAGAGTTTTTCTTTGCAATTCTTTACAATTCAAACAATAACGAGCATCTTGGAAACAATACAATGATGATTCCTGTAAACTTTACATCTTCAGTTATGCCATACATTGTCACCATGAGAGAATAACATGTCAAGCATATCGTTGTCTTGCGTTGTTTCCTTATAATCGTTAACATGTCACCTTCAATTCTCCCATTATGGACATATAAATCTACTTACTTAAAATTAGATGAAAGGACAGAAAGTGATAAAGGGTGAAAGGGAAAAGTAAACTAATACAGGAAACAAAAATGCGCACATATAATATTTCTATCGTCCTCATCCCCCCCCATCCTATCCAGACCCTATCTTACCTCATGTCTTCAGCAGACCCTATAATACGTCATGTCCTTAGCTCCTATCCACCATGTTGTTTTGCCCTCTGTTGACTTTCAATCTTCTCAGAGAGTCCATATTGTCTTCTATCAGGTACCAGAGTGTATATTGAAAGGGAGTAACTATCTGACTAATTTCTTGATCTGAGTATTGTAAGGGAAGAAATATCTGCCATTTTCTGAAAAGGATTTTGCTGTTTTAACTTTGTATCTCCACTCATTCCATACTTAATAAGGTTGGGCTTAAATGAACGGGTCGGATTCCGCATGCAGGAGGCCCCCAACTGATTCCGGCTATGAGCCTGGCCAGTGACTCTGCGTACCTCAATTAACTGTACTGCGGATGACCACTGAGGCTCCGAGGCGGTCATCCGCAGTACGTTTTTTTTTGTTGATTTGTATTTACTGCGCCACCGCTTAGCAATGATGCAGGTTCCCACAGGCCATATGCAATGGAGACCGTCCACGCAGATTCCGCAGCAAAATAGAGCATGCTGCGGTTTTTCTTCAAATCGCAGAATATGCAATTGGTGTGAAGGAAAAATACATGCTTTCAATGCTTGCGTTTAACCGTGAATCATCCGTGTGGACGTTGAGCACGGAACCCGCAATTCAAATCTGGTCGTGTGAGACCGGCCTAAGTGATTGAGTTCGGCTATAAGCTCTGTTATTTCTGGAGCTGTCTGCAGAAGCCAATGTTTGAGCAGAAGTCTTTTCGCTACTAGAAGGACTATGTGAATGAATTGAGGTATTTGAATGAAGCAGATCCATCTGATCCCATTATTTCATCTTTGTGGAAAGAAGATTATAGTTTGTATCTTCCTGGGCATTACGATTTTCCATTGTTCCTTTATATAATGTATGAGCTAAGCATGCTGATTTTTTAAACAAAGTTTGAATATGTTGAGCTGTTCCTTATAAACAGATGACACAATTTTATAGTGAACATTCAGTAATGGCACTATCTATACTTGAGATTGGCTTAACCCCTTGAGTGGCGGGTTTCCTACCACCCTGTCAGACCCACCAGGGCAGGTTTTTTAAAATGGTCTAATCATTGAATTTCAACTAATTTTGCAGTTGCGTCTCAAGAGCCATAACTTTTTCATTTTTCCATTGACATGGCCATATAAGTGCTTGTTTTTGTGGGACAAGTTGTGATTTTTTAAACAGGGGGGAGGAAAAAAAGAAATGGGGAAAAAAGAAAAAAAGGGGCCATGTCACTAAGGGGTTAAAAGTATTAACTTCCTTCTCTGGGTCATTACGACGCATGGATACCACATGTGTGATTTTATTTTTGATTTTTTACAAAGTAAAGGGAGACAAGTGTTTTTAGAATTTTTTAAATAATTTTTTTACTTTTGTTTTTTTTTTACTTTTTTTTTTTTTGTCCCTTTAGGGGACTTCCACAGGGACCCACCAGGACCCCCTGATCACATTCCGGGGGTCCGATGGTGACAGCCCTTTACATGCTGCAGTGACAGCCCTTTACATGCTGCAGTCACATAGACTGCAGCATGTAAAGGGTTAACACAGCTGAGATCGGAGGTTTTCTCTGATCTCTGCTGTAAGAGCTGGTACCTAGCTGTCCTCTGACAGCCAAGCACCAGCTCACCCTGCCACAGAGACCATCTGCTTGCTTCTGACAAGCCGATGGTCTCTATGGCAACCTGTAAACAAAGCAGGAGACTTAGAAGCAGGAGATTGCCGGCAGATCGGCAATATCTTCTGCTGGTTTTTCAAAGCCCTTGATTTGTTCTCTGTGGGACAGTGCAGGCAGAGCACAATGTCACAGCTTGTGGCATTGTGCTCTGCAGCTCCCATAGTGATACATAGCCCGGAAATCTTCCGGGCTATATCACTATCGGCAGTGGAGCTCGTCCCGGAAAATTTCCGGGCGTGCCACTCAAGGGGTTAAGGCTGCCTGCACACGGTAGAGACGGATTCCGCATGCGGAATCCCGCAGTAGAACCCGGCTCTGGCAGCATACCTTCTCTGTCTACATCTTTTCTGTCACGCGTATGGACCTGGTGACTCGCCATCGCACGTGCGCAGTACACATTTTTTTCCGCGTCGTCACTAGGCAATGACACGAAATCCGCAACCTGTCTGCAATGTTCATTGCGGATGGGCCGCAGGTCAGACAGCTTCCATTGACTTCAGTGGAAGCCGTCTGTGTAGAGCCTGCATTAAAATGGAGGATATTGTGATTTTTCTTCCACGAGTGGAAATCGAAGTTGGTTTCCTCTTGTGTGTAGGAAGCAGTGGATCTCCCTAGGAAGTAACAGGCGGTATTTGCTGCGGATTCATGGTGCAGATGTCGACTGCAGATTCTGCAGCAAATATCCACCAGTGTGCAAGCTGAAAAAGTCAGATATGTGCTTCTTTATTTAAGGACAGAAAGGGGAAGATGTCCACCAGTCCACAACAACAGAGAATGAAACTTTTAGTGATAATTGATTTATTTTTCTATGTCAAGCCTTTCTACAGATTGTGTTAAGTACTCCAATTTCACATGATACAAATTCAATACATTCTCACAACATGCTATCGAAATTCTTGACAGGATGCAATCCAAATCACAGCCATTGGGTGGCTACAACAGACATATAGAATAAGCATCCCTTGACAAAGTAACATAAAATCATATTCTTTTCAAAGCAGGTCATCTCATGCCAGGAAATATTGAACCAAGAGAAATTGGTAAGGGGGGACACATCTGTAGACCACTGCACCGTATTGGCATGGATGAGCTGGACCTATATTGTTGCAGAGTTGGGTTACAATGCTTTGGCTATGACAGGAAGTGCTGCTTCTTGCAGTAAAGTACTTCAAGTAGCATATACTTTATTATATACACTTTAAATTCCCTTCTTCAACATTTATATCACTCATAGCATGTCCACAGTATATGCCATAAATGCCTGATAGGTGAAGTAGAAAACAAGTACAGCTCACCCATCCAGGAGTCATCTTATAATATATTAGCATGCCTGCATGGAGCAGAGCAGCTGCACAGTCTGCTTTTGGACCATCAAGACACAAGATATGTTCCAAGAGAAAGTAGTAAAGTCCAGAACCTCAGAATAAAACTGGTAATCCTTTAGTCCTTCATGTTAAAATGGAAATTAGCAGGAGGAAGCTTGTGCGTTTTGAGTCTGTCCAACTCTTACCGCGTATTAGCTATGAGTGAGATTCAAAGAGGTCTCACCTTTACCAATAGGTGACAGTCCCAAAGTTGAGACCCACTCCTTCAATATCGGGCATTTATGGAATGTCCTTTAGATATGCCTTAAAGGCTCAAGATAAGACTATCCTTTTAAGTAGACTAATCTAACAATCTAATTTGGCAAAAAAGCTTGTGGAACCTAACATAGACAATATAGCACCAAATTGCTACCTCTTTTCCTTTAAACAAGGCAAGTAGGCCTGAATTTCCATGTTAACATTTTGGCCAGGCAGTTTCTCATTAGTCATCACAAGAGACAATAATGTGTCTACAACTTGTAGACATGGATAGAGTAAAACATCTGAAACTCAATCCAACATAAAATAAAAATTAGAGCAGCTTAATTCCATGTAGTTTAAACCAGGACCAGCTTAATAAAGGAAATCCCTGATGCTTGTATGTTTTGGAACTGTGTGGTCCTTAATCATAGCATAAGTCTTCAAAGAGTCAAGCTTCTAACATATGTACAACTGTAATAAAGTTTAACTTGGGGTAACGTTTTGCAATAAATTATCTTAAGCTATTCAAACATTTTGAAAAACACTTGAAAAGATAATTAAACTGTGGCACAAAAAGTTATCATAGGCCTCCTGCAGACGGCCGGGTCGGATCCTGCTTGCGAAAATATTCGCAGCGGGATGTGCGCCGTGCCCCTGCAGTGACCACTGTGGCTCACCTGCTGCCGGCGTCTCCCCGCTCATGCGCAGAGCATAGCTGACACCAGAGGCGTAACTTGAAGCTCCTGGGCCCCAATGCAAACCTGTAACAGGGCCCCCAACTATAATGCTTTATTCATAGTACTGGGCTCCCTATATGGAGAAGAGAGGTCTTATGGGCCCTTTAAGGCCCCTGGGCAGGGGTGCAACCGCATCCCCTGCATCCTCTATAGTTACACCCCTGGCTGACGCGTCACCAGTGAATAGGACATGCCTGTTTGTTCACCGCGTGTGTTTTCACGCGGTGAAATCGCGTCTGTCTGCATGGGGTTGCATCATCTAATGCAATCCTATGGTAGCGAGCACGAGTGGAAATTCTGCAGGAAATCCTGTCGCGGTATTTCCGCCCATGTGCAGGAGGCCTTAATGCATTAAAAGTCAAGTTAAACATTGCTAAATCTGTATAGATACCTGTATGGTAATAAACCCACCCCAGACACCTCAGGTAATGAGCTACTTGATGTTGAAAACAATTCACATCACATAATCAGTACATCAAAGTACTGTATAATAACTTTGACCAGACATGAATGAAAGTAAAAAATAAATCAATAAATATAACGTAGATTGCTGCTATAAGTTAAAGGGAGTATGTCAGCTGGAAAGTCCTATCCATACTGTAGGCATGATGTTATAGAGCAGGAGGAGCAGAGCTGAGCAGATTGAGATATATATATATATATATATATATATATATATATATATATATGATTCAGTATAGGCCGGTCTCACACAAATAGATTTGCATTGCAGATTCCACGATCGCTGTCCGCACATATGATACACAGGCATTGAAATGCATTGGTAATTGTGTGTTCCACGAGTGGAAGACGCAAGCTCTATTTTATTGTGGATTCAGCGCATGTGAGTTCCACTGATCCCTATCCCTATCCAAGTGCATGTGCAACAAACTCATCCAGACTGCTGCCTGCAACCTCCACTTATTCTTTTGGGCTCTTCCTCCACAAGAATAAGTGTTTGTTGTTTTTTTTTAATGGCTTAGGGCTCCTTCCCACAGACGGATTTCTGCTGCGTAATACGCGGCGAAAATCCGCCGCGTTGCCCGCAGCTATTAGGTTCTATTGAACCTATTAGCTCAATGCTCACGGTGCGGAATTCCATCGCGGAATTCCACACCGTGAAATTACCCGTCCTCACCCGCGGCATGCTCTATTTGCCGCGGGTGTATGCGCGGACGGCTTCCATTGCAGTCAATGGAAGCCCGTCCGTCACGCTATCTTCCGCTGTAGCACAGCGGAAGATAGCGTGATACCGCTTCCCCGCCCACCGCCAGCCGCGTCATATGACTGGGGTCTCTGGGTGGGGCGCCGTGACGGGCTCCGTTGCGGAATTCTGCGGCGGAGCCCGTCACGGCTGGGTGCAGCCGGCCTTATACTACTTTCAAAATAAGTAGTATAAACCAGCCAAGCCTGGAGAGCCGTATTCCATTCTGAAGGCATAGTTCTAAGCTGTCACCATGATAGCATAAGAAAATGTCACCTGTGTGGTCACCTGATAGAAGAGTGTTTCCAGGGTGTTGGGCTACTTTCTGATATCATTCCCTGCTTGCGATCTTTCTTCCGCTTGAACGACACGATGTCTTTAAATGTACATCCGAGTGGAAAACTGTACACATATGCGACCATATGCAATGCGCTTCCACGATCAAACGCAGGTTTTCCACTGCGGATATCCACTTACAGAATCTGATCTGTCCAGGTGAATTTGGCCTAACTTGTATTTTATTCATTTAAGCCTTTGCACGTTCTGAGCTGAACAGTAAAATGGGTGGTCCTACCATTTAGTAACAGCGGCCCCTGTATGTGCAGTCCATACACAGATTTCAGGCAGTCACTAATGTCTTATTATATATATTTTGTTACAGTCGTGGGATGTGAATTGTTTTCAGCATTAAGTAGCTCATTTAGGCTCAGATGTGTAGGGTGGATTTATTGCCATACGAGCAACTACATATATGTTTGACTGCTATACATTGCTGTTAAGAGTAAGGACCACACAGGTCTGAAATATGTAAGCATTATGGATATCCTTTTTATACTAGCCCTGCTTTTAAAGTACATGAAATAAAGCAGCTGTCATTTTTATTTTATGTTGGCCTGAGTGCTGTTTTTTTACTCTATTCTACAGCTATCGGGCCCGCTGCCCACAAGGGAATCTCTGAGCAGCGCCAATACCCCAGTGCTGTGGACTAATTAATTGAACTGTGTGCTGTGGAATATTTGTTCTCTTGTGTTACTAAACTTGTAGACATGTCTGGGAACAAGACGGTAGGAGAATAAGATGGTAGCTTATGAGATGACATTCTGTAAGATCCAGCTAAAGTCATAATAAGGAGTTTATTTGCCGGCAATGTTTACTTCATTGCTGCATGCCAATAATTTCTTAGCTGTGAACGTCCTTGCAATGGTTGCTGTAAAGAGAACGCCAAGAAACTATTTTCTCGTGGCTTGTGGGAATTGGGATTCAAACCACAAATATCTTCCAGCGCAAAATTCAACAAGATTCCAGGCACATGAAAAAAGCACTTTTGACATCAATTTTATGGCCTAATTCAACTTTTATTTTATATACATATTTTTTTAGAAAGAGTATTTCAGTATATAAAAATATTTTAACTTTGTGTTTCCAGCCAAAACTAATAGGATTATTTTGTGAATGAAAACTGAGCAACATAATGACTGTATTCGTTTCACACTCATGAGAAATACAGCGGTGAAGCTGCATGACATTTAACATTGACATTAGAAACATGAAGACCTCTTACCTAACATGCACGCACATCTGGCATTCTGATCGGGGTTATCAAATGGGATTTCTCCACACCTCTGAAAAGACAAAAGAGTATTTCTGTTATAAAGATTTATTCCATCTCCCTTATTTGCATATTACCCAGAGGAGCGTGCGTGGCCATTTGAGTCTCCTCACTTAGTTTATAGTATATAGTTGCTTTCCCTAAGGAGAAAAGAGCGTTTCTGACCCCTGTCCCAGGTCTCTAACTAGCAAAGCCAGACTCCTACTGTACACTGATGAGGGGCAAAAACCCTGAAACAGCTGTCTGTACATGGAGTCTGGCTTTGCTTTTATTTCCTGGTCATTGTAATAAGGCTTGTATAAAAAGTCTGACTTTGGCTTGAAGGAATGCTGCCTATCAATAGGTGGCACTGTGGAGGATTTATTCCATCTCCCTTATTTGAAAGTTCTCCATGTACTGTATGATCTGCTAGTGAAGTAGTAACTATATTTTTCCCTTGTAGTTTATGGCTTTATAAAGCTATCTTGTAGAGCATTCCTTTAGAAAGTTGACCCAGCAGAAAAGTTCTATTTCTCAATTAAACTTGTACAGCAACTTTTAGTTGAGCAATTATTAGCACTATATTGTAAAGTATATGTATTACTTATGATAAAGGAAGCGTTGGCAGCCCAAGCTTTTGCAGTTCTAGGAAACTCTATTTAGGTAATCTTAGAGCCCTAACTCTAAGGGTCGGTTCACACACATCAGATTTGCTGCTGAATTTCACCTGCAGAATACAATTAACCCTTTCGAATCCAATTTGTATTCTGGTTTTCCAAGGGGGCTTACTCTTTTTCTGCTTTTATACAACGACGCTATATGCTGGCTAAAGCCAGTACTGCATGAGGTGACACGTTGAATAGGCTTTGACAGCAGAGAGGCTGGCAATATACAGTAAGAGAACCCCGACGGACGTCTTCCAACATCGGAGTTGTACAGCCTTAAATTCTAATGTCTTTAGACGTCAGACACTGGATTGGAAAGGGTTAATGGATGAATTCCGCAGTGTAAATCCACCATTGAATCAATTTAGCGGTGTAAATCGATGGGATTTTAATAACATATAGAGCATGCTGCGGATTTGAAAATCTGCAGCATGACTATCTTCTGCTGTGGAGTTTTTTGTGCTACAAATGAATGGAGCTTGCTAAAAATGTCGTCTCGCATCCCACAGCAGAAATTCTGCAGCAATTCCACTGTGTGTGAACTCACATTTAGTTTGCTTTGCTAAAACAGTTGGGTCTAGGTGATGTCTTCTTCTAGCGTTGCAAGGCAGCAGTACTAATGACTAAGCTACCATGCTTGAGAATAATAAGCACAGTACATACAACCTTCATAGTGATATGTGAACCTAGAATCACAGTGTTAGGGCGCCCACCCACTGGCGTTTTTTTTCACTGCGAAATTCGCAGGTTTTTTTTTCTGCAGGGGCTCTATGGGACTTGTAATGTAAAAATTGCGATCGCAGTAAAAAAACGCTAGTGGGTGGGCACCCTTAGGGCGCGGTCACACGAGCGTAGGCGTATTTACGTTCACACATGCGCAGTGTTTAATCGCCGGAAAGAACGTTTTTCGGCGATCATGACCAGAGCTAGAAAGCGTATTATCGTTTGTTCCTACTTTTCAAACGATCTTTTCGGCCATCGAATATACGTTGTCACGTATTTTGGTCGCGTATGTTCTGTTTTCTGCGGGTTGCCGTTTTTGCGCGCCTCAGATGGTCACGTTTATACGATTGGGCGCAAAAACGTGCCGTTTATGCGCTCGTGTGAACGAACCCTTACAACGTGTGGTGGCTCAGTTCTTAGCACTGCTGCTTTGCAGTGGTGGATTTGTAGGATTGAATCTGACCAAGGTTGATGGCTATATGGAATTTTTCAAAGTTGATGTTGGCCTTGTCGAGATTTGAACCCACTGAGCCATATTCATTGAAGAGACGCCACCACTACATAGAAAACAGACAAAACTGGATATGACAAACAGATTGTCTTTAAGCTCCATTCACTTGCCATTGACTACAATGAAATAAATAAAGGATTTATTTGTATTCTGTTTCTGAAACTGGAAACAAAAGAGCAGCAGTCTGTGCTTTTGAATTCATCCATTAATTGGAGATGGAAAAAGCAGAAATGGATTGAAACTGAAGACCATCCGCTTCAATGCATTTCTATGTGCTAGAAATGTTTTCTCTCCGTCTTGCTGTTCCCATGATGGATTAGCAAAATGTAAAGCAACTAAATAAAAGTGGCCTAACTTTAAGATGACTATTAACATTGTTTAAACATAAAAACCGCACCATTAGGCCGCCTGCAGACGGGCGGAAATTACGTGGCAGGATTTCCGCCGCTGGAAGCCTGCATAGGATTGCGTTAACAAATGCAATTCTATGCAGACGGTCGCCGTCTGGCCGCGCAAACCGCGGCATGTTCTATTTCTGTGCGGGGCTCGCAGAGAAACGTCACTCACCCGCCGCCGGCTCCGGTCTGCGCATGCGCCAGCTGCCTGTCAGCCGGCTCATGAAAGATCCGGAGCTGCGTGGCGCGGGTGAGTACGCGCTGCTCTCTGCAGGCGCTCGGGTCAGGTCCCGCGGCGAGAATTCTCGCTGTCGGATCCGACCCGGCCGTCTGCAGACAGCCATAAGCATAGTTTTAACACAGGTGTTATTAGGTTGCAACAGTTATTTACATATATCTGATGTGTAACAACATTTACATCAAACCACTATTAATAGTAGGAGAAGTAATAGCAAACCAGCTTGGATGGTCATCGTTACGTAGTTTCATCGTGTGTTAAACTGAAAAAAGATCAACTAGTTCAGCCTATTACTCCCCAATGTTGATCCAGAAGAAGGAAAAAAAAAACAGAAGCCAATTTTCCTCACTGTAGGAGAAAAAAAAATCCTTCCCGACTCCAATCTGACAACAGAATAATCCCTGGATCAACAACTCAACTGAAGTAATTGGTGACTATAACATGTAATATTGTTACACTCAAGAAAGGCCTCCAGGCACCTCTTTGTACTCTTCTAGTGAGTTTACCATCACCAATTCCTCAGCAGAGAGTTCCAAGTCTCACTGCTCTTACAGTAAAGAACCCCCTTCTAAGTTGGTGTAGAAACCTTTTTTGAGAAAACTCCCATGCAAGTGTAATCTATTTTCATATATTTTCAGTCTTTTTTTCTTGAGCAGAGTAAGGACTCATTAACATTGGTGCTTCTGCATTTGGGTTTCTTGCTCCATTATGGAGCAGGAAAATGGCACCAAGTAACCGAACAGAACTGTCATATGATGAAACTGAACAATGGTCAATGACTATAATAGGGTCCATGCAGTTTCAGGTCAAACTTCCAGCATTTTACAGGGTGAAATAGTCCATGTTTTAAGTAGAAAAAATTATTTTGGTAGCTGAAGACAAAAAAATGGGGTAGTAAAACCACCACATGGGTAAAATCCCTAAAATGTGTCTTGTCCTTTAGGACCAAAACACCCTGGTCTTTAAGGATTATTGTGTGTGTATAATATATATGTTACGTCTATGTGGCGCACTAAAGCACCGCACCTAAGCATGGACACTAATCAGAGGAAGTAGGGTACCCCTACCTAGAAGCAGAGAAGGCACGCTAATAAGGACAGTTCTACTGTCTTCATCTGGGACTTGGCTATCCTTGATTAGGAGCCTAAAGAGATGCACCAAACACAGGACACGACACTGTTCACACACAGAGAACATGACTGTTCATACACCGCATGTCTGGTCACCTGCACAGACATACAAAACACGTCGCTGTTCACACCAATACACCAGGTAATGCATACCCCACAGAACAGGAACCACACCCAGAACTCCCATGCATAAAGCTAGTAAACCACAGTTAGTCCAAGTGTTCTCACACCTAGGGGAAAGAGAGTCAGCCTGTAAGCTGACATAAAGGGAACAGTGTCAGGAATCACCCATCTGACCATAAGATAACATAACAAAATGGGCACCTATGAGGGGTGTTATAAACAAATGGGGGCCTATAAGGCCAATTAGTATCTAATGAGGGTCATGATTACCAAGTGAGGGGCATTTTTTACTGAATGTAGACATAGGGGGGTATTTTTACCAAATGAGGGATATAAAGGGGGCATTATTGTTGAGTGGGGAATATAGGGGCGGCTTTATTGCTGAGGGGTATTATAACGGAATGGGGACATAAGGAGAACATTATTACTAAGTGTGGCCATGAGCAACATTATTACTAAGTGGAGTGAATTGTTATTGAGTGGGGGCACTTTTACTGTTGGACTGCACTAAAAGTGTCACTAAGGCCTCATTCAAACGAGCGTTTTTGCAGTGCTAATTTAGCTGCAATAAAAAAATCGCGATTGTCTGAAGCATTGGATTCAAATATATTCATTCAGATGGACGATTTTCAGCTTCGTTAAAACATCGCGTGCGGGATAATAGGACATCAGCGGCCAAATACTTTGGCCGATTTTATACACGGCCAGAAAATATAGATCTTGCCCAATATTCTGGCCGATACACACCAGCGGCTCCCATTGACTCCTATAAGAAGCTGCTAAAACATGTCAGCTGGCTCTATTGAGCCATTAGAAGTAATTCCAAGGATCTATGCTGACCAAAACAATTCTGGGCAGCGGCGATGTGGCCGGCGTAAAAGCGCATCACCCATGTGAATGAGGCCTTATTGTGTGGGGCCTATAGAAAGCACAAAAAGAGGAATACTATTACTGTGTGGGGCACCATTGGTGGCATGATTACTATCTGGGGTACTGTGGTTGGAAACATTATGTAAAGGTTTGAAAAAATAGCCACGTAGCTATAAAAATATAGGAGTCAAAGATGTCTGTCAAATTCTGCAGAAACAAATTGTGACTAGGAGAAGTCGTCATGTCTGTCTGGGCCAGATGGAGAAGAAAATGGAAAGTTAATGACTGCAGCCAGAGAAGATATCATCTGTGATCACTGGATATAACAGTACTGTAATCACTTATATGGTCTGCAGATTGCCTGTGATGGGAGAATAAACTTGCTGTTGGATTTGCACCATTGATGCTGCTGAGACCTTTATTTTTTTGCCATTGGATTTGTCTTGAGAGCAGGGATCCTGTCTCCTGCATGTTTCAGCTACTGCATCGTATAGCCCCACCTATAATAAAGTTTACTAAGTAGTGCTGCTCATGTGCACTTTTTATATTGGATATATACTGCTACATGGTCACTGTATAGGATACTAATTATCTGTAGTGTCTTTTTTTTCAGTAACACTATGGTGGCATTATGTGGTCATGATCTTTGGTTATAATTTGGCCTACATATAGTGCTATTGGTAACACTGATTTTTCTAGTGGTTTATTTGCCAGTATGGTGTTATATAGTCACTATGTGGTGGTAATATGTGATTATAGGGTTGTGGCATTATTTGTTGTTATTGGCAATGTTGGCCTTGGTATAGTGGGTTTTGAACAGTGACGATATTGACATAATTATATGTGTCATAATGATTGCAGTGATATCGCGTGTGTGGTTAATTCAAACTAAGAAAAAATACAAGGCATAAAATGCTACATGAGTGTGACAAACCGAGGAAAAAAGCTAAATTGCTACTTCTCAAGAGAATGGTTTTCTTTCATTTTTAATTGTCTTTTATATAATAGCTTTGAAGCATTGAATATTTGTCTGTATTTAATTGTTATCATTATCCCTTATTTAGGACAAAGCATAGAAATTTACACAGTAATGTAGAATTCATGTTGTATAGTAAATGCTGCTGAAAAAATAAACTTTCTGGGCAGCTTCACACAGACGTATTTGTGCGCTCAACGCACAGAGAATAGAACTCACTGATTTTAATGGGTTAGTTAGAGATATTTGCGCATCAAGGGTCCCCATAGAAGTTTATGAAAGATGTGCTAATGTGCAATGCACTACGTAATTCCGTGAAACAAACAGCTAAGTTTCAGGAATTAGCTCCGCCCCTGTCCCACCTCTTCTCATTGAAAATAGTGCAGGGGGGTGGAGAGGAGGCAGAGAGGGGGCGGGAGCTTAGAGCACTGCTCCCAGCTCTTCCAGCCTCCTCCCCCTGCAAAGAGAGACGACGTATATCGGCCGGCATGAATACCCGGCCGATACATGGTCGTCTGAATAAGCCCTTAAACAGACGACTGTGTTTGAAAATAACGCCCACAAATTGTAACAGACTGAAGCCATTGATTTCAATGGTATTATTCTCACAAGCGTGTTTCACATACAATATCCCTATGTGAGAAAAGATAGGCCTTGCCCTATTTTTCTTGCATGCATTGTTTATACGTTCAAATCTCAAATCTCTTAAAAGGCCAGAATTCCTATAGGGTTGTCCAGTTATGTATTATTGATGACCTATCCTCAGAATAGGCCATTAATAGTAGGTCAGCAGGTGTCCACCACCCGGGATCCCTGACGATCAGCTGGGCTGGTGCATGACTAACTGGAGCCAAATTCTGCCAGAAGCAGACAGGTCCAATCCCACTTTAGTGGCCAGACTTGGTAGTACATACAAAGTTCCCATTTACTTCAAAGATGACCTGCCTGCTTTTGGCAGACATCAGCTCCATGCAAAAGTGCATCAGCCCCAATGCACAACTGATCACCAGGGGTCCCGGGCAATGGACAACTGCCAAAGATAGGCCATCAATAGTTTAGAACTTGACAACCTCTTTAAATTTGCGTAAAAAGCTTGCTACACTCAAACCCTGTCCCTTTTCTAGTCACTTTTGAAAAGTGAACTAAGAGGGTAATATCCGGGTTTTTTTTGCGCAATCAATAGTAAATTTGTCAAAATTGATTTGCCCGAATTATGGCACAGCTTGGTAAAAAAATTTGTCCAACTGTATCCACTGCACAAAACATGCTCTCAAGCCCGCTTTCACACGGGCGACAAAATCGCACAATTTTCTTGCAATGCGATAGTGCTACAAATGGTATGTATGTGAAGCCCATGTTTTCCTATGGGTTCCTTTACATTAGTGATGTTTTGTAGGCTGCTACATTGCAATAAAAAAAAATTGCGGCATGCTTTATACAGCCGCGATTTGCGATGTTTTGTAGCCCATGTTTCCCTATAGAGCTTTCCTTTATGTTACATCACATCGCACGAAATCACGTTTTTCGTGCGGTGTGATGCAACTTTTACAGTAGGAAGTACTACTGTTTATCCCTAAAATAAGCCCTAACTGCATAAAAAAAACCCCAAAACAATACAAAACCTAACAGGCGCTGTCCGCTTCTCCGGCAGTTCTGCGGCACTTGTATGTAGTCTTCAGCCAGCGTTTCCTGGTCAGGGAGTTCAAAAATCCCGCCTACAGGAAGCGCTGGCTCTGATTGTTCCTTGAGCGCCGTGGCGCAGCCAGTCACACGTTGAATGGCTGTGATTGGTTCATTGAGCGCTGCAGTGATTGACTGAACTGTGGTGCTCAAGAACCAATCAAAGCCAGTGTTTTCTGAAAGCAGGATATTTGAACCCCCTGACCAGGAAGTGCTGGCTGAAGACTACAAAAAAGTGTCATGGAACTTCAGGAGGAGAAGTGCAGCAGAGCAGACAGCGCCTGTTTGGTAATGTATTGTCTTTTTTTTATAAGTATAGCTATGGCTTATTTTCGGGGTAGGGCTTATATTTCAAGCCCCCCTGAAAATCCCGGCAAAAGAGTGCTACATTGTCACGCGACTTTGAAATGCCAAAATTGCGATACCGTTGTGAAAAACACAATTATATCGCACAGAACACAGCTGTGCATCACTGCAATATTCTTGCGGTGATATCACTGTCGCCCATGTGAAAGAAGCGTAAGGCATCAAGCAATCTAAAAAACTGTCATTGAATTAGACAACGTTTGTAATTGTGTAATAGTGTTAATATTAACTTGCCATATAAGGATCACACAATGTTGTATCTGTAGATTACTATGCCATTTTTATCCATAGTAATTTATAAGTGACTCATATTTCCAAGTCTCTAAAAAGCCTTTGTAACTTAATTTTAGTGGTGAGACCTGAAGTACACAGACTGTTTATGAGGCCATTAGTTTTACATTATGACCCCAATTGTAACTGATAAGAAAAACTCAATAGAACTGGCATTCATGGCTGTACTATCTTGCTGGTGATCATCATAAATATGCCACCACCATAGATTATATATGATAATGTACAATGGTATAAAGCTATTCTGCTTTTTATTTCAGCACAAAGCAGAAATCTGTTATCACAACCCTTCAACACATCCTTGAACAAGTAATCTGCTGGATTTTCTCCAGCCTGTGGTCAAATCGATATTTATACTGAATAAAAGACTATTTATGTAAGAGTTTCAGTATTTCAAATCAGTGATGCTTCTGAATCCATAACTATTAATTATATGCAATTTCATACTAAAGCAGTTTCAAAGGGAGATTTAATCCATGTCCCCATGAAGAAACCACACATAAAACTGAAATAATTTCAAGAACTGGATGCAATACAACACGGCGTCTTTGGGTATATATTTCATGGCCACAAAATAGCAAATAAGATCTAATTTACCCCTGCCACAAACACTTTTATCCATTAAACCAAAACAGTCTTGCAAAAACTTTGCTTGAAATGTGTATATATTATATCTCCAATACAAACTATGACCGCTGGTGCAACAATAACACACTGACTCATAGGAAATGTGTTTAGATAAAAAAGAATCTTTTGTAGCTCCAGTTTTAGCTGGATGTTCCAGCTGCTAACATCTTCATAATCTTTCCATGGGAGAAGGGCAGACTTTAGTTCTCTGACCCTCTCCACCAGAATTTCCACAGGAATGAGAGGTTTTGGCAGTTTCTATAAGACCTACGGTATCTTTGACTTTTGATTCACTCAACTCTTCTTTACTGCCATAGGTGAAAAATGTATGATCGCTTGGGGATGGGACCCCCACTGATTACTAGAATGAAGGTCCCAAGTCCAGCATTTATTCTCAGTGCACAATAGCTGAGTTCAACGCTCGTCTGTTTCCATCAGAGACCCATAGACTTTGAATGGAATGGCATTGCATTTAAACTCCTCCTCACTGTGCAGTGTGGAGAAATCGGGGTCCCAGTAATGGCATTCTCAGCAATCATACATTTATGTCCTATCCTGGTGGAGACATTTGCACATGCTGGTGGAGAGGAATGACAGACTGTAATTTGTGAGAAAACCCGTTAACTTTATATGGGCGTATTTGTGTACGCAAAATTTATTTGCACTGTTCACAGCGAATAGAACTGTCACGTCCGTACAGCTCACAAGCACCACGCTCAGCGCGGATGCAGGGTGATGTTCACAATTACTTTAGTAGATAGATTTATGCACCGAAGAACAGTGCGCACCACAACTGAAATACATAGCCCAGATGTAAAGCCTGTGGGACACAATAGTACTACACTCAGCAAGGCAACAGGGAACATACACACAGTTGGAAATAGCCGCACACCATGCCATGCTGAATGGTAGCACCACTCCAGGGAGAAGAAAGCCTGGCCCTAACCTATGAGGGGGGGGGGGTAAAGGGTCCCTGCCTAGAAGCGGAGTAATCATTTCGATAGAGATGGCCCCACTGTCTTCATCCTGGGCCCTGACTGTCCCTGTAGGGGCCCCTGGAGAAATGCACTGAACAGCAAAGGAAAACAGAAATGAAAAGCAGAAATACAACTGAAAAGGCACCCGCAGCAACTTATCTGCATGTAGCAATACACCCAGCACAGAAGTGCTCCAAACTCCGAGAACTCCACTATGGAACGGAATAAGCAGCACTGAGCACAAGGGTGGGTGAGAATATTAAGCCACTCTGCACCTAAAAACTGGCAGAGTAAATAGAAAACCACACCTCCACCCTACTCCCAGGCACGACTAATCCAGCATGCATCCATGCAGCAAAGAAAGACAACACCAGCAGTCTCTGCACATGGTGCATTAACTCTTTTCCAGCCTAACAAGGTGACAGGTCTTGGCCTGTGTCGAGGCCACCATGCCACAACGCTGTCGTGACCGATAAGCCGCGACAAGGACACATTGATTTCAAAGAGTTCATTCACATTCACATATTTTTCTTGTCCATTTCGGTCTTGCAACAAAAAAAGCAGCAGGCTCTATTCTTCTGCGCATTTCTGCACCCAAAGTCCCCATAGCAGTTAATAGGAATGCACAAATGTATGCGCAATATGCTAGGAGATGCGTGAAACACTGCGTAATTGCAAAGAAAAAACAACATATCTGGAACTCATTAGACTAATTAGCTATTTCAATTGGTGTATTTTTGCTGCGTGCATATGAACATACCTATAAAGACAAGCAGAGTTGCAGACAGCACAACCTTAACCCAATAAGGGATGAACTGGTTAATTAGGGTTAAACGAATTACCATTGACCACAAACTTGATACTCGTTTGTCACAGATGTGCACTAAATTCCTATCACGTGGATATCCTCACTATGTAATCACTATGGCCACACAAAAACTGATTAATGTTCAACGTGTCGATTTGTTGTCCCCTAGATCCAGGGTGGAGGGTCCAAAACGGATCCCTTTTGTATCGGTATACAATCCTGTAAGTACACGATTATCTGCTATTCTCAGAAAACATTGGTCATTGCTACGCATGGCCGACAATAACATTGAGGAGTTTGTTAATCCCCCTATGATGTCGTACAGAAGGGGTAAGAACTTGCGAGACATCTTGGTACACTCATTGTATGAAAAGAAATCAGGTTTACAGCAAACATTATTAGCACCCCGCTGCTCGGGAAATTTCCCGTGCCTAGGGTGCTCTTGCTGCAATAATATGCTTAAGGGTGATAAATTTCACCATTCCTCAACGGGTGCCGCTTTCTCGATTAAAGGTTTCTTCACGTGTTCTTCTTACGTAATTTACCTTTTGTGTTGTCCATGTGGACTGCAGTACGTGGGAGAAACAACGCTTGAAGTTCGTACTAGAATTAATGGACACAAGAGTTCTATTCGTACCAAGAACCTGTCATTACCTGTTCCGCGCCATTTTGTGGAGAGTGGTCACACGGTCGGTCAACTACGATTTAGGGTGATCGACTGTGTGCCCCCTCTCTCACGTGATGGCGATCGTGAAAAAATTCTCCTTAAAAAAGAACTACGCTGGATCTATACTTTAGACACTTTGACACCACGTGGCCTTAAAGGGGTTGTCCCGCGGCAGCAAGTGGGTCTATACACTTCTGTATGGCCATATTAATGCACTTTGTAATATACATTGTGCATTAATTATGAGCCATACAGAAGTTATAAGAAGTTTTTCACTTACCTGCTCCGTTGCTGGCGTCCTCGTTTCCATGGAGCCCGCCTAATTTTCGGCTTCTAATGGCCAAATTAGCCGCGCTTGCGCAGTCCGGGTCTTCTTCTTTTTTCAATGGGGCCGCTCGTGCAGGATGCCGGCTCCGTGTAGCTCCGCCCCGTCACGTGCCGATTCCAGCCAATCAGGAGGCTGGAATCGGCAATGGACCGCACAGAAGCCCTGCGATCCACCGAGGGTGAAGATCCCGGCGGCCATCTTCAGCCGGTAAGTAAGAAGTCACCGGAGCGCGGGGATTCAGGTAAGCGCTGTGCGGATTTTTCTTTAGGTCCCTGCATCGGGGTTGTCTCGCATTTCTTGTATTTGGTATTTATTTTGATTTGTTTGTCATATTGTTGCTTATTTATACTTTTTTTCTTCTGTTATAGTGGTGAAATATGTATTCGTTTGAGATATTGGATATTGGAATCTACGGAAGTGAACTTGGAGCTACACATGGGGACTTACATCTTTTATTTGCAAACATATTCTGTACATATTCATATACAGCGGTCTCTGCTGCGTTTTTGTAGCGATTTGTATGTTATGCATCCTTTTCCTTGGTGCCACTAATCCCAGCTGTTATATTTGTTATGTTTATATACATTGCTATATTTGGATGTTTGCTCTGTGTGTTTTGCTCTTGTTCCTCCCGTACTGTTTGTATTATTTTTTGTATTTGACTAATTAATGCATGGACTCTTGTTGACACTTTCGGCTTTTTTTCGACCTTTTTTCACATTGAATACGTAGTATTTATGCGTCCCGCTTGGGAGCGCACATTCTGACACGCAGGCCCTTTTTCGCAAGTTTGCGATTAATTTATGCGCCCTATATGGAAGCGCTTATTGTGATGCGCACATGTGGCACATTCGATGACGTGTGTTCACGTGACAGTGTAGACACGCTGTATGAGGCCCCTATGCATGGTACGTCGTGACATCATGACGTTCTATCACATGACTTTCTCCATGACGACGCCTGATGCCAGAAGTGCCCACAAGTATCCATGCATTGATTCTAAACCCTCCACATGAGGTACTAATTTGCAATTAACAACTGATTGGCTGTTTGACTGCATATATACCCTGTTGTACCATTGCTTTCATTGCATTTGAAAAAGACTTTGTGTCGAAACGTCATGTATCTGTGACTTGGGGAGGAATAAAGCTCTGCATCATTTATCTGCACCTGGTTCGCTGCCATACTTTTCTCTACATATGAACATACCTTGCGCATGCAAGAAAAGTATAATTCATTCTACGAAAACGGGAAAATATGCTTACAGTCTTGTAAATGGTGCCTAAAACACTACTGTACAATCTCCATGCTGATTGATACCCAGCGCCTGTGATTTGTCCAATCCTGGGTTACTCTAATATTGCACTGATAGTAATTGATGCAAATAGGAACTTTGCCTGTAATAGCAAGCCTGGCCACTACAGTAAGAACAGAGCTGTCTGCTTCCTGCAAAAATCAGCTCAGTGCATGAACACACATGTACTGAGTGAACAACTGATCAGCAGGGGGTCCTAAACAACTGTCCACCGCTGATCTATAGATGGCCTATCCAAAGAATAGGCTATCAATAGTTTACAACTGGAGTGAAGTGAATAATCTTTAAACGTTTAGTGCCCTGCATTGGCAATAATCCAGAGTTGCAGCTAAGCTTTCTTTCACATAGTTGAAAGATTCAGTCTGCTGCCTTAGTCCTGTATCTAAACAACCTGGCCAAGGAAGACTGGTCTGTGTCTGCCTCCGCTGACATCCAGCACCCATGGCAAATGCCCCACTAGCCTGCCTACAGTTAAGCGCCTCGTAATTAACTAAGGTGCAATGTCTATCCGATTTTTCTCAGGTTTAGGACTCTTTCCATGAGCAGACATACGGCGACGAAGTTTATGCGTTTTTACACCTGCTCTGTATGAGCGCCTGAATGGCTGTTTTTCCGTGATCACGGCCAGCGTTTTCCTGTCCATTCACACTACCGCAAGTGTCGATCTTAGCAAAAAAATATGCCGCATCCCGGGAAAACCTTTGCCCTGCCAAAATCCTTGGGATGCCTTCCAGTGCCTATATAGAGACACCTGTAAGCTTTTCGCAGCGTTGGACGCTGCAAAAATGCCTCCCCTCTCTCCTCTTTCCCTGCTCCCATAGAAGTCTATGGGATATATTGGCTGTATATTGGCCAAAGCATAGTCCCAGAACTATGTTTTGGCTGAGCGTATATGCGCCGGCAGCGTATATGTTCTTTTTTTCACGCTGCAGGCGTATTTATGGGCCATATAATCGCCCATGTGAACGAAAGCATTTCGAACCAATGCTTCACATGGGTAACGTATATACGGCAGGCGCTGTATATGTGCTCGTGGGAATAAAGCCTTAGGTTTCATTCACACAAACGTCTGCGTTTTTACGATTGCCTGCACGCACCATAAAATCACGTGAAGAAAAGACGCGATGAAGTCTTGAGTTTAATTAGCGTTTTCTTGTCCATTCACACGACCAGATACAATGTATTAGTAAAAAAATATGTCACAGCCCGGAAATCCCTTGCTTGGCATAAATCCTCGGAATGACTTCTAATGCTTAAATAGAGGAACCTGTAAGCTCTCCCCTGCGTTGGACACTGCTAAACTGCCTCCCTTTCCTTTTTCTGCAGCTCCCATGGGAGTTTATGGGAGTCGGCAGCGTATATCGGTCAAAAGATAGATCCAGACCTATCTTTTCCGGCATCATATAAATTTGGTTCTTGATTTCAGTCACATATGTGCTATTTTTTTGGCGCAATGTTTTTACTCGGCTAAAAATCAGTCATCTCAATGAATACATTGGAAGCCAATGCTTCAGATGGTCGCGTAAAAACTCTTGTGTGAATAAAGCCTTAGTGCACTTTAACACGAAGTTTTTATGTTCCGTTTTTTTTTTAGCCAAAACCAGGAGTGGGTCCAAAATATGAAAGACATGCCAATCTTTCAATTATACTTTCTCTCCAATTCTGGTATTGGCTCACAAAAAACTGTCATATGAAAGCGCACTTAGAAAGTTGTGTCAAGTGAATGGGGATGAGCTGCAATGCAGACACAGTGAGGTACTTTATCTGAAAAACTTTAAAAAAAAGCTCCGTCTTCTATCAGCCCAGTACAGTGAAGCAGTGGGCTCATAGGAGATGGGGTGTTGCGCCTGAAGATGTCATTCATATATTCCTTTCTGTTACCCCACTTTGCACTCACAAAGCTGCTGCTGATGACATATGTTTAAACTTAATAATAACTTTTACTTTCCATAACTTAGTGACTAGGCAAACATATGTTAATAGTTTAGTTTTTTATTGAAATGTCATTATAAGAAATACTGTACATCCACCTTTTTGGGTAAATGACTATGCATATAAATTTAGTTAAAAAAAGTAAAATATCCCAGGAAAAACATACAGCCAACCTGTGTCGTAAACCTTACCAACACCTATGTTATAATACAAGGAGGTTATTTCAGCTTTTACTCAGTATTAAGCCCCATTTACACTGAACTCAGCGGGCGAACTCAGCATGCGGTGCTGATAAGAGTCATCGCTGATTTTTAGCTAGAACGAATAATGCACAAAAAGTGCACGATGGGCACACATTTAGACGCAACGGTTTTCGCTTAAAAGATGGCTTTTGAGCGATAATCGTTGCGTCTAAATGGGCCTACAGGCTAATTCGACGAGGGCAATCGCACCCGTGTGAAAGAGCCCTAAATGAGGGAAATGGAGAGGATTTCGAACAATCATCTTTAAGCCTAAATGCTCAGCATTTTATGCAAAAAAGTTGTTAATTCGTTCCATTGTTCAGCTGTTCAAATGATAATTATTGTATGTAAAAGGGCCCTTAGTTTTCAGCACTTATCTCTCCTCTTCTACTATTTTTAACAGCTAATTTATAACCACAACAAAGATCATAAATTAATTAGCTGATGATAACATTAAAGGGGTTGTCCCGCGGCAGCAAGTGGGTCTATACACTTCTGTATGGCCATAATAATGCACTTTGTAATGTACATTGTGCATTAATTATGAGCCATACAGAAGTTATAAAAAGTTTTATACTTACCTGCTCCGCTGCTGGCGTCCTCGTCTCCATGGAGCCCGCCTAATTTTCGCCGTCTAAAATGGTCGAATGGCCAAATTAGACGCGCTTGCGCAGTCCGGGTCTTCTGCTTTCTTCAATGGGGCTCCGTGTAGCTCCGTGTAGCTCCGCCCCGTCACGTGCCGATTCCAGCCAATCAGGAGGCTGGAATCGGCAATGGACCGCACAGAAGAGCTGCGGTCCACGGAGGAAGAGGATCCCGGCGGCCATCTACACCGGTAAGTATAGAAGTCACCGGAGCGCGGGGATTAAGGTAAGCGCTGAGCGGTTTTTTTTTAACGTCCCTGCATCGGGGTTGTCTCGCGCCGAACGGGGGGGGGGGGGGTTGAAAAAAAAAAAAACCCGTTTCGGCGCAGGACAACCCCTTTAAGTAGAGGTGAGCACAAAGGGAAATCAAGCTGTCAGTCCAGCTGCACTGATAAACCTCCTATTGAGGTTGAATTCACACGAGCGTATATCGGCCGCCGTTTTCACAGCCGGGCCAATAAACACTACCATCTGATGCATTGGATTCCAATGCATCAGATCACACAGGCCAATATAGCGCTGGGCGCTTTTACGCCAGACAGGAAAGATAGTCCTGAAACTATCTTCCTAGACGGAATAGGTTGGGAGCCTATGACAGCTGCCGAAGAATGGAGGTGGGAGGAAGTTTAGCAGTGTGATTGCTAAACTCCCCTCCCCCTTCTCTCCTCCTCTTCGCCCCTTGCTGGCTGTTTGTAATGAGAGGGGGTGAGGCAGAGCTAGTTGCTAAGCTCCCACCATGTCTCGCCCCCTCCCATTGCTGGCTGTCAACAAGGGGTGGAGAGGGGGCGAGAGCTTAGCATACTAGCTGCCGCCCTGTCCCACCTCCTCCCCTTGCCGAGCATGGCGTACAGTATATGCGGGTGAGGGAATGTAAAAACACAGACGCCCATGTGAATAAGCCCTGAGACTCAGACAGCAGTGTGTATATAAAGTACTGTGTAGAAACTGCAGAACACAAATGGTGTCAAATTTTTATTTAAATGCTATTGGAAAAATGATGCATTAAAATACATGCATTTCAAGGGACTATATCATCAAAAAAAATTTAAATCATAAGGAGAAACATTTTCTATTTTTCTAACGTTTCTATTTTCTGATTGTGGAAGGTTAAGCATAATTTTTTCATGCGGAATAATCCCTTTAAGTGAAAAAAATGCCCTCAAAAGATGTCCTCAAACTTTAAAACAAGGTCACCCTATTCCTTTAATAGCATTTAGCATTTTAATGGGTCTGTGTATGTCTGGTAACAAGGAGTTTATGTACCTCTATATACTGTAAACTCATATATCACTATATAGCTACTGTATAGCATTTTTGAATCCCTATTGAGTGGACCTCAGCACACATTTTATAAAGACATTTATTACAGATATCCTATAAGATCTGAAAGGCAGCTCTCTTGGTAAAATCGTATACCTCCATCTATACTACAATACCTTTGTTATACACGGTTGCATCTTGTATTCAATAAAAATCGAGGGGTTTGGCTGCAGGTAACGCCCCTGGCAGGCCCCTCAGGGGAGCACAGACCACATAGCGGACCACCAAAACAGGCATGGAAGTCCTCTGGGGACAGTAATGCTGAGGTCGACATTGATGCATGCATGGACCGCGCAGGTGGAGCACACTGACCAGACGGATAACGGGGGTAGGACAGCTGGGACAGTGAGAGCTTCAGGGTGAGCAGACCTATCTCCGCAGCCATGGCAGATCTCCCAGGGACTGTAATGCTGAGGCGGACATCCATGGGCGGCACACTGGGACTTCAGTGACCCCACACACAGAGGGGGTAGGATGGCTGGGACAGTCAGTGCTTCGCCGTGAGCAGACAGTTCCACCCCACTGGATGACGTGCGCTGACCTGTCAGGATTGCTGGGGACTCTCCTACCCGGGGGACCGATTGCTGATCAGCCAGCCCCAGACGCTGCCACCTCAGCTCTGAGGACACTCACTGCGGCCGCACAAGCAACGCCAGTGGCACATGGCTCACAGCCACAGATGGCTTCCTTCACTGCCATGGCCAATAGCTTAACAGCGGCGTCTGAAGAATGGACAGAGAAAGAGAGGCACTGCAGTGGGGTCGCAGTCACGTCAAATAGTAGGGCAGACACTTACAGCTTCAGTCGTGTCAGCTACAGAGTCAGCAGCGTGGACGCAACACCATTGGGTACAGAGAGAAGCTCAAACAGCCAATCAGCACCTACGGGAGTCACCTACCTGTCAAGCTGGCTAACCTTTGTCTCCACCCATTCTTGTGGTGGAGACAAGATACAACAGTACCATTATACACTATGTATGCAGGACAAACTTGAATAAGCTTTGTTTTTTCTTAAGTCTAACCAGGATAACACTATTTCCATTATACTCTTCACATTGTGGGATGTCCACAACTGAAGCCCTTGATGCTTTATAGGTCGCCATCTGTGTTTTTAAACATAGCACAGTTTCAGAACTTTCCATGCAAAAGTTACTTTATAAATTGTATCAGCCAAAGTAAATATACAAGATTTCAATCAGGAAAGTTCCTTTACAAAACAAAAGGACAAGTTAGGATTTCACATTTGTTCTCTTTTACACGTAGATGACAGCACTTGGACCTGTTAAGCACACACAGTGGCCAATAATTGCTTTCTTATGCTGGGTGAATTGTGAAATTACTTTTATAGGAGCCAAAGAAAGTCTCTGGAAATTGGGAGACATGTTCTATTAGTGTGGTTTCACACATAGGTTAAACAAAAGTGCAATTACTGTGCCATTTTTAATGCAGTTTTTGTTAGCCAATACCAGAAGTGGATCCAGCAGTAAGAAAAATACAATCCTTCTTTATGTCCCCATATCCTTTGAATTCACTTCTATCTTTCACTGAAAAAACTGCACCAAATTCACCACAAGCATCTCTGAATTGCCCCATATTAAAATCTCATATCCATGCATATTCTATATTCAGTATGGGAACATGCATGATGCAGTAAAGTCATGTCATTGCTTGGACATCATGTCACAAGATTTTTTGCATTTTGGATAAAGTGAATGCATGCATTATATTGGACGTTTGCTTACTTTTTAAATACTAGCTTGTCATGTCACTGCAAGCACACCTTTTGCTACTGTGGATTTTAACCTGACTAGCTAGGGTTAATGTCTTCAGTCCTGTCTAGTTAGGGTTAATTAGTCCTGCATCTGTTAGCTATGGTAGTGGCTATTGATTGACAGTGCTGTCAGCCAATCAGTTTCTTCCCACTCCAGTGCTCCTGCCTGCTTGCCTGCACTCTTGTTCTCCTCAGACTTTGGACCTGTCCATGTGCAAGTAATGGGGTCATCCCTTTCAGGACAGGTGCTCCCTTGTGAGATGGGTTCTGTTGGAGGAGTTCTGAGTACACTGCTCTGATCGCTACCTTCTGTCTGCTCCTGCATCTAGCCACTTGTGTAGCATGCTAATACGCCTGTCCTGACTTCTCCAGTACCAAATCTCGACACGGAGATCATTTGGTATATCTACCTTTCACATTAATGTGTGGTTAATTGCAGTTTATGCATGCATGATTTGACCTCTTTGAGATATGTATAATGCTTTTATATTTCAGTATTGTTAGGACAACTTAATTGAAAGGCTTTTACTTATGTATTGTCTTGTAAAAACTGAGATGTGATTATGGCTTATTGTGGTGGTCATTCTGTGTTTATGCCTTTGAGCACTTTAATTGTTTTTAATTATTGCTTGTGTGTGTGTCAATATATAAGCTTTCAATAAAAATATTTTGCTTTGCATTCTTTAAGACCCTAAAGTATATCTGGTGTGCTTTTTTTGTATGTACTGTACTGTGTTTCCTTGAAAATAAGACATATCCCAAAAATAAGCCCCAGCCTGATTTGTCAGGGAGGCTTGAAATATAATCCCTAACCCAATAATAAACCCTAGTTACACTGTATTAACCTGTTAGCGACCAAGCTTTTCTTGTTTTTTTTTCATTTTCGATTTTTCCCTCATCCCTTTTAAAAAATCGTAACTACTTTATTAATACATCAACGTCGCTGTATGAGGGCTTGTTTTTTGCGGGACGAGTTGTATTTTTCAATGGTACTCTTTAATGTACCTTATAATGTACTGAAAACGTTAAAAAAATTCTAAGTGGTGAAAAGTGGAAAAAAAAAGGAAATTCCGCCATCTTTCAGTGCGTCTTGTTTCTACGGCGCACAAACTGCAACATAAATGATATGATAACTTTATTCTATGGGTCAGTATAATTACTATGATACCGAACTTGTATCATTTTTTTTTTTTGCTGTACTTACTTTCTTTTCAAAGATATATATATTTTTTTCAATTATTTTCTGATGCCATTTTCTGAACGCAATAACTTTATTTTTCCGTTGACAGTTGTGTGAAAGCTCATGTTTTCCAAGATGTCCTGAAGTTTGTGTTGGTACCATTTTGGGATACATACGACTTTTTGATCGGCTTTTATTGCATTCTTTCATGGAGACAGGGTGACCAAAAAAGCACATTTCTGGTGTTCTTTTTTATTTTTTTTGGCCGACGTTCACCGTGTGGGGCAAATGATGCATTACTTTGCTAGATCGGACTTTTATGGATGATCTATCATTCCATCATACTGCAATCTGACAGGGATGGCATGATAAGCATTCTGCCATGACATTTGTGGAGCCTTTTAAAAGGCCACCAGCTGCTATGACATCCGCACGGCTCCCTGCAATCTCATTACAGGGGCCTGTATGGGACCCCCGAACATTGATCAAGGGATTTAAATGCCGCTGTCAGAATTGATAGCGGCATTTAAAGGGTTAACAGCCCCGATGAGCCGCATGGATCATCGGAGCTGTTGCCCACGAGTGACAGCTGTAATAAACAGCTGGTGCCCGTGGTGTATGGAGGGAGATAGCCTGTGATCTCCCTCCATACACGTCTTGCAATGGCAGGACGTAAAAACACTATAGCGTGGTCACTAAGGGGTTAAAAAAAGGTCCAGCACGGTTTCTGCAGTCCTTAACTACTCATATAACAACATTTCCTGGATTGTTTATAAATCCATAAATCCCGCCTCCAGGAAGCGATGGCTGTGATTGGTTCATCGAGCACTGTATTGATTGGTTCTTCGACCGTTGTTCAACCAATCTCAGTCATCGCATTGGTTCATTGATTTCTGCATTGTTTGGCTGAGCAGTGGTCGATGACCAGTCAACAGACATCACATTGTGGAGGCAGGATTTATGAATTCGCTGAGCCATAAATCTTGCCTTCACTACATGATAGCTGTTGACTGGTTCTTCGACCGCTGCTCAGACAATCAATGCAGTGCTCGATGAACCAATCACAGACATTGCTTCCTGGAGGCGGGATTTATGAATCCCATAACCAGAAAGTAATGTTGTACGAGCAGCGGAAGACTGCGTGAATTGTGGAGCAGCAGGAGAGAATCTGGAGAGCAGCGGGAGGGGCCTGGACTGAGCCTCCCAGGTAAGTATAGGACCTCCACAAAAATAAGACCTTTTGGGGTCTTATTTTTGTGGAAACCCTGTCTAAAATAATATAAGACAGGGTCTTATTTTCGTGGAAACACAGTATATACCCTGTCTTTTCTATTTTTGCTTTTGATTATGTCACTATAAATTCTATTCTGAAAGCCTTAGGGCAGGCTTTCATGAGCGTGTGGTGAAACGCTGCATATATAACCTGTGTGGACCCGATTTTTGCTTGTGCATGACAGAGTGTCTCTCGCATGCTGTCATGCACAGGCTTCCTGGTTTCTTTTTTTAAATTTCTCTGTCACTTAGTGACATTGCACATAAACACCGTATGAAATGTAATTGCATATGTACAGCATTTTGTATGCACTCAAAGAAAACAATAAGGCTACACAATGAAAAAATGCTACTGTGAGTGTAACAGCAAAAATGAATGTTTTTGAATTGACGTGATGTACCACATATTATATGCACAAACATTGCGTGTGTAATACGCAATTCAAATATGCTCATGTGAGCCTGGCCTGAGTTGGCAATACCACTAAACAAGCAATATGAAGACTAAGAAGGTCTCCAAACAGGTCAGAGTCGTGCAGACGTGTAGCTCAAGGTTTGATTATATAAAAGTATCGAACTTTGAATATGCCCTGGAGCTCCATTGAATGGAAAGAATATGGTAAAACTACAATTCTGACAGGAGATGGCTGCCTAACAAAACTCACAGACCAGTGGCCATGAGGGCATTAAAGGAGATGTCCCGCGCCGAAACGGGTTTTTTTTTTTTTAAACCCCCCCCCCGTTCGGCGCGAGACAACCCCGATGCAGGGGTTAAAAAAACCACCCGCACAGCGCTTACCTGAATCCCGGCGGTCCGGCGTCTTCATACTCACCTGCTGAAGATGGCCGCCGGGATCCTCTGTCTTCGTGGACCGCAGCTCTTCTGTGCGGTCCACTGCCGATTCCAGCCTCCTGATTGGCTGGAATCGGCACGTGACGGGGCGGAGCTACACGGAGCCGCTCTCTGGCACGAGCGGCTCCATAGAAGACTGCTGAAGACCCGGACTGCGCAAGCGCGGCTAATTTGGCCATCGGAGGCCAAAAATTAGTCGGCACCATGGAGACGAGGACGCTAGCAACGGAGCAGGTAAGTATAAAACTTTTTATAACTTCTGTATGGCTCATAATTAATGCACAATGTATATTACAAAGTGCATTATTATGGCCATACAGAAGTGTATAGACCCACTTGCTGCCTCGGGACAACCCCTTTAATCAAAGATTTAACAAAAATATCAGTGATAACTTTGAAGGAGCTACCAAGATCCACAGTGGAGATGGAAGTATCTGTCCATAGGACAACTATAAGCCATACACTCTACAGAGTGGTGCTTTATGGAAGAGCTGCCAGGAAATAAGCCATTTTTTAAAGAAAAACATAAGAAAACACATTTGGAGCTCTACAAACAGTATGTGACAGACTCCTCGACACATGGAAGAAGGTTCTCTAGTCAGATGAGATTGAAGCAGAACTTTATAGCATGGGAAGTGTTATGTGTGGCACAAACCCAACATTTCCCATCATCCCAAGAACACCAATCCCACAGTGAAGAGGACTCCAAATCTATAGGGGGCCACAGAAGGAAACTCTAGTTCTATGGGAGCCACAGAGGGAAGGTGGGGGACTTGTTATTTGTATAGCACCAGCTTATTCTGCAGCACTTTCAGATAATAAATAAAAAAAATTACCGGAAAATGCTGCATACTCATTTTACAGACCTTGAAAGGTTGAAAGGCGGAGTCAACCTTGAGCCAGTTACCTGAATCATATGGGGATTGAACTGCAACCTTCAGATCGTGAGTGAGAGCTTAGGACTGCATTCTGCTGCCTTAACACTCTACACCACATGAGGCCCATATACACCAGTACTATGGGGGCAACAGAGGCCAAAAAGCATCATGGATGCTAATAATGGTGTAGGATTAAAGGCTGGAAGAGAGGTGCAACCCAATAATCAACATGAATTCTTAGTATCTGTTCAACGTCTTTGATTTGTTGTAATTAAAATGGCAGCTTAAAAACGCATTTCAAAGCAACAAAATACAACAACAGTATACAGATAAACATAACATGATATACATAGGGATATATAATTTAAGGGAGATTTACAAAATTATAAAGTGTGAGGGAGGATTGAAAAGGAGTACAAAAATAAAGTATATAAGGATAAAAAACAGAAAAAATATCATCAAATACTAATGACCACCTGTCTGTGAGTGATGACTGACTGAGTGACTGTGTGAGTTACATGTACATGATGTCACGTCATGTGATCAGTCACCAGGGCTCTCAGCCCCGCCCCTGATCACATGCCGGTGATGTCATCATAGGTATTTCATTACTGTGCACTGAATGAGGGATTACAGGTGGACTACATCCCCCACAAACCCCCACGGCCTCATTTGCTATGGATACAGCAGTACTCAGTCTAGCAGTTTGTAGCTGGTTGTGACACAGCTGGACACCTGTGTGGAGACATTTAATGCAATCTCACAAATATACACATACAAAGCTCACGGTGCATATTGATCAACAACATTGAAGCATAGTCCTTCACCACTATCTTCACAGTCTCGTGATATCATGTCATTTCAAGTGCTAATGCTGCCAACATCAGTCCAGCCTTCATCTGATCATGAACTGTTGTCCAATGTTGAAAACAAACCATCACTGTTGTGCAGACATGTTATCACAGGGGGTTCAATGCTTCAGTTTACATGATACAGTGGCAATCCATAATTTCAGCTCAGTGAGCAGCTGAAGTTTGTAAATCTTGTGCAGCTGATATGTGAGGGTGACTACCCACTACAGTTTTTTTTCACTGCAAAATTCACAGCGTTTTTTTTTCTGCAGGGGTCTATGGGACTTGTAATATTAAAATTGCGATCGCGCAAAATCGCAATTTACTGCGAAATCGCAATTTTGCGCGATCGCGATTTTAGCATTACAAGTCCCATAAACCCCTGCAAAAAAAACCGCTGTGAATTTCGCATTGAAAAAACTGTAGTGGGTAGTCACCATGAAAGCAACGAGCGAACATGTCTCCTCAGCAAGCAATTGAAGTTTGTAAATGATGTGCAGCTCATATGCCAAAGAAACAAGCAAACATATCTCCTCAGCGAGCTGCTAAAGTTCATAAATCACGTGTAGCTCATATGCAAAGGCAACAAGCAAACATGTCTCCTCAGCAAGCAGCTGAAGTTTGTAAATCACATGCAGCTCATATGCGAAAGGAACAAGTCAACATGTCTCCTCAGTGAGCTGCTGAAGTCCGTAAATCAAATGCAGCTCATATGCAAAAGCAACGAGCCAACGTGTCTCCTCAGCAAGCAGCTCAAGTTCATGAATATCAAGCATCTCATATGAGAGAAGAGCGAGCTAAACTCTCACTTTTTTCTTCATTGGTGTTTGCAATGTTCTCGAAAATTGTAAATAATGCCAATAGCTTACTATTTACACGAAAATATTTCTACCAACTCTAATTCCTTAAAGCATGTATTAGTAAGTGGTGCATCGCGCCACCAGAAACACTAGTAGTTTCCCTTAGGAAGCGAAGCTTCACAGGTTTAAGTTTTCTTATTTATTTGCACTGTTCAGCAAAATTGCAAATAATGGCAATAGCTTACTATTTGCACAGAAATATTTTGATCAACTCCAATCTCTTTCACTATAGCATATTACCAAATGGCGCATTGTGCCACTAGAAACACTGGTACTAGTACCGTATATTACTGATGGTCACAAAAAAATAGAGTTGGAAGGGACCTCCAGGGTCATCGGGTCCAACCCCTTGCTCAATGCAGGATTCACTAAATCATCCCAGACAGACGTCTATTGAGCCTCTGTTTGTAGACTTCTATTAAAGGAGAACTCACGACCTCCTGTGGCAACCCATTCTACTCATTGATCCCCCTCACTGTCAGAAAGTTTTTTATAATATCTAATCTGTGTCTCCTCACTTACAGAGGTCGGGAAGAGTATCAGTTCTCCTTAATGAGAGCACCTAGAAGGTGAGTGAGGAGACTCATAAGGCCATCCATGCTCCTCTGGCAAATATGCAAATAAGGTAGATAGAACAATACTTCTGCAGCGCCACCTACTGGAAGGCAGTATTCCTGCAAGCCAATGTTAGACTCTTTATACAAGTCTTATAACAATGACTGGGACTTGAAAACTAAGCCAGAAACCATATACAGACGGCTGTTTTGGGGTGTATGCCCCTCATCAGTGTGCAGTAGGTTCCTGGCTTAGCTAGCGAGAGGCCTATGACATAGGTCTCCGTACTCACCTTCAAGGTGCTCTCCTCAAGGCGAAATCATACCCTTCCTGACCCATGTCATAGGCTCTGAAATAGCTGTCTTGAAGTGTGTAATAATCTCAATCAAGATGAATTGTCAGCACTTCATGAACTGGAAATGGACACTTCTGTAATCTAAACCTTCTGATAAGGGGTGTAATTTAAAGGTGTTGGAACACTCTAATTATTGTGAAATGTGTCACAGGCTACTTGATGATCATTTGTGTTATACTGCGTTATCTTCTGATGCAACAAATCTTTGAATTTATGCTAGTGTGGCATCCTCAGGTTGCAACATTTTATGCCCTGCTAAAGATTCATAAGGGGAATAGCCCATTGAAAGGACATTGTGTTGTCTCCAGTATGGACTCACTCAGAATGTTAGTATGTATATAGACCTTATGTTGAGGGGCTTCATCACAGCTCTACCTTCTTGCATTCATGATACAACAGATCTATTAAAGAAAATATTACCACAAGCTCAAGGGTACAGCTCTGGAGAGCCCTTGTCCTCCTTCATATGCTAATATATTCCCAGGCCTTTGGGAGCAGAGTTTTGTTTTTATGGGATGGTGAGGATAGATGGAGCCTAGACAATATTTTCCTTGTTTTAAAATTGTTGCCCTTTTCAAGGAATTTGTGGAGGAATTGTATGCTAATAATATTGGTTTACGTGTAAGGTATAGCAGTAGAGATGAGCGAGCACCCAAATGCTCAGGTCCTCGTTATTCGAGTCGAGCTTTTCATAAAATTCGAGAGCTGTACTTAAGTAACGAACCCCATTGACTACAATGGGAGACTCGAGCATTTTTGTATGTGGGCCACCGGGTGCCGAGCTTTTTTTCCCCAGTTCTCTCTCTCTCTTTCCCAGCAAGCCAAAAGATTTACTGTTGATACACACGCTGCGTTGCAGCAGGGAGGGGACAAAACAGGCACGTCACTGAGGGGAGGAGCCAAAAACTGAGGCGGGGTCGAACACGGCATGATGCTTGTTCGAGTAACGAGCACCATCGAGTATGCTAATACTCGAACGAGCATCAAGCTCGGCAGAGTACGTTCGCTCAACTCTATATAGCAGACATGTCTGCTGCTCAGCACTATCTGTTATCTACGTTTGTGCTTATTTTGCTCCAGTATCTCCGGAGGTAATAGTTGCAACAGCCTACACCCAGCTGGAGGCTGTTTGACAATTACTCCGCTATATAGCTCCCTAAGATCTGATCTCCAGTGCTTCAGAGTTGTTGTTCTTCTATGAAGGCTTGTGGCTGCAGCTCCTGCAGTAATCTGTGTGGCAACTGTTCTCCAGTCTGCTGTAGCTGTGAGCTACTTGCGTTTCATCCAGAGCCTCTGTTACGTACTCGCATCCTCAGTTTCTGTACCTGCTTGGTACGACCTGTATCGGTTGTAGGGTCTTGACAGGATTATTCATCACCCAGATTCCAGCTTGATGCCGTCCTTGTCAGGACAATCGCTCCTCCCTCTGTTAGGCAGGGACTTCCTTATTCAGCACCAGTTCAGGGCTAGCTCAGTCCTAGTGTTATCTCGTACCGAGCTAAACGTTGAGAAGTGAGCATTTGGTCCCTGGGTCAGATGTCAGTCCTGCCGGGTGGATTCCGCCTGCTCAGAGGAACAACACAGTGCCTCCAAAACCTAAATACGTAACATCACGCTTTACCTATATCATTAACAGGTCTTGCATTCCATTTCTGGATTTGTTGATCACCAAGGAAGGGGATAGGTTCCATCAACTTGATCCTCATCCTAGCCCCAACCCTCCTCCTCCCTTCTTCTTTTCCTTTTTTTCCTCTTAACATTCCCTTCGCCCTTATTGCCGTACTCCTCATGTTTCCACTACGCATATTTTTTACATATCTACAATATTCGTATATAGATATACATTGTCTTGCATGCTGTTCCTATTCAGCCATTTGTGGTCTGTACCATGTTTTTCTTTATTCTGACAAATAAAACATTTATTTCCTGCTACACCAGCGTACTGCATCTTTCTGACTCCTGACTCCTGTTACCGACCCTCCGCCTTTTGACCTGACGTTGCCTTTGCCTGACCCCCTTGTACCGCGTATCCTCTCGTTGCTGACCCGGATTGTCTGACTCTCCTTGCTGTTGTTTGTTCCAGTGTCTGTCTGTTTGTTAGTCCCCGTGTCCCCCTTCCTTAGTGAGTGTAGGGACCGTCACCCAGTTGTCACCCTGGGGCGTAGCCCAGGGGGGCAAGTAGGAAGGGACAGGGGTTGCGGGTATTTTCAGGGACCTCCAGTTTCCCGGACCCCGAGTCCTGACAGTAACACTGGCCGAACGGAAGGTGGATCCCTACATCCGACCAGCAACCTTGAACCCCGCTATGGAGGCTGTGGCGGCCTTAGCCAACCAGGTACAGGTTCTGACGGACCTGGCCCAGGACCTGACTGCTCGCCTGCAGCATCAGGAGCAGCGAGGGGCTTCTAATATGATGCAGCTCCCTGCCACTCCTGGTACGGTTTCTGAACCCCGAGCAACACCTCCTGACTTCTTTTCTGGGGAGAGAAGTCAGTTTTTTGTGTTCAGAGAAGGCTGCAAGCTTTATTTTGACCTCCGACCCCACACCTCTGGCACAGAATACCAGAAAGTGGGTTTCGTGATAACTCGCCTGAGGGGAGAACCCCAAAATTGGGCCTTCTCCTTACCAGCTGACTCCCCCACCCGACAGTCACTAGACGCCTTTTTTGCTGCTTTGGGCCAGCTGTATGACGAACCTGACCGGGCTGCCTTTGCAGTCTCTAATCTCCTGGCCTTGCGACAGGGGCGGAAGGTGGCTGAAGACTATTGTTCACAATTTCGCCAACACTGCACGGAGTCCGGGTGGAATGACGCGGCCTTAAAGGATCTGTTTTTGACCGGTCTGTCTGAGGACCTCAAGGACCTCTTGGTGGCACACCCAGAGCCTAGAACCTTGGAGCAAGCCATGTCTCTAGCCATCCGGGCTGACCGACGCTTGAGGGCCAGACGCTCGACTCAGACCAGCCCTGTTCGTACGTCTACGTCTTCGGTGGTTCCGACCTTAACCCCTCCCTCCACAGAACCCATGGAGCTGGGAACCATGACCCCGAAGCAACGTCGGGAATATCGTCTCAGGATGAACCTCTGTCTCTACTGTGGGGAGCCGGGTCATCGCATTGGGACCTGCGAGAAAAAGCCGCGGCAGGAAAGACTTCCGCTCCTAGGCAGTCATCGGGAGGACTGTCTAGGAGCTAAGGTACTCCCTGTAAGGTCTAAAATGTTGTTGCCCTGCACCTTAGAATTCCGGTCTTTCTACCGTGCTGGGCAAGCGTTTCTTGATTCTGGAGCTGCTGCTAATTTTGTTAATTTCGATTTTGTTGCTAAGCTGTCTGAGTATTTTTTCCGTGTAGAACCCCCTATTCTGGTCTCTGGTGTCGACTCTACTCCCTTGCAGGCTGGTCTTGTAAATCTGGTTACCCCGGAAGTCCAGTTCACTATTGGGGCCTTACATACGGAATCCTGTACATTTTTGGTTATGAAGAACCTGTCTGTGGATGTTGTGCTGGGGCTACCCTGGCTAAGGGAACACAACCCTGTAATTAACTGGGACACGTTGGAACTGGTCAAGTGGGGTTCTCGCTGTGACAGCCACGTGCGCCCAGTGGGGGTGGATGTCTCCACCTGCGAGGGAGCTGAACTGCCTGACTACCTCTCAGAGTTTTCAGACGTCTTTTCTAGACAGCTATCAGAAGCCTTGCTTCCCCATAGAGAATGGGATTGTAAGATAGAGTTGATCCCGGGGGCCAAACTTCCTAAGGGTCGCATCTATAATGTTACAATTCCAGAGAGGCAGTCTATGAAGGACTATATCCAGGATAGTTTGTCCCGGGGGCACATCCAGCCCTCCAAGTCTCCAGTAGGGGCTGGTTTCTTCTTTGTGGAGAAAAAGGATGGGGGTCTCAGACCCTGTATTGATTACAGGGAGCTAAACAAAATCACTGTCAGGAACCAGTACGCCCTTCCGCTCATCCCTGACCTCCTCAACCAGGTCACCGGTGCCCAGTGGTTCTCTAAACTCGACCTAAGGGGAGCTTACAACCTCATTCGTATTCAGGAGGGGGATGAGTGGAAGACGGCATTCAATACGCCCCTCGGTCACTTTGAGTACCTGGTCATGCCTTTTGGGTTGTGTAACGCCCCTGCTATATTTCAAGGATTCATGAACTCTGTTTTTCAGGACATCATGGGGGTGTTCGTCGTAGTGTATCTAGATGATATTCTGATCTTTCCTCCGACTGGGAGACACACCAGGTACATGTTCAAACGGTCCTGACTCAACTCAGAGCTAACCAGCTGTTTGCTAAGCTTGAAAAATATGTGTTTGGGGTGCAGAAGATAACCTTTTTAGGGTATATCATCACCCCATGGGATATCCAGATGGATCCGGGGAAGGTGAAAGCCATCACAGAGTGGGCCCAACCAGTCACTCTAAAGGCCCTCCAGCGCTTCTTGGGCTTCGCTAATTATTATCGGAAGTTCATTAAGAACTTTTCTGTGGTGGCTAAACCCTTAACGGATCTCACCAGGAAAGGGGCAGAGGTCAGTACCTGGTCTCCTGATGCGCTGGCGGCATTTGCTACCCTGAAAGCTGCCTTTTCCTCCGCACCGGTTCTTGTCCAACCAGACCTGCCGTGCCCGTTTGTGGTGGAGGTGGATGCCTCTGAGTTTGGAGTAGGGGCGGTCCTTTCTCAGGGGCCGTCTACACTCACAAATCTTAGACCATGCGCTTACTTTTCCAGAAAATTTTCCCCTACTGAACAAAATTATGATATAGGCAATCGTGAGTTACTTGCTATAAAATGGGCGTTCGAGGAGTGGAGGCATTTCTTGGAGGGAGCACGCCATCAGATCATGGTACTCACTGACCATAAGAACCTGATATATTTAGATTCTGCTAAAAGGTTGAATGCTCGACAAGCCTGTTGGGCTCTTTTCTTCTCTCGTTTTAATTTTCTGGTTACTTACCGACCCGATTCAAAAAATGTTAAGGCTGATGCTCTATCTAGGAGTTTTGGTATTCCGGAACCTCCCGAGTCGGAGCCTGAGACTATCCTTTCCCCTGGGGTGGTTCTCGCAGCTGTCTCCTCTGACCTCTCACCGCTAATTCAGGCTGCGCAGCAATCAGCTCCTGAAGCACTTCCAGAAGGCAAACTCTTTGTTCCGTTACCATTAAGGTTAAAGGTGTTAGAAGAGACGCATGCCTCGGTCCTGGCTGGGCACCCCGGTATCCGAGGAACGCAGGAATTACTTTCCAGAACTTATTGGTGACCTCATATGAGTAGGGATGCTCGGGCGTTTGTGACTGCTTGTCCGGTGTGCGCCAGGGGGAAGAGTGTCAGGAGACATCCTGAGGGGCCTCTTCTTCCCTTGCCCATTCCGTCCAGGCCCTGGACACATTTGTCAATGGACTTCATCACAGATTTGCCGCCGTCACAGGGGAATACGGTCATTTGGGTCATTGTAGATCGGTTCTCCAAAATGGCACATTTCGTTCCTCTGAGCAAGCTACCAAACGCCAAACTGTTATCTGACATGTTTATTAAGGAGGTGGTGTGGTTGCATGGGGTTCCTGAGGATGTGGTCTCAGATAGAGGTGTACAGTTTGTCGCTCGCTTCTGGCGAGCTTTCTGCAGGAAATTGAATATTGGTCTGTCCTTTTCGTCTGCTTTCCATCCCGAGTCGAATGGGCAAACTGAGAGGATGAATCAAGAATTAATCCAATACCTGCGACTGTTCGTTTCGGACAATCAACATCTGTGGGTTAACTTCCTACCTCTCGCCGAGTTTGCCATTAACAACCATGTAAATTCGTCTTCTCATGTGTCGCCGTTCTTTTGTAATTATGGTTTCCATCCTCTATTTTCTGTTTCTGCGCCCTCAGTCTCTGACACGCCGTCTGTGGACTCTGCCATTAATGAACTGTGCACAGTTTGGGCCCAGGTTCGTAAGAACCTTCAGGGTTCCCAGGATAAACTGCTTGGTCAAACCAATAAAAGACGCACGATCTCTGCACCGTTCGTGGTTGGGGAGCAGGTATTGCTGGCCTCAAAAATTTGAGACTCAAGGTTCCATCCCTAAAGCTGGCTCCCCGCTTTGTTGGCCCGTTCACCATCTCCCAGGTGGTCAATCCTGTGGCGTACAGATTATCTCTTCCGCAGTCGTGGAAGATTCATGGCGTCTTCCACAAGGGGCTGCTGAAAAAATATGTAACCCCAGTTCTGCCCGCCCAGAGCCCGCCCACTCCTACTCTTGTACAGGGGGAACTGGAGTATGAGGTAGAGCGTTTGATTGATGCTCGGCGTGTGAGAGGTAGTTTGCAATATCTTGTACATTGGAAGGGTTTCGGCCCTGAGGACCGTACATGGATTCCTGCCCGGGACGTACATGCACCCCTATTGGTCCGACGGTTCCACAGAGCCTTTCCCCTCAAGCCTGCTCCGGGCCGTGGGGGTCCAGTGTCCCCCCGTAGTAGTAGGGGGGGGGTACTGTAAGGACTGGCGGTTCGCGGGTCCGTCGTGCCCGCACCGCCGGTCCGATCACACGTGCGGCCGCTGTGCGGCGCAGGGGAGCCCCGGTCCTCGTCACCTCCCCTGGCCGCCGGGCTCCGCCTCGCCGCCGGGTTGCTAGGGACGCGGTGGGTGTTGCCCCGCGTCACGTCCTAGGTATTCTGGCAACCAAACGTGTGTCTCCTGTCCTGCCTCCTGCAGGGCTGGGGGCGGGTTCACCAGTGCTGCTGGGTGCACTCAGCTGCTGTCAGGCTCCCCGCCCCAATCAGCTGCTAGGGCGGGAGCTCTGACAGCATTTAAACCTGCTGGTGTCTCCTGACCAGTGCCAGTGTTAGTCTTGGATTTCCTGCTACACCAGCGTACTGCATCTTTCTGACTCCTGACTCCTGTTACCGACCCTCCGCCTTTTGACCTGACGTTGCCTTTGCCTGACCCCCTTGTACCGCGTACCCTCTCGTTGCTGACCCGGATTGTCTGACTCTCCTTGCTGTTGTTTGTTCCAGTGTCTGTCTGTTTGTTAGTCCCTGTGTCCCCCTTCCTTAGTGAGTGTAGGGACCGTCGCCCAGTTGTCGCCCTGGGGCGTAGCCCAGGGGGGCAAGTAGGAAGGGACAGGGGTTGCGGGTATTTTCAGGGACCTCCAGTTTCCCGGACCCCGAGTCCTGACAGGTTATGTATGTCGTAAACCAACATCCACCAATAGTCTCTTACTCTGGAATAGCATTCATCATCCACCAAATTTAAATGCTGGGATTCTCAAAGGTCAATACTTAAGGATGAGCCAAAATTGCTCTAGTGTGGAGGAATTTAGACATCAGTCATGAGATTTACGAGATAGGTTTAAGACACAGGAAAATCCTCATATGGTTCTGATTAGAGCTTTTATATCTTCCCTTGAGGTGGATAGAACTACTTTACTTAACAATCAGGGAAGAAGTATTGACTACGGTAGGGATAAGAAGATCCATGTTATTGGTACTTTGATAATCAGAATCATAGGATTTATACCATTTTATGGGGATATTGGGATATTCTCTTAATGGACCTGGATTTGAAAGATGTGTTACGTTGTGGCGCACTTCTGTCAATGCTCACTTGCTCCGGCCGCTACAAGGGGCAATCACCATTCCTCAACATCCCTAAATTCTGCCAGTAGGGCTCATGCATGCTCCCACCCAGCTTCCCATTTTCTACCAGTCGTGACTCTATCATGTCTCCATATTACACACCTGTTTAGACCTACAGTTACTGCACCATGGCCCACTGCAGCCCCAGCTGACACACAATCAAGACCATCTGTGTGTATAATAGGTTTGAAACCAAACAGTAAAGCTGTTATGCCACTTGGAGGAAAACTGGGGTTCTCTGAGTGATATCCAACAACCAAACTGACATATGGCAAGGCAGATCCACATTCACCTGCCTGATACATTGACGCTAATCCCTTCAGTGACTTATTAACCACGTAAATCCCTGACATATGGCTGGATAGGAAACCTTTGGGTACCATACTCTTTGGGAGCTGTAGGCTTGCCTCTTTCTTGTTAAATGTGATTTTTGAGTGTGGTTACTGGGATAAGATATAGGATTTTCAACTTAATTGTAAAACTGTCAGGCAATTCAGGGGAAGAATTTAGGATCTTATTGGAGCTATACAAAATTGACGTGTTAAATCTATTGTGAAACATGTATGGGACTATCATCCCGATGATTCTAGAGTTTTGCGATTCTGTGCTGTTGAGGTAACATAGTAACATAGTAACATAGTATGTAAGGCCGAATGAAGACATTGCCCATCTAGTCCAGCCTGTCTATCCTACTGTGTTGATCCAGAGGAAGGCAAAAAACCCCAAGGCCAGAAGCCAATTAGCCCTTTTGGGGGAAAAATTCCTTCCCGACTCCCTAATGACAATCAGACTGTTCCCTGGATCAACCCCTAATAGTTCCTACCTGCCTGTATACCAGGATTGACCCTTAACCTAATATTTATATCCTGTAATATACTTCTTCTCCAGAAAGACATCAAGTCCCCTTTTAAACTCCTCTATCGATTTTGCCATCACCACTTCCTCCGGTAGAGAGTTCCACAGTCTAACTGCTCTTACAGTAAAGAACCCCTTTCTATGTTGGTGATGAATCCTACTTTCCTCTAATCGTAGCGGATGTCCTCTTGTTACCGTCGTGGTCCTGGGTGTAAACAGATCGCGGGAGAGATCCATGTGTTGTCCCCTCATGTACTTATACATGGTTATTTGGTCGCCTCTTAACCTTCTTTTTTCTAGAGTAAATAGTCCCAATTTGGATAGCCTCTGTGGGTATTCCAGTCCCGTCATTCCATGTATTAGTTTAGTTGCCCTTCTTTGAACCCCTTCAAGCACTGTGACATCTTTCCTGAGCACCGGTGTCCAGAATTGTACGCAGTATTCCATGTGAGGCCTGACAAGTGCCTTATATAATGGAAGGATAATGTTCTCGTCCTTCGCCCCTATACCTCTTTTAATGCACCCCAAGACTTTATTTGCCTTTGCAGCAGCTGACTGGCATTGGTTACTCCAGTTTAGTCTATTATCCACTAATACCCCTAGATCCTTTTCCATATCACTTTTCCCCAGCGGTACCCCATTAAGTGAATATTTGTGACATCCGTTCCTCCTGCCCATGTGCATAGTCTTACATTTTTCAACATTGAACTTCATTTGCCATTTTTCTGCCCAAGCCCCCATCTTATCCAGGTCCGTTTGTAGCCGCACATTGTCCTCCGTTGCATTAATTATATTGTATAATTTTGTGTCATCTGCAAATATTGATATTTTGCTGTGCAGCCCCTCTATCAGGTCATTAATAAATATGTTGAACAGAGTGGGGCCTAATACTGAACCCTGTGGCACCCCGCTAGCGACTGTGGTCCAATCAGAGTACGAACCATTTATTACCACCCTCTGCTTTCTATCGTTGAGCCAATTTTTTACCCACTTACACACGTTTTCGCCCAGTCCGAGCTGCCTCATTTTGTATATTAGCCTATTATGTGGCACGGTGTCAAAGGCTTTAGAGAAGTCCAGATATACAAGATCAATAGATTCTCCCTGGTCCAGCTTAGAGCTTACTTCATCGTAGAAACTGATCAGATTTGTCTGACATGAGCGACCCTTCATGAATCCATGCTGGTGAGGAGTTATTCCCTTAATCTCCTTGAGGTGGTATGTAAATCACAAAGGTGTAATGATTTTGATAGGAGGTTGCTAAAAAAGTAAACCCGGTGGTCTTAGAAGTATGTGCCCTAAAGGGTTGAATGAGCAGTTAGACTATTTATGTTTCATCTGATACTTACCTCCTGTTACTCTTGAATAAGAAGTTAAATTGATTATTTTCTGTCAACCATGTAATTCTTGTTAATGGGTATTTGGTTACCCAATATGACTATTAAACCAGGATTGGTTTTGTACTTTTCAGGTGTTTTCATATTCTGGAAACTTGTACCTATTTTCGTTACTAGTGTTATTTATTAGTTTTGGATCTGTTGCCATTTTAAGAATTAATCTACAAGAAAGGCCATTTAACCCCTTAGTGACCATGGTTCTTTGCGCCTTAATGACCAGGCCAAATTGACTTGTGTCACTTTAACATAGAATAACTACATAAAGGTTTTGCATATCCAAGTGATTTTGACATTATTTTTTGCCACATATTGTACTTCATTTAGGTGGTAAAAATAGTCTGATAGAATTTGTGTATAGTTATTAAAAGCACCAAAATGGAACATTTTTTAAAAAGTGTCAAATATGTGCAAACATACCATACACATTTTTGATAAGATATATATTTCCATTTGTTTACTTTATTCTGGAAGCACATAGGAAAAACTTTTTTTTAACCATTTAGGAGACATACAAATTTAACATTGATTATTAACATTTTAAGGAAATACTCCCCTCTATCCTTCACTGAGGATAGAGGGGAGTATTTTCAGCTCCCCTCATGGATCCGATCTGTGAGGGGACATGAAACTTTAACTTTTTTTGACTTTTTTTTCCACTTTTTCATGATTGCCGTCATCTATTGGATAATGGAGATCTTGGGCCTGGGGAGCAGTCCCCGCAGTCCTCTGTGACATTTCCTGCATGTCAGTTACTGCATACCTTCAGCTGGCAGAAGCCAGGAGATTTCAAATTTCCTGGGCCACCCGGGCTTCTGCGTGTGACATGTCTGGTGCGCATGTGCAGAAACTGGCGTCAGGTACTGGAAGACCAGAACACCGCAGGAAGGAGGTGAGTACTCTCAGCTTCCCTCACAGATCCTATCCGTGAGGGGAGCTAAAATGTTCAACTTTTTAAAACTTTCTATTAACTTTAATGCGATCGCCACTATCCATTGGATAACGCCTATCGTGTAACCAAGGGTTGGATATCCCAACTCCCCATGACAGCTTCAGGTTGTTGGCTAGCTCCGGTAGCTGACAGCATGTTGGTGGCACCTACACAGCCAACGTGGGTTTAATCCCCAGAGTGAGCATTTTTTTTACGGCCCTGTGGATTAAAGCCCACTAAAGCAGGACGTAAAATGTCTATGGGGTGGTCACTAAGGGGATAATCAGTACAATGGTTTTCTTTCATTGTGCTTTTTTTATATTTTGTGACTGTGCGACAAGGCCCTGCATGTTCTCTTGTTTTAAGTGTTTCCTTTGATCAGTACTACTTGTCTTCCTGTATCTGTTCACTTCTAATAAAAAGATATTGTTTAAAAAAATAACCACCCACTGCTTTCTATCACATTAATTCAGAGGTGTTCTCAATTTATACATGTGCAATGGGATAACGCATGCATGTACTTTTGTCTATTGTGGGCATTATCTTGGGCATGTGTCTATGGATGCTGACTAGGTTCTGACATCTTTTTGGATTTCATGAGTAAGTTACACCGCCACTGTTTGACGCATGCATGTCTTTGGTGATATCGGTGTTGTGATTTCTTTTTCATCTCTAAGTGGATATAATATAATGGGTCATAGGTATGGGGAGTACTAGATCATTAAGTGCTGGCATATCATAATGTATGGATATTTGTATTGGATGTTTTAAGTGGTAGACCTTTAGTACATGAATATTAAAGAGATACGGGCCCTGATCGGTCGGTCATCTGTTCAAGCAGGCTTTTCAATTGGCATCTGAAGATACCCTCAGCACCATTTCTACTTGTAGATTACTTTGAAACACCTTTTACCCCCTGATGAACCATAAATAAGATGGGGTATTTATTACATCTTTAGGGCTTTATAGAGGACACTGTAGGGCGAGTCATCAAGAGGTGGGATCACCCCTTTAGGTGTGTGCGCTCTACCTGTAGGCAGTGTGAAGTAGGTTCTTAATAGGGAGAGCACAGCTGTCTGTTACTGATCCCCACAAACTGACCCTCACTTCGGAATACCGCTTTAGCACAATCATGAGTCCTATGGATTTTGGTACCTCATGTCCAGTTTTTTTGGCCCTTTTATATATGATATCATTATTAGCTGTGACATGTATATCTAGTATGCTATTTTAGCTATGTATGTTGCACCATGTATCCAGTTGGCCATAAAGTCTGGATGTTCATATTTGGTGACTGTTTTTTGCACCTTCTATTTGTATTGAATTTTAATCTATCTATTAAAAGTTATGTTTAAACATAGGGATTTTGGTGATGCTGCTGTGATAGGTGTGTTTGCATTAGCCAGGCTTGGAACCGTATTACAGGCAAAGTTCACATTCATTTTAATAGGAGCTTTACCTGCAATGCCAAGTCTGGCCACTGCAGTAAAAATGGAGCTCTCTTCCTGCAGAAAATAGCTCAGAACACAAAGGCACCAGCCCAGTCACCAGCTGATTGGCAGGGGTACCAAACAAGGGACCCTGGCCGATCTACTACTAGTGGCCTACCCTAAGGATAGGCAATCAATAGTTTACAATTGGACAACACCTTGAAAGGAACACTGGCTACACTACCTCGACGTGGCTATAAGACTCCTGAGAATACAGGTGGTCAAAAATTAAATGCAAAAGGCCTGCAACAAGATTTGGTGGCAGCACACACTGAGGTTTCAGTTAGCACAGCAAGGGCTCTTTCACACTAGCATGTTACCGTGCTTTCTGCATGCGTATCATGCACACAGAGAGCACGCAGCACTACGCAATACATCGCATACTGCTGCATGCCGAAAATTCCCCATACACTATCTTGGCATGTATATGTGCGGAATATGCGACAAGATTTGACTTATGAGGCCATTCAAGCTCCTCTTCAAAATATATGCATATAAGGAATATGGAACAATACCTCTGCAGTGCCACCTATGAGATGGCAGCACTCCTGCAAATCAATGTCCGACCCTTTATACAGGGCTGTAGAGCAATGATTGGGAATTGAAAACCAAGCCAGAATCTATACACAGCTGTTTCGGGGGTTTTGCCCCTCATCAGTGTGTAGTAGGATCTGGCTTTGCTAGTGAGAGGCCTATGACGTTAGTCTAAACCGGTAACATGACTCCTGTGTGTACAAGGTACCATTGACAGTAATTTAAAATTAATTACTGCGCATTACGCAGACTAAGCCTGCGTGTGTATGTTGTACAAAATGCTCATGTGAGGGAGCCCTAAGGCACCTACTAAACATTGAAGATCCTTATGCCCGAACTTCAAGATATACACCTCTCTTGTCCTAAAAGCGCAAAAAAAGTCAGCTTCAGTATGTTCCAAACCATATAAATAAACCACAGAAGTTGGGATTCTCTTCTGTGCAATGATGAAACATAGCTGGAACTTTTTAGCCCTATGTCAGGAGAAGGAAGAATGAAGCACACACTGAAAAAAACGCCCTGCTTATCTCACTGAAGCAAATGGAATAATGGTACGCATGTACTGCCACCATACAATAGCAACGCCTGGGGTGTCTGCATGACAGGTAAACATAATTGTTACATAATTGTGCTAGCCTATGTAATGACTTTCCATAGGTAAAGGTAAGGTCCCCTGGTGCAAGCACCGAGCCATGACTGACTCCTAGAGTGCTGTTTTTGCGGGGTGGTGTACCATTGCTTCCCCAGTCATCTTGTACTCATTTCACCGATCTCGGAAGGATGGGAGGCTAAGTCAACCTTGAGCCAGCTACCTGAACCATAGAGGGCTGTGTAAATATAATCTCTGATGGTAGTTTTGCATTTTAGATACAACTACCAAGAATATGAATCATTACTGGTTGCTGAGTTTAATAATGGTAAAGAAATAACAAGCTCTTACAAAAAAGACAAACTGGAACATGCAGTGCTTTACCCTGAAATAATGAACTGTGTTAAGGATAAACAAAGACTGTTTATGTTTCATAAAAAAGGATCCCAAGAATTACATGTTGTACAAAGTGTTTACTACATCTAGATCAGGTCCAGGACCAAATGTGCCAAATTAATCTCACACCTTTTATTTACAAGAAAAGTATATAAGAAAAGTATAAAATAAACTGTGATGAAAAGAAGTTTCTAAATGGATTTGTCATTTTAAATTACCAACGCAGAAACCTAATAATAGTAAATAATTGATGACTAGATTCAATGTTAATTGCTTAGAGAAATAGTCAATTGCAAATGTACCATTTGAGAACTTTGTTAAACACCGTAAGCTTGGGTTTCCACCCAACCGCATGCGTATATAGTGGTTTCATTTCTAACTTTACATGTTTAGCTGTTTTCCACAGGGCAAGCGAAAACCTAATCTACACCAGAAACTGCACAATTTGGTGCCTAATTACCCTGCAGTTTTTTGCGGAAAGTTTTAGCAGCAGTCCCACTGCCTGTGAAGTCCCACTCTGGTGTGAAAGTTTTTATCCTACTCTAAAAATGCTAACAAGATACAGTCACATGACTCTTAGGGCTCCCACCCACTGGCGTTTTTTTTCTCCACTGCGATGCGATTCTAAAGTTAAAGTCTCACATCGCAGTGCGAGAAAAACGCAGGCAGATATCCCAAAATCGCTGGGATATTGCTGCGACATCGCCAGTCTTTTCAATGGGGCCAGCGGCAGCAGTGCTAGCCCCATTGAAAAGATATGGAGACCGCGGGGACCACGGGGATGAAGGAACCCTCTGTCACAGCTGTGACAGCTGTGACAGCTGTGGCAGAAGTCAGCGGCATGCTATCCCATTGCTTTCAATGGGATCAGCACTGCTGCCGATACCATTGAAAGCAGTGGTTTCTGACAAGCCCTGCAGAATGATTATCGGAAAATAATAATAATGCCGCTGGCCCCATTGAAAAGACTGTCGCAGCGATATCGCTGCGATTTTCTCGCACTGCTCTGCGAGAGTTTTCACTTACTCTCGTGGCGCAGTGGAGAAAAAAACGCTAGTGGGTGGGAGCCCTTATATACACATGTGCCACCAACAAGTGCCGATATTCTCTTTTAGGGCTCTAACCCACTTGCGTTTTTTTAACGCATTATAGCTTGCCTTTTTTTCATGCTATATCGCTGCTTTTTTTTCACGCGATTGTCAATGGAACTTTCTAATGTTAAAAACGCTTTGCAAGTTGGTGCGGTCCATTGCCGATTCCAGCCTCCTGATTGGCTGGAATCGGCACGTGACGGGGCGGAGCTACACGGAGCCGGCATCCTGCACGAGCGGCCCCATTGAGAAAAGAAGAAGACCCGGACTGCGCAAGCGCGTCTAATTTGGCCATTAGACGCCGAAAATTAGACGGGCTCCATGGAAACGAGGACGCTAGCAACGGAGCAGGTAAGTGAAAAACTTCTTATAACTTCTGTATGGCTCATAATTAATGCACAATGTACATTACAAAGTGCATTAATATGGCCATACAGAAGTGTATAGACCCACTTGCTGCCGCGGGACAACCTCTGGATTGCCATATATGTATTTGGTTGTAGTTGCAGAAATGCATCCAAGGTAACAATATATATTTTAGGCTTTCTAATGGGAAATCTGACCTAGGCCCCCTGCGGAGGGATCTCCAGCAGAATTTCAACCCGTGCCCGCTGCCATAGGATTGCATTAGATAACGCAATCCTAGGCAGACAGACGTGATTTGTCAGCGTGAAAATACACGCGGAAAACAAATCGCGGCATGTTCTATTTCCGTGCGGGTCTCGCAGAGGGCCAAACAGAAATGTCAGTAGAGAGCCGCTGGCTTCGCTCTGCGCGGGCGCCGGCTGGGCGGCAGCAGGCGCACAGCGCAGAGAGGAGACACCGGTAGCGGATGAGCTGCAGGGCTGTGCAGGGGCATGGGTCTGTGAAAATTCTCGCAGTGGAATCCGAACCGGTCTTCTGCAGACGGCCTTAATGGAGGGGCCTCCTGTTCAGGATCTTCACCTCTGGACCACAGTGGAGAGCACTTGCAAAGAATATCTATGGCTCTGAAGGACTTGTCCTGTATTACACAGACAGCCATTAAATGTCATGGGCACGGTTTAGTGCTAAAAGTGGTTTTCCAAGAAAATACAATTGATGACATATCCTTTTATTCACAAAAAAGAAGGGAAAAGAAAGGCACAAAAAACAAACTGTTTCATTAAAAAATACACAACGTCATGCCAGTTAGTGTACAGGTTAAGACTCAGTAACACCAGACAAATACGTACAACTAAAGTATGCTAGTAGCTTGTTTTAAAGTGCACATATAAGCAGCAATAATAAGATCAGAAGAATGCCAGTGCATATTATCTAAAAGAAAAGAGTCAATGCATGCCATCTAGAATAATCTATACAGTTCAATAAAGTCCATTATAGGCTGCATGCACTTAAATGATGAGACCAATAATCAGGGCTGACGTCTGCACCTGACAGACCCAGGCAATCCACCTGCTGCCCAGAGATAAGGCCTCATGTCCACGGGGAAAATCAGGCCTGCCCCGGATTCTTCATGTAGAATCTGTAGCGGGTCCCTCCTGCCCCGTGGATATGAGGCCTAAAAATCAGAATAAACTTACCTGCTCCGGATCTTTCTTCCTTCGTGGCCGGATCTTCTTTCTTCGGCCCGGCGGATGTGCTCGGCACGCCGGCAGCGTGCCACGCACATGCATCGGGCACATCCGCCGGGCTGAAGAAAGAAGATCCGGCCGCGAAGAAGGGAAGAACCGCATCGTCCGGAGCAGGTGAGTTTAATTCTGGTACGGGTCTCCCCCGGATCCGGACGGCTTCCATAGGCTTCAATAGAAGCCTGCGGGGGCCGTCCCCGTGGGAGACCTGCACTAAAATGGAGCATGTCCATTTTTTTCCCGCACGCGGATCCGCGCCTGACGGGAAAAATGACATCCGCAGGTATTTAACTACCTGCGGGTGTCCAATGCATCCCTAAGGGGGAGAAACACTGCAGATTTTAAGCCTGTGGACATGAGGCCTAAGTCATAGAAGGCCAGGGCTGTTGGGTCAGGCACAGCAGTCGTGCCCCCCTGATTTTAATTTAAAGTCTGTAAAATTACAAAAAAACCAGTACATACACACCTCCTGCGTCACTTCCCAGCAACTGAAATGGGTGCGCTGTCCCCTGCTGACTTCTACATACTTACTCAGCAGGGCTGCTCAAGGCATTCAAATAAAACTAAACACAAACTTAACATAAGCCACTTTCTGTAAATCAGTATTCAGCTTATCCATGGGCGGTTCTAATGCCGAAATTGTCTGGGCTCTCTATCTCCTCTATGCTTGTAAACACACACCCTCGCTCTGATGGTACATAAATAGAAAGAACAGAACAGTACATGAACAAGATTTGTACCCAAGAACAAACAATAGAATTATACAGAACGGTACACGAACGAGAACTGTACTCAACACAATTTTCCATTGAATCTGATTGTTTTCTTCTCTATACGTATGCAGTGAACGTCAAAGCGTTTTTACCTAGGATGTTATCATTGATACTAAACAGTTTCCCGCAATATCTATCTGCGGTACACTGGAAACACCACGCTCTTAAAACCTGTTACTCCAAACAAAAGACCCCATGTATCAGTTGGTCCTTTTTGTATTGGAAATTTTCCATGTTATCTGATTTTGTTTTTTGTTTTTGGTCTTTTCATGTTGGTCCTTGATTAGCATTATTAGCAGTATTTATAATAAAGGTTATGTTTTAGGGGTCCTACTCAGTGATTACGTAATTTTAAGGTGTCATCAATATTTTGCATATTTTCTTTATGTAGTTTTGGTATATACTTATTTATATAGGTGTCCATTTATTGTTAGCTATACACGTTTCTTATTACCTGATATTTGAAGCCCAATTTTTTGTAGGTGTTTACCGGTAATTGTGCTCTTACACTACTGTAGTACTATAACAATAAAAGGGTTTCTCCAAGATTAGAAAAATCTGCTTCGGTTCCAGAAACAGCACCACTCCTTTTCATAGACAGTGTTTGGTATTGCAGCTCATTCCCATTTAAGGCTGGATTTACATGGCTGTATTGTGAGTGGTGCCTCAGAATCTCTGGTACAACTCGTATCGGACAACACATAGACACCAGTCTGTGTGCTGTCTGATCTGCATAGACAGCGCATATTGCATGAACAATTCTTGTCTGAAAAGCGATGAGAATAGTACGTAATCGGTCCATATGAAAAATTGCTCATGTGTATAGCCTGATAAGCTATAATGGAGCCATGTGCTGTCCATTATATGGCCTGAAATCATGGCCATGTGACTAAAGGCCCATTTAGACTGGACGAGTGGCGGGCAAACGATGCCCGACACTTGTCCCCGCACATACTAGCTCAGGAGCTAGTATCGTTGGCTCACGGCTGCAGGAGATTTCTCTCCTTGCGCTCCCCTGCTCCTCTCCATTGCCTTAACATAGTGGCCATTCAGTAATGAATGTCTGCTATTTACATTGAGCGATCAGCAACCTGCTCGTTGTCCATTATGCAGCAAAAATGATGGACAATGAGAAGCTCGCTGATCGCTCAGTGTAAATAGCAGCCGTTCAGTACTGAACTGCTGCTATGTTATGTCAATGGAGAGGGGTAGGGGAGCACAAGGAGAGAAATCTCCTGCAACCGTTCCTCTGTGAGCCAGTGATACTAGCTCCCTTGCAGGTGCATGGGAGCTAGTATGTGTGGGAACTAATGGTCGGTATCGTTTGCCTGACGCTCATCCCGTATAAATGAGAGTCATTTAGGCTGAGCATATAATACCTGTCATATCCAATAAACAGGTGCAAAGACCCTTTTAGACGGGCCGACAAATCATTCAGATTCCCGCAATCAGCAACAATATGAACGATTGTTGTTCAGTATAAAAGCCTGCACAGAGTAAGCAGTGAACAATAATTTATTCAATGCTCAGTTTATACATGCAAAAAAAGCCAATGACTCGGCCCATATAGACAGTTGTTCATCTATGATCCCCAACCCACTCTGCCTCCTTTTACTTTGCCATGATCGTTCCTCTGTAAAAGCACAGGAATAGAGATAAGCGAGCGTACTCGGTAAGGACAGATACTCAAGCGAGTATCGTCCTTACCAAGTACCTGCCTGCTCGCCCGCAAAGATTCAGGTGCCGGCGGGGAGCAGGCAGGGGAGAGCGGGGGGGGGGGGGGAATGGGAGGGAGATCTCTCTCTTTTCCCCCGCTCCCCCCTGCTCACTCCCTCACCGGCACCCGAGTCTTTGCAGGCGAGCAGGCAGGTACTCAGTCGGGACGATACTCGCTCGAGTATCTGTCCTTACCGAGTACGTTTGCTCATCTCTACACAGGAACAATCGTCAACGGGACGACCTGTCAGGCATTTGCACCCGGTAGGTTGTCCAATGTAAAAGCACCCTTAGGCCTCCTTCCCACGAGCGTGACGGGCTCCGCCGCGTAATATTACGCTGTGAAGCCCGTCACGGCGCCCCCCAGAGCCCCTATACTTACCTGCGGGAGATAGCGTGAAATCGCTTCCCCGCCCACCGCCGCCGCGTCACCGCCCGTCACCGCCCACCGCCGACGCGTCACCGAGCGTGTCACGTGACGCGGCCGGCCGTGTCACGTGACGCGGCCGGCAGCGTCATATGGCGTCATATGACGCGCGGCGGTGGGCGGGAAAGCATTTTTTCACGCTATCTCCCGCTGGTTACAGCGGGAGATAGCGTGAACGGACGGCTTCCATTGACTGCAATGGAAGCCGTCAGTGCGTACAGCCCATCCTCACCCGCAGAAAATAGAGCATGCTGCGGGTGAGGACGGGAGAAATCGCGGTGCGTAATTCCGCGGTGGAATTACGCATCGTGAGCATTGTGCTATTAGGTTCAATAGAACCTAATAGCTGCGGGCAACGCAGCGGATTTTCGCCGCGAATTACGCGGCGGAAATCCGTTCGTGGGAAGGAGGCCTAACTCTGCTCTTAAAAAAAGTATACCTTTTCTTGTAATCTTAGACAAGCCCTTCAAGAAACCTTGGCCTCGCTAAAACAGTTTTTTCAGGTCCAATTAGGGTTAGCTGCAGCCAACAATGTGTTTTTGTTTGCTGTGTTTTTCAAGCCTTTTGGGTTTGTGGAGCTTTTTCAAAATGCAGCATGTTGAAGGAATGCCATTTTTCTGGCGGTTTACCCAAAGGCTTCTCTTAAGCATTCAAAATTACAGGCCAGTACGTCTTACTATTGTCGGTAAAATGTTTGACAGTTTTCAAAAGATGCTTTCCTGGAGTACCTCAAGAAAAACAGTTGTACAACTTTGTATCAGCATGGGTTTATGAGAGATCGCTCCTGGCAAACCAACCTGATCAGCTTCTATGAGGAGACAAGTTCTAGACTGGACCGAGGAGAGTCACTGGATGTTGTGTATCTGGACTGTGGGAGACCAGGGCAGAAAGGTGGCAAATGAGGTTTACCACTCATTAATGTAAGGTTATGCACATGAGCAGGGAAATACATGTCATCATTACACACTAAATGGGAAACAACTGGGTAACACTGGCAAAGAAAAGGACTTGGGGATTTTAGTTAAATGTAGGCTCAACTGGAGCAACCAGTGTCAGGCAGCTGCTGCCAAGGCTAATAGGATTATGGGGTGCATCAAAAGAGGTCTAGGGGCACATGAAGAGAACATTTTTCTTCCTCTTTACAAATCACTGGTCAGACCACACATGGAATATTGTATACAGTTTTAGGCACTAGTACTCCAGAAGGACATATTAGGGCTTGAGCGGGTACAAAGATTGGCAATTAGAGTAATAAATGGAATATCTGGATTACAGTACCCAGAGAGGTTATCAAAATTAGGTTTATTTACTTTAGAAAAAAGATGTCTGAGGGGCGACATAATAACTATGCATAAATACATTAGGGGACAATACAGAGATCTCTCCCATCATCTGTTTATACCCAGGACTGTGACTGTAACAAGAGGGCATCCTCTATGTCTAGAGGAAAGAAGGTTTCTACACCAACATAGAAGGGGTTCTTCACTGTAAGAGCAGTGAGACTATGGAACTCTCTGCCTGAGGACATGATTATGACAAATTCAATAAAAAAGTTCAGGAATGGCCTGGATGTCTTTCTTGAGTGATACAATATTATATGTTTATAATCATTAATAACTTCAAAATGACCAGTTATCCAGGGGTTATTAAAAGTATTGGGAAAAAACGTAAATAGAAATGCTTCAAATCCATAGTGTTTTTGATAAACAAGAAATGCAAAAGAAAGCTATGTGTGAAGGAAGCCTTAAAATATTTTTTCCTGTTGCAATAATTCCAAAATCATGCATTCATTCATTTCACGATGCATAATTAAAACTTAATATTTCTGTTAAAAAATGCAGAAATTATATCTTTAGCCCTATCATTTTATGCCTAGCACACTTTATGATATGGCATAAAAGAGAAAACTGGCATAACTATAAAGGACCCTTCTCTGAATGATACATTAGAAGTATTAATCATATTTCTGTGCCTCTGTGATAAGCATTTATCTGTTGTGTATAATAATTAATAATTCCCACTCTTCATAACTTCACATCTCTTCAAAGAGGGAAGATAGCCCACACACATGCAAATGAGTAGGGATCACAGATACCCAGTCACATCATGGGTTTCCAGGTAGACTATACTGTAATATTCCTTAGTAAGCTAAAAATGCAGTTGCACCCAGGCCCTGGAGCCTTAGTGGGTCCCTAAGGTTTCTCTTACCTATATAAGGAGACCAGTACTATGAATTAAGCAACAGATTCTGCAGCTTGAAGTTAATCTTTTGTCTCTGGATGTGCATTGAAAATAGTAGATGGCATGCAAGGATTATCTTGCCTCATGGAGATGAAAAGGCATGCAATGTCGTGTTCTATTAGTTGAGTCAAGAAGCTTGGACCCTTGACTAATTTCAAAAACCTCGGAGCACCCACTTTCTGTACTGCTCAGAAATGTTTAATACAATATACAAATCAATGGCATGCGATTAAAATGTTCTATCAGTGACTTCCAAAAATCATTACCGAATATTAGTGTAGAGTACTGAGTCGCTTTTTTTCTGGAAAATTAATGGTAGTGTGAACTCATAGAGTCTGATGTAATCTTCTTACATGCACCTCAGAGTAAAAGGTTTGCAGCAGCCTCCATTATGTATCTCACCACGTGGAACACAATAACTGAGGCAAGGTGTCTTTTGTTCAGGAATCGACTGGACCAATAATCAAATGATCCAAATATATGTGACAACATATGTAACCCTCCATTGCAAGAAAGAACTGCAATGCATTGACTCTTTCTAGCTGATTGATTGACATAGAGCAACATGTTGCAGTTCTTTCTTGTACTGGAGAAATGAATATATTCATATTTTCCATCTTTTGATGATAATGTTGCATATATTAGCATTTTTTCAAATGCATATATGACGTGGCAGAAAATATGTTAGGGATAGATTTCCTATAAGGATGAGCGAGTATACTCGCTAAGGCACTACTCGTCTGAGTAATGTGCCTTAGACGAGTATCTCCCTGCTCGTCCCTGAAGATTCGGGGACCGCTGCGGCTGACAGGTAAGTCGCGGCGGGGAGCAGGGGAGAGCGGGCGGGAGAGAAGGAGAGAGAGATCTCCCCTCCGTTCCTCCCTGCTCTCCCCCGCAGCTCCCTGCTCCGCGGCGACCCCCGAATCTTTAAGGACGAGCAGGTAGATACTCGTCTAAGGCACATTACTCGGACGAGTAGTGCCTTAGCGAGTATACTCGCTCATCCTTAATTTCCTACTCAAGGCAAAAACAGGTTACACTCTTGGTTCTGGCAATGCAGATTGTTTCCTGTATATGAAGGTCCAACTATGCGACATCAAAGGATAACATGATGTGCAGATTCACTATTAATGGGATTTCACACATATAGCTTTTTGGAAAACAGCCCTTTTTTAGCAGCATGTTGCCTCAACATTTTTTGCCACGTGTTTTTTAACAAAAAACACCAGATGTTTGTTGTAGGTCAACAGGGAGTACTGAAATGCGCTACAAATAGTACTTTTTTTGGCACGTTTTCCCTCACGTTTGGTATGCTTTTTGGACTATTGCCTTTTTTTAACCAAGACACAGAATGTTCTTGATATGGAATTTTTTTTTCATGAGCTTTTCCATAGACTTCTGTACAGGAAGAACACATTAAAATAAGGCAGTTTTTACAAACCTAAAAACTGTCAAAAAACATGTATGTGAAGGAAACCTTACAATAGCATGTAGACATGTTTGGATACTTATGTTTGTGCTGGAAGCCAGGACGATGGGAAAAATTCACAGTTGATGTTCAATAAAGTAGATGGTCACTTTCATGCACACAGGTCATATAATAATAGGTTCTAATAGGTTGTTGGAGAACAAATCCATAAACATTAGTCTATAGCAGCAAGTTATTCTCTCCAAAACAGAACCAATCAGGTAAACTTAGGCTAACTTCACATGGGTGAGTGTGATATGGGGCCATGAATCTCGCCCCCATATCGCACTCCTCACCGTGTGAATTCCCCATGGATGCGAGGCGATGTCATGTCAAAACAGCCTCACATCACTTCAAGGGTGACGCAATCAAGGTTTTCTTTGGGAGACCTCCTGATGCTGCCACTGGCCCCATTGGAAACATTTGGCGCTGCAACAATGCAGTGCCAAACATCCCTTATGTGTATGACCCCATACAAAAGAATGGGGTTCATATTTGTGTGTCTTGCAACACACAAATCTCACATGATTTTCTCGTCTGTGTGAAGCCGGCCTTATGGCGGGTTCAGACAACCATAGGTGCAATTGCAAATGCTCCACTGCCAGGTATTTGCGCAATAAACGACTTTGATTTGCACACATGGTTGCACATAGTACTGTACTTTTTGCGCACACGGGATGCGCAAAACTGTCGTCTAAAGGAGCCCTCATGCTGGACATCTGGGCCCCGGTAAATATGTGGCCTCATGGTGTCAGGACTTGAGTGCACTTCTAGAATCCTTTGGTGCTGTGTTGGGCCTGCCTAAATCTGCTTTCATACATGATTCTAAACCATAGCTCTAGTAAAGCTATTGGTAAACATTCCAACAGCTTTAACATGCCGAATACTACATATATAAAGAACTTTCTAATATTCTTTGTATCAGTTCTTCAAAGTTTTCAAGACCACAGTTGTGCATGCATCTGTATGGTCACCATATTTAGTGGGTCTCACACGGACAGATTCTAATTGTGGAATCTGCTTTAGCTATCCGCACAGACTTTCCGCGGCAAAACACAGGCATTGAAAGGTATGTAGTTTAAATCTTTTCTTCACACTCGCAGATAGAAATCGCAGCGTACTCAGTTTTGCTGCGGACTCCACGCAGACGGCCTCCAGTGAAATCAAAGGAGGCATCTGACCTGCAGCCCACATGTAATTAACATTGCGTATGGGCTGGGGGAACCCCTGTCATCACTAAATGACAGCACGGGAAATACAAACGAAAAAAAGCTGTACTGCGCATAACCACTTGAGCCTAGGCAGCCATACGCAATTCAGGTTAGTGCCGTGCGTAGGGCCACCAGCTGGGGCTCACAGCTGGAATCCGCTCTAGGCCTCCCACATGTGGAATGTAATCTGTCGTGTGAGCTCAGCCTTAGGGCTCCTGCCCATGGACGGATATTTGCTGTGGAATCCGCAGCGGGCGTCTGCACCACGGGTCCCCAGCAAATAGCGCCCATAGCATGCTATGGGAAATCGATTCTTCCTGCACACTTGCGAAAACCGATTGCGCTTTCTGCAACATATTTCACAAAAAATATGTGCTGCACATGCTCGACGGCGAACCGCCAGGTCCATGCACAGTACAGATTACCCGGTGACAGACCAGGTAAGCGCAGACGCTGCTGCTGGCTGAGTCGGATTCCAATGCGGGATTCTGCATGTGGAATCCAGCTCTGCAGTGTGCAGGGGGCCTTAGGAATATACCCTTTTGCTGTAAAAAAGAATGCTTCCATTCACTGTCAGCAAACACTGCTCAAAAACTGTGAGGATATGAGATATATTATGAAGCTGCATCTTTTATTCTTTGATTGAATTTCATTCATGTAAAACCGAAAACCCCTTTTTTGTGTGTGTACATGCCAATAGGCTCAAAATACCACAATATAAAAATAATACCAGGGTAGCATATATTACACATCCCAGTTAATGGCAAATTGATTTAAACAATCATTATATGGTTAGCTGAGAAAGCAATTGGAGATGTTTTAGTATAGACTCATTCAGCCTCCAAGGAGCATTGGCAGTGTTCATGCAAATTTTGTACTATTTGTGAGCAATCTAACAAAAAAATTTGGAGAGATATCAATAGAAATATTAGCCGATTCCAAAGGCAACATATTTAATGAAAAATCCAGTTAAAATGAAGCTAGACGCACACATATGCAGGAACAATTGCTGTAAAAGGTTATTTTAGATGTAAGATTTTACATGATCAATGTACAACTTCACTAGGGGGAATTTATTAAAGCCTTGTATCTTTACACGAAAAAGTTTTTTACTCTTGGTACAACAGAATTGTAAAAAGACAGCATACTCACCTATCTTCTGTCCCCCCCAGCTGAGTGGTTCCTGCTGCCCCATCCCTGTTTCTGTTGCAGACAGCTGACGGAAGTCAGGTGACCTCTGTGGCCAATCAGAAGCCACAGTGAAAGATGGTGGAAGCTAGTCTCTAAGGCTGCAGGGTCAGTATAAGTTGACAAGGGGTCCTGTTTGGGAAAAATCTGGAACTGGGGGCAAGGGCCTACTTGTAGTCACTGATGTCCAACATCTCCTTCTCCATCATCCAGTATCTGCTCTGGTCTGACGACTGGACTCACAGAAACCTCGCATGGTTGTGCAGTATGTTGGTATGAGACATGGAGAAGCTGAGCTGGTACTCCTGTAGGTGCTGTTGCTGAGAACGGTGCTGAGGTGGATGTTGCTGAGAGGGCCTATATGAAGGCAGATGTAGCAGGGATAGTGGAAATATGCCTTTTGAGTGCCAAGACATTGCCAGTGAGCCCAAAATGACAGATGTCTATGGAGTGTGATTGCTATAGAGTGAACAGAGCTAATACAGTTTTGAATGCCAGTGCCACATGCCATTTCCACCAGAAAAAGACAATCTATTGCATTGTTTCCTGAACATTTCTTCAGTAAAGAACTAATAAAGCATGTGGCCTATATGGCACATCTCTTCTCTTCTCCGCTGACCAGTCTCACCCTATGAAACACGACATATGACCAGTTTGACTTTACGAAACCTGGGACACTTGCAGGTAATGTGAGTAGACCAGCATTAGCAGGTCCTGTTCTCCCAAGCCCAGTTGGTGAGCAAGTGAGGCACCAGAAAATTAAATCTACACTAGCAATGAGCTCACTTAGATTTGCGAATTTGTGAATTTCTAGAGTAAATTATAGCAAATTTGTTGGGGCGCGAGAAGCCCTACCCCTTTTTCCTACGCTCCACCCACCTTTTGGAAAAGTGGCAAAAGCAGCACAAGAATAAGAGCCAAAAATGTGGTATGGGATGAAATTTGTGACTTTTTTCCTCCAGATTACTGGCGCAAAGGCATACATAAATTATATCCGTTATTTGATTAGCAGGAGTTCTTTGTTTAGCTAATCACTACTTGTTAGAAGGGTTTTTTTGACAATAAATTGCTCACAAGGTATTTGGCTGATCAACTGTATCCATGGGGATTAAGAGATGCAATTTAAAACCTCCACTTTGGCCAAGGGATGAGGATCCTGAATAGAAAATTCCAAATTTTATAACGTTTTTTCTTAACTCGATAACCCTGCTAACCTACAACCTAACTTCTGTCCTCATACTTTTAGTAACCACGCTGCGGAAAAATGCAATCTAGATCAGAACCACAGCAAAACAAAAAAAAAACATATATATATATATATCCAAAAATATTGTAGTATAAATATCTGTATTAACCCTTTCCGATCCATTTTGTATCCTGGTTTTCCTAGGGGGCTTACTCTTTTTCTGCCGTTATACAGCGGTGCTATATGCTGGCTAAAGCCAGTACTGCATGAGGTGACACATTGGATAGGCTCAGACAGCAGAGAGGCTGGCAATATACAGTAAGAGAACCCCCGACAGATGTCTTCCAACATTGGAGCTCTACAGCCTTAAATCATAATGTCTTTACAGGCCAGACAGTGGATTGGAAAGGGTTAATTGTATCATACAAATTACATGTGGCCATCCCATTCTAAAATGTATCAACATTAAAACAACAATAGAGTTAGTTGGGAGAAATTACACACTGCTAATTAAAATATAAGACATATCAAATAAAGGAGTAGGCCAAGAAGGCAACACCTGTACATATTCCTAAAGAGCCACTCTATAAGAGCCTCTCTATGGTTGGAGACAAGGGAGGTAAAAAAATGGAAAACCTCTTTTTTAACTGTATTTTTATTGAAAACACTTTTAACAATATGATCATAAACTACAGGACAATGTAATAAAAAGGAAAACATAAATATTCCAGTTGCATACAGTGTGGCCTAGCACAGATTTTAGATATACTAATCTAATTGCATAACATGGGAATATCCAAATTGGGGAGAAAGAGGTGTAGAAAACTGGTTTATAGGCTCAATCAAGAACCAAAACTGAACAAAAAGAAATACCAAAGTAATCAAAGACACAAGACAGATAGGGGGTAATGGGGGAAGAGTCTACCCATCAGGGGCTGATTGGAAACCCAAGGTGGCCCTGGAAAAAAATGACAACATGTCCCCATTTTGCAGTTAGCCCCAACTAGCAGCAAGTGGGGCAAGCACTAGTAGGCAAGGATTAGCAAACCTCCGATTGCAGCAACAAAGGTGGTAGTAGGGGAAAAGCCTCTGCAGAGTGCATTACTCACCGCAACAAACTTTCCTCAAAGCACAGAATATGTGAGCACTGAAGGTATACATTAAAGGGCTTTTCTGGGTAAATATTACTGAATACCTATCCTCAGGATCAATTCAATAATTACACTGTGAGGCCTTAGTCAGACGGGCGTTTTTTCGCGCGATTTGCGCATGCGTCCGGCGATTTTATAAAACTATTGCTTTGCAATGGTATCGGACACATGAGCGCTTTTTATGCGCTCGTCCGATAAATTATAGAACAGAAATCGCAGATTGCACCTATCTGCGATCTGCGATTCCTGTTCTCTTCTCTATATGCGCTCAATGGGGCCGGCGGCAGCAGTGCCGACCCCATTGAGAACATATAGTAGACAAATCATTCTCCTCTACCACAGCTGTAACAGCTGTGGCAAAGAAGAATGATGTTTGCTCATTGAATTCAATGGAGCCGGCAATACAGCCGGCTCCATTGAAAGCAATGGGCTGCCGGCGAGCGCAGGATGAATTGTCGGGAAGGGCCTAAATATATAAGACCTTCCCTGCAATTCATCCAGAAATGTGTAAAAATAAAAAAAAAATATATACTCACCCGGTCCCGGCAGACGGAGTTCAGCCGCGTCTGGCCGGCAGTTCTCTGAACTGCTCTCTGTAGTATTCAGCAGCCGGGGATTTAAAATCCCCGCCTGCTGAATGAGCTGCCTCTGATTGGTCACAGCCTGACCAATCAGAGGCAGCTCTCACTCACACCCATTCATGAATTCATGAATGGGTGTGAGTGAGAGCTGCCTCTGATTGGCTCAGTGCAGGGACCAATCAGGGGCAGCTCTCACTCACACCCATTCATGAATTCATGAATGGGTGTGAGTGAGAGCTGCCTCTGATTGGTCAGGCTGTGACCAATCAGAGGCAGTTCATTCAGCAGGCAAATCCCCGCCTGCTGAATACTACAGAGAGCAGTTCAGAGAACTGCCGCCGGCCGCGGCTGAACTCCGTCTGCCGGGACCGGGTGAGTATATATATTTTTTTTATTTTTACACATTTCTGGATGAATTGCAGGGAAGGGCTTATATATTTAAGCCCTTCCTGAAAATTCATCCCGCGATCGCCCGCAGCCCATTGCTTTCAATGGAGCCCGCTGTATTGCCGGCACCATTGAATTCAATGCGCTGGACAGCTCCGGCCCGTTTCTATTGAAACGCGGCTAGGAGCAGTATTTTCGGGTGATTTTTCGGCCCCGGTCACGCGATTTGCGGATGCGCATCCGTCATGCAATCCGCAAATCATGGGAAAAAACGCCCGTGTGACTAAGGCCTGAAACACAATCTTTGTAACAGATAAGAAGATAGGCGGCTCATAGTAACTTTAGTGTGCTGAATTCAAATATAATATCTGATTTTTTCTGCTACGTAAGGTTTTCCATATATGGGGAATAATGTAATCCAATTGCCGTTGTATTGTATTTTTTGGAAATCTGCCTATACAATTAATCCAGCAGGCTCGCCATTATCCTTGCTTAAGAAAAAGAATAACAAAAGTGATTGCGCAACTATTTAACAATTACTGTTACACACCATGTGCTGAATGAACACTATAAGGGTAGGTGTATGTAACGTATAGGGTATGTTTCCACGTGGTGTAAATACTGCTGATCATCCACCAGTAAGTTGTAATTAATGAACTATATTTTACAGCTCATTGGTTAGGCTAAATCAAAGAATCAAAATCATAAAACAAAAAATACATGTCTCGTATCGCTGCGGCCGTAAAAGTCTGATCTATCAGAGTAATGCATTATTTATCCTGCATGGTGAACGTCATCCAAAAAAAATTTAAGAATGCCAGAAATGAGCTTTTTTGGTTATTTTTTCTCCAAGGAAAGAATGCAATGAAAAGTATCAAAAAGTCGTATGTATTCCAATATGGTACTAACGCAAACTACAGGATGTTCCACAAGAAATGAGCCCTGCACAACTATGTGGACGAAAAAATTAAAAAGTTATTGCTCGCAGAAGATGGCAGCAGAAACAAAAGAAAAAAAATGAAATGTCTTTGAGAAAAAATAAAAGTAGTACAGCAAAAAAACACTACATAAGTTTGGTATTGTAGAATTCATACTGACCCATAGAATAAATTTATCATGTCATTTTTGTTGCAGTTTGTCGGACATAGAAACAAGACGCACCAAACTTTGGCGGAATTTCGTTTTTGTTTTTTTTTACTCCACTTAGAACTTTTTAAAAGTTTTTCAGTACACTATAGGGTACATTAAATAGCACCATTGAAAAATATAACTCGTCCCACAAAAAACAAGCCCTCATACAGCGACGTTGATGGATAAATAAAGGAGTTACGATTTTTAAACCAAAAAAAAAAGCTTGGTCACTAAGGGGTTAAATAACTTGAAAATGAGACGTTCTGCTATTATTCTGTTTTACCAATGTAATCAGCATGTTTTAATTTTACAGAAACATATCGATTAATTTCTGCTACAAAAATATCAAAAAATTTGTTGCACAGTGTAATTGATCGGTTGGGATTCGCAGCTCAGAACGCCATTCGATCAGCTATTCAGGTGCCTGTCAGTGCCACAACACAGGGTACAGAGTGGAAGCAGATAGCTCAAAACTCTGTGCAGTGCCCGATGCTGTTAATTGCTGGCTCAGCTACCATTAGGCTTAGCCTTCATAACAGCCTAATAGACAGCTAGTCTTTGTTATACCTATTAATACCAAAATCCACATTGTGGCGTGCCTCGTGGGTCTAAATGAATAACGAAATAAACCTTAAAGTTTATTTTGAAAACATTTACACTGTTAGGCCTCAGTCACACGGGCGCATCGGCACCCGTACACCGGCACCAATGCGCCCGTGTGACTGACACCAGCAGACGGACGTACCTGCAGACGGCCGTCTCTCAGCAGCGCTGGAGGAAAGAACATGTGACCGGCTTCATTGCCGGTCATGTGTTCTTTCCTCCGGCGCTGCAGAGAGACGGCCGTCTGCAGGTACGTCCGTCTCCTTCATGCAGTCAGACGGGCACATCGGCGCCGGTGTACGGGTGCCGATGCGTCCTTGTGACTGAGGCCCTAAAAATAACTTTTTGTTGCATTTTGTACAAGTGAAGGAAAAAAGACACATATATACGATATCCCTGTAATCAACATGACACATATAATTACCTCCTGTGTTTCAGAACAAGACCCACTATATCAAGACTAGAGATGAGCGAGCACCCAAATGCTTGAGTCCGCATTATTCGAGTCGAGCTTTTTGTAAAATTCGAGAGCTCTACTCGAGTAACGAACCCCATTGACTACAATGGGAGACTCGAGCATTTTTGTATGTGGGACGCCGGGTGCCGAGCTTTTTTTCCCCCTAGGTTCGTTTCTCTCTCTCTCTCTCGCCTGCCAGACAAAAAATTTGCCAATGACGCACGCTGCATCGCGGCAGGGAGGGGCCAAAACAGGCACGTCACAGCGGGGAGGAGCCAAAAACTGTGGAGGGTCGAACACGGCTTGATGCTCGTTCGAGTAACAAGCACCATCGAGTACGCTAATACTCGAACGAGCATAAAGCTCAACAAAGAACGTTCGCTCAACTCTAATCAAGACCCAAATTACCAATAACAACACTATATAAGGGTCAAATAATACCAACAGACCTTGATCACATATAGCCACTGGCATAACTATAGGAGAGGCAGGGGGTGCAATTGCACCCGCGCCCAGGAGCCTTAGGGGGCCCATAAGGTCTCTCTTCTCTATATAGGGGGCCCAGTACTATGAATAAAGCATTACAGTTGGGGGCTCTGTTACAGAATTTTGCATTTGGGACCAGGCACTTCAAGTTATGACTCTGCGTTAAGGGGTTAAGAGAAGTTGGGGGGCCCCCAAGATAAACTTTTACATCCGGGCCCATGAGCCTTTAGCTATGCCCCTGTATATACCCACCATATACCACTATACTGTTAATAACTAGAGATCACTAAAAAAGATCAGTATTATCACTAATAACATTATATGAGGGCCAAATAATATCGCCAGACTGTGAACACATTAAATCACTACATTGTGATTAATACCAACATATATTATCACTAAATAAAAGCATCTATACAAACCAATAATAACACTAAATGAAGGCAAGATAACACCCCCAAATCATGATCACATAAAACCATCATAATGTTGCTGAAAAAAAACACTACACCAAAAAACATATATCCCCCCCCCCCCCATACAGTGACCATATACTAGTAGATAAGTGCTAGATCCAACAGTTACGGTATTTTCACTTCTGGAATTGCAATTACACTGTGCAGTACTGCTGTATAATATCCTCCATGATGCTGTTACTTATGAGGGTGTGCTGCAGAGAGATAGAGAAGAAGGTATCCTGCTCTCCTATGTGTGCTGTGTATGGGAGCCATCATAGCATTTAGTCCTCCCACCAGATATAGCAGAGGGAAAAACTGGTCTAAAATGCCATATACAAGTCATATAAGGGCAAGAAACATAGTTGCTTCTCATGTACACATATGGCACTGAAAAGTCACTTTTCACAAGTAAGTGGCCATAAAGAAAAAATAATAAATAATTTCAAGATTCACACAGAAAGTCTGTCGCAATACCCATTAGTGTCTTACCCAGATGTGTATCTTACCTTTACAATCACCACATAGATCACAGAAGATTAGGTTAACAAAATAAAAGGCATTTTGAAAATAACAAATACCTTATTGCAGTGGTAGCTATATAAATCAGAGATCCAAAGAAAACTACATTGTGTTTGACTGGAGTGTCATTTAGTAGTGTCAGGCCAGAAGTTACACCCACTTATGTATCATCATACTGTACATTCCTGCCGTCTGTTTCAACAACACTCTGTAATGATATGATCGAAGTCTTATCTGTAACTGACCTGATATATTATAATATCTGCCCACTCCTTAGTAAATGCCTTCAGGACCTTTTATCATATAATATAATCTGTTTATGTAATAACACTCAGTATAAACAAACTGAGCATATGCAAAATAAAATAATAAAAGTAATTCTTGGAAAAGCACAACATTTTTCATAAACTAATAGTAAAAGTTACATAGAACAAGGACTGTAGGGCTTAAGAAGGGCATGTTACTGTTTTTCGTAATCAGTAACTACTACCAAAAATTTTATAGGTGTTTTATACAAGATCGGGCCACGATTAAATGGCATCATGATAGCCTTTGATTAGAGGTAAAAAAGAAGATCCTTAAATAAGTCCAAAGAGAAGCCACATAAAACACAGTCTTGTGTGCGTACACCAGGAGATGTAGAGCACTAATCTGACAACCCAGATATTGGTTAGGTAAGGGTAAAGTCTCCTGGTGCAAGCACTGTCATGACTGACTCCTCGGGTGACATCACATCATGACGCTTTCTTGGCCGACTGTTTTTTGCAGTGTGGATTGCCATTGCCTTCCCCAGTCATCTTTATCTGGGTACTCATTTTACCGACCTTGGAAGAATAGAAGGCTGAGTCAACCTTGAGCCGGCTACCTGAACTATGCAGGGATTGAACCTGCAACCTTCAGGTCGTGAGCGAGAGCTTAGGACTGAATTTCTAGGGTCCGATAAACACTAACAAAACTTAGAATTTGTATAATGGTGGTTTCACATCTACATTGGAATCTCTGGCTGAAGGTTCCATCACAGATGCAGCTGAAAATACCAGAAGAAAAAGCGCTGCATACAGTGCTTTTTCTTCTGTCTCAAAGCCAGGCAGCTGGGTGGAAAGCAGGCAGACCCCATTATAGTCAATGAGGTCTGCCTAGCGAGGTTCAGTTCTATACAGTGACAGCCGTTCGGCCGTGAGGATTGCCCTTTCCTGCTCCCGGAACCGTGAAACCACCTTTAATTGAACCAACACTAATAAACATTTCTAAAATATGTAATATGTAAAGTATGTAAGCTCGTTGGAGCAGATCCCCCACCCCTACTGTCTCCATCAACTGATTACTAGATGTGACTGTTGCTTTGTTTCTGTTCCTCCTGTTTTGTAAGCGCTGCAGAGTATGTTGGCACTATTTAAAGATTGTATTATTATTAATATTTACTTACTGACAGAACCTATGTACTGGTTGTTTCTGAAGCAGGTATATGGATTTTTAGAAATTCCTCGTACATACAGGACAGTCGCAAAGTCTTCCACATGTCAACATACACTTATATTTTTTACTATTAATAAAAAAAGAACCTCTGCTGTTTCATTATGGGAGCAGGAAAATGAACTGCCAGTTCCATCCTATGACAAAAACAAATGAGACCAAACAGACCCCATTGTCTAACTGGATCTGTCCATCTTCCATTCTGCCCTCCAGCATTTTGTGTGGATTTGCCTTGGAGGCTACAAACTGAGCCTTGGATGCAGATGTGAGCATTAGTTGCAATTTCATATCTCTGACAGTAGCAGTAAGTACCAAGAGCAATACAAGCTCTCTTGTATAAAGTACGCCAGTCAAAAAGTGAAATAAGTATAACATACCTAGTGAGCTTCCCCAAATTTATCGTGCACATGCACCTTTTTTAAAAATTTGGTTCAACTTGTGCTATTTTCACCAACTCAAACAGTAAATTTACCACAATATCTCCCTGACAGCAGTGTTAGCTTAATGCATAAAAAGAAACAGCTACAATATGAAGCCCTAGTTCTAAACACTATAACTAGGGCTTCCAAGTTACAACCTTGACGTCCAGAAAAGAACTGATTAAGGAATTGCCATTTATGCAAGGGTTAATTGGGCAATTCTCGATATTACTGTGGACTGCAGAGGGGTCATTCGATGGGGGGCCCTGCAAGTGCCTAGGTGGGGGAGTTGGCTGGTACCGGACACTAAGCCATAGTAGGAGTAATGGGTCCGGTTGCATGGGTAGTACATGATGAATAAGGGTGGCATGGCTGTATAATCATGGCCCACATGTTCGATGCTTTGAACTAAAAAATTTGGAACAGTCAGAATAACTCACAGCAGCCAGAGGGAATTCTCCACTTTTGAAGGTTTGAATGGCCATACTTGATGAAGACCTTACAGAAGTTTGGATTCGGAGATGCATTTGTTAGATGGATCTCTATTTTATACATGGCGCCGACGGCTAGGGTAGTGGTAAATGGCCTGACCTCCACCTCCTTCCTGCTCCACAGGGGTACCCGACAGGGCTGCCCACTTTCCCCTCTCCTGTTTGCAATTGCCATTGAACCCCTGGCTCTGAGGATCCGACAGCACGCCTCATATAGAGGTGTTCGGGTGGGACCCAGAGAAGACAGGATAGGGCTATATGCAGACGACATAATACTATATATGTCGGACCCCAAGAACACCCTACCATTAGCTATTACCCTAATAAACCACTTTGGGAATTTCTCAGGCCTCCGTATAAACTGGCAGAAATCCGCATACATGCCTTTAAGACCAGAGAGCTGGCAGACGGGGGAAGTATTCTGTAACCTGCAGGTCACCCCCCAGTTTAAATACCTCGGGATTCACATTACCAGAGACCATACCCTGAGCCTCGACTTAAACGTCACCCCCCTATTGACAACCCTACAACTAAAACTAAAATCCTGGAGCTCTCTGCCACTGTCGGTAGCAGGCAGAATAAACCTCATAAAAATGATAATACTCCCCAAGTACCTATACTGCCTAGAACATGCAGAAACAACAATACCACAGACATTCTTTAAAAAAACCAATTCCCTAATAGTATCGTTCATTTGGGGGAACACCAGAGCCAAACTCCGAATGGACACACTACAGCGACCTAAAGAAATGGCAGGAATGGCACTACCAGACTTCAAGCTCTATTACCTAGCGGGACAGGTCAGGTATATCCGGCACTGACTATCGGGCTCTCCTCTCCCCAACTTCGAGCACCACCTGATGTTCTTCCTTTCGGAGGCGTCTCTCTGGATCCTCTTGGAGAAACCAGGACTGTTAACTAAGCAGATGTTACCCATCCATAGACTTGGGACCAATGTATAGCAGGCATGCAAGTTACTGACCAAACGAGAGGGCAACCCTTTGGAGACTCCCTTATGGGACAATAGAGCACTGCCACACCTAGTGAACTTACCAGACAAACAATTCTGGATAAATTTAGGAGTTACCACTTTGGAACACTTATACGCTGACCAAGTACTAATCTCCTTTGAGCAACTACAACAATTACACCAAATCCCAAGAACGGGCTTCTATAGGTACCTACAACTCAGGCACGCTTTAACAGCACAATTCCCAGAACCCAGACAACCCTTCTCTCAGTACCCGTTAATAGGTATACTGTGCACCCAGGGACCCAAAGGATTGATATCAGCGCTATATACCCATCTCTTACAATCCAAGATCCCCGAAACACCAATGACAGTGGTGGAGAGATGGAAAGAGCAGCGGATTTTAACTCTTCTCCCGCGCGTGGATCCGCACCCCATAGGGATGCATTGACCACCCGCGGGTACATAAATACCCGCGGATCGTCAATAAAAGTGATTTTAAAAAAAATGGAGCATGGAAAAATCCGGACCATGCTCCATTTTCATGCGGGTCTCCCGCGGGGACGGCTCCCGCAGGCTTCTATTGAAGCCTATGGAAGCCGTCCGGATCCGCGGGACACAAAAATCATATTTTACTTACACGCTCCGGTTCTTCTCTTCGGCGCCGCGCCATCTTCTCTCAGCCGCGGCCGGATCATTTTGCTTCGGCCCGGCGCATGCGCGGGGCACGTCACCGACGTCATCGTGCACATCCGCCGAGCCGAAGAATGAAGATCCGGCCGCGACGAGAGAAGATGACGCCGCCGCGAAGAGAAGAAACGGAGCGGATCGGAGGTAAGTTTATTCTCATTTATTTGTATTTTCAGCGCTCATGTCCGCGGGGCAGGAGGGACCCGCTGCAGATTCTACATGTAGAATCCGTAGTGGGCCCGATTTTCCCCGTGGACATGAGGCCTTAGGGCCGCTATTAAAGGGGTTTTCTGGAAACTGGCCAAAATTTTCAGAATTTCCACTTATTGCCATTATTTCAAACGTTCATCTAAATCCTCTTTATGAACTCCAGTACCTTTTTTGCTGACCTGCGCCACCTCAGCTTTCCAGCCAACTGCAGATTTCCACAATGCCGCACTGCCAGTTACTGACGAGTGTTCGTTCACAACTGTACAAACTGTTGTCATTACAGAATGTGAAGGCACTGAGCAACCTGACCAGTAAAACAGCGGAGAGTACAGGTGATAAGCATTGGATACCAATGGAGCACTAAGGGGGAGGGGGGGGCGCTGGTAAAGTGACATCTCTGCAGCTATAATACAAGCTATAAAGTTATATTTATAAATTACATGTTATCTATCGCCTTATGAAAAATATAACTTTATTTTTGAAGTACCCCTTTAAGTCAGAGTTCACATTAGTCTGAAGAGTAAATATGAAAGATTCGAATATTGTCTGGAAGAGTTTCATGGACATTAAGATGTACACAATATCCACTATCTCTATCTCTTCTGTAACCTTGTCCCTAAAAGCATGAGTTTCAACTCCAAGGATATCATGTTTTTCACTCTTGTTGTGCTATTTCCCACTGAGCTTCAGGGCCTGTCCTGTCTAATTTTATTTGTGTTTGCTTCTTCAGGCTAGGTCTCACAGTAATGCTGATTACCCACAATAACATTACTGTGGCTCACAGGCTATTTTAATGCTTTGCTTTGGGAAAAAAAGTCAACTGACATTACAAAACTTGGGATTGAGATATGTACAGTGGCACAAAAAATGCAATGATCAGATTTCAAATGATTTACTCATCTTCAGTCTGCACATGCACTACCTAAGTAACAGCTTTATAAATACTTAGTTACTCAACGCAGACAGTGATATACAGTTGCAAAAAAAAGTAAGTGAAGACTTTGGAACTTCCTGGACTTTTGCATTGATCAGTAGTAAAATGTGGTCTGATTGTTATCTAATGATTGGAAAATCAACAGTAAATGAATTCAAGCATGCCTGTTATAATCATAGATCTATACTGTACTAAGAGAAATAAAAAGAAAAGACTAGATGGACCATGTGCTCTTTTTTGCCATCAATTTCAAAAATGCAAAAAAACTATTAGTCACAATTATAGACAAACATAATGGGGAGAATTTATGATTGTGCCAGAATTCTGGCACAAATTTTCTTATAAGTCCCATTTATGACAAATTTAGTGACTTTTCTTGTTTTTACATAGACCATTCCACCCTCCCCAAAAAAGCATATGGCTTGCCGAGATGAGCTGTGGCCTCCCTAGATTTATGCAACAGGCATAAATTTTGCAGTTTTTTATGTAAATTATACATAAGTTTTTTTAGGTAAATTATACATAAGACGGGTCTTAGTAAATTCCCCCAGTGTAACAAAACTAATAACACACTAGCCATTCATGTATTTTATTTACCCTAGTCAGGGATGGATAGGGCATTCAACCCATCAGGAAAATTCCCAGTGGGATGTTAAGGTCCTAGGGCCGATAAAAGGGAGGAAATTTTTTAAAATCTATTTGATGAAATGTTCAAGAGAAAAAAAACATTCATACTCACCTATTTCACTCCTCCCACTCCAAACCTCTGCAGTCCGCCTTCACACTGTTCACCTCCTGAATTCCGGTATAGCGATCATATGACAAGCACAGCTGGGAACTGACCACAGAGATCACATGATCGCTCTGCCTGGAAATTCACAGGTGAACAGTGCGGAAGTGAACTGTAGAGGCGGAGAGTGGTAGGAGTGACATAGGTTTGTATTTTTTTTATATAAAAAGGGCTCCATTACTGAGTGGGGAGCTGGAGGATGGCTCTGAGGGACCCTTTTAAATGATGGGGGGGCTAAAGCTTATATGGGGCATTATCATTGAGTGTGGGGGGGGGGGGATTGTGATGGGGCATTACTACTAAGTGGAAACCTATATGGGACATTATTACTGAGTGGGAGCCTATAAGGGGCATTACTGCTGATTGTGGGCCTATGTGGAACTTCATTACTGAGTAGAAGCCTATACGTGATTGTTCTAAGTGAGAGAAACCAAGAAAAATTGGAGATATGATACCTTTTAATTGCTAACAAAATACATGATGTTATAACAAGCTTTCAGGTTCAGCCCTTCATCAGGTATAAATGAAATTGGTTTGGATTGGGGCTATAAATATAACATATAGATGCAGAAAGGACACCCCTCTTGATCTAAATAAAAGTTCACACACAGAAATTTGAGACTCTTTCACATTCAAGATTTAAAATAACAGACAAACTGAGCAATGAGATAAGTACTTAATCAGTCCACTGAACTAAGGAATGTGACAGTTTTATGATGTCTGCTATCTCTCCTTTAAAGAAGGATCTGGAAACACTACCTCTGCAGCACCACCTATGGGATGGCAACATTTTTACAATTCAATTTTATGAATTTTTATGAAGTTTGAAAAAACCCAAAACAAAACAAAAAAAAAGCAATGCAAAAATCCGGGGCCGAGGTTCATTCCATTCTTGAGGGTATCAAACATGGCCATAAATTTTTAGGGTAATAACGGTCTTGGTATAGTGTTCTTTTCAGCAACACTATGGGGGTATTCTGTGGTCATGATCCAGGGCTATAATTTGGCCATTTTACAGTACTAATAGTAATACTGATTTTGTAGTGCTCTTTATTCAGTAATACTATTTTGGTATTATGTGTTCCCAGTCTGGGGGTATAATTTTCCCTTCTACTCTTCCTTAGTCAGACCTCATCTGGAATATTGTGTCCAGTTTTAGGCACCCTGATTTAAAAAAGACATAGACAAACTGGAGCAAGTTCAGAAAAGAATTACCAAGATGGTGAGCAGTCTGTAAATCATGTCCTATGACGAACGGTTTAAGTATCCGGGAATGTTTAGCTTGAAAAAAGAAGGCTGACAGGAGACTTAATAGCTGTCTACAAATATCTGAAGGGCCGTCACAGTGCATGGGTATCAGCCCTATTCTTATTTGCACAAGGAAAGACTAGAAGCAATGGGGTGAAACTGAAAGGGAGGAGACAGATTAGATATTTGAAAAAAACCTCCTGATAGTGAGGATGATCAAGGAGTAGAGCAGGTTGCCATGGTAGGTGGTTGTCACGTCCATGCGGCACACGAGCACCATGCTCAGCACGGATGCAGGGTGATGCTCACACTTACTGCAATTGTTAACACTATTCACTGTAGAACAGTGCGTGCCACACCAGGAATATTAATACCAGTATGTAAAACCCGTGCGGCACAAGATTACCGTGCTTGACATGGCGTAGGATAACATACACACTGCTAAAAATAGTAGAACACCACACTATGCTGATGAGTAGCACCACTCCATGGAGAAGGAAGAATGGCCCTAACCTAGCAGGGAGGTGAAGGCTCCCTGCCTAAAAGCAAAGTCATCGTCTTGATAAAGGCAGCCCCACTGTCTTCTTCCTGGGCCCTGATTGTCCCTATAGGAGCCCCTGGATAGATGAACTGACACAGCAAAGCAATACGAAAATGAAAACAGAAATAAAACTGTAGAATTTATCTGGATAAGTAGCAATACTCCCAGCACAGAGAAATACCACTCTCCAACTACTCCTCTATGGAACTGAATAAGAAGCGGTGAGCAAAAGGAGGGGTAAGAATATAAAGCTCTCCACACCTGATGAATGGTAGAACAATTAGAGAACCACACCCCCAACCTTCTTCCAGGAATGACTAATCATCAGCATGCATCCATGCAGCATAGAGAGACAGCAACCCAAAGTCCCTGCACATGGTGCATTAACCCTTGTCCTGCATAACGAGGAAACAGGTCTTGGCCTACGTCGAGGCCACAATGCCACAAAGCTGTCACGACGACAAGCCGCGACAGTACCTCCCTTCTGAGGAGGGGCCTCTAGATTCTTAGGTCCTGGTTTACCAGGATTCCATTTATGAAAACTTTTGACTAAACGGTCTACATTGACTTCAGCCGCTGGAACCCACGTCCTCTCCTCAGGGCCATACCCCCGCCAATGCACCAGATACTGCAGCAAGTTCCTGACTCGACAAGAAACAATGATGCGCCTGACCTTGAACTGCAGATTTCCATAAACCAACACTGGCGAAGGAGGTGACGACCCAAGTCTGGGATTCACCACGTTCTTAAGTAATGATTTGTGGAACACATCGGTGATCTGTAGTGATGTGGAAATCTCCAATCTGAAGGACACCGGGTTAATGCTTTCAGTGATCTTAAAAGCACCAATAAACCGTGGACCCAGCTTAAAAGATGGTTGTTTTAGCTTGATTTTCCTTATGGACAACGAGACCACGTCTTCCACCAGAAACCTAACCCCCTCTGACCGACTGTTATCCACCACCGTTTTATAGATTCTGACCGATCTCTGAGATTTCTCTTCACCTCCTCCCAAACTGCTCTGAGGCTAGACAAAAAAATCACTCTCTTGAGGTACTTCCGACATGAATTTAGTAAATGAACTAAAACCGGATGGAACCTATAATTGCAAAAGAAAGGAGATGTGCCTGTATACTCTAAACATCTGTTGTTCAGAACTATTTCTGCCAAAGGTAAAAAGCTAGACCAGCAATCCTGATTCACCAAAACAAAACATTGCAGATACTGCTTGAGACTCTGGTTACACCTCTCCGTCTGGCCATTTGCCTCTGGATGGTAACCGGAGCCACAAAATGACACTTTCTGAAACGATCAACCACACTCAGATAACTGTGTTTCCCTCAGAGGAGGGAAATTCGATGATGAAATCCATGGACAGATCTGTCCGGGGTCTCTCTGGTACTGGTAGAGGCAACAACTTCCCTGCAGGGAGTTGCCAAGGCGATTTGGCTCTAGCATAGACCTTGAATACAGAGACAAAACAAAAAACATCATGTCTTAAAGATGGCTACCAAAAGGTCTACTTATTAACTTATGAGTATTATTGATGCCAGGATGACCTGCCAGAACAGTGCTATGCATTTCCGAAAGTACCTGAAATGTCAAATGTAGCAGAACAAAAAGTTTGTCTTTAGGCAAGCCAGAAGGCACCAACTCTTGTGCCTTATGGATCTGCTCCTCAAGATCCAGAGACACTGGAGACACAGAACTGGTGCAGGGGGTTCATCAGAGGCCACCGGAACAAAACTCCTAGAGAGAGCATCCGCCCTGATATTACGACTGCCAGACCGGTATGTGACCACAAAATCAAACCGAGCGAAAAACAATGACCACTAAGCTTGTCTCGAGTTAAGTCTTTAAGCTGTTTCTAAATAAATTAAATTCTTGTGATCGGTGATAACTGTCACCTTATGTTCAGCCCCTTCCAGAAGATGTCGACATTCCTTGAGAGCCCAATTAATGGCCAACAACTCTCTGTCCCCAACGTCATAGTTCTGCTCTGTAAAGGTGAACTTTCATGAGAAAAATGCCCACAGACAAAGATCCTTTAATTCACCAGCGCTTTGAGACAGAACAGCCCCCACCCTGACCTCTGAAGCGTCCACCTCAACAACAAAAGGCTTGGATGAGTCTCGCTGTACAAGAATAGGGGCAGATGCAAAACACCTCTTCAAAGTCTCAAATGCATGAATTGCTTTAGGAGACCATTCAGAAGTAAAAGACCCTTTTTTCGCTATATCGGCCAAAGGTTTGACCCTCTTCGAAAACCCGCGTATAAACCTATGCTGGTTCTATCTCCTCTCCACTTCCCCTTACCATTGGAATCCCTCAAGGCTCAGTCCTCCGCCCTTTCATTTTTCTATCTACACAGCCTGAATCGGACAAACCATCCGCAGATTCAGCCCCCAATATCATCTCTACGCTGACGACACCCAGCCACACACCTCTTTCCTCGAAATCTCAGCACCATTCCACTAAAATATCACCATCTGTGTAATGTCTCTAATACCATGTCCTCCCTTTTTCTCAAACTAAACCTCTCAAAAACTGAACTCTCGTCTTTCTGCCTTCCAGCCTTCCTCCCCACAACATCTCCATATCAGTATATGGCACCATCATAACCCCCAGACAGCAAGCCCGCTGTCTTTGGTCACACTTGATTCTGACCTCTCCTTTACCCCCCACATCCAATCTCTGGCCCGAACATGCCACCTGCATCTCAGGAATATTGCTAAAATCTGTCTGTTCCTCACGACGGACACACTAAAGACACTCATTGTTGCCCTCATCCATTCCCAACTCGACAATTTCAACTCGCTGCTCATCGGTCTTCTCCGCATTAGACTCTCCAGCTGCTTCTCTGATGCCTCTGTGTCTAGCCAGTCATTACACTGGCTGCCTATACACTAAAGAACTCAATTCAAACTCATTACCCGCACCCATAATGCTCTCCGTGGTGTCGCACCATCGTACATCGCTTCCCTCCTGTCCATACATCACCCATCCCGTGCGCTCCGATCCGCTAACACATTCAAACTAAATGCCCCTCTAATATAAACCTCACATGCTCGTCTCCAGGACCTCACTAGAGCTGCACTGATCCTCTGGAACGCACTACCCAAAGACAATCCACAAAACTTCAGACGTGTCTTAAAAACGCATCTTTTCAAAGAAGCATACCAAACCTCCTGATCTAGTCCCCCACCTCCAGAGCATGCCACCTGTCCTTCCCTATTACTTCCCACGCTTTCCACTTTGCCTATCGTGTACATCTCCTGCCCCTTTACCTCCTTATAACCCGTCCCCTATTGTTTCGTAATAACTGATACAACATGTAATTGTTGCATTATTTGTGTTTACCCCTGCTTTGAAAAGCACTGCGGAATAAGTTGGCACTATACAAATAAAAATTATTATTATGTGGTGTAATATGTAATCATGATGTAGTGGGATTATTTGCCCCTTACACAGTGTAAATTGGTAATGTTGGTCTTGGAATGTTAATTTATGTCAGGGACACTTAATGGGTTAGAAATAAGTAGTGAACTGGCCTTTACCCCTTCCTACTACCTTTGTGGCTGCAGCTGGCAATTTGTTAACCCCTGCTTACTTTTGTTTGCCCAACCTGCTGCTGGTTTGGGCCCACCTACAACATTGGGCTACTTTGTAATTTTTATTCTAAGGCAAATTTCCAATCCGCCCCTGTCAACAGTACAGAGAAAAAAAAGTAAATGAACTTTTGAATTTAATAATGTGTTGATCCCAATTTATTTCAGTGCATCAATATTTCTAGGATGCTTTTTTTATTGCACAGCCCTCTTCAGGACAAGACCTAGCATTTTTGACAAGATTAAGTTAAGGACTCTGATTTGGCCATTCCAAAACACAAATCATATAATTTTTCAATCATTCTTTAGTCCATTCCCTTCTGTGCTTTGGGTAATTCTAGGTTCTCACAACTTAAGACTAGAGATGAGCGAACGTACTCGGTAAGGCCGATTTCGCAATCGAGCACCGCGATTTTCGAGTACTTCACTATTTGGGTGAAAAGATTCGGGGGTCGCCGGGGGGCGGGGCGTGGTGGAGCGGGGGGTTGCAGCGCGGAACAGGGGGGAGCTCTCTCCCCCCCCCCCACTCCCCTCTGCAACCCCCCGCTCACCCACGCTCCCCCCAAATCTTTTCACCCGACTAGTGAAGTACTCGAAAATCGCGGTGCTCGATTGCGAAATCGGCCTTACCGAGTACGTTCGCTCATCTCTAGTTAAGACCCAGAAAACCCTTTTAAATACAGCTGCCAGCTTTAATACAGATGATATGGACAAATGCAAGTTCCAATGTTATGATTCTAGGACAAAGTGTGTCAGTCACCATTACCAGAAATTAGGATTTTAAATTGCAATTCTTCTAATAGTTTACTAATTATTATTATTATTACAACAAAGTGTCAAAATTCATTCCAAATACATTTGGAATACAATATGGAATCTAAGGGCTGGAACTTAACTGAAAATTTACTTTTATATAAGTTAGCAAACTATGGGGGACATTAATACAGTGCTGCACACCAGAATTCCGTCATAGAAAAGTCACAAATTTTGTGAGTTCTGCTTACGCAAATATATTATGACTTTTTTATTCTCTGCGCCACTCTCGCCACTGTCACGAAAACTGGGTGGGTCTTGTTGGGAAGGGATGTGGCCACAGCGGACAGACACATTTCTGTATTACAGCAGAAAGTTGCATTGTGTGCCAGTGGAAATTCTACTAAGACCGGCATTGGAAATGCCGGTGTTATTATATTTTCCCCTATATGTTCATGGTTTTTGTACAGTTTTTAAATAGAAAATGCTGCAGTTTTTGTGTCAATTTGTCCTTTGTTTTTGTTTTTTTAGCCAAAGCCAGAAGTGGATCCAGCAGGAAGGAAAAGTCCTTACTTTTTATTTCCCATTGCTTTCGAATCCACTTCTGCCTTTGGCTCAAAACCGCCACAAAGACTGTATATATATGAAACTCTAAACTGGACATTTTCTTAAGCTACATAAGGTCAGAAAAATGCTCAATGCTCAAAAAAATCTGTGTTCTCACTCAATATTTTGCACTTTAGGGAATATTTGTGTCTCCAGTTTTGCAAATCATAGCAACACATCCCATATTTTGTGCTGAAAGTTTTGTCATGAAATTATGTAAACTGAAATGTGTTGTCTGCTGTCTGGACCCGGCCCATACGATAGAAAAAGCTTATTCCTTCCATCTGTTTCATCTATGACAGTACAAGTAACTTTTCCCATAAATCATTCATGTTTAGCTGAGTATAGCGATCAATTTCAGCACTGTTAGATGTGTAACTTTGAATACTGTGAATTCACAAGGCTCTTCATATTCCCAATGCATAATGAATTTTTATCGCTGGTAATTTTTGAAATGAAAGTGGTAAATAACATTACTTTTATCCCACATGATTTAATTTGTGGTATAGGGTGGCCCGAAAATCATCAGCCATCTTGGCGTGTCAGTCTACCAGCGTTCAGGTTCCAGGGAAAGCTGGGTGGCCAGACAGCTGTCACTCTGCTATTCCCGGCTTACATAGAAACCAGCTACGTTTCTTAAACCACCCCCCATTGTCTTGGAAGTGTTAATGTTCCCAGGCTGGAGAAGCAAAGGTCCTTCTCATAAAAGCAAGGGGGCAGTGACAAGAATGTGCTAATTTGTATATGGCCCTGGCTCTCTTTTCAAGCAAGAGACACAAGGTAGACAAATCAGCACCAGAGATAAATCATAGGGAAAATCTATAATAGGGTTTATGGATCACCGAAAGTTTCTAGCGCAACGGCGAATATATTTTCACAACTGGGAGGGCGCATCCACTCCCGTCATTATGTGACCCTCAGAAAGGCTAATTGATGACTGTCAAAAGGGACTAGAGGGGCCTTGGAGCTAGGCAGAACTTTCCCACCCCTTGACATGTCTCACATGACCGACAGTAGTTGGCTACATGAGTACTCATCTTGGGCCAGAGGTAAAGGTGGGCTAGCTGGGCTTTGGTTTTACTGACTCCTAGGTGTCCAGCCAATGGTATTTTGTGGGTAATCCGTAGCAACTCTGCCCTAAACTGGTGGGGCACAATCTATTGCTTCTCTCTCAGCCACTCCTGCTGGGGATTGCATGGGAGGGTCTCTCTATATAATCTCCCCAAAAGACCCTCTCTGTATCTGGCCTGGAGGGGGTTTTCTCAGAGAGCTCCCTCAATGGCCCCAGGGTGGCGTCGCCATACATAGCAGCCTGGGATTCCTGGAAGTGATATTGAAGTCGATACCGCAGCGGGCTCTTTCGGGAGCGGCTCAGAGCTGTCCTCTGTTCAGCTGGATAGGGAGGCCGAGTGTCCGGAAGGCAATGGAGTTCCTGCATTTCAGGCACTGTGGCTGCAGATGACAGCAAATATGCCAGCAAGTCCTTGGGGTGTCACACCCCCTGTCCTTCCTGACTGGCACACCCCTGTACCTGAGTGGATCTCGGTCCTGCCACTACCCATCGCACTGCACATGGAGGTGGGTAATACCAGCCTCACAGGGGTTGAACCCACATGGTCATCACATACTTCCCTAGTGTTGGCACTCACTGTTAAATGCATCGGTGGATCTTCAGTGACACTGCAAGTGGGTGTGATATTAGTGAGCCCCGCCGTATTATAGATGTATGTATTCACATCACCATTGTACAGTAATACCCCAGTGAGCTTGAGAGAGGTGCATACTGCGTCAGAAATGATGTTGCTACACCAGTCTAGTGCATCACAGGGTCATGCATTGCAGTGACCTCATTACCCACAGCGACATTGCACAGGGGGCCAAAGCTTATGGAGTCTTGTGGCGCATATTGAGCCGTTACCTCCCCAAGGTCTGTCACCAGTAAGTCATTGACGTTTTTCGACACCCCCCCACTTCCTTCATCCCCCTCCCTGCATCCCAATCAAGGTACACCTGGCAGGGTAGAGTGGGTGTCCCCAATTCCGATCATAATCATAGTCCTTCTGGGAATTATGTCCGTGGGGAAAGCCAGTTCAGCGTGGATGATGGTCACCTCAGCACCTGTGTCCAGTTAATCTACAGTCACGTTCTCACCCACGGTGACTGATTGCAGGGATTTATTCCTTCTTCCAGAATGCCCACCCACCAACAATGCAGCTGGAGCCATCGCAGGGGGCTTGGGGGGGGCAGCCTCCTACCTTTTTTCAGGGCAGTTGATACTGACATGGCCCATTTTACTGCAGGAAAAACATCAGTGGGTGTCAGCAGGTGGCCTAAAGGGAAGAGAGGGAGCAGACCCCCCTGAAGTTCTAGGAACATAGGCAGAGGGTCTGTCAGAGTTACTGTTCTGCTTACCCCATTTCCAGCTAGTTCCGGATTTCCGAGGGTCTGGCTTCTGATTGGTGGTGTAGTTGGTGGTGATCTGGGCTGCTTGAGCCAAATCCTTGGGTTCACAGTCTACGACGAACTGTCGCAACTCTTCCGGGCAGACCTCCAAAAACTGTTCCTTCTTCATCAAGTTGCTCAGGCTGTCGTAGGTGGTGATGAATATTCCCCTGGGTCCATTGCTGGAAGGCAGTACTCAGGCCATCTGCCAGGTTGATGTAGCTGTCCAGTGATCCGAGATGCAGGTACCAGAAATTTTGGTGGTACCCCTTTGGAGTAAGGTTGTACTTGCAAATCAAGGCTGCCTTAATGGCCCAGGCCAATCAGTGGCCGATGCGTCACTTGTTATGTGCCGACCACTGACCTGGGCGGCAGTACTTGCCGTCCATCATGGTCGGAGCAGGGGCGGAAGATGGAACTTTGCCAGCTTCTGCCCTGCGATCGGATGGTTGCCAGAGGGAAAGAAGAGGAGCAGCAGCCTCCTGGTGGCCGGCCCCATACGGCACAGGTGAGTATGATTTTTTTTTGACACAACCCCCTTAAATACTAATGCACGCTTACATACATTTCACTCTGGATGTACTTTCTGATTCAATTTGCAGGAAACTAATAAAGACACCTGACTAGAAATGCTGAAAAGATTGTAGGAAAATGCCACATTAGAAAATACCTTTGGAGCCATTTGTGGCATTATATGAGTACTTGGGCCTTTATTTATTTGGAGCCAGCCCTGACATGTAGTATACAAACTTTTAACCAATCATAATTCATTCATAGACCCCAATTATGTGACTGTATAATATTGTACTACACCCAAACTGGTAGAAAATGGACGCATTTTCTTTAAAAGTACAAAAATGATGACATAACAAAGGAGAGTGATAGGCATTAGGGAATAGAAACATGATAAAAAAAATACCTGGCAAGACCAGAAGATGTATAATACACAACCAAAGGCCGAACCTGGTAAACAAATGCAAGGCAGCTGGGCTTTGAAGGTCCATATGTGGACGTGGTTTAAAGTAAGTAATGTACATGCATAAGCATATCTCATCAGAGTATTAGCTATACTATTTGTTAGCTGGACTAAATTTGTGGCATAAACATATGGAACTTAATAGTTTGGAACACATTTTAGATAATGACTATATTGATACACTTTGAATGCCTCATCTATAATTTATTAATTATATGAAGAGTTTTTGCAATATTGTGACTTTGCATAACAACAAGGCGTGAATTAACTGACCTCCAGATACAATACTTTATAGCAGTAGAGAAAAATCGCATTGACATCACACATTCAAACAAGTTCCAATTCTGACAGCTTATAAAACATAGATTGCATGGGGCAAATTTATAAATTCAGCCAATTCTTTTGCAGACAGATATGCTTTATTGAGTGGTATGTGATTCTTGTTTAAGAATTGCATCATGTGACCACAACATAACTTTAATAAATCAATTCTCAGGTATAGAAAGAATTCTGATACATGCTGGATGCATCCAGGATTATCATGCCGATTTCTCCATCTACTGGTCTATAAAAACATTACATAGCCATCATCATTGTATGAAGTGCGCAATAAATCATATTTCATACATTTTTTACGTTAAAGTGATAGCATTTCACAATCCAAGGACCAAACAATCCTGAACATAGACAAAGACAATACATTGATGACAACAATGTCTACAATGTATGATACATAAAATACACAATGATGGTGTCTTATGAATGCATGAAGTTGAGTATTATTATACACAGACCAAACTTCCAAGACATTTCTAATGTTTACTTGAATGAGCAATTTGATGTCAATTAGATAGGTATTACAGTTTTTAAAAATAGTCTTCTAACTACTGGGATGCCAACCATTACCAAGATTAAGGTGCTTCAAATACTGCAACAAAAGATCACTTTTGATAATTAGTATGAATTTTCTGTTTTTTTTGGCTGCATACTAGAATAGTTTGAATGTCCAATGCAAAAGCTATAACTAGGCCTTCTACCTACTTGCCAGTAAATTCACACACAACCATATCTAATGATGAGGTATGCTATAAAATGCTTATACATTATAAAATATATCCATATATCATATGCCATGTTTTACTGAAGTATGTTTACTAAACTGTCCCCTTTTATTATAATCCCTTTTTTTTATTTGAGGAGTAGGCATCATCCTCTCCCCAAACTGTACCTTCCAGGTCATTCCCTCAGCTCCCTCGCTTACTTTTCACTCCTTCGAAGTCCACACCCTGCGACTCTTCCGCCCACTGCCTCTGCGTGTCGCAGTTATCTACCGCCCCCCAGGTCCTACCCGCCTGTTTCTAGACCACTTTGCTGCCTGGCTCCCCCACTTCCTATCCTGTGAAATGCCAACCCTCATCCTTGGTGATTTCAACATTCCTACTAACGACTCTAGCTCCTCATCTGCCTCCCGGCTCTTAACACTTACCTCCTCCCTTGGCCTATCGCTAATCTCTGACTCCCCCACTCATAGAGATGGTAACACTCTCGATTTAGTTTTCCTCCGTCTCTGCTCTGCTTCTCACTTTACTAACTCCCCACTTCCACTCTCGGATCACAACCTTCTCTCTTTCTCCATCAGGCACCCTAGCATCTCTCCTGACCCTCCTATCTATCGCACCTCTAGGAACCTCCAGTCTGTCCGCACTAAACAGTTTGCCGAAGCTATTCAGTCCTCCCTATCGCCCATCTCTCGCCTCCCCTGCCCTAACCTGGCAGCCGAATACTACCACACCACCCTCAGCCGTGCCTTGGATGAAGTGGCACCGCCCATGACGCGAGCTGTCAAACGCAGACCACGGCAACCCTGGCCCACGTCCCAAACACGCTTCATCCGGCGGTGCTCTAGGTGCGCCGAGCGGCTGTGGAGAAAGTCAAAGCTGCCAGCAGACTTCCTCCACTTCAAATTCATGCTTAAAATGTATAACCTAGCCCTTCACCATGCCAAACAAGTTTATTTCACCTCCCTTGTCTCCTCACTATCCCACAACCCCAAACAACTCTTTGAGACCTTTCACTCCCTCCTCAGCCCCAAGGAACAGGCCCCTGCGACAGACCTGACTGCTGGAGAGCTAGCTGCCTATTTCAAAGAAAAAATTGACCACATTCGAAAAGAAATCTCTGAAAGCTGCGTGGTTAGCCCTGATCCCAGCTTCATCAGCACTGCACCCAGCACCTACTCACTATCTACGTTAGAACCAACGACAGAGGAAGAAGTCTCCAGGCTCCTTTCCACTGCCCGCCCTACCACCTGCGCCAGCGACCCTCTCCCCTCTCACCTCCTCCGCTCCCTTTCCCCAGCTCTCATTACTCACCTTACCACAATCTGCAACCTCTCCCTAACCTCTGGCACTTTTCCCTCCTCATTCAAACACTCCATTATATCCCCTCTGCTTAAAAAACCAACCCTGGACCCGACTAATGCTGCTAACTACCGACCCGTCTCAAACCTCCCATTTATCTCCAAATTACTGGAACGCCTGGTCTACTCCCGGCTTACTCGCTTTCTCTCTGACAACTCACTCCTCGACCCCCTCCAGTCTGGTTTCCGCTCTCTACACTCGACCGAAACTGCCCTTACAAAAGTAACAAATGACCTGATGACTGCAAAGTCGAGAGGATATTACTCTCTACTAATCCTCCTTGACCTGTCTGCTGCATTTGACACGGTCGACCATAATCTCCTTCTCACTATGCTCCACTCTATTGGTCTAAAGGATACTGCTCTCTCCTGGTTCTCCTCCTACCTCTCTGACCGCTCTTTCAGTGTTTCCTTTGCTGGTTCTATCTCTGCTCCACTTCCTCTCGCTGTCGGGGTACCCCAGGGCTCGGTCCTTGGTCCCCTTCTTTTCTCTATCTATACAGCCCCAATTGGACAAACCATCCACAGATTTGGCCTCCAATACCATCTCTATGCTGACGACACCCAACTATACACCTCCTCTCGTGAAATCTCTGGACCATTCCTCCAAAATATCACCGACTGTCTGTCTGCTGTCTCTAACACTATGTCCTCCCTTTTTCTCAAACTAAACCTCTCTAAAACTGACCTCCTTGTCTTTCCACCTTCTAACCGACCTCCCCTCAACATCTCCATTCCAGTGTCTGGCACCATCATAACCCCCCGACGGCATGCCCGATGCCTTGGCGTCACACTGGACTCTGACCTCTCCTTTGCCCCCCATATCCAATCTCTGGCCCAAACATGCCACATGCACCTCAGAAATATTGCTAAAATACGTCCGTTCCTAACCACGGACACGCTAAAGACGCTCGTGGTTGCGCTCATCCACTCCCGGCTTGACTACTGCAACTCGCTACTCATTGGCCTCCCCCGCACTAGACTCGCTCCGCTCCAATCCATACTAAATGCAGCAGCTAGACTCATTTTTCTATCCAGTCGTTATTCAGACGCCTCTGCATTATGCCAGTCGCTGCATTGGCTGCCCATCCACTGCAGAACTAAATTTAAACTCCTCTACCTCACTCACAAAGCTCTGCATGGCGCTGCACCACCATACATCGCCTCCCTACTGTCAGTACACCACCCAGCCCGCTCACTCCGATCGGCTAACACCCTCAGACTAAACACCCCTGTAATACGAACCTCTCATGCTCGCCTACAGGACTTCACTAGAGCAGCACCCATCCTCTGGAATGCTCTACCCCAAGGCATCCGGACAATTCCCGATGCACGAAATTTCAGACGTGCCTTAAAAACGCACCTCTTCAGGGAAGCATACCAAATCTCCTGACCTAGTCCCCTGCCCCTCACTATGGTGCTCCACCCTGTTTGCCTTCTGATAAATGATCTGTACATAATATTTCCTATTGCCTGTGTTCCCCACCCCCTGCACCTCCTGTACCACCCTCAACCCATTTGTGTCTAACCCAATGTACCTTATATTGTAATTGTTGTATTGTTTTGCATTTATCCATGCCTGAAAGCGCTGCGGAATAAGTTGGCGCTATACAAATAAAGATTATTATTATTATTATTATTAGTTGGACTGGGAGTCTCCAAGGTCCTGGAACCTGCAACTTCTACAGCTACAGCACTGCCCTCTTTCAATTGCTTCCTAGTAGCAGACTGTAGACTCCTTAGGATAGGTCATCAATGTTTGATTAGTAGCGATATGACCACTGTAAAGAGCCCACAATCCTCATATGTGAATTGTAAATTTGCTGCTGATTTCATACTATGCATTGTAAAAGGTTGAAAATTTGCAATGTAAGTCAACATGCTGCATATTTAAAGGGGTTGTCTCCGATTTATTTTCTTAAACCACAGTCAATGGTAAAAACAAGTGTACCTATTAGTCTGTATTTCCTTCATTATCACTTTGAAGCTGTATTCTATATTTTGTGTGCACTTCTGTATAAGCAAAAGGATTACAGTAACTAAATAATTAAATGTTTGCAGTAAGGAAAAATGGTGGATGTGTTCAAAAGAGGCATTTGTGGCCAAATAAGTTGAATAAATGGGATTTCCAAAGTGGTATTGTGGAAGCCCATATAGACATTAGTGTTTAGTCGAATGAATCCACTTATAATAACGAGGCCAGGTGACTCTCTAATGTGTATGAGGGCTGCTCAACTTTTCACCCAAAATTCAACACCTGATCCTTTTGTTCCCTGAGAGATCAGCCAATGCCAGAGTTTAGTTTCTTAAAGTCAAAAACATTTGGCCAAGCAGAACATTCATGTGTATGGGGAAAGCGAAGGAAACAGCTGTTGGCCAAACAATCGATCTGAAATTTATTGAAGGTTTACGGGCATCTTAGCTGTGAGATCGCTTCATTGTATGTCATAGTAGTATACTAGGGATCGTGAGTACAATGTTATTGTATTAACGTATCAAGTGAATGGATATGCTACTAGATAAAAATTGTTTTTCTTTTATATACTATGTAAACAGGACACTTCAGAGAAATTCTATAAAATACAAATCAAAGGCAGAGTGCCTCCTTGTAATGTTGTGCAAAGAACATGACATTTATAAGTGCCAGAAACACATCTCATAGGGTATTCTGCACCAGCTGGAGTTTCCTGAAAAATTTCAGGACCATGGATAAACAGAGACCAAAATGGCAACAATTTATGCTATTTGGGATGGATATCCCTAATGCTATTTGGGATATCCATCCCAAATAGTATTAGGGATGGATATCCGAAACATTCGGATAATGTAACCAGACTATATGTCAGACATATATGATGCACATAACCACAATACTTATATACATACAAGAACCTACACCGACTAATAAGCGGTAAATGAATAGATTATGAAAATGAATGAAAAGGCAGTAAGCATCATGTAGAAGATTCAGCAGCCTATGTCACATATATCACATAGTCAGTGCAGCAGTTCATAAAATTGCTATGGGCAAAAATTTTACCTGTAACTGTACTCTGAATAGTAGCCACCTTATTACTTATTCCAATACAGCATTTGCAAAGAGGGAGTATTACTTCTATAAGTGCCTTTCAACGTATCTCAATAACCCTCCATTCTGCATGCTGTGGACCATCCTGGGGCGACTAGGAATTTTACCTTTAGGAAACGATCATTAGTTAAAATGAACCAATATTTTTCTAAAATATTTAGAATATTCTTATAGGAGTCAGTATATGTGGTAAGAAAATTCAGATGTCAAATCAATCCTTTTTCAACCCACTGCATCTTTTTGTTCTCTAAACCATCAGATTGTTAACGCGTTAGCTCTGTTAAAAGCAGAAGATATGAATTGTAAAACTTTTCAATGAAACATTTCTTTATAATGTCACTTTGCCGTATAAAACCCATAAAAAAAATAATCATATATATATATATATAATTGTTTTTTTTAAGGAACTTTGATTTAGCCAGAATAAACAACAACTAATCAAAGGCAGCTGGCACCGCAGGTGCCCATGTTGGTAATACATCACAATGCATAATTACAAAAACAGAGAAGCCATCAGTATGTGTGTACATTCCACCGAACACATAATATTTGGCTATACAATTTTTATTTTTAACTATATCAAATGTTGCTAATGAAAAGAACCATAAAAGAAGAGACTCCAAGTCCGGAGACCAAGTATAACAGAGAAAAAAGGGAATTGAGAAGAACACTAAACTCCCTCCCCTCAGCCCCCCAACAATGCAGCGCGACTCCTAAAAGGAGGGAACTGGCTAAAAAGACAGTATATCCCCACAATGCCTAGACAGGCATTTCCGTTGCCATCACAGGGCAGTTCATCCAGTCATCCCAAATCTTGTCGAATTTCTCCAGACATTCATTACCTGGCCATATACATCAGCTTGTACATTCGGATTTCAGAATTTACCACCTGGATCCATGCATTCTAAAATCCATATCTTTAGTACAACTGCACTTAATGCACTTGAATAATCTGTAGGGCATAATAATTTTTCATTTTTTAAAATGTCAACTCTTAAAAATTAAAAATCTACTATGGTCCACTGGCTTAAAGAAAGTTTTAGAATATTTTTATTTTCTATTAAAACTAACAAATCTATATTTCAGAGAGGTGGTGGAAATATTACTGGTAAAAAACAGGCCCCAATCATAAGTAATGAACTCCAAAAAGTATCTGTAGTACCATTCCAAATGATGAAGAGATAAGTATCAATGTATCTCGGAAACAAAATGATCTGTTTCATCCACCAGATATTTTCATAAATACATTTGTGAAACTAGGGGCAGACAGCGTGCCCATAGCGGTGCCCCTAGTTTGCAAATAAACGCCAGACTGAAACATAAAGAAATTTTGTTTCAAAACAAAATTAAAACCTTTGATGTCACCTTGGTTTCCTCCATATTTAGCCTCTCCCAGCTTTACTACACGACTTGACCAAATGATTGTGAATACTAGACTAAAACATGCAAACAGATTGGGACATTTTAATTGAAATTCTGCATGACTATGTTTTTACAAAGTGTCAGGTGCCAAGTGCATAAGTAGTGTGTATATGGTCAATTCCTTCAATGACTATAGGTCCTAAGCAGAGAAGAGTTACTGCTCATGTTGATATAATCTCACTTGATCATAGTATATGCAGTACCAGTGACAAGGGCATACAATATATTCATTATAGCCCAGGCAAATGGTCGGATCAGCTTACTGGCATTCCAATTCCATACAGGAGACTTGAAGTATGTCCTCCATAAGGTAAATGTGTTATGTTGTATTTTATTTCTTTTCCCCTTATTTTTAATTTGTAGTTCTTCTCAATAAAACACACAGTTTAACCCTTTGCAATCCAATTTTGGATTCAGGGTTTTCCTAGGGGGTTTTCTCTTTCTGCCATTATACAACAGCACCATCTGCTGGTTAGAGCCTGTACTGTGGTATGGAACATGCTGGAGAGGCCACCGACAACACAGCAGCCAGTAATATACAGTAAGAATACCCTACCGGACGTCTTCCGACATCTGAGCTGTACAGCCTTCAATCAGAATGTCTTCAGACGTCAGACAGTGGATGGGAAAGGGTTAATGCTGAGTTGGAGCTAGGATATGACATTTTCCAGACATCTTGAACTATAATTATTGTGCTTTGTATCATAACAGAAAACATTTCTTTTGCAATACCCATAGTGCACTTTGTGTTACACCTCTCAAGTCCTATTCTGAAGCACAAAGATGCTATTCCTTATTTGCTGCTGGAAAACTGCACTATTTGCTTTGTGCACTCATGATGGCCTTGCTTCAAACAATATGAGCAACCTGTTCTGTACGCTGTGTACTGTATTTGCTGTGGAAATTCCCTAATAAAACTTCTACAATTAATATTTGAAAATCCTCAAGCACCGACAAAACATCAGAAATATACCGAGCATGCGTTTTTCAATGTTTCTGCTAATCCTTAGATAAATAGTCTGATTATATTCTTAAACATTTATCAGCATTACCAGAAATATTAATTTTATTACTTTTATATATAGTCAACATGTACAATGTTTATTTCTTATCAAAAATTTAGACATCAATTTTTAGCATCATCTATGTTGATTGTCTAAAGCTGGGTTCCCACAGGGCGGATTCCCACTGCAAATCTGGCGGTTTGGCCGCAGCGAAAAAACGCAAGATTTCCGTGCTTTTCTGTTGCGGCTGGTGCTCCCACAGAGGAGAGCATGGCCACAGCGGGAAAAAAAAATTGACATGCTGCGGCCGGGGAATCCATGCCGCAGCACCGGTTTTCCCGCGACAGATTGACCTTCCCGCGTAGACGAGATTTTTGACAAATCTTGTCTACATGGCTGGCTAACCCTGGGATTAGCGGCCGCAGGCAGATCTGCTGCAGCAAAATTCTGAATGGAATTTCCGCGGCAAATCTGCCCTGTGTGAACCCAGCCTAAATGTAAAGAAGTTAACACAAACTCAGCAGGAAACGAATTTAGGGCAATCTTCACACAACCATCTTTGCTCAGGTATGTACACAGACAAAATCTGCACGCTAAACTTGGAGAACAGAAGACACTGTCTTGAAAGGGTTCATTCTCACAAGCAGGTACTGCACATCCGCACGTACAGGAAAATGTAAGACCTATTCTATTTTACTGTGTTTTGTGCAGCAAAAGTCCCATAGTAGTCTATGGGAGGTGCGAAAATATGCAAGGGTAATGGTGTGACACTGCGTAAAATGCGTGGAAAATAACACATCTGGAGCTCATTAGGATTTAAATAGCCAGTAAAATCCATGGAAAGGATGTGTCACACGTGCGTGTGAACTAGCCTTGCGTGTGCAAACAGTACAGTACTAAGCGCAGAAATGCGCAACAGAGATTATGTACCTCTTCATACTTAGTTCATGCATAAATATGCTGCGGTGAGCATTTTTGCACATTGTCTCGTATGAAGCTACCTTGATTGACAGGTATGCAGTGAATAGAACCCATTTATTTTAATGGGTTTGTTCATGTGAGCATTTTTTGCACACGCATTTCGTTCACACACAAACATATGCATGTTCTATTTGTGTGTGTATTGTGCACGAACATAGCACATATTAAACTATTTTAACTTGATTGCCCATTGACATCAATGGGAGCATGCTTGCGTTTTTTTATGCATATGCAAATACACATGACATATGTAAGCAAAAAATTGAGAAAGGGATTAAACAGATGAGCGTATATCGCAATACGCCTGCTCTTGTGCAATTTTTTTGCGCAGTGAATAAGTGTATTTTGCGCTTGTGTCTGTGCAAATGTGGAGCGTATTTGGGCAGGCATCGCTCATTCACACGGACTGGGGAATCATTATGCCTTGATTTAAATAGCCAATTAGCCTAACTCATGCAGATGTGCATGTCTGCGCATCTCCTAAAGACCTCTATGGGGCTCTTTGGTGAGCAAACATGCACAAGATAGTGCAGATCCTATTTTTTCACACCCCCAAAAACAACAGGAGCAAAAAAAAGATGTGAGAATGAACCCATTGAAATAAATGCGTTCTGTTCTTTGTATTATGTGGATGGGATTTTCACACATGCAAAAATGAGCAAAAACACTCATCAGTTTAAGCCCTAAGGTTCAGACGACCGTATATCGACCAGGTATTCACGCCGGCAGATATATGGTGTCCCTCTCTGCAGGGGGAGGAGGCTGCAAGAGTCGGGAGCAGTGCTCTGAGCTCCTGCCCCCACTCTGCCTCTTCTCCGCCCCTCGGCACTATTTGCAATGGGAGAGGGCTGGACAGGGGTGGGGCTAAGTCTTGGGACTTAGCTCTGCCCCCGCCCCACCTCCTTTCATTGCAAATAGTGCCAAGGGGCGGAGAGGGGGCGGGAGCTCAGTTTTCATAGCTGGCCGATATGCGTTGTGATCTTATGCATTGGATTCCAATGCATCAGATCACATGGGCGTATTACTGAGACATAAATGCGCCCAGCAAAGCCAATATAGCGCTGGGCGTTTTACGTTGGGCCCAAAAGATAGTTCTGGAACTATCTTTTGGGACGGAATATGTCAGCCACTGAATGGGCTCCTATGGGAGCCCATGACAGCAGCCATAGGTGGGAGGGAGTTTAGCAGTATGGCTGTTAAACTCCCTTCCTTTGTTCTCCTCCCCCCCCATGCAGGCTCACCTATCGTTCCGCCCCGCTCGTTCTGTGCGATGGGAGGGGGCGGGGCTAAGCACCCACCCTCTTCCCATCCCTTGTCCATAGCCATCAATGGGAGGAGGTGGGGCAGACCGGCGCTTAGCTGCACAGCTGTTCCGCCCCCTCCCATTGCACAGAAAGAGCAGGGAGGAACGAGAGGTGAGTCTGCAATGGGTAGGGAGGGGAAATGGGCGATGGCCTGGTTAGCTCGGCGGGGGGAAACAATGCTATCAGCACTCCAACCCCCCACCCCACTCATGGAGAACAAGTGATAAAACTGATTGCTAAAATCAAGTAAGCTTGATTTTAAAGATCAGCAAAAGGTGCCTGAAATGCGGGTGTCCCGCGCCCATTTACACGCATCGATTATCGCTAAAACGATCGCCGATGAGCGAAGTTTTAGCGATAATCATCCAGTGTAAATGGGCCTTTATAGCCTGAAAAATATAGCCAAATGCACAATTTCCATAGTTTACATGTGTCTATTTGAAGCAAGGAACTTAGATTGCGAGCCCTATTGTGGAGAGGGAGTGCAGTGAACAGTGATTATCTCTGTCTAACACTGTGGTATACAACCTAGTACTACCTAAGCAACTTGGGATAAATAAGTCTAATGATGATCATTATGTGCCAGTCAGGGTGCCTTCCCCTGTTTTCTTTAAGACAAGCTCTATCTTATTTCAAAGTAGTAGAAATAGCTAAGAGGTGCTGTTGAATATCTAAGAGGGCTTACAGAATGGAAGGCATGCTATTTTGCACCTTTCTGATAGCCACATTAGGCAATGAGTGCAATGGTGCTCTCTAGTTCAACATTAGAAGACATCAGCAAGCTTCTATAAAGTGAACAGATCTTCCTGGTGTTGGGATCCTTGTAATGGCTGAATAAATATCTAGATTCACTAAAGAATTTACAACAAATTCAATACATCAATGAACAATTGTGCAATCTTAATAAAAACACATGGCATTCTGATGGACATTAACCTAGGCCACAGAATGGCTGGCTGTCATTTCAGTAGGCAACAGGTAAACACAAAGAACTGCAAAAATGGTGCTACATTCTAGTTTACAATGGCAATCTAAAGGTTAATTAAACAGCAGCAACAGACAATCTAAAGTCTAATATTAAAGACCTATTTTCATCAAGAACAGAATCCACAAGATAGAGCTAAAGAAATGTAAAGAGTCTCAGTCATGTGTAAGCAACACACAAAGTCCCTGTTTTCCTACCAAGCACTGCAGAATAGCAATTGTCCATTCACAGCACATACCACATCCTCTGCATTTTCCCTGATAATATATGTACAGTCCTTAACTCCAAGGCTACTTGGAAACACTGCAGCACATTGCAAAGTAACACTTTTCACAACACCAACCATTCTTAGAAACACCAATGAATAAATGAATGTAAGTGATGTTCAATGTAATGAGTACCTTAAGCCCAGCCTTTCGCAAACAATGCATTTCAAGCAAATTATGATTTCACCATTTTTACACAATAGAACCGTTATTTCATGTCATCACAAATAGAAATCCTTAGCTAAAATCCAGCACTTGGCATTTTAGGGCTGGCTGTTGCCACTTGGACAAAATAATTTATCGTAAATCATTATTATTTCATATTTTAGGTCAAAGAAACAGGCTTTTTTGCTAGCTCTATACATGCTGTTTCCAGGTATTCTGTCATGCTTCTATGATTTCCAAGAGCTGTCTCCTTTAAAATGCATATCTCCAAAGGTTGAAAGAGCAGATGCTGCAAATGATGACATGTATCACATACGGTAGTGTCTGCAGTGTGGGAATAGACAAAACAGGAGGGCCAGCTGCTGTTCCAACAAGCGATAGCTTATATTGAAAAACAGTCAACTCAGCTGTTATGAATGCACAGCCACCTTATGAAATAATATTAGATATATACACCTAGTTGCCAATACCTGTTGTACTCATTCACTAATGCTATGCAGTGTCTTGTACATTCCCACACTGCAGCAATCTCCCAACAAGCTCTGCATTGCATGAGGGGGTTGAGAGTTGTATTGCTGCCTAGGCCACAAAGGATTCATTCTTATTTTTACTATTCGATTTGACTTGCAGTAGCTCTTTTCATAGGCTGGAAACATAATAGTTGGAGGAAAAAGGATAGAGAGTAATATTTTGTTTCAGTTTAGACTGGATTGATTAAACCTCTAAACTCGATCCAAACAAAGCATCCTAAAGTGTATAAATACAGTGAAGTGTAATATAGAGCTATGGTGGGGAATGTGTCATTCGAAATCGTTTTTATGTTGCAACAAGTAACATTGTGAAGTCTGTAGAGGCAGCATCTGTGGTTCACGCTCATTATTCTTGTGCACCAGAATATAGAAGGATGAGTAATATATATATATATATATATATATTTGTGTGTGTTTATGCATTTATAAGATATATGATATGTAACATTTAGTGTAGCAGATTAAGGTATAACGACATGGTTAGGGCACAGCTTGAGCTACACATAAATCAACCAGCTTGTACCAATGTGTTATCTGGCATTAACTTGTCTGGTACATGTTTACTGTCATATTCAGACGTGACCACTCAAAGCATTATAAAAATAGAGCTCTTATCTTTATAAAATAGGCTGAATGGCAAATCAAGCCATTCCTATTTGCCATGCACATAACTGGTTACCTACCAGTTATGTAGTTGCTAGGATGAATGAAGATAACATATATACAGTTATTAATTATATGTGATATATATTTGTAAATATTTATATATATACACACATACACACATACATACATACGGTACTAGCTGGGGTCATTTTATGTCACTTTATTATTATTACTTTTTTTTTTTACAAACTGCACAGATCTTCCATTAAGGTAATCAGACCTGCCATAGAGGCAACATGAAGGCAGCAGAAACTACAAACCTGTTACCATGGAAATATAATTGTATCATCAAATCACAAGACCAAAGCAATATGTAAAATAACTAATAACAATGCTAATGACATCCAGCTTTATCACTTGCTGCTTTTAAGTCTTATCTATTTCTGTTGCTAGGATCATATGTAAATGCAGTAAGTGCTACCTACCTCAACCATTAAACAAGACATTTAACCATAGTTGCAGCTGTGTGACCTCCGATTGCCTTGAAATGTGTGATCGGTGCTGCTTGTACATGTAGACTTGTACTGCAGAGTCCAGCAACAGCATCCAGGATTAGGTGTGGGAATAATTCAATGGCAATGGGAAGGAGGGAGTTAATAAGAAAGGGTAGTTGAGGCAGATTAGTGTCCCAGCTTGTGGTAGATGTGGGGGTTCTACTTTAGTTTGAGGCTGCTGCAGTGTGAGTAACTATAGGACTGTGTACTGGTGAAGGCTGTACAGTTGGGAGGTGCTGGAGTCAGTCGCCACTGGCAGACAGCAGCAGACCAATAAGCTTGAACACTGTCAGCTCCCAGCACTGAGCTCCCCTTTCTGTGCTTGTTTCCTCATTTCCAAAGTGACGTCAAACAGCTTGGAGTTTTTCCTCTTTTCCCTTGCTGCATGCACAATTCATTTCACAGAGCGGCTATGAGAGGAATGTGCTCACACACTTATACATAACTAGAGGTGCAAATACCTTACCATAAAGACATTGTGAGATGCCAGCTTCACGGGCTTCACAATGACAGCTATGATATAGTCTGTGTCCTTACTTATCACTAGTATGAAATTCTTTGATTTCTGACTTTTTTTTATTTCTGGACCTAGTAAACGTTTAAAACAAATTATATAACCCTTTCATTGCTAGAGGCGACAATTTAGGCCTATAGTGATTGAGGCTTTCATCATTGTGATTGGAACAATTCATCATTCATACCCATAACCATAAATAGCCTAAGAAATGTAATTTTAGCATCAGTATCTTATTTAAATCCATAGAGAAATATTCAAATGTGTGGCTAAAAGGCTAAACTGTTTGAGCACACAGAGAGTAAAATATACACAGAATACAGATTAATTACTATATAGGAGTATGTACTGCTTCTCAAAAGCATATACATCAAAATCGCCAAAATCACAATCACTGTTTTTTGTATTTCCTGTGGCAAGTAGGATACTGCATAGCACCAGGGGTGTAACTAAAGGCTCAGGGGCCCGGGTGCAAAAGTTTAGCTCCCCCGCCTCACGGAGGGATGCACGCAGCCAAGGTCAGGGCAGCGCTGGGCCTCTTCCGGACACCCCTAGGAAAGGGATGCCCAATAGATTGTAGAGCAAGGAAAGAGTATGTTACGGGTGATGCCACCATTCGGGTACACACCAGAATGAGCTTCTGGCAGAGAATAACCACACCGTCTTCAGCGCCATTAGTTTTATGTACAGAGTTTGGAAATGCGTCCCAGCCTGACCGCGGGTCTCCAGAGCTGAACTCAGAGCATCATAAGCATGAGTGGTGCAGAAGACAGTGTTGTTAGCCCTATAGACATACACACCTATAAAGGCACATATATACTGTATACACAGAATACTGTACAGATACAGTATATACACAAACATATACAGGTACATATACAGTGTGTACCCGCACTGTACACATATAGTATATACACAAACATATACAGTGTGTACACAGAACACTGTACACATACACTATATACAGGCACATACACAGAACACTGTACACATACAGTATATACACACACATATACAGTGTGTACACACACTGTACACATACAGTATATATACACACATACAGGCACATATACAGTGTATACACAGAACACTGTACACATACAGTATATACACACACATACAGTGTGTACACGCACTGTACACATACAGTATATATACACACATATGAAGGCACATATATACTGTATACACAGAACACTGTACACATACAGTATATACACACACATATACAGTGTGTACACGCACTGTACACATACAGTATATATACACACATATAAAGGCACATATATACTGTATACACAGAACACTGTACACATACAGTATATATACACACATATACAGGCACATATACAGTGTATACACAGAACACTGTACACATACAATATATATATGCACATATATAGTGTATACAAAGAACACAGTTTATCACATAGAGTATATACACATAGACAGGCTTATACATGCACACACAGGAATACTGTCCCATACATGTACCTCTCTGATGCTTCATCCACCCATTGCCTTTACCAAGGGGGAGGGATGATCGGTGCCGGTGGTAAGTCTTCACATGTTCAAACTGAAACCCGCTGCTGGACCCGCCCCCACCCCTAACCCTAAGCAGCACAGGTTTTTCTTGCTGCCGCCGCCGCCTCGTTGGGGCCGCTCCCCTGAGCCACCAATACGCGCTGACACTGCGGTGAGGGGGACCTGTGGGCCCCCACAGCTTAGGGGGCCGGGTCGCAACCGCGACCCCTGCTTCCCCTATAAATACGCCAGTGCATAGCACAGTCTCCAGTGTCTTCTGTGCTTTACGTCAACATACAGGGCCAGGGCAGATTAACAATGGTACAAATAGAGCATTGGCTCCAAGCTCCATGTGCACCTATGTTCACGGGCCACTCGCGAACTGCTCTTTAGCAGGCTGCAGGGGCCCCAAGCACTGGTTCTCACCTCTTTGGCAGATACAGTGAGAAGCACTTAGGCCCACTGGTGTACCTATAGGGGATGCAGGAGATGTGGTTGCATCCAGGCCCAGGAGTCCTAGGGGGCCCATAAAGCCTCTCTTCTCCATATAGGGAGCCTAGTATTATGAATAAAGCATTATAGTTGGGGGCCGTGTTACAGGTTTTACATTGAGGCCCAGGAGCGTCAATTTATGCCTCTGAGTTAAGGGGTTAAGAGAAGTTGGGGTGCCCCAAGATAAACTCTTGCGCTCAGGGCCATGAGCCTTTGTCTACGCCTCTGGATAGGCCCAATGGTGGTTTAAAAAAACACGGGTATACTAACCTCCCTACACAGAACCCTCATGCCACTATGGACTGTTCTTCTGATCTTCCTTTCTTCCAGGTATAGCGCAGTCACATCATACATGCCATGACATGTGACTGGCACTAGCCTATCCCTGGCGGAGGCCAGGGTAAGGCTAGCACTAGCGCTGGGTGCATGTCACAGCATGTACCACGTGACCATGCTGCACCTATAAGAAAGGAAGATCAGATGAGCAATCCAGAGCTGCATGGGAGTGCTGTGCAGGGAGGTCAGTATACCAGTGTTTTTTGAACTAGCAGAAAAGGGGCCATCTAATAGAGGAGGCAGCAAACGTGGTATTATTATTATCTGGGGCAAAAAAGATGGCATTATTACCTACACACCTTCTAGGTGCTCTCCTTAAGCAGAGAGGATACACTTCCTGACCCACGTCATAGGTTTCTCACTAGCCAAGTCAGAAACCTACTGCACACTGAAGAGAGGCAAAACCCCCAAAACAGCTGTCTGTGTATAGTTTTTTGGCTTTTGGTCAATTCACAATTATTGTCATAATAAAGACTTGCATAAAGGGTCTGACACTGATTTGCAGGAATGCTGCCATCCAATTGGTGGTACTGCAGAGGTATTGTTCCATCTTTCTTATTTGCATATATTTCCCAGAGGAGCTTGAATGGCCTCATAAGTCTCCTCACACACCTTTTAAGTGCTCTGCTTAAGGAGAGATGATACCCTTCCCAATTTATTTACTCTGGAAGCACATACAGTTTAAGAATAATGGCACCTCCACTACTTCCTATTGGACTCACTAGTAAAAGTGAGAAGGGGTGCTACATGGGAGGAACCACAGAAAGGAGAGAGGGAGAAAAACTAGCTATGTTCCTCCCGTTCCTTTGCAGGTCTTCTTACTGCTTGTCAAAGCAGCAGATTGGAATCCGCTGCACATCAAAATCGATTTAGATTAGGGCTAGATCCATGCACTGCACCTAGGTCCCACTAGATTTTACGCTACAGGGAACCCCAGACTATTTCCCCCAAAATAGTCTCAGTTAAGAGGCAGCTGACACAATCTGTTTGGGTGTTCCATAGCATGGTAATGGATGGTGTAGACAAATGTGGTTGTGGATCAGAGCCAAGGTCAGGACAGGTGGAATTCTTTTGTAAGAGTTTTACCAGCCAAGCATCATGGCAGACAGCAGGCAGAGTAAATGTGGTCAATAAACATGCTGAGGTACAGTGTGGATAAGACAGAAAAGCTGAGTGGCTATAGATCAAAATTGAAAGAACTATTAGAACAATAGACACCTTTGCACACAATATAGACTGATTGCTCATGCACTCTATAGTGGGAGGGGTGGAATTAATCAGCTCAGGACCTGTCAGGATTGGCTGGAGACTGGAAAGTTGGATGCAGGAGTTGACCCTTTAATATGCAGGCCATGCACACACAAACCCTAAGTGTTGCACCAATTAGTGTACCAAGACAGACAGCTTGGGTCAGGAAAGGATGCAGGGTCTACTGCTAATTTGAGAAGTAAGGGTATGGAAGCCATGGCCAACAGAGGGAGGAGGTGAAGAAAGTGGGCGATTACAGCCCTGAATCATGACACTGTGAAAGGACTGGCATAAATACAATTACATGACCAGCTCTGTGCAGATCCCGAAGCCGGAGGAGTAGAGTGGTAATAGCTATATGTCTTTGCAGTCTGATCTGGTGCCTTCAGTAGTTTAACAGGGTCTGCTTTGGTGGTTTGTATTTTGGGGGTCTGTATTTAGGGTGTCTCATCTGGATGTCTGTATTTAGGGAGTCTGGGATTATTTTAGGAAGTCTGGTCTGGGGGTTTGTTATGGAGCAGCAAAAGACACTCATTTTTAGAGGTGAAATTAACAAAGAAAGCTGGCTTTGTTTTTAAGTTGTTAATTGAAAGAAGCAGTAGGGTGTACAACTTGTGTAGAGGCTGGAGAAGACGAGTAGAGGGTGTTGTTAAAGTAAGGCGCCAAAGATATCTGGGCAGCAAACTACAGATAAATAATGGCTAGGAGAAGTCATCAAAGTGATCTGGGCTGGATAGAGAAGAAAAGCATAAGTAACCATCTCCAATCAGAGATGACACCACCCGAGAGTCAACACTTTTCTTTTTAAAGGGGTTGTCTCGCGGCGAAAGCGAAAACAATATAGACTGATTGCTCATGCACTCTATAGTGGGAGGGGTGGAATTAATCAGCTCAGGACCTGTCAGGATTGGCTGGAGACTGGAAAGGTGGATGCAGGAGTTGACCCTTTAATATGCAGGCCATGCACACACAAACCCTAAGTGTTGCACCAATTAGTGTACCAAGACAGACAGCTTGGGTCAGGAAAGGATGCAGGGTCTACTGCTAATTTGAGAAGTAAGGGTATGGAAGCCATGGCCAACAGAGGGAGGAGGTGAAGAAAGTGGGCGATTACAGCCCTGAATCATGACACTGTGAAAGGACTGGCATAAATACAATTACATGACCAGCTCTGTGCAGATCCCGAAGCCGGAGGAGTAGAGTGGTAATAGCTATATGTCTTTGCAGTCTGATCTGGTGCCTTCAGTAGTTTAACAGGGTCTGCTTTGGTGGTTTATATTTTGGGGGTCTGTATTTAGGGTGTCTCATCTGGATGTCTATTTAGGGAGTCTGGGATTATTTTAGGAAGTCTGGTCTGGGGGTTTGTTATGGAGCAGCAAAAGACACTCATTTTTAGAGGTGAAATTTACAAAGAAAGCTGGCTTTGTTTTTAAGTTGTTAATTGAAAGAAGCAGTAGGGTGTACAACTTGTGTAGAGGCTGGAGAAGACGAGTAGAGGGTGTTGTTAAAGTAAGGCGCCAAAGATATCTGGGCAGCAAACTACAGATAAATAATGGCTAGGAGAAGTCATCAAAGTGATCTGGGCTGGATAGAGAAGAAAAGCGTAAGTAACCATCTCCAATCAGAGATGACACCACCCGAGAGTCAACACTTTTCTTCTTAAAGAGGTTGTCTCGCGGCGAAAGCGAAAAAGTTTTTTTTTTCACTTACCTCCGCATTCTGCCCTGTTAAAAAGAAAGCATAGGTTAGTTTTTAAAAAGCACATTGCACTTACCTGCATCAGCGTTCTGCAGCTTCTTCTATTCTTCTTTTAAAGATGGTGCCGCTGGTCTTCTCCCACGGTGCACCGCGGGTCTTCTCCCATGGTGCACCGTGGATTTTCTTCTCCTTCCTTGCGTTCCATTGCAGATTCCAGCCTCCTGATTGGCTGGAATCGGCACGCGTGACGGGGCGGAGCTACGATGACGACGCGGTGAGCAGCTCTCCGGCACGAGCGGCCCCATTCACCAGGCAGAAGACCGCACAGCGCAAGCGCGTCTAAAAAAGCAAGAAGCCAGCGAAATTAGACGGAGCCATGGAGACGTGGACACTAGCAATGGAGCAGGTAAGTAAATAACTTCTGTATGGCTCATATTTAATGCACGATGTATATTACAAAGTGCATTAATATGGCCATACAGAAGTGTATAACCCCACTTGCTTTCGCGAGACAACCCCTTTAATATGCCTAGAAATTGTCCCTGAATAGAATTATTTTTCTAATGTGGCTTAAAGACAGCAGAAGATAATAAACAATATTCAGGAGGGTGGGGCCCACTCATAAAACATTTGCACTGGGTCCATCAATGACAATGGCCCTAATGACAAACCAAGTTTTCTTTTATATTGTCGCATTTTAAGAGCCACAACTGTTTTATTTTTCCAGCAACATAACTGTGGGTCAGAACAAGTAGTATCTTCTAACTGTACATATTTTGGCATATATTGTATATATCAAGCACCTAGAAGGAATTGTCATTTTCCTGCAAAACTTGGCATGCAGTTACATCTCAGGCAGATATGCAAATGGCCAGAGTTGTGGTGTGATTAAATGAGCAGTCTTGCCACCTGAGGCCCTAAAAGTGATTCCATCCTTGGCCTATAAAGAGGCTCTCAGAAGCTACTTGTGTGTAGTGGACCTTTGTTGTGTAAAGCTTGCTGACCACTATACATGATGCAATCAAAGTTTGTTCGTCATATTAACAAATTGCCCACGATCTGGGCTGTTCTGATCAGAATATTAGGAGGTGTTGGGACTATTGGATGTGTGAGGCACTCATACTAGGTGACCAGTCTCAGGATAGCCTTGACAGAACCAGCAGAGAAGATCATCTGATTGTCCGACAAGCATGAGCAACTCTAACTGTTTTGTTGTCTGCCACCCAGAGACAGGTGGGACCATCATTACTGGGCCCTGTGACTGTCGGAAGTGAGGAAGTGAGGAATCCAGGTTTAGTTAGGGCACTGCCGATGGCCATGTTCGTGTCTGGAGACCTAGGGGTGACCGCCTCAATCCTGCCTTTGCTATGGAGCGACTGCTGTTGTGTTGGCCTGGGAGGTCATCACATATGACAGTTAGTCATCCCTAGTAGTGGTACGAGGGACAATGACAGCTCAGCGATTTGTTCAGGACATCCTGCAGCCACATGTGTTCCTCTCATGGCTTCTCATGGTCTCAGCCGCACCCAGCAAGGATGTCAGAGAAATGCCTCCACAAAATTGCCACACTTCCATTACCTGCCTGGTTGCCAGATTTATCATCAATAAAACATGTGTTGGGATGCCAACTTCAAAAGCCAATGAGTTTGCATGATTTAGAGGCTCAGTTATAGCAAGTGTGGACTGATATGCTGCAGGATACCATACAGAACCTGTAGACTTCCATGCCTGTTCGTATCACATCTTGTATCCAAGCTACAGACAGAAACAGGGTGCTAGAGTCTCCCTTCAAGGGTTCAGTTTTCAACAATAAATTACCCTTTTGCATTGATATTGCAAACACTTACTTAAATCAGTGTTACAATCACAGAGAGAGAGTCATTTGATTCTGGCAACTCCTTCCAGGTGCTTGATTTTTTTTGACAATGAGTGTATAATGTATTCTATAACTTTTATTACTTTTTGGAGGAAGTGGGAAACTGAAATTCCATCTTTATATGTTTTGTGTTTTCTTTTCACTATGTGGTATGCAACAAAAACACAGTAATGTACCCATTGGGTCAGTACAATTACAGCGATACCAAAATTATGTAGATTTTTTTTATGTTCTACAAGTTTGGCACCATAAAAACACTGTTAAAAATTTGCATTTGTATCGCTATATTCCAAGAGCTATAACATTTTTATTTTTCCCATTAACTATTCTGTTTGAGGCCTTTTTTTGCAGGATTAAGCCTGGGATATTTTGATTAATTTTTCTCAAATTTTTATACAGTGAAATCAACAGAAAAAACTGCCTTAGTTTTTGTTTTTAAGTCGTTCATCGCGCAGTATAATTTACAAGTAAGCTAAATTCTGCAGTGTGTATAGTTGCATAAATATCAGATTGATGTAGTTTAAATGTACATTCACATGGGATGTAAGTGCCGTGGATTTTCCCGTGTGGAAATTCTGCAGCATTTAAATTACAAGGCTGCTGAGTCTACCTGAGAACATGAAAAATAAGCGGGGAAAGATATAAAGGAAAAAAATAAATAAATAAACTCACCTATTTCGCTTTTCACTCTGCTCCACTCCAGTTCGGTTGTTCTTCCTTCTGGGCATCACAGTCACACACTAGATGGCACATGACTGCTATTGTTAATCCATGGCCTCAGCATCTGAAGAAAGTGATTGTAGAAAGCTCTTACATGGGTTGGCACGTGACCATGCTGCCTGGAAGGAAGGAAGAAAAGAAGGAAGGACTGGTGAGACAATTTAACAAATTAACACCACGAGATATCATCATTGAGGTCTGGACCAGATGGAGAAGAAAGGGGAAAGTAAAGAAGTCCAGTCAAGGGGTGACCACAGGGGTGTAAACTGTGGTCACAGGATATAATAGTACTATAATCACTACTATGGTTTAAAGAGCGACTGTTTGAAGTTGGTATGTGTTATGTTGGTATGTGATATGCTCACTCTATGAGGTTAATATTGCTTTTATGCTCAGGAACACTATGGCGATATTATTACATCACTATGTGGTTTTAACTTGTGATGATGATGTGGCTGTATTATCTGGACCTCATGTTTAGTTATTATTGGTAATGTTGGTCTTGGTTCAGTGGGTTTCAGTCAGTGACAGTATGGAGATAATATGAATAGTGGTAATTTCTGCATCTGTATATAGCTGATATACCCAGCTTCGCCTGAGTTAATTTGGTACAGGTGTTTATGTGTTGTTTGCATGGGAAATTTTATGAAGTCATGGTTACTTCAGAGGAACCGAGGAATAAAATATGTATATACACATGATCTGGAATATGATTTCTCCAGCAGGCTTTGGGGTATTTTGTCGCTTTCCTAATTGTGTGGAAGCAGTATGCGCACACTGACCAAGTCAAACACAAGGTATGAATCTCATGTTAAAAATGGCTCTCCTGGCAGAGACGTCCAGACAGGCCTTTTTATTGAAAAAGGATAACACCTGCCCTTTATGGGCGTTTAACAGATTACATCACTAACATATATATATTCTTATTCGCTAGATTATACAGAGTCTCCCGCCTCCCTACCCTCCCATCCTCACGTCCGCCAAGGTATGGACTTTGTATTCTTTAGCATGCAGACAGCCTTAAGGAATTCTGTGTAGTTGACAAATGATGTGTTTAACTAGCTTGTGTTTGAAGAGTGGAAGGGGCCTAGGTAAACACACAGGATATACACATAACACTATAGCCCTTAACTCTTAGAGGTTTCTTGTGCAATTTCTATGTACTTAGTCAACATTAGATCAGACATCCTTCACCATCCCATTGTCTACTAAATACTATGATTAGATTGTGTATCGATCAAACTCCAGAGCTAAAAGTCATTACAACAACAGAATACATTCACGTTATACAAATCGATAGACATTTTATACTAAATAATTATCATGTCTATCACAATCCCCCCTTAAAATGTCTATCCTCTAATTCTCTATCTAATTTTCACAGTTTTCTGCGCATGAGCCTATAACCGGAGCGCGTTGAAGGTTCGTTTTAGGGTCTTCAAGGGGGTGTAGGACTTGTCCACTCCTTCTGGGGATGCATCCAGCAAACTCATGATGGGAGCGGCTTTTCCAGCATCAGTTTCACAGGTCTCTCTGACACAGGGGATAACACAGCAGACTAGAACAGAAAAGGTAACCATCAGTTCACATACAACAGCGACGCCCGTCTGTGCCAGGATCCTTTACCACCCGCTCATCCATGGCGAGTGCTGGTCCCAAAAGTTAGCTCTTTTTAGTTAGTGCGGTCAGCTTCTTAATGACAACTGCGTCTTTACCCGCGGGTCACGTGTCGTCTAGGATGTAGGTACAACAAGTCTCCCCTATCACCTTACAGACACTCCCCTTTTTAGCTAAAGTCATATCTAAGGTCACTCTATTTTTAAAAAAGTCATAGTCGAGGTAGGTCCTATTGGTCGACTAGTCCCTATAAGGCGTCTCTAGTATAATTTATAAACCACTGCTAATTATAATAAACATAATTAATCCAGTCAACATTTATTTACCCTAATGATCAGGAAAATGGACTCGAATCTAGTTTTAACTTGGTCTCTAATTTTTAAAACTTGTCAGGTACCCCCCTTGGCTATCCTATGACGTCAATGTACACGTGTAGATCAAAACTACCACCAGGGGTCTCTCTTCTCGCTCTAGCATAATGTTACAATACTAGTAGCGTGAACAGGTACGCACGGCGTGGGACTCCCTAATCTTCACCCACACCAATGTCCCTCCTGGAGATAGTCCTAATGGTGAACACGTCCAAGTCGCCTCACCCTTGCGTCAGGGTTTTCCCACTGCCCGTAAGTCCCTACTCCTAGGAGGGGGGGGATCCCTACCTCACCTCAGAGGGAGGCCATGGATTCCCTGGGCTCATTTCCGGGCATCCATACCCTCTATCTGTACAAGTTAACACCCCACAGGGTGTGCCCTCGCCGGAACCTAAGGTCTTCTGCACTATCCCTTGGCAAATGGGAATTCCACTGACAATCCATCTTAGGAGATCGGGGCAGGCGCAGTACTAGTACATTTCTCCTTTTTCTTTGGTAGCGTATGTATTTGGCATTATCGGAACTGGCTCTTCATCTTTTTCAAACAAGGGAAACGTTGGTGTCTGACAGGATGTGGAGGAGCATAAGGGCTTTACTAAGGCACACTCCCCTGTCCAATTACCCTCCAGGCGGGTCCTCTACCTCATGTCTCCACAAAGCCAGTAAACGTCTCCTAAGGACTGGACCTGATTCTGCATCTATTCCCCTCCTATCATACTGTAGGAGGAGCAATACCCGTTGGTGAGTTCCCCAAAAATCTCCCTCCACCCTGGCTATTTGCCTGGCAGGTGTAGTTTCCAGGGTAGTCAGTAATACTCTCTCCGGTGCAAAACACTTAAGTAGTTATAGAGTATTCCTTCTTCCATTTCTCACGGACAGTGTAATTAGCGGAAATGTTCGTGAAGAGACTAATAAACCACTCTTCAGCATCTACAGGGAGATTTAGGGGGACCATCCCCGAGTGTGGTCGGGCACTACCGCACACGCAACAGTTAGACTTGTTGCTCCTGTTAGCATTGTACCTCATCAACTCCAACCAGAGATCCTGGTCAGAGTAGCCAGTCGCTACTGTCAAGGTGTCCTCAAAGGTAGGGTCGGCTATGATCATCATGTTCGTCAAGGTCTTTATCTTACGGCGGAGGGGGTTAATTATGGGCACGGGACTAAGTGAAGGCTTCCATTCGGCTGCATCTACCATATCCCTTATTTTAAACTTCCCTAAGGGATCTGTCCTCCCGTACCGGTATGTCCCCAGACTATAAGTCTCCCCGTCCCCCGGGCTTGGATCTCCCATGGTTAATGTAAAAACCGCATTAAAACCAAGCAGCATACTAAGTTCAGCCTTCCAATACCTGCTGTCCTTATTATTCTCAAGGAGGGTTATACGACTAATTAGGGATTTCCCGCTCTTATCTTTCTTATTTAAGGCACTTCGCGGTTTATAGGACTAGTCTGTTCCTGCGTTCCATCCCACTAATCCCCAATAACGGCAGTCTTCTCCCCAGACGTTATCAGTGGCGCAAACATATTGTATTCCCCGGGTATATAAGTCATATAACCAGCTGGACTGAGCTAAATCTGGCCTGCGGTGGGATCTTGCGCTTAGACACGGGACCACAGTACAATAGTCGAAGGAATATGCAGCTACTTGAGCATTGGACGAGTTATACTAGAAGGTAACCATACCCCCATATTCTTCCGACTAAGGATTCCAGTTGCCACCCTCCTCTCTCACTAGCCCTAACCAGAGTAATGTCTTTGGCACAACTAAGATTGGTCTCCCGGATCTGAAGCTTTCTTACAGTATGAAGCGTGGATCCATGTAAGTCTTTCGGCTAGTTTCACAGCTGTGACAGTAGTCAGAAGCACCTGGTAGGGGCCATCAAATCGGGGCTCAGGAGGGTGCTTCCTGAGGAACTTCTTGATGCACACCCAATCCCCAGGCTGCAAGATATGTGTCCCAGTGTCTGCCTCTGAGTCTGGAAGAGAACACCTGTGCATAGGCTTTAGTTAGTTCTTTAACAACGGAAATCACATACTCAGTCAACACATCAGATTGTAATTGTAACCACTGAGGATAGTAACAACCTAGCCTTGGGGCTAGCCCAAACAATCTCGTAGGGAGATAATGTATAATCCCCCCTGGGTTCATATCTAACACTGTATAAGGCTATTGGATGACAGTCTTTCCAAAGTGGCGTCATTTTTAAGTATCTTACTTTTTAGCGTGCCACTACGTCTCTCCACCTTTCCACTACTCTAAAGATGGTAGAGTATGTAAAAGGCCTGGGATACACCCAGAGCAGACATGACATGGTACATTCACCTGCGAAGTTTATACCTCTGTCTGACTCTGAATCACCTCTGGTACCCCATATTCACAGTTTACCTCGTTCATGAGCTTCTTTGCGGTTACCTACTTGTTTACCTTGGTAACAGGGTCGGCCTCCAACCTGCAAAGACATCAACAACAACAAGCACGTAGTCATACTTCCCAACAAGTGGGAGCTGAACGTAGTCAATTTGCAATCCCTGAAATGGGTAGAGTGGTCCCGGCAAGTGTGATGTGGCAAATTTACTTCTGCCCTGACTTACCCATGGCATAGATCATGCTAAACCGGACAAATGATGCAGCAGCTACAGAGAATCTAGAAGTCGCCCAACCTCTTTCAAGCATCGTCGTCATTACTGCTTTACTAGGTGGGTCTTTCCGTCCATCAGCTGGGCCATCATGGGATACAGGAACTGTGGTGGGCAAGTGCTGTTGACCGTTCACCACACGCTGTCCTGTTTCTGCTGCTCCCATATTAGTCCATTTATTCTTTCCTTCCTTGCTGGCTGGTAACTGTAAAAGTCTTTAGCATATCAAAGTCCAAATTTTTGTCAATGTCCAAAGTTTTTTTACCACTGACTCATGCTGTCAGTATCTTTCTTCTTTCTTCCACGGCTTGAGGGCCGCTGCCTTTGCTGCGCTGTCAGCGAGGGTGTCGTCTCTCGCCTCTCCAGTGTAGGAATCGGTGCGAACTCTCAACTTTGTCAGGTAGAAGTAGGGCCTCCATGCGACTCTGTACCGTTGCACCATTCTCAATTGGTTGTCCTGCTAAGGTAAAAAACTGTCTGGCCTTCCATATTGGGCCGTAATCATGAGCTATGCCAAATGCATACCAGGAGTCAGTGTAAAGGATTGCCGGTCTTACCTCTCGCCACTCTACACGCCTCAGTGAGGGCCTTCCATTCCGCTTATTGTACTTATTGTGACATGCGGAGGCAGAGCTTCTGCTTCTAGGACATCTTGTTGTGTGACCACTGCATACCCGATGTGGAGTCATCAATCCTCACCCTGGTACCATCTGCAAAAAGCTCAACATATGCATTATCAACAGGGGTTCTGGTAACTGTTTGCATATCTGCAGTTTCTTACTGAATTAGTACTAAATAATCGTGCTGATGTTCTATTTCACATGGCTCGGAATCTTGTAGCACAAAATCATTTATTTATTTTTTTTCAAACCCAATAGCTGATCTACAACACCTAGATCATCTATGACCCAGATCACCTATGCCTCCCCCCTTTGGAACCGCAATACTCAATGGAAAAAGAGTCATTGCGTTCAAACTAGTAAACCAAGAGGCACAAAAACAAGCACTTTGTAGGTCAAGGTGACATTGTATGCAGCGAAGTCTGAGCGAAAATCTCCTTACAAAAAAATTTTTTTTCCTTTCAGGTCGCAGTTAGCATTTTTTAACACAAGGGGGCGCCACACAATTCAAATTTTACGTCACCCAGTGTAATAGTATTTCAGGGTATGGCCAGCGTTTAGCTTTTACTCTCCTGTCGGAATATAATTATAGCTTCAGTGTAGACTGACACTAGAATATACAAAAGACTTAAAGAAAAACTAAAGAATACGGATGAATTAACATCCTACTCTGGGCAATTCAGTCCCTCTTTCTTCACATAAAAAGTAAAATTATTTCACCAAATTGCATGAAAAAGTTTGCTGGGTGACTATAGGGAAATTATTCCATCTGTAGGAGCCTTCCATAACATCATCTGTCTGAGCATCCATTGGAGAAGCGGGCAGTGGAAAACAGAGCCCCTGGGAACATGAGAGAGCGTCCCCTGTCATGTATTCCTGGCCTCTGTCCCCCATGCATCAACTCCAATCTTCCATGCACTATAAACCAGCTTAGTCATCTACTATGTCCCAAGCTGCATCTCCACAAAGGTTTGTTTCCCTGAACTTATCACACATCCAAAGTGGCCACATCTTGGAGTGTAACAAAGTCTGGTCAAACAAAACCTTACTTCAGACAATCATGATGTTACCACTGGATACAGTGGCATTGGGGAATATAGGCCTCCCAAATGCAGCAAAATGGCCGCCAGAGGCAGAAAGGGGCGGGGCTACAAATCTCCCAAGTGAGGCAAAATGGCTGCCGGAGGAACGGGCGGGGCCAGGGGCAGCAGCACTCCCAGGTGAGGCAAAATGGCTGCTGAGTAGCAGCACTTCCAGGTGAGGCAAGATGGCTGCTGGAGGAGGAAGGGGCGGGGCCAGGTCCTGTCCCGGATGGGGAGGGACCGGAAGTAACATCACACACCCTGAAAGTGAGCACATGGGGGGAAGTAACTTCAGGGTGGGGGCAGGCCTCACTACATTTACTGCAGAGTCACACTATGTTGGATTGTAAACATTGCAAGCACGGCCGCCATTACAGGGAGGGGCTGTAGTCAACACAAAGACATTACATTGTTCATAAGCAATACACATACCCCCCTACATGCTTTCTCCTCTTCAATCTCTTAACTACATTATACCTCCTCCTAGCAATCTAAAAACACCTTTCTTTCTGCTAGGCTTCCTGCTCATCTTCTGTAAACTTTCTACAACCTATCTTATCTGTCCATGACCTAACATTTCTTTCTGCAACTTTTCCTGGTCCTTCTCTTTGTATAACATTTCTACATGTTCAGTAAACTCTGCTGCCTTCAGCAACCAGATCACAAGCTCTATGACCTTTGTCCTTGCTCACTTTGCTCAACTCTATGCTACCTGCTTATTCTATTCTATTCAAAGTTTCTGCACACAGTACTGTTTCTCTTGTAAAATCTGCTTTCTTCAAATCCTTTCCATATAACCTCTTTCCCACTCAGAATTATAATGCACATTAATTCTACAAAACACAGGGAACGACAAAGTAAACAGAAAGGGTTAATTGGAAAAAGCTTTCAGTTCACTCTTATCAGCAGCCCTCCCCCCAACAATAAACACTGCACATTCTTTCTATAATACCAGACAGACGGGATTACTGGAGAATACCCACTACGGCTCAAGGTATATATATATCTCATCTACCTTTTTTAACAACCCACCGTCTAGTAATCCCCAAGAGCACTTCTTGTACACGATCTAGACAGGACATTTAGCTATACACAGAGACTGACGATTATTTTCAATGACCAAAACCTCAATAATATTCTGGAGAAATCAGCCGTCACAAAGCACGACTATACTTCATACGTATATACCTTTCCACATATGAGAACATAACACGCTCAATCATAAAGTTAAGTATACGTATCATAAATCTTCCTAACCTCACACTAGTTTTACCTAGGAGCACGTGTCACTGGCGTGTTCCCTCAGACTTAAACAGCCGAGTCCGCCCTCCCGACACATTAACCCTCACAGAATTTATCTCTTGGTCTTGCATAAACAATTTTTAACCGTCTCAGACACAACAGCATACACAGCGTACAAAATACCCCTAGACAGGTAACGTGGTGGTTTTACCGAGTGGACAGAACTAGAGTTATTACCTGTCTTTCAGTGAAGGTCCAGTCTGGATCAGGAACAGGCAGAAAAGCAGTCAGAACCCAGCTTTGACACAGGTAGATAAAGCAATCTTACCGTGTTCTGTAGATTTTCGGGCCCCTGAGTTCTGCGTGCCATCTGCCGATCTTTGTACGTTCCAGGCTGTGACCTCACAGATCCACTCGCCCACCCAGGGACGCCACTGATCTGGAATATGATTTCTCCAGCAGGCTTTGGGGTATTTTGTCGCTTTCCTAATTGTGTGGAAGCAGTATGCGCACACTGACCAAGTCAAACACAAGGTATGAATCTCATGTTAAAAATGGCTCTCCTGGCAGAGACGTCCAGACAGGCCTTTTTATTGAAAAAGGATAACACCTGCCCTTTATGGGCGTTTAACAGATTACATCACTAACATATATATATATTCTTATTCGCTAGATTATACAGAGTCTCCCGCCTCCCTACCCTCCCGTCCTCACGTCCGCCAAGGTATGGACTTTGTATTCTTTAGCATGCAGACAGCCTTAAGGAATTCTGTGTAGTTGACAAATGATGTGTTTAACTAGCTTGTGTTTGAAGAGTGGAAGGGGCCTAGGTAAACACACAGGATATACACATAACACTATAGCCCTTAACTCTTAGAGGTTTCTTGTGCAATTTCTATGTACTTAGTCAACATTAGATCAGACATCCTTCACCATCCCATTGTCTACTAAATACTATGATTAGATTGTGTGTCGATCAAACTCCAGAGCTAAAAGTCATTACAACAACAGAATACATTCACGTTATACAAATCGATAGACATTTTATACTAAATAATTATCATGTCTATCACACACAGAGGAGCATTAGATTCTCCTCAGACTGCATGTACTGATGTCCCTCTGCAGAATGTGCCACCCCTCCCACTCTCCTCACTTTTTATCCTTAGAGGTAACGCCCATTTTATTTAAATTTACCCCCAGACTAGAGGTTGCAGCCCCTTTTTAGCCTTAAAGGCATGCTCCATGCCAGCAGTTCATGGCCATTTTCTTCTGCTCAGTAAATGCACACAGAGGTGACTTACATTTTTCTTAGTATATACACACAGAGGAGTGTTAGATTGTCCTTAGTATATATACGAAGGGGTGAGGTAGATTCTTCTCAGTATATACACATAGAAGTGAGGTAGATTCTCCTCCGTATACAAACCATTTTCTTAGGCTTTATGGTTTCCGAGAAAAGAACTCTCTCATATATTGCAGATTTTTTTCAGGGTTAGAATTGAAAATTGCAGTTGCGACCCCTTTACTTTTCCTATTTAGGACGTCAAGAATGATTGTGGTAAATTTAATGCTTGTGAGGTTTAGATGTGTGTTATTAGTTACATTACATCAAAATTGCTGTAGTGGAGAATTTACAGTGAATAAGACCAGGCTGACCCTTCCATTAAGAAAACAAACTATATTTTCTTTGTGTTGATGCATTCAAAGACCCATGGCATTTTTTTCTGCAATAGAGCTGTTTGATGGCTTGTTTTTGTTTGCAGGACAAGCTGTAGTTTTAATTGGTATCATCTTGTGATTAATACAGCTCTTTGATCACATTTTTGTGATGTGAGATATACTAGATTAACAATTTTGATATTGTTTTTAGGTCTTTTTTCATGACATTCACTTTGTGAGTTAAATAACATTATAATGTTTTTGTTTGGATCATTACAAATGTGGCTATACCAATTTGATTTATTTAAATAAGGGAAAGGGGAAGGGTTGAGTTTTTCCTTTTTTTTAAATATATTTTTTTAATATTTGTTAAAAACTTTATTTAATGGTCACTATATTTTGAGATAACTTGTGTTACTATTAGGCCTTAGTCAGACGGGCGTTTTTTCGCGCGATTTGCGGATCGCATGACGGATGCGCATCCGCAAATCGCGTGACCGGTGCCCGAAAATCGCCCGAAAATCTGCTCCTAGCCGCGTTTCATTAGAAACGGGCCGGAGCTGTCCAGCGCATTGCATTCAATGGAGCCGGCAATACAGCTGGCTCCATTGAAAGCAATGCGCTGCGGGCGAGTGTGGGATGAATTGTCGGGAAGGGCTTAAATATATAGGCCCTTCCCTGCAATTCATCCAGAAAAGTGTTAAAATAAAAAATATATACACTACCGTTCAAAAGTTTGGGGTCACCCAAACAATTTTGTGTTTTCCATGAAAAGTCACACTTATTCACCACCATGCGTTGTGAAATGAATAGAAAATAGAGTCAAGACATTGACAAGGTTAGAAATAATGATTTGTATTTGAAATAACATTGTTTTTACATCAAACTTTGCTTTCGTCAAAGAATCCTCCTTTTGCAGCAATTACAGCATTGCACACCTTTGACATTCTAGCTGTTAATTTGTTGAGGTAAGCTTGTGAAATTGCACCCCACGCTTCTAGAAGCATCTCCCACAAGTTGGATTGGTTGGATGGGCACTTCTGGCGTACCATACGGTCAAGCTGCTCCCACAACAGCTCAATGGGGTTCAGATCTGGTGACTGCGCTGGCCACTCCATTACCGATAGAATACCAGCTGCCTGCTTCTGCTGTAAATAGTTCTTGCACAATTTGGAGGTGTGTTTAGGGTCATTGTCCTGTTGTAGGATGAAATTGTTTCCAATCAAGCGCTGTCCACTGGGTATGGCATGGCGTTGCAAAATGGAGTGATAGCCTTCCTTATTCAGAATCCCTTTTACCCTGTACAAATCTCCCACCTTACCAGCACCAAAGCAACCCCAGACCATCACATTACCTCCACCATGCTTAACAGATGGCGTCAGGCATTCTTCCAGCATCTTTTCATTTGTTCTGCGTCTCACAAACGTTCTTCTTTGTGATCCAAACACCTCAAACTTGGATTCATCCGTCCACAACACTTTTTTCCAGTCTTCCTCTGTCCAATGTCTGTGTTCTTTTGCCCATCTTAATCTTTTTCTTTTATTGGCCAGTCTCAGATATGGCTTTTTCTTTGCCACTCTGCCCTGAAGCCCAAAATCCCGCAGCCGCCTCTTCACTGTAGATGTTGACACTGGTGTTTTGCGGGTACTATTTAATGAAGATGCCAGTTGGGTACCTGTGAGGCGTCTGTTTCTCAAACTAGAGACTCTAATGTGCTTATCTTCTTGCTTAGTTGTGCAACGCGGCCTCCCACTTCTTTTTCTACTCTGGTTAGAGCCTGTTTGTGCTGTCCTCTGAAGGGAGTAGTACACACCGTTGTAGGAAATCTTCAATTTCTTACCAATTTCTCGCATGGAATAGCCTTCATTTTTAAGAACAAGAATAGACTGTCGAGTTTCAGATGAAAGTTCTCTTTTTCTGGCCATTTTGAGCGTTTAATTGACCCCACAAATGTGATGCTCCAGAAACTCAATCTGCTCACAGGAAGGTCAGTTTTGTAGCTTCTGTAACGAGCTAGACTGTTTTCAGATGTGTGAACATGATTGCACAAGGGTTTTCTAATCATCAATTAGCCTTCTGAGCCAATGAGCAAACACATTGTACCATTAGAACACTGGAGTGATAGTTGCTGGAAATGGGCCTCTATTCACCTTTGTAGATATTGCACAAAAAACCAGGCATTTGCAGCTAAAATAGTCATTTACCACATTAGCAATGTATAGAGTGCATTTGTTTAAAGTTAGGACTAGTTTAAAGTTATCTTCATTGAAAAGTACAGTGCTTTTCCTTCAAAAATAAGGACATTTCAATGTGACCCCAAACTTTTGAACGGTAGTGTATATACCCTGTTGTACCATTGCTTTCATTGCATTTGAAAAAGACTTTGTGTCGAAACGTCATGTATCTGTGACTTGAGGAGGAATAAAGCTCTGCATCATTTATCTGCACCTGGTTTGCTGCCATACTTTTCTGTACATATGAACATACCTTGCGCATGCAAGAAAAGTATAATTCATTCTACGAAAACGGGAAAATATGCTTACAGTCTTGTAAATGGTGCCTAAAACACTACTGTACAATCTCCATGCTGATTGATACCCAGCGCCTGTGATTTGTCCAATCCTGGGTTACTCTAATATTGCACTGATAGTAATTGATGCAAATAGGAACTTTGCCTGTAATAGCAAGCCTGGCCACTACAGTAAGAACAGAGCTGTCTGCTTCCTGCAAAAATCAGCTCAGTGCATGAACACACATGTACTGAGTGAACAACTGATCAGCAGGGGGTCCTAAACAACTGTCCACCGCTGATCTATAGATGGCCTATCCAAAGAATAGGCTATCAATAGTTTACAACTGGAGTGAAGTGAATAATCTTTAAATGTTTAGTGCCCTGCATTGGCAATAATCCAGAGTTGCAGCTAAGCTTTCTTTCACATAGTTGAAAGATTCAGTCTGCTGCCTTAGTCCTGTATCTAAACAACCTGGCCAAGGAAGACTGGTCTGTGTCTGCCTCCGCTGACATCCAGCACCCATGGCAAATGCCCCACTAGCCTGCCTACAGTTAAGCGCCTCGTAATTAACTAAGGTGCAATGTCTATCCGATTTTTCTCAGGTTTAGGACTCTTTCCATGAGCAGACATACGGCGACGAAGTTTATGCGTTTTTACACCTGCTCTGTATGAGCGCCTGAATGGCTGTTTTTCCGTGATCACGGCCAGCGTTTTCCTGTCCATTCACACTACCGCAAGTGTCGATCTTAGCAAAAAAATATGCCGCATCCCGGGAAAACCTTTGCCCTGCCAAAATCCTTGGGATGCCTTCCAGTGCCTATATAGAGACACCTGTAAGCTTTTCGCAGCCGGCCTGCAGTGGGTGTGAAGGGGGTGTGAGTCAGACCTGCCCCCTGATTGGCTCAGCTCAGGTCTTGTCTACCTTAAAGCTGCCTGTCCACGGGCGTAGTGATATCCGCCGTGGGAGCTGCCACCTGGGACAGCTCTCCATGCTGAGCCTATCTGAGAATCATGGCAATTCGCTGCGATTTGCCGTCCGGAAGTGGAAAATCGCTATGATTCTCCACTCATGGACAGGGGGGCAGCGCTTTCCATAGCAACGCTATGGAAAGTATTCCCTGCGTTCCCCACGGCCGAATTATCACCACGGGGAACGCAATGAAAACTCGCCCGTGTACAGGCAGCCTTAATATACATTACCACATGCCATTTATGTGTACCTTTTACATTTTTATGGATACAATTTCTGAAGTCTTGTCATGTTGGATCATGTCCGCTGCAGAACAATAAGTTTCCAAAAAATAGTTATCATTTTTATATCATTCAGCTGTGGATGTTTTTGCAGTTTGTAATGCATTTATAAACTATAAAATGATTTCCCTTTTATGGTTCCAAGTTCTAGGCACAATTTATTGTACATTACAAGTTTATAGCTGCTGAATGTAAAGAACCTTCAAGTCGTCACGTTTTCAGTTTTTGGCTGGACATTAACTTTAATGCCATGATTCAATACTGTTTATTACATTACATATTTCTTTTTATGTATCTTTCTTCCACCATTCTTCTTTCTGCTATGTTCATTTGCCTGGATTTATTGTCCTACTTAATGTGACCATAGACCAGCCTGTCCCAGAACTCAAGTAACAATATTAGTGCTCACTTAGAACACAAACTAGGCTCTATTTACACTGCGTTTTTGTGATCTGTTTGACATATAGGCCGCCTGCACACGAGCGGAAATCCCGCCGCGGGATTTCCCGCGGGATTTCCGCCGCTGAAAGTCTGCATAGGAGTGCATTAAAATACGCACTCCTATGCAGACGGCCGCGGTTTGGCCGCGCGAAATCTCGCGCGGCAAACAAACCGCGGCATGTCCTAATTTTCTGCGGGGCACGCACTCACCCGGCCGCCGGCTCCGGTCTGCGCATGCGCCGGCTGCACGGCAGCCGGCGCATGAAAGAGCCGGGGCCGCCAGGCGCGGGAGAGTACGCGCTCGTCCCTGCTGGCGCTCGGGTCGGTTCGCGCGGCGAGAATTCTCGCTGCCGGATCCGACCCGCTCGTCTGCAGGCGGCCATACACTGGGATAATATAGTCTCTTCTTAACTCTTTCAGCTATGCTGTCATGCTACTGCAGAGGCCATGCTCCTTTCCCGGCAAGCAGCATAGAAAGCTTTTTTTATTGACTGCTCCGCAGCAAACAGAGAATCACTATACAGAAACTTGGCTGTGCGAAAATTGACTTTGCATTTGTGTTCACCAGCACTCAAAGACATTACGTGGACTTGCTTATTGCTATACAGGTGGTGTAAATCTCTCTGGTGGTGCACCATACTATTTAAGTTATTGCTAGTAAAAGGTGTGGCTGGCCAAACAGTTCCTCCGTAGTGGTCACAGTGGAAATGTAATGTTAATAACCAGCCATTCAAATGAATGGCCAAGGGTAGATTAAGCATATTGTAAGTGGGCACAAACCAACAGCAAGTGTGGACAACTCAAGTAGCTGGAGTCAGCAGACCACCAGCTGCAGTCACATTGATGTCAAGAGGGAATAACCATTCACTAGTAAATTGAACATAAATGTATGCCTGATTTTATAAAGGACAGTAAAGGAAGGTCATGAACAATGTTCAGTGGGAGGAAGATTTTATTTGGGTCACATGTGATGTCTGTTCCCTGTATACTTTTATAGTATCCTATGATAAGATAAGGCTCTTCTGGCACTCACATTAAGGACAGCTACTCTGCAGCACGGAAAGCAAATTATGGTTGGAAATTGGATGCAAACTATTCTTACAGGTGTCTCAGCTTCTGTAGATTACTTTCCAACCCTCTCAATCTATAACCACTTTTAGAAACGATTACATTATGACACCCTCTAGGAAAAGATTTGAATACATTTGCTCTTCAGGACAGAGCACATTGTTATCATATTGGCAAGAAAAGGGCAATTAACCAAAGACGACAGACAGACCATTATAACCCTTAGAGGTGTAGGTCTGTACTATAGAGAAATTTCCAAGCAAGCCAAGGTAGCAGTCAGTACAGTTTCCTATACCATCAAAAGGCACTAGGTAACTCAAGAAAACTCTGACAAGATGAGGTCTGGCAGACCAAAGGCCACTACAAATTCAAATGACAAGTTACTGAGAGTCAACAGTTAGCATAATCGGCGCCTCACAGCCTAAAATCTTCAAGCGCAGCTTAATGTAGCAAATAATAAACAAGGTTCAATTTCAACTGTGAAGAGAAGAATTACATCTGCAGGGTTGATAGGCTGCTTGCCTGGGCCAATCAGCACCTCCAGTGAACTACTGCAGAGTGAAAGAAGGTTTTTGTTACGTCTCAGTCAGCAAATAGTTAACTTCTTTCCAGCACACCTTGTTTCTGTAGGTTCTGTCCAGCCAAGTCAGGGATAATAGCTGCTGTGCTTTCTAGTCTAGTTTAATTACCCTGCTAGTTCTGAGAGGTGTGCTGGTGATTGACATGTCTGTCTGCCAATCAGCTTCCCCCGCCTTCCTGGGAGTTGCCAATTACTTTCCAGTGATCCCTGAGCTATCCTGCTGCTCAGTCCTGTTGAGTGTCTGGCTCTGGTCCGTTGACCTGTTCCATGTGTGTTTGACTTTGGTCCTGCTCCAGTGAATGTTACCTAGTCTTGATCCAGCTCTGCCTGTTTTCCGTGGATTTACTATCGTGTTGGTCTGTTCCATCTGCTTAGTCTGTCAATACTAGTAAGTTGTTATCTGCATAGGTACAGCAGTTCCTTTCTGTCCTGCCACTAGTCAGCATAGGGTCAGTGTTGGCGGCCTGGACCTGTCCACCTTTGGGGCTACCTCCAGAAAGGGACATTGGCGTGGGTGAGGATTAGGAAGTCCCGTGCCATGCGTACCTGTGCACACTACTAGTACTGTAACAGTTTTATGGACTGATGAATCAAAATTTGAAATCTTTGGTACATCATACAGAGTTTATGTACACCATCAAATAGGTGAAGAGATGGTTCCTGAGTGTGTGACACTAGCTGTCAAACATGAAGGAGCAAGGTCTGGGTCTCTTTTGTTGGTTCCAGAGCTGACAGTATGCATAGGGTGACTGGCACACAGGACAAAATGGGCTACCACAACATTTTGATACGCCATGCAATTCTCTCTGGTGTACAGCCAGATGGTCAGAGGTTCTTATTACAGCAAAACAATTATCCCAAAAATACTTCTAGGTTATGTGAGAACTACTTAAGAAGACAAGAAGAAGCGGGTAGGCTTTAAAGAATGGAATGGCCTGCACAGTCTCCAGATTTAAACTCCATTGGGAACTTCTGCAACAACGTTGGGAAGAAATTTATGAACAATATCTAAATGCAATTGAAGAAAGAATGCCTCGATTGTGTAAAGCTGTTATATCAGCTGGAGGTCACTACTCTGAAGAGTCAAAAATCTTGTTATAATTTGGCAAAAGAAAGATAATCCATTCTTTTTTATCTTAACTTGTTTATTTGTTCTATGGTGTCATTTCAAAATACACTCTTTGTCAAAAAATTTCATGCACCTAGAAGGAATTTTTTTTTTTCGTGCAAAACTCGACACGCAGTTACATATCAGGCAGATGTGCAAATGATTAGAGTTGTGTGATTAGATGAACATTCTTGTCACCTGAGGCCCTAAAAGTGGTTCCCCCTCGACCTATAAAAAGGCTCTCAGAGGTTACTTGTGTGCAGTGGCCTCTTCTTCCACTTGTGTAGAGCTTGTTGACCACTAGATGCCTCTATGATGCAGAGAAAAGATTTTGTACAGTTAACAGAGTATGAGAGGGGGCGCATTATTGGAATGAGAGAAGCTGGATGGTCATATCGACAAATTACCTGCCACCTGGGCATTTCTGACTAGACTGTTTGGTGGTGTTGGGACTAGCAGAATGCATGAGGGCATTACACACAAAGTAACTGGGCTCAGGACACTGTCAGCAGACCACCAGTAGAGATGATCGTCTGATTGTCTGACAAGCACGAGTAGCTCCAACTGTTTCGTTGTCAGCCATCCAGAGACAGGTGGCACCATTGTTACAGGTCCCTGTGTTTGTTGGAACCATTTCCAGGCAATTGATTGAAGCACATTTGGCCACACAGTGCCCATTGCATGTATTACCTTTGACACCCACCCACTGGGGGGCCGTTGCCTGCAACAGTTGTCACCCCTAGTAGTGGTACAAGGGACAATGACAGCTTGGCTATATGTTCAGTACATCCTGCAGCCACATGTGTTGCCTCTCATGGCAGGGCTTCCAAGAGACATTTTCCAGCAGAATAATGCCTGGCCGCACACAGCTAAGGTGCCAATAGAACATTTATGGGACTATCTGGGATGCCAACCTTTAAACAATCTAGTAGAGGCTCAGTTACAGCAAATGTGGACAGATATGCCACTGGATACCATACAAAATCTGTATGCCTCTATGCCCGCCCGTATCACATCTTGTATCCAAGCTACAGGTGGTACAACAGGGTACTAGAGACTCCATGCTCATCCGTATCCCATCTTGTATCCAAGCTAGAGGGGGTACAACAGGGTACTAGAGCATCCATGCCCACCCGTATCACATCTTGTATCCAAGCTAGAGGCATTACAACAGGGTACTAGAGCCTCCAAGCCCACCTGTATAACATCTTGTATCCAAGCTAGAGGCGGTACAACAGGGTACTAGAGCCTCTATACCCACCTGTATAACATCTTGTATCCAAGTTAGAGGTGGTACAACAGGGTATTAGAGCCTCCATGCCCATCCATATCACATCTTGTATCCAAGCTAGAGGCGGTACAACAGGGTACTAGAGCTTCCATGTCTGCCCATACCACATCTTGTATCCAAGCTAGAGGCGGTACAACAGGGTACTAGAGCCTCCCTTGAAGTGTTCAGTTTTCTGCTATAAATTCTCCTTTTGCTCTTATATTGTAATCACTTACTTATATCAGTGTTACAATCACACAGAGAAAGCTTCATTCTATTCAGACAACTCCTTCTAGGTGATGGATTTCTTTTGACAATGAGTGTACATTTAAGACAAACTATAAATATTAATAAAAACTGGAAAAAATTGAGGTGTTCTAAAACTTTTGACCTGTAGTGTATGCAGCATCTAGCTGAGTTACAAGTAGTTCAGTAATGATGCATTTGGCTCTGACAGGTCCTGCAGAGTTCAGTGGACCTGAAATGGCTGAACGCATTGCACTGAGTTACAAAATCCAAGACAAAATATTGCCGAGTGCTTCAATATTTTGTTTGGTAAAATGTAGGCGGCAAGGCAGAAGGTTCATTTTAATTATGTTAATCTGTTCTATCTGCATTTCCATTTGGATACATTCGCGTTAAATTGGAATAATTAATGAACAGGAGTAGAGGATCAAAGCACTGGTGTACTGCTATGGACACCCAGGCCCTTAGGTGACGGTGGCCCGCGGGGCCTATGGGCCGGCTGAGGGTGGCACCCAGGAAGGGGAGGGACTGTTACCCGGGGAGCCGGCAGCCAGTTACAGTATGTAAAGCTGGTATAACTTATACCAGCTGTACATATATAATTATATTGAGGACATATCCAGGCTACACCAGCATGCTCATTATCACTATATACAGGGGAAAGCATATCTCCTGTATATAGTGATATAAAGCATGCTGGTATAACCTGGATATGTCCTCTATGTAATTATTTATGTGCTACTGGTATAAGCTATACATCCTGTATGTAGTTATATAGACCAGGGGTCCCCAACTCCAGTCCTCAGGGACCACCAACAGGTCATGTTTTCAGGATATCCTATGGTAAGAACACCTGTGGCAATGTCTGAGGCACTGACAATAATTACATCACCTGTGCAATACTGAGGAAATCCTGAAAACATGACCTGTTGGGGTCCATGAGGACTGAAGTTGTGGAACACTGATATAGACCATGCTGGTATATCACTATATACAGGGAGAGGTATAACTTACACCAGTAGTACATATGTAATTATATAGAGGACATATCCAGGTTACACAAGCATGCTCCATATTACTATATACAAGGAATTGAGGATTCCACTTTTCTGCTCCATTCAGTGAGCTGGAAAGAGGATTCCCCACGGTCGAACGGGTCTGTCTTTAGACAGAACTGAATAGCGTCAGACCGACTCCATTAACTATAGTGGGGCCGGCTTTTGGGTAAAAGTAAAAGCGCTGCATGCAGCACTTTTTCTTCCAGTATTTTGAGCCGGATCAGTGACGGAACCTTCAACCGAAGGTTCCAGCACAGATGTGAAACCGGCCTTACACCAACGTGATCGGTATCACTATATACAGGAGAAGTATACCATGTATATTGTGATATTGAGCATGCTGGCATAACCTGAGTATTTCCGGTATATGATTGCATGCATTACACAAAATTTAAAAATGCATCAGCAACTTGCATGTGGTTTTAAAAAAAAAAACATAGGTATTCTATAAATCCACATGCCTTTTTTTAAGTGTATGCAGTTTCTTAAAAGCATTTGTGGTTTTTGAACACCACATGCGGTTTTCAATGTGTTTTCTTTAAATTGTGGAAACAAAAAACATGAACACAGCCCAATGCCAGGCTCACTTGGCCATAAGCGTTAAACGCTGCATAGGTCACACAGCATTTTACTGCTGTGGAGTCGCTGGTGACCCGGCCTATCGCTGTATATCACAGGCACACTGTCATGCGCAGTCCACCTGTTTTTTTTTTGTGTATATTTCCTGCACATACTCCAACCATACACAATGTAATTTCATATGGGCGCGTGGATTATGTGTCATAGAGAACAACAGGCTCTTTTGCGCGGAATACGCCGGAAAATAGAACATGCTGCTTTCTTTTTTGCGCTTGCATATTACGCAATTCCTACTTGCAAATGTGAGCGGAACTGCATATGGCAATGTATTTGATTGGCCAGTGAATTACCGTGTATCAAATGCACATACAATGCACATGTAATACACGGTAATCATACGCTCCTCTGAGCCTGGCCTAAGGGGCTATAAACAAATTTCCACATAGTCCAGGAAATGAGTCATGTTTGGAAAGCTTATGCCAACGGGCTAGATCATGTATGTAAATTCATTTTTCAGCTGCATGTTGCACGGCTTAGGTACGGGTACGGGTCCCAGGGGGAAAAGGGTGGCAGCTGAACTTTTGCACCCAGGCCCCTGAACCTTTAGTTACGCCCCTGGATCAAAGGGAATGTTGACAGCCAGGCACTTGAAAGATTTAGTTTGCCAGGTGAAGGGAAAGTTGGAGTGAATAATATCCACTGTTGATAGTCAAAGGAAACGTTGAGGTCAACACTTTTAGAGAGATTATATGATGACTAATGTAAGGTTCTAACTGTTACCACATCGCGCTGCAGCGTCATACACCTGCTTGTAGCCACCAGCACTCTGAAATGATCCACAACTGGATTACAGCTCTATGGCAATCAGCTCACTGAGATCATTTCATGAAGTGGCATATTTAAAACTGATGGACCTTGCCTGTGAGAAAAGTACATTCCTTTAAACTAGTTCAAATGTGTTTTGACCCTGAATCTAACCCCGAGCTAAGGCCTCATGTCCACGGGGACAGATCCACAGCGGGTCACCCACACGCGTGATCCACGCCCCATAGGGATGCATTGGACATTCGCAGGTAATTAAATACCTGTGGATGTCATTTTCCCCTGAGGCACTGATTGCGTGTGCGGGAAAACACCCGCAGCATGCTCAATTTTAGTGCGGGTCTCCCGCGGGGACAGCTCCCGCAGGCTTCTATTGAAGCCTATGGAAGCCGTCTGGATCCGCAGCACATCCGTAGCTGAATTCCTGCTCTCTGGCGCGGGAGAGCAGGAGTTTAAAACAAAATAGAGTGCACGGCGCATGCGCGCGGCATGCTTCCAGAGTGCCGAGCACATCCGACGGGCTGACGAAAGAAGATCCGGCCACGACGAAGGGCAGATCCGAAGCGTCCAGACAGGTAAGTATATCTGATTTTCTGGCCTTATGTCCTCAGGAAAGGAGGGACCCGCTGCGGGATTATGTATGAAATATCCGCGGCGGGCCTGATTTTCCCCGTGGACATGAGGCCTAAGCCTTGTCTCTGGATCTGCATTCACTTAGCTCCATTAAATTTGTCACCTATATTTGTACTTGTAGCTTAAACAGCTGGCCTGGATTCTGACTTAGTTTGTGATGCTTATATGACTAGGTGAATATTGTGGCTGGTGGATAGCGTGTTGGTGAGTATACAAATATGAATATTTACTATTTAAGAACTCTTCAGAAGCATTTTAAATTAGTCAATGTTTTGGTGTTGTGATGTTCTTGAAATCATTCACCTTCCACAAAGGAATGTGTTTTTTTTGTGTGTCTAGGACATACCTAGAACTGGTCATTCACATGGGTTCCACTTGTGTGTCTTGAGGATCCCCATGACAGTTAGCCTTGGGTCTTACGCGCATGTTGGTAGAAAGTATTCTGCGCATGCGGTCTTATGCGCGAATACACTGCACCAATCTGACATTACAGCCATGTTGTCACTCACATGACTTGTGCGAAATACGTACAATAAAAATCACAGCATGTTCTATCTTGTTGCGTATTACATGAGCAAACATGCCAAGATAGTACACGGCGATGAGTGGCATGCAGCCAGTATGTAATGTCATATACGTCGGTGTGAGCCCGGCCTTAGTTGACTTACACTACGCTCCAGTGTCAATTTCCTGGTGCTTTTCTGCTGAAACTTTGTGAAAACAGTGAGCACAGGTGTCAACACCTAGGGATTGGAAAGACTACTCAGTCGACCAGTTTTAACCTCTTCCCGCTCCAGGACGTACATTTACGCCCTGGAGCGTCGGGGTATGTATGAAGAGAGGTCGCGGGGCGACCTCTCTTCATACAGCGCGGGCGTCAGCTATTTATAACAGCTGACACCCGCAGGCAATAGCTGCAATCAGCGCGCTGCACTCACCTGCGCGGCCGATTGCAGCTTTTAACCCTTTAAATGTCACTGTCAATCCAATGGCATTTAAATCCCCATATGCCCCACCCTCCTCGCCTGAGATTGGGGGAGCCATACAGGTGTCATGGCAGCTGGGCGCCTTCTGAAAGGCCCCATGGCTGCCTTAAGAGACTGCCTATCAAGCCATCCCCGTAGGGTGGCTTGATAGACTGCCTGTCAAATTGCAGTATGACGTAATGCTATGGCATTACGTCATACTGCAGGAGCGATCAAAGCATCGCATGTTGTAGTCCCCCGGGGTGGGGGTGGGGGGCATATTAACTTTTTCCACACCACTTCTGCCCTATTCAACAATTCCAGCAACCTGATTGGTTGTTTGGGTTGGCTGCTTCACCGCCACTTCACTGGGGGAGTCACCGGAGCGCGATCAGAAGCTCGGTAAGCTGGAGAGAAGCGGAGGTGGAGTGTGCGTGCTAGCATCTGGTCATGTTCAAGCAATGATCGCGCTCCGGTGACTGCCGCTGACGGCTCAGCACGTGCTTCTCATGCACATCTCTGTACCTCTATCCTCGTGCACATCTGAAAAGGGGGCAGTGAAGGGGCTGTGAATCAGCCAACCCAAATAGCCAAACAGGTTGCTGGAATTGCTGAATAGGGCAGAAGTGGTGTGGAAAAAGTTAATATGCCCCCAGGGGGAGTTAAAAGAGAAGTGAAAGTGAGATCAATAAAGTTTTATTAAGTGTAAAAAAAAGTAATAAAAGTTTAAATCACTCTCCTTTTGCCATATCTATAATTTAAAAATCAAAATCATAAAAGAAAAATAGATATTTGGTATCGCTGCGTCCGTAAAAGTCCGATCTATCAAAGTCGTGCATTATTTACCCCACACGGTCAACGTCATCCGAAAAAAATATATAAAGGACACCAGAAATGCACTTTTTCAGCTACCCTGTCTCCTAGAAAAAGCACAATACAAAGCGATCACAAAGTCGAAATGTATTCCAAATTTATACTAACGTAAACTACAGGACATCCTGCAAAAAATGAGCCCTCGCACAACTACGTCGATGGAAAAATAAAAAAGTTATTGCGCGCAGAAGATGGCGGCAGGAAATAACTTTAAAAAATTAGATGTTTTTGAAAAAAAAAAAGAGTAGTACAGTAAAAAAAATCTATACAAGTTTGGTATCGCAGTAATCGTACTGACCCATAGAATAAAGTTATTATGTCGTTTTTGCTGCAGTTTGTGCGCCGTAGAAACAAGACGCATTGAAAGATGGCAGAATGTCCTTTTTTTTACTCCACTTCGAATTTTTTAATAGTTTTTCAGTACATTATATGGTACATTAAATAGCACCAATGAAAAATACAATTCGTGCCGCAAAAAACAAGCCCCCATACAGCGATGTTGATGGATAAATAATGGAGTTACGATTTTCTTTAAACGCGGGAGGAAAAAACGAAAATGAGAAAAAAAAGGGGGCTGCGTCATTAAGGGGTTAAGTTTCTGAACATGAACTTCTGTAACCACGAGGATGATGCAGTTCTGTCCTGGATTGTTAACAGTATCTTCTGGTACCTGAAAAGACGTGATTAGTGGTTTCCATATGACATAAATTCAACATAACAACTTTATTATTACTTAACAGAATATCATCCATAACTCAAAAATGATTGCAGGTATTGAAAAAAAAAAAAGACGTCACCTACCAATTTCTGATGAAATCCTACCCATAAATCAAGTATCCCATGACCCCTTTTTTATTGAAGCTTCTTCGGATGAATCCAAAATAGCTGCCACCATGATGGCTGACATGTACCACCATAGTGCCAAAAAGTTTTTCCCCACCCATCCAAGTGTTCTACAAAGTTTCCTACTTGTATCTTTTTTCATTCACAAGATATTCCGGGTGGCCCTGACTTTTGAATTACCCTGTACATAAAATACTTTGCAAGTCATAATAACAGTGTCTAGCTTAATAACATGTAAAGCAGGAAAAAAGTCTGCAGAGAAAAAATTTCTTTGTCAGTATGGAGAAAGTATAAAAGAGTAAAATATAAAACATTGGTGTTACTTATCAGCTGCATTTCTTATTTGTGATGTTTTTTCTACTCCTCCTCAAATAAAGTGTTTATCAGATCACATTGTGTGGGCTTCCAGTACTTAAACATTTAAAGCCAACATCATTTAATGTCTGTGGGTGAAAGGCTTTTAGATTCACTTGTGTTGCCAAGCATTGACTAAACATAGGATTATATTTTCATGGAAGCTTTGGATGTACTGAATGGAACATAAACATTAGAAACCTCATGGCAGAAGATGCACAATTCTTATTGGGTGTCTGAATCTTTGTTACCTTCCTCTCATGTTACATCTCATTTCCTGGAGACAGTTTACTTGAGTGCGAGAGGAAAACGGACTGACTGGACGCCAAGATGCAAAAAGTAACCTGTTAAACTCATCACTCAAATCCAGAATTAGGTTAGGCTTTGCATTCATAACCATATACTGTAAATTCATATTCAGTACTTGATCATTTGTATTTCAAACAATGTTTTCTAGGATTTGGATATCTTCCAATAACTTTTTCTATCCGCATACAAGGGATAAATTATTTATTACTGTGTTGTATTTATAATGGTGCGCACAAATAGTGAGGTATGGTATATGATCACTTTTGTTAAAAGAGGTTGTTGAAGATACAGTTTCTTCAAAAAACTAACTCCCTTGTGTATAAAACATAATTAGAAACTCATACTCACTTTTCTCCACTTGTCCCTCGTCTGTGGCTCTGGGTCCTCCTGGTGACTTATTGTTTACAGGCTGCAGTCAACCTGTGAAATGCCGTAAACCTGATGTTTTAGCCAATGACAGAGCTCAGAAACCAGCTCTGTCATTGACTGGACCGCCACATTTACCGGACGTCCCAAGGTGACTGCACTCTGTACACAAAATGTCACCAGGGACATTTATGTAGAAAAGGAAGCAGCTTATGCAACAAGACCATGATCCAAAACAAGAAACAAGTCTACATCAGAAAAACTGGCAAAAACATTTCCAGCAGTAAGTCTTCTTGTATGAGGGGCTGCTGATAAGTCTTTGGCTTTGTGTTCTTTTTTTGCTTCTATGGTAACAAATGTTACATCACATGAAAGCCTTATGTGTCTAATATATGTGTTCAAAATTTTGTGTTTTGTAGCTTATGGCAACAGTGATCTAGGTACGCTGGAAAACAAAGTGGTGGAGTCTTAGGTGATATTCACAGCAAGTGAGAGCAGAGGAGTGATCAAATTCTTGTTTCTGCAAGGAAAGTCCACGAGGGATATTCATGGTGATATGTCACAGACATTGGGGGATCAATGCCCTTCATATTCTACAGTTAAGAACTGGGTTGCCAAATTTAAAATGGGCCACTTCAGCACCAATGATGAGGAATGTCCTGGACGACCGAGAGGGGGGGTTGTTCCGGAAATGGTCGATGCTGGGCACAACCTCATACTGGAGAATCGGCCAATTTCAGCTAAAGGAATAGCAGACATCATGGGGATTTCTGGTGAAAGTGTTTGTGTCTTTTTCCATGAACATTTGAACATAAAGAAGCTATCTGCAAAGTGGGTCCCCAAATGTTTGACAACAGATCAGAAAAGCATGCGAGTGAAAACTTCCCAGTCCATATGTCAGCGTTTCCGGACTGATAAGATATTCCTGGATTGACTGGTCACTATGGATGAGACCTGGATTTATTTGTATGACCCTGAAACCAAGGAGCAGTCAAAAGAGTGGAGGCACAGTGGTTCTCCTCGCCCAAAGAAATTCAGGGTGCAAAAATCAGCCACTAAGGTGATGGCATCTGTGTTCTGGGATAAGGAGGGCGTGCTGCTAGTGGACTACCTTCAAAATGCTCCCACCATCAATCCAAGGTATTACATTGAACTTTTGGACCAATTGAAGGCAGCTCTGAAGGCCAAAAGGCGTGGCAAGCTGTCCAAAGGAATCTTGTTCCTGCAAGACAACGCCTCCGCTCACACTGTACAAGCGACCACGGCAAAACTGGTGGAGCTAGGCTTCCAACTGGTTGACCACACACCTTATTCACCAGATCTAGCTTCCTCCGACTATCATCTGTTTCCAACCCTGAAGAAACACCTCAAGGGTACCAAATTTTACACCATTTCTGATGCCATAGCTGCTACGGATGACTGGTTTGAGGCACAACTTAAATCCTTCTTTTTGCAAGGCTTACAGAACATGGAATATTGATGTTAGAAGTGTGTTGACATCAGTGGAGAGTAGAGATGAGCGAGCACACTCGTCCGAGCTTGATGCTCGTTTGAGTATTAGGGTACTCGAGATGCTTGTTACTCGAGTCAAACACCACGTGGTACTAAGTCAATTGCATTTCCTTCCCCGCATGCTTAGGGCCATTTTTTAGCTAATAGACATGCGGGGAAGGCATTACCACTTCCTGCTGTGACGTGCCAGCCCTCTCCTCCCACAGCATTGAGTGGCTGGGCCGATCAGGTGACCCCCAAGTACTTAAACTGGTCACGCCCGCGGCTCGCCTCAGACGCATGCTGGCAGAGGTTAGGGATAGTGCTGCTGCTGATATAGGGACAGTGTTAGAGTAGGATCCTGTCCTCAATAACCCCAATGGTCCTTCTTAGGGCTACTCCTCATAGTGTGCATTACTCTTGTGGTTGGCTGGGAGCTGTAGTGCACCATTTTTTTTAACCATCTAGGGCTGTGCAGGCAATTTCAGCTATAATGTTCTGTGTGTACAGTGCATAAGGCAGAGTATAACGACACAGCTACTTCTATAGGGAAAGTTATACAGTTCTGATCCTCCGTGCAAGAACCCCAACGCTCCTTCTTAGGGCTAGTTCTGACTCTGTGCTTTACAGTCGTGGCTGGCTGGGAACAGTGGTGCATCAATTTTTGTAATACGCATCTAGGCCTGTTCCCAGCCTTTCAGTAATAGCGTTCTTAGCATGCAGTGCTGTACAACCAGCTCTCACCGTGAAACTCCACTCTAACATTTCCTAGCCTAATGCAAACGACTTCAGTTATACCGTTCTGTGTCTGCAGTGCATTAGACAGAGGTCTCACCACTAAACAGTACTGTAATATTTCCTCGGCCACTGCAAAGTATTTCATCTCTGCCGCTGTGTAGAGTGCCTCACAATACCCTTTCCTTGGTGGGGTTGAGATAGCCGCAGTTACCAGCACTATCCACTGGCTTTAGAGTCTTCTCCCACTCCATACAGCCTCACTTATCTACAAGTCTCTGCGAGCAGTAAATTACCCCTAGGTATCAGTGCAAGACAGCGGGGTAATTTTTTCAAGTCACAGCATAGAGCCTCCGCTATCTACAAGTTTCTGTGTGCGGTGAATTAAGCCACAGTTGTCAGTGCTGTATAGTGGGGTAATTTATTTGGGCCCTGCTCTATTGTTAATCTGCCATGATGAGGAGTAGGGGTAAGGGTCGAGGACGCGGGCGTCCTTGTGAGGGTGTGGGCACAGGCCGAGTTCCTGGGTGTGTTGAATCACAGCTGGCTGCTGCGGGATTAGGAGAGAGGCAAGTTTCTGGGGTCCCCAGCTTCATATCACAATTTACGGGTCCGTGTGGTAGACCTTTATTACAAACAAAGCAGTGCGAGCAGCTCCTGTCGTGGATGGCAGAAAATGCGTGCAGCAATGTATCGACCACCCAGTCTTCTACGAAGTTCACTACTCCCGGCCTAGGGACTGCAACTCTGAATCCTCTTGCTGCTCCTCCTTCCTCCCAGCCTCCTCACTCCATGAAAAGGACATATTCTGAGCAGGCAGACTCCCAGGAACTGTTCTCGGGTCCCTGCCATGAGTGGGGAAAAAAACGGTTCCTCTCTCACCTGAGGAGTTTGTCGTGACCGATGCCCAACCTTTGGAAAGTTCCCAGAGTCCGGGTGATGATGCTGGGGACTTCCGGCAACTGTCTCAAGAGCTTTTTGTGGATGAGGATGATGAGACACAGTTGTCTGTCAGTGAGGTAGTAGTAAGGGCAGTAAGTCCGAGGGAGGAGCACACAGAGGATTCGGAGGAAGAGCAGCTTGATGATGAGGTGACTGACCCCATCTCGTTTGCTAAGCCTACTGAGGACAGGGCTTCAGAGGGCGAGGCAAGTGCAGCAGCAGGGCAGGTTGGAAGAGGCAGTGGAGTGGCCAGGGGTAGAGGCAGGGCCAGAGCGAAGAATTCCCCAACTGTTTCCCAAAGCACCCCCTTGCGGCAAGCCTCCGTGCAGAGGGCTAGGTGTTCAAAGGTGTGAATGTTTTTTAGTGAGAGCACGGATAACCAATGAACAGTAGTGTGCAACCTGTGTGGCACCAAGATTAGTCAGGGAGCCACCACTACCAGCCTCACCACCACCAGCATGCGCAGGCATATGATGGCCAAGCACCCCACAAGGTGGGACGAAGGCCATTCACCGCCTCCGGGTCACACCACTGCCTCTTCCCCTGTGCCACAACCTGCCACACAGATCCAATCCCCCTCTCAGGACACAGGCACGAGCGCCTCCTGGTCTTTACCCACACCCTCACCTCCACTCGTCCTCCACTTCATCCAGCAATGTCTCTCAGCGCAGCGCTCAGCTGTCGCTAACACAAGCGTTGGAGCGAAAGCGCAAATACGCCGCCACCTACCCACATGCACAAGCTTTAAACATGCACATTGCCAAATTAATCAGCCTGGAGATGCTGCCGTACAGGCTTGTGGAAACGGAGGCTTTCAAAAGCATGATGGCGGCAGCAGTCCCACACTACTCGGTCCCCAGTCGCCACTATTTTTCCGTCCCAGCCCTATACCAGCACGTCTCCCGCAACATAAATCGTTCCCTCACCAACACGGTTACTAGGAAGGTCCACTTAACCACAGACACATGGGCAAGTACTGGCGGGCAGGACCACTATATCTCACTGACGGCACATTGGGTGAAATTGGTGGAGGCTGGGACCGAGTCAGAGCCTGGGACCGCTCATGTCCTACCCACACCCAGAACTGCGGGTCCTACCTCGGTGCTGGTATCTGCGGCATTTTATGCCACCTCCTCCAAACCCTCCCCCTCCTCCTCCTCTGCCACCTCTACCTCTCAATTAAGAAGTGTGAGCACGTCGCCAGCAATCAGTAGCGCGCGGCACGGCAGCACAGCGGTGGGCAAGCGTCAGCAAGCTGTGCTGAAACTAATCAGCTTAGGTGACAAGAGGCACACAGCCCCCGAGCTGCTGCATGGTCTGACAGAGCAGACCGACCTATGGCTTTCGTCGCTGAGCCTCCAACCAGGCATGGTCATGTGTGACAACGGCCGTAACCTGGTGGTGGCTCTGCATCTTGGCAGCCTCACACACGTGCCATGCCTGGCCCACGTCTTCAATCTGGTGGTTCAGCGGTTTCTGAAAAACTACCCCCACTTGTCTGACCTGCTCGGCAAGGTGCGCCGCATCTGCGCACATTTCCGCAAGTCCACCACGGACGCTGCCACCCTGAGGACCCAGCAACGTTGGTTTCAGCTGCCAGAGCACCGATTGCTGTGCGATGTGCCCACACGCTAGAATTGTACACTGCACATGTTGGCCAGACTGTACGAGCAGCGTAGAGCAACAGTGGAATACCAGCTGCAACATAGGCAGCGGAGTGGTAGTCAGCCTCCACGATTCTTTACTGAGGAGTGGGCATGGATGGCAAATATCTGTCAGGTCCCCAGAAACTTTGAGGAGTCTACCCAGATGGTGAGCGGCGACGCAGCAATCATTAGCATTACCATCCCGCTGCTTTGCCTGCTGAGAAGTTCGCTGCTAAGCATAAAGTCCGACGCTTTCTGGTTGGAACAGGAGACGGGGGATGACAGTAGGTCGCTTGATAGCCAGACCACCCTCATGTCTATATCTTAGCACATTTTGGAGGAGGAAAAGGAGAGGGAGGGGGAGGAGGGGGAAGAGACAGCTGGCCACACTGCAGAGGGTACCCATGCTGCTTGCCTCTCATCTGTTCAGTGTGTATGGGCTGAAGAGGAGGATCCTGAAAGTCATCTTCCTACTGAGGACAGTGATGTGTTGCATACTGGGACCCTGGCACACATGGCTGACTTCATGTTAGGCTGCCTTTCCCGTGACCCTCGCTTTAGACGCATTCTGGCCAACACGGATTATTGGGTGTACACCCTTCTCGACCCACGGTATAAGGAGATCCTTTCCACTCTCATTCCCGAAGAGAAAAGGGGTACGAGAGTGATGCAATACCACAGGGTTCTGGTGGAAAAAGTGATGCTAAAGTTCCCATCTGACAGCGTTTGTGGCAGAAGACGCAGTTCAGAGGGCCAAGTAGCAGGGAAGGAGTGAGGATCAGGCAGCATGTCCAGCGCAGGCAGGGGAACACTCTCCAATGCCTTTGCCAGCTTTATGGCTCCCCAGCAAGACTGTGCCACCACTCCCCAGTCAAGGCTGAGTCGGAGGGAGCAATGTAAAAAGATGGTGAGGGAGTACGTAGCCGATCGTACCACCATCCTCCGTGATGCCTCTGCTCCATACAACTATTGGGTGTCAAAGCTGGACACGTGGCATGAACTTGCGCTGTATGCCCTGGAGGTGCTGGCCTGCCCTGCCACTACTATCTTGTCAGAGAGGGTGTTTAGTGCAGCTGGGGGAATCATCACGGATAAGCATACCCACCTGTCAACTGCCAGTGCCGACATGCTTACACTCATAAAAATGAACAAAAGCTGGATTTCCCCAGACTTCTCTTCTTCACCGGTGGAAAGAAGTGGAACCTAATGATTCTTTTTAGGCTGCAACAGGAGAAAAATGCATTCTCTATCACCACAAAAAAGGGGGAATTAGCTTTGTCAATCACTCTCGGATATTATTACTCCTCCTCCTCGTAAAACAGCATGTCATGACTTTCTGATGTTTTCTGGTGTTTGACAAGTCATCACCTATGTGTAGCATCGGTCCCAGGCAAAAATGCTCTAGTCCCCATTGACTTCAATGGGGTTCGTTACTTGAAACGAGCTCTCAAGCATTATGAAAAGTTCGTAATGCTTGAGAGCAACGAGCACCCGAGTATTTTGGTGCTCGCTCATCTCTAGTGGAGAGTATGTGGAATAAATGTAAAGTTTCATCTTCCTATCTCGTTTCTTTCTAGGTAAAGCCAAAGACTTATCAGAACCCCCTCGTATCAGATTAGAGGTGTGTGCTGTAATGACTACATTATGTTACAAGTGAATACTGTAACACTGTATATTACAAGAATATACAACCCCCTGACAAATGGTATCACTCACTACAGCCATACAAAGTAAAAGTAAAATACCAAACACTGCTTATTTTGGTTTTTTTAGCTTTTACATATAATATACTCTTACTAGCAGTAACCATCATTGTGTGATTAGCAGAAAACTAACCCCAACTAAACATATTTTCTTCAAAGCAGTATGTGATTACAGAAGACTGGTACTATATATAAATCAGAGACAGATAAGGTTGCATTTGTTGACCATTTTTACTGATTAAAATGTCTCAAGGCTGTATCCTTGGTTCACCACATCTTGTTGAATAACAGTTTTTGTTCCCTAAAATGCCCTTTTAATGCTATTCAATACCTCTGAACCTTTTCGCAGAAATAGCTAAAGGACAACGTGCAAAGTATTTGTAAGACAAAGTAAATGCACTGCACTTCTTTCCATTTATCTTTCATGTGACACTGCCTATTTTGGTTTACATACGTTTTATTACATTTCTTTAAAGCAAAGCATACAAAACTGTATGAGCAATGGAATCTTAGAACAATTAAGTCATAGAGAATTGATAGGGACCAAAATTTAAAGAGTTGGTAATCTTGACATGTTATAAATTGCAAAATGTAAAGTTTCACTCTAGTGCAATTACTGTGCATTACAATATAAGGGTCCCTGAAAAAAAATCTCAACAAGAAGTTTGGGGAAGACAGCACGGACATAAAAAGGTGTATGTGTGTGGGGGGGGGGGGGGGGGAAGTGATGGACAAATAAGCGACAAAAGAGAAAAAAATGTAAGGAAACCATGTATCCTCACCAGGCCCCTGATGGTGGGAATAAACATTTCGTATTACAAATTAACTAGGGGGAGTGGAGGTAATACTTATGGACTGACTAATATTTACTGAGAGAATCTAAGAATTCCTGAGCTCAGGGGATCAAATGAACACTGGTACACACCAAAAGGACTAGACTAGTAGTAGAGGGGCTGTATATGTTAATAAACCCCCTTTTGCAATTAGTGCAGAATAGTAGTAAAGAGTAGTAGAACCACAGTGATGAGATCAAACAATATGTTTTTATTATTGAACAAACAGATGAGTGCAATGTGTTTCGAAGCTTAAGCTGCTCCCTCCTCCAGCACAAGTCAAGGGTTCTCTCTGCTCTATTAACGCACAAATAACACTCTCCTTTTCTTTTTCGCAACAGCACTTCTTTTTCTCCATTCAAGAGGACTGACTCTGTGTGCTTACTTCACAGTTCTTTGTGGTAGAGTCATTTTTTGCTGTACCTCTTTCTTCTCTGCTCTTTTCTTTGTGGGTAATCTTTATTTAAATAGCCCCAACATATTTTGCAGTGCTTACAAAATAGGGGAGAACAGGTACAAAAAACAAAGATACAAAAACCACGGTTACATGTAGTAATCGATTGACGGAAACTGTAGGGATGAGGGGCCTGCTCCAACCAGCTTACATACCACAAATAATAGGGGGATACAGAAGGTAAAGGGCTGGAAATGTACACGGTATGGCGAGGTGGATAGTAATGGATGCTATACATATAGACAATGGTCAGACATAAGCTGTGTAGTGGTTGAATCGGTATGACTGCAGGGGGCAGTTGATTACGGCTAGCAGGGATTGCAGTTAGTAGGACAGGGAGCATGTTATCAGGCGGAGTAAAGAGGGATTTGGTTTAGGAGATATAGTATCCCTCCCTGATGAGGTACATTTTTGGAGCACGCCTGAAGTTTTGTGTGTCAGGGATTGCCCGGATAGCCTTTGGTAGTGCGTTCCAGAGGACTGGTGCTGCTCTGGAGAAGTCTTCGAGGTGGGAATGAGAGGTTCGAATTACAGGGGCACCTAATCTGATTTCATTAGCTGAGCAGAGGGTGCGGACTGCGTTGTAGATTGAAATGAGGGAGGCAATGTAGGGCAGAGTGGTGCTATGGAAAGCTTTATGGATGAAGGTAATGAGTTTGAATTGAATTCTATATTTGAGGGGCAGCCAGTGCAGACACTGCTACATAGCAGAGGTGTCCGAGTAGCGGTTGGACAGGAGGATGAGCCTAGCTGCCGCATTCAGGATGGATTGGAGGGGGGAGAGTCTGGTGCAGGGGAGGCCGATCAGCAACGAGTTGTAATAATCGAGCCGGGAGTGGATGAGGGCAACAGTTAGCATTTTTAGCGTGTCCACTGTGAGAAAGGGGTGGGTTCTTGCAATGTTCTTGAGGTGCAGATGACATGTTTGGGCAAGAAATTGGATATAAGGGGTAAAGGAGAGATCGGAGTCAAAAATAACCCAAAGACAGCGGGTGTGCTGTCTGGCAGTAATGGTGGTGCCACACACTGAGATGGAGATGTCAGGATGAGGTCGGTTAGTATAGGGCGGAAACACCAGTAGGTTAGTTTTTGAGAGGTTCAGTTTTAGGAAGAGAGAGGACATAGTGTAGACCACAGGTGGTGTGATGAGCAGAGGAAAGCAATCTGGAGACTTCTTTCTATGTTGTTGATCTGAGTACAGACATAGCGCAGGAGCTAGATGCAGTACTGATGAGACTAGGGTCAGGGCTAGTCTGGGATTGGGAGATTATTCCCTGCCGAATATCGTCGATTTTCTCTTTGAAGTAAGCAGCCAGCTCTTCGGCACTGAGATCTGTCACTGGGGGTTGCAGTTTAGGGCTGAGAAGGTAGTGAAGTGTCAAAAATTTTTTTAGGGCCGTGGGATAGTGAGGAGACGAGAAAGGTGAAGTAGACTTTTTTGGCATGGTGGAGGGTGAGGTTGAAGGCTCTGAGCATGAATTTGAAGTGGAGAAAGTCTGCAGACTTTTGTGACTTTCTTCACAGCCATTCAGCACACCTAGAGCATCGCAGGATTAAGCGCCTTTATGGCATGAGCCAGGATTGCCGAGGTCTGCATCGAATGGCCTGGGTCAAGGGGGGTGCTGCTTCATCCAGGGCATGTTTGAGAGTGGTGGTATAATGCGTGGCAGCTAGGTTGAGACAGGAGAGGAGAGAGATAGGGGACAGAGAAGACGGTAAAGACTCAGCAAAGTTTTGGGTATGAACAGCCTGAAGGTTCCTGTATGTACGGTAAGTAGGTGGGTCTGGAGAGATGCTAGGGAGCTTGACAGAGAAAGTGAGGAGGTTATGGTCTAAGGGTGGGAGACGGGAGTTAGTGAAGTGGGATCAGTGCAGAAATGAGTATTGCCATCCTTGTGAGTGGAAGAGTCTGTGAGTTCTGAGAGACCAAGGGAGGAGGTGAGAGATAGAAGTTGAGAGGCAGATGGGGAGGTGGGGTCATTTGTTGGGATGTTAAAGTTGCCTAGGATGAGGGTTGGGATTTTTCAGGACAAGAAGTGTGGGAACCAGGCAACAAAGTGATCCAGAAACAGGCGGGGAGGACTTGGAGCGTGGTAGATAACTGCTACTCGCATGGACAGCAGACGGAAAAGTCGTAGTGTATGTACTTCAAACGATGGGAAAGTGAGTGAAGGTACAGCGAGGATGACCTGGTAGGTACATTTCGGGGAGAGAAGAGCACCTACTTCTCTGCCATGCCTGTTTTCCAGTCTTGGGATGTGGGAGAACTGCAGTTCGCTATAAGACAATGCAGCAGGGGAGGCCGTGTCAGACTGCTGTATCCACATTTCTGTGAGAGCTAGCAGATTTAGCCGTAAAAAAAGTAGTGGATGGTGGGGAGTTTATTGCATGCTGACTGGCAGTTCCAGAGCGCACATTTAAAGGAGTCAGGGGATGGTTTGCATGGGCTAGTTGTTGGGCTTGAAGGGTGTCTAAGTGAGGCAGGTAGGGGGTAATAGTTAGAGGCAGTGGAGGGTGGACCAAGACTGGAAGAGATATCTCCTGCTGCTAGTAGCAGCAGAATATCGAGGGAAAGCAGGTTGTTAGGAGATTTATGAGGGTAACTATTATGGTTCTCATTGGCATTAGGGGGCTTTAGGCTTAGTAATAAAGTAAAAAGTGTGTGTGAACTGTACCTGGGTGAGGATAGGCGAGAGGGGCTAATTTGAATGGAGTGCAACTGAAGGCTTAAGAAATAGGTTCTAAAGCTAACAGCAAGGATGATGATAAAGGTGACAGCATTAGGGATAGTTGTGGAGTGCAAGGCATTTAGGCAAAGGAAGAAAGTTTATCAGTAGGCAAAGTAAAATTAGAGTAAAGCTTGGTAATTCCAGACCCACATGAAACTGTATTACAAATACGTTAAAATATGGACATAACAGCTAAGCTGAGTCTATTTTCAGTTAAGGATAGACCTAGTGCTTAAAGGGGTTGTCCCGCGGCAGCAAGTGGGTCTATACACTTCTGTATGGCCATATTAATGCACTTTGTAATGTACATTGTGCATTAATTATGAGCCATACAGAAGTTATAAAAAGTTTTTTACTTACCTGCTCCGTTGCTGGCGTCCTCGTCTCCATGGTGCCGACTAATTTTCGCCCTCCGATGGCCAAATTAGCCGCGCTTGCGCAGTCCGGGTCTTCTGCTTTCTTCTATGGAGCCTTTCGTGCAGGATGCCGGCTCCGTGTAGCTCCGCCCCGTCACGTGCCGATTCCAGCCAATCAGGAGGCTGGAATCGGCAATGGACCGCACAGAAGAGCTGCGGTCCACGGAAGAACAGGATTCCGGCGGCCATCTTCACAGGTAAGTATAGACGTCACCGGAGCGCGGGGATTAAGGTAAGCGCTCCGGTAAGCTTTCTGTACGTCCCTGCATCGGGGTTGTCTTGCGCCGAACGGGGGGGGGGGGGTTGAAAAAAAAAACAACCCGTTTCGGCGCGGGACAACCCCTTTAATTAGTTGTAAGTGAAATAGTTCTGAATCTCAGATAGAGTGGACATGCTGGAAGTATTCAAATTGTTGAAAATCTAGTCTATCCATCACATTGGAATTTCTAGTAAGACCTTTGGAGATGCACTACACAAATCTTGCAATGTCCAGACCAGGAGGGAAGGCAGGATTGTCAAACAAGCAAGACATAGGAAGGTATTTTGAAACCCCAAGTTATACATCTGACAGTCTATCCCACAATGCCGAAGAAGAGGACAGGGCCAGGCACATAATTTTGTCTCTATTCCTAGATCCACACCAGATCATTTGTCCAAGGGAACAAGGAAGAACCGCAAAAGTTTAAATATTTACCCATGTAGGCCTATAGTAATGGGAGAATATAATGGTTAATTGTGCCAGCTAGGCCATGTGATAATACTTGAGAAGATTAGGAACTCCTAGGCCACCTGCATTACAGGACGCATATAATGTAGACTGTTAAATATGCCTAAGTTTGTAGACCAAATAAATCTATGTAAATTGCGGCATGGAAACGGTTCAGAGAGCGCGCTCCCTCTATGACGTCATTGGGCTCTCGCGATGTAATCGCAGAGAGCCCGGCTGGTTGCCATGGTAAGAGGACACCACCCACAGGCGTCCTGTATTACCCTTGCCTATGATCACTGTAATAAGTGATAAGGCATTGCAGGAGAGAAGTCCTGCAATGCCTTATCATAGCGATCATAGGAGCTATGGTTTAAGTCCCCCAGGGGGACACAAATGGTGTAAAAAAAAAAGACCAAAATAATGTACAAAAAATAAAAATGTTTTAAAAAAAACATTTTGGGGCTTTTTCTCATATTGGCATAAAAAAAATCCTGCATATTTGGTGTTGTCGTGTCTGTAATGACACGTACAATAAGTTGAACATGCTTTTTATCCTGCACAGCAAAAAGCATAAAGAAAACGCTAAAGACTGAGACAAAATGCTAATTTTTAGCATTTTGCCTCCCAAAAAGTACAATAAAAGTGATCAAAAAAGCCGTATGTACCCCAAAATGGTACTAATAAAAACTGCAGCTTGTTTCACAAAAAAAAGCCCTCGCAGAGCTCCGTCCATGAAAAAATAAAAAAAACTATAGGACTTTGAATGCAGTGATTTAGAAAAAGAAACGATTTTAAAAAAGTGTTTTTATTGCAGAAAAGTGGAAAAACAAACAAAAAAAAAGAATTGTGGTATCTTTGTAATCGTACTAGCCCGCAGAAAAAATGTATTGTGTATTGTAATTAACGCTTAAAAAAAAAAAAAAAAAATGTCAGAATTGATGCGTTTTCTCTCCCTGCGATCATAAAAAAAAAAAAAAAATTTTACAATATAGTCTATGTACCCAAAAATGGCACTGATAAAAACTACAGTTTGCAAATTGCAACGCAAAAAACAAGCCCTTATATGGCCGCGTCGACTGAAAAATAAAAAAGTTATGTCTTTTGAAAAATGGAGATTAAAATCTGCCAAAAATTGTTGCGTCCCTAAGGCCAAAATACGCAACATGCACAAATTAGTCCCCAGAATAGGCGTGAGATATTCCATAAAGCTTCGCTGCTGATTTAGAGTCTGGAGCTAGTGCTTTTAGTGGGGCAAAATGGGGTATAAAAATGCAATCAGAGAGCAGGGAATCCAGAACAGGAGCAGGCAGTGTAGAATGTGCAATAATAGTCAACCTAATCTGTTTTAATGGAAAATTCTCCAAGTGTTTCCCCAGCAAAAAAATGGAGGCAGTCAGAGGGGAACAGTGCAGAGAAGATCCGAGGAGTCAGGGGTCAGCAGAAAGTAGGATGATACAGATTTAGATGTATCCCACTAGAGCTCCGATTCTACATGTCTGGCTGTGCTGATGGTTAAGCCACGCCCCCTCAACAGGGCCTATTTTGGACTCATCTAGTCTTTTCAAAAGCCATAACATTTTAAAATTTCTGTCAACGTGGCTTTATTAGGGCTTGCGTTTTTCATAGCGAGTTGTAGTTTTTATTGGTAACATTTTTCAGCACATATAATTTATAACTTTTATTCAGTTTTTTTGTAGAGAAGGGAGAAAAAACACATCAATTCTGCCATCCTTTTTTTGTAACAGTGTTAATCATTTAACATAACTGACATGCAATTTTTTTTCTGTGGGTTGCTACGAATACAATAGGAAAATTATATATATATTTTAGGTTTTTCCACAATAAAAACCCATTTTTGGGTGGGAAAATATGTTCTTTTTCTCATTGTTGCATTCAAAGTCCCATAACTTTTTTACTTTTCCATTGGCAGAGCTCTGTCAGGGCTTGTTTTGTGTGTGCCGAGCTGTAGGTTTTCAAATTGTGCAGTTACTGAAAGGTCATCGTTTCTGCAATTGGTGGCATATGCTTGGTGAACGTAAATTACCGAGGCAAACTCAGATTTGCCTTGCGTTGTGTATACATGCATCCCAACGTCTCCATCTCTGATTTGGAAAAGCTGCTATTCAGAGGAATGATGGCTTACTCCGAGACAACAGTGAAGATCAGTGAAAACATGATAGTCGATACACAAGTGCCCATCATACTAGTTGATGCTAAACTGAATTTACACGCTTTAAGCTTCAGGAAAACACATTTTAATCTAGATTATTTGCCGATCGGATCTCTCACGACTCTGAGTGGTACATCTATAGATTTAACTTTCGTCTACAATATTGACGTCGATCTCTTAAAATATGTATGTTATTTCTCATATTACAGCCCATTGTACATCAATGTGTAAATGTATTCAGAATTAAGAGATGAAATTTCAAAAACAAAACTTCAAACCTAAACAAACTAGAAAATTTATTTTAACAAGACCTATCTTCAATGCCCCTAAAGACTTGTGGCCATGACCCCGACACAGCCTGTATTTTTTTCTTTTATTGAGAAATATCTTTATATCTTTATTGAGCCACATTGGTTTTCTCCTACTCTTAACCCTTTTATTCCTGTAATGTATTAACCGCTCACAGTAAGTATTTAAGATGTTTTCCCATTAATTGTCTGTACTTATTTTTGGGGACATTACCTCAATCAATAAGGTTAAGGGCATCTCTGAGCAGATTGAACTTGGCCTTCCTAAAGTTTAGTATTTCCATAGTGTCCATCATGACAACACACAGAGTTTGCCCCGTCTTGTTCCTTGGGACAGGAATAAGGAGAGTTCTTTAAAAGGCCACCTACCACCGACTAACTCCAGTGTTCTTCCTGTCCCAATCAGACACAGGAGGGAGTTCTCCATGCTGTGGATGGAGGCAGCTGCGGGCAGGGGTATGCTACTCACCGGGGTGTGCGAAATCCCGCCGGGTTGAGGAGGTCACGAGGCGCTCCATCCGAGGAACGGCACCAGCGAAGTGGAGGGACTAAGCGGGAGGTACGTCTGGCTCTGTGCTTCAGTCCCGGCATCTAGCTGCGGCGCGGTGGCCGGGTTCCCGGGTTGTAGCGGCGCCACTTCGTGCGCAACGATGTCAGATGTCGGCATAATGATGTCAGACGCCACGTCAGCGGTATAAAGCACCAAATTTGAATCCCTGGAGATCCTCCATGATCCACAGGCTCCATTTTCACCCAGCAGGCGCCATGGATAGCGCAGATGGGGAGAAGAGGATTGTGCCAACTGTAAGTAGTCCACTTGGACAAAAGCTAGAGAATTTTTATCTGGTATTGGTAATGGCTTCTCATTTTCTAGGAGGAAGCATTAAAAACCAAACAAGATTAAAAAAGGATTAAGCGGTGTGCATTATGTTCCAAGAAATTGGATGATAACGTTAAGAGACCGATTTGCTTGGAGTGTACATCTAAGATTGTGAAAGACGAGCAACAAAACATGTTACAAGGAATACAGGAGATGGTCCGGGAGGAGGTTCAGGTTCTGAAGGAACAGTCCTTTGACTCACAGCCAGGGCCGTCCAGGAAAAGAGCCCGCACCAGAGATTACGAGGTCTCATCGCCTGAACTCTCTGAGAGTGAGGAATCTGACGATTCATCAGAGTTTTTGGCTCTTCCTCCCGAGGACAAGAAAAAAATATTACTTCTCAAACCAAGATTTAGACGAGCTAATTACGGCAGTTCGGAACACCATTGAAGTTATGGAAGTGCCACGATCTAGATCTGTACAGGATGAGATGTTCGGAGGTCTCAGAACCAGACGCAAGAAGTGTTTCCCAGTTAATGAAAATCTACTTAAAGTGGTATAGGCCAAGACGGGGTTTCTCTATTCAGAAAGAATTCAGAGAGAGGCTTTCGTTTTCTACAGAGGATGCTACCCTTTGGCCTACAATTCCAAAGGTAGATGTACAGGTTGCTAAATTAGTGAAGAAAAGGTCGCTTCCTTTTGAAGATAGTTCCCAACTTAAAGATCCAATGGAGAGGAAAATGGAGGGCTTCTTGAAAGGGTTGTGGGAATCTGCAACCCCCGTTGTTGAAGCCAACATAGCTGCCACATCTGTGGCAAGATCTCTGTATCTGTGGCTTGACCAGTTAGAGTCCCATCTTCATTTGAAAACCTTGAGGGAAGAAATCCTCAAATGTCTTCCACTGATCAAAAAAGCTATGGCTTTTTTAGCCAATGCGTCAGGGGAATCAGTCAGGTTAGCCACGAGAAGCGCAGGTCTAGGAAACTCTGCCAGGACAGCGCTGTGGCTCAGGTCATGGGCGGGGGACCCGACGTCAAAAAGTAAATTGTGCACGATCCACTTCCAGGCCAAATATTTCTTTGGCCTAATTCTGGATAAAAATCTGGAGAAGGCGGCAGACAAAAAGATGGGATTCCCGACAGATTATCTTCCGAAGAAATCAGTTCCCTTCAAGAGAGAATATTATCCAAGATGGAAGAACAAAGGAAAGTCGGGTAGGTGGTCTTACCCGTAAGGGAACAGAGCGAAAGGCTCAGGCTTTCCTTCCAGATTTGATCCCAAATAAAGAGTGTACCGTGGAGGGTAGACTCCTTCAGTATTCAGGGAATTGGCATCAGATTACCGAAAAGCCCTGGGTATTGAGGGTAATCTCGTCGGGTTATAAATTAGAACTTTTATCTAAGCCCCCCGAAAAATTTTGCATAACACATATACAGTCTCCCTGCCTCCAAGAAAGATTGGAGGAGGATGTCCTTAGTTTGATGAATTTAGGAGCTATTGTACCTGTCCCTGTGCAAGAACAGGTCCAGGGTTATTATTCCCCATTATTTCTAGTCCCCAAATAAAACGGCTCCTTTAGAGTTATTTTGAACCTAAAATCACTTAATACTTACATAAATAATTATACATTTAAGATGGAGACAATACGTTTCACAGTCCCTTTGATAGGCCCCGCTCACGTTATGTGCACAATAGACTTAAGGGACACATATTTTCACATCCGTACAGCATCTCAGAGGTTTCTTAGATTTGCTGTCCGTGTAAGGGGTGTTATTTCTCATTTTCAGTTCATTTGCTTATCGTTCCGCATCTCCTCAACCCCTAGAATATTTATGAAAGTAATGATAAAGCCAATCAGGTTCCTTCGGAAAAGAAACATCAGGATCATTCTATATTTGGATGACCTGTTATTAATCGCGAATAATACAATCACTATGCAGTCTCATCTAGAGCAGACATTAAATCTCCTCAGGGATTTGGGCTGGATTGTGAATCAGAATAAATCCAGTCTTATTCCGGAGACTAAGAAAATATTTTTGGGAATCCTTCTAGACTCTGAAAGTGGTCGGTTGTTTCTACCAGAAACTAAAATTTCCCATACTATCCTGGCGATTCGAAGAAAAATTTTGTGTCAGCAAGGGAAGTGATGCGCATCCCTGGTCAGATGACGGCTTGTCTACCAGCAGTACTGTGAGCTCAATTTCACTCTGGACACGAAATTTGAGTTACCAAAATGGGTAAACAAATTCCTACATTGTTGCCTTTCACCCTCAAATCTAAGGAGAGGAGTTCAGTGGTCCTTATCTCCCTGTGTCACAGTGACTACGGATGCCAGCAGTTCGGATTGGGGAGCCCAGGTTGCAGGTGAAGCCTTACAAGGCTCCTGGTCAAAATTTACCAGCGCCCGTTCCTCTAATTTTAGAGAGCTGAGGGCGGTCTGGGAGGCCCTAATTAGATCAGGAGATTTGTTACGAGGAAAACACGTAAAAGGTGTTATCGGACAACATAACTGCAGTGTCTTTTCTACGCCACCAGGGAGGCACCTGGCACCCCCGCTTACAACACATGGCGAGAAAAATCCTGTCATGTGCAGAAAACAACACCGCATCTCTATCAGCAGTCCACCTAAAAGGGTCACTAAATCGAGTAGCGGATTTCCTGAGCAGAGAGCGGTTGAATCCCGGAAATTGGGCCCTCAACCTGGAAGTGTTCCACTATCTCACCGACCAGTGTGGCCAACCTCAAATAGACTTATTTGCGACCAGGAAAAACTCCAAGTGCTGGGACTTCTTTTCGCTAGATCCTACAGACCACACATTAGCACTAGATGCCCGATCCCAGGAGTGGGAGATGTCTCTGGCGTATGGTTTTCCTCCACTCCCGCTAATATCCAGGTGTCTGCAAAAAATGCAGAACAGTCGTGTTACGGTAATCTTCATCGCTCTGGCTTGGCCAAAGAGACCTTGGAATCCAATGCTGATCTCTTTGGCGATACAATCCCCCATAGCGCTACCCCTCAGGGAGGATCTGCTATCCCAAGGCCCAGTGTCCTTTTAGAAAATTCACTGGTTAAAACTGGCGGCCTGGCTGCTGAAAGGCAGAGGCTAAGAAAACAAGGGCTCTTGTGATAAGGTGATTGATACTTTATTCAAAAGTTGGAAAGCTGTCCCCTCAAAGATTTATTACAAAGTATGGGAAAAATTTTGAGCATGGTGTAGGCCAGATATTCTGGAAACGGATTACCCAGACTATGTTAAGATTTTAGATTTTCTTCACGTACTTTACGAGTACAGACGGCAGCTCTCAGTGCCCTGTTTGGTGCCAGATTGATAGAAAATAGGTGGATTAAAAGATTTTGAAAGGGAGCAGATAGGATAAAACCATTCGTAAGGGGGTTAACACCCATGTGGGATCTTAACGTGGTGCTGGAGGGTCTTTGTGATCCTCCTTTCGAACCCATTTATCAAATTTCTGTAAGAAATCTATCTATTAAGGTCACATTTTTGATTGCCATTACATTCGCGAGAAGAATTTGCGAGTTACAGGCGCTTTCTTGCATAAAACCTTATTTAAGGGTTTTAGAAGACTGTGTAATATTTAGAACCACTCCTGACTTTTTACCAAAAGTCGTGTCCCCCTTCCTTATGGGTCAAGAGATAGTGCTACCTTCCTTATGACAAAATTTTAGTAATAAGAAAGAGCAGCGACTACATCATTTGGATGTTCGTAGAGCGGTTAAAGCCTACTTACAAGCGTCTCAGCCTTTTCGAAAGTCAGAAACATTTTTTCTCCGATTTCAGGTGCCAATAAAGGCCGGTTGGCCTCTAAGGATACATTTGCTAGATGGATCAGGTTAGCGATCCAGGAAACTTACAGGGCCAGGGGTTTGTTGGTTCCGGAGGGGATGAGGGCCAACTTTACCAGGGCTCTCGCCCCCACTTGGGCAGAACGCAGTGGGGCCTCAGTAGAACAAATTTGCAGGGCAGCAATTTGGTTGAGTATTCATACTTTTGCAAAATACTACAGACTAGACCTTCATTCTAGTAGGGAACTGGCCTTTGGGCGGAAAGTGCTCCAGGCAGTAGTCGCCCCCAGGCATCAGGTGATTTGGTATACCTCCATGTGTGCTGTCAGGATGAACGATATGGGAAGACTAGAATTATTTCTTACCAATAATTCCTTTTCCATGAGTCCATCATGACAGCACATACTTTCCCACCCTTGTATGGTTTGTAATATAGATATATGTAACATGTTTTGATGTCTTTCAGTGTTAATAAAGGTGTTGGACCACATATCCGGTGTGATGATTTGGAATTCACTGGAGTTAGTCGGTGGGAGGTGGGCTTTTAAAGAACTCTCCTCCTTCCTGTCCCAAGGAACACAGGTGGGGCAACCTCCATGTGTGCTGTCATGATGGACTCATGGAAAAGGAATTATCGGTAAGAAATAATTCTAGTCTTTTTGTAGCTCCCTTTTGGAAGGCAAGTGGAAATAAATTATATTATTGTCACTATTTCCCAGGTGTGCCCCCAATATGCACCCCTGTTATTCTGCCAGGTCTGTTGGTTAATATTAGGTCCAAAATGGCCATCCCTCTAGTTGGGTCCTAGAGAAATTAGGAAAGGTAATTATCTTTAGTTACTGGCAGAAACTTGTAATGCCCCCTGTCCGCGGCTGAGGCAGAATATCACTAGTGATATTCCACCTCGGGGGATGAGGGGGGAGAGCTTACAGGTCTCCTCCATGAGCCTATCTAACAGATAGGCTCACTGCGGAGAATCGCGGCAATCGCAGCATAGCAATGCTATGGAAAGCTTTCACCCGTGGTCAGGCATCCTAACCTTTATGAGATCTGCAGCTTTTAGCTTCCAAGTTTATATCCGAATAGTTAAAGTATCCCATAATGATGACCTCATTGTGATTTGCTGCTTCATCTATTTGCTTCAGTAATAGATTTCCAGTGGCTTCTTTTATATTTGGTGGCCTAGAGAAAACCCCTATGAGAATTTTATTATTGTTTTTCCCTCCATGTATCTCTACCCACATATTCATCTCCCTGACATATATCCCCCTGGCAGTATAGGCTTTAGGGTGGCTTCAGACGAGCGTGTATTGTGTGCGTGCATACGCGCGCACAAAAACATGCGCCTATTAGCCCCAATGCATTCCCTATGGTGTGTGCACATGTCAGTGCTTTACAGGCGTGTGCCTGCAAAGATAGGACATGCGTGCATCATAGTGAATGCATGCATTGTTCTCAATGGGGCCGCGGCTTACTACCACATGAGTTCTCTCATGATCTGAGTAGTTGCTCAGTTTTAGATGTTTTAGCAAAGCTATAAGTTTAATATGAATTTTTGCATTATATATGTGCAGATCTATTTTTGCCAGACAAGCTTTCAAAGTAAGTTGGCTTCTCTTGTAGATTATTATCATATAAATACCCTAGAAAATAGATAAGAAAATCCCCTTTATCTATGTTACCTTAGGAATGTCTCAACAATCAGATTTGGCAAACATTACATTTTCCATGTTTCTGTTTTCATTCTGGTCCACTAATTTAATTACATACTATGTTTCTGCCAATAGAAAATATAGCTGAAACAAAACAAATTTACAAGAATCTGAACTTAATAGACCTTTAATAATAGTTTTTTTTCTGTTCTACATAATATTAATATTGTTTAGGTGCTGCAGAATGATACACAGGAGGATGTGATAAGAAATTTCTGCGAATTTTAAAATATCCTTTGACTAGGCGAAGAACAGGAGTACACACCAACAATGTAGAGTAAAAGCATGTTGATAAGACTTGGCTACATTGGCAACAAGTGTAGAAATAGAAAGGATTCTACGCTTTTTGTCGGAAAGACACATGCGCATCTTGCACTCTTACCAGCACATTTGAATGGATGTCGTATTAGAGAGCTATTCAGTCCTATAGAGGAATTGTCTAATAAATATCTCATCAATATTGCACCATTCGGAGGCACTATAAGCCGGCACAAAGTATTCATAGACTCCATATTCTATGCATGACTTTATACCAGCTCTATACACATAGCTTTAGATCAGCTACGGGGCAAAAAACATTCAATATTATAATATGGTAGACATTGGTAGGATAACTCATGGTAACCTAAGAATGTTTTCTCTATTGAAAATTCCATGAGATAAACCAAACATTCCCATAAATCAACCCCAGAAAAGCAAATCATAGAAAGAAATCTATTTCCATTTCCATGCCAATTTATGTCTTAATCTTCCTACCAGGGTATTATTTGAAGGTATTTAATTTGTTAGCCCCCAGAAAAAGATTTGGATTTTCCAGTTTGTTACACAATATTTTTCTTAACTAAAAGATTGGTTGCTTTTTAATTTGGGATAGGTAAATTACAGACTAGGGGTGGGTTCACACGCTGCCGCCGGCAGCTCCATTGAAAACAATGGTCTGCCGACAACCCTGCATTTTTTTTCAGGGAAGGGCTTTTCATATAAGCCCTTCACTGAAAAAGAAACATTTTTGTGTAAAAAAAAAACAAAAAAGGAACAACTTACCTCTCCGCCGTCCCGTGACCCCCGCGGGCATGAAGAACACATCTGGCGCATGCGGCAGATGTTTCCTTCACCTCCGCTAGTAAAGAGAATTCCCTGTTGCTACATCTGCCACATCTGCAGCAGATGCAGCAGAGGAATTCTTCAATTCTCAACCGCAGCTGCCACACATAGCTCAGAACTACAGAGCCAGGGACAGCGCCAGAAGTCGCGGCTGAGCCCTGGCAGCTGAAGGGAGGCGAGTAATGATTTTTTTTTTATTATACACTTTTTTAAATGGCTTTTCAGGGAAGAGCTTATGAAGCCCTTCCCTGAAAAGCCATTGACGGGGATGCCGGCAGCTGGATTCTCTACCGCAGCTGTCATGTGTGACAGTTGCGGTTGAGAATTGAAGAATCCCTCTGCTGCAGCAGGGAATTCTTTTTACTAGCGGGGGTAAAGGAAACATCTGCCGCATGCGGCAGATGTGTTCTTCATGCCCGCGGGGGTCACGGCAGCGGCGGAGAGGTAAGTTTGTGTTTTTTTGCACTAAAATGTTTCTTTTTCAGAGAAGGGCTTATATGTAAATGCAGGGGTGCCGGCATTGACAACAAGCACTCAGCTGTTCACGCGTGTTTTTGCTCGTACCTAGGTGCGCATGTATGTACGCACCTACGTACGCACAAGAACACGCTCGTGTGAACCCACCCTAGTATTGTACACTAATTAATCTCTTTGGCCATAGGCATGCAACGATTTTTGGGGATTTTCATGTGCACTTTTAAAAACTATAATGTTTTGATTTTTCCATCAACATGGCCATATACAGGCTTGTTTTTTGCATGATGAACTGTAGTTTTTATGGGTACTATTTTTTGGGTACATATAATGCATTGTATTAATTTTATTTGGAGAACAGGGAGAAAAAAAATACTTAAATTCTACGATTGTTTTTTTTTTGCAATGTTAATCATACAGCATAAATGACATCATACTTTTTTCTACATGTTGGTATGAGGGTACCAAAATTATATGTTTTTTAGGTTTTTCACTTTTCTACAATAAAAACCTTTTTGGAGAAGCTGTATTCAAACCCCATAAGATTTTTATTTTCCATCAATGGAGCTCTGCTTGTTTTTTATTGTGTTTTCTTGGGAGGAGAAATGAACGAAAATAAGCATTTTGGCTCCATTTTTTAGGAATTTTTTTTGTACTTTTTGCTATGCAGGATAAATAGTATGTTCATAGTAACATAGTAAGTTAGGCTGAATAAAGACAATGTCCATCTGGTTCAGCCTGTTTCAACCCCTAGTTGATCTAGAGGAAGGCAAAACCCTAAGAGATAGATGCCAATTAGACCATTTGGCGGAAAATTCCTTCCCGACTTCGTAATGGCAGTCAGAATAATCCCTTTGATAGTTCCTACCTGACTGTAAGACCTGGAACTACAAACCCGCTGATCACCTAATGTCTATATCCTGTAATATCCTTCCACTCAAGAAAGACATCTAGTCCCCTCTTAAACCCCTCAACGGACTTTGCCATCACCACGTCCTCAGGCAGAGAGTTCCACAGTCTCACTTTAATTTATTGTACAGGTTCTTATGGCTACGATGATGCCAGTTACATTTGATATCTGATAAATGGATTAAACATTCTTAAACTATTCCTGTCATTCTGCTCGATAAGACTTGCTGTGCAAGTATTTTTTCTCCTTAGCCACTGGCTCTTCACTGAAGTCTGCTCTAACGATATCAGAAGTCGATAACCTGGAGGCTGCAACAACCATCCTGAGATGTTCATTATTGTTGTGGCTTCACACAGCCCACTGTAGCAAGGTGTGTGGCCAAGGTAATTTTCCCTGGCATCTGCCTTGTCCTTCTTTTCATATATATTGCCCTACTTCTGTAATTTCCAGGACCCATCTAAGCCCTCTTTGCCTTTGGCTGTTCCATGCAATCACCTTTTCATTAAAAAAAAATATTTCCACATCCTTCACCTAAGGCAGAGAATAAGCATTGATATATACACTGAGTTTCCTATTATTTTCCTATGGACTCTTTCTGTCTGGTTTCAGGTATTCTTCAGCTTCTGAAAAATATTGGTCATAGTTTCCAGTTTTTTGCAAACCAGGTCTAGTTGGTCTAGCTTGCTTCGGTGTACAATACACTCACTTAACAAGAGTTTACAGTCAACAACTACCATAGAACAACATGGACTCTGAAGCCCTATGAATAAGAGGAATTTCTCAGTTCACCAGATCAAGTTTACATCTATCCTGCAATTACAGCACGAGACACTTGGACGGCCATAACCCTTTTTTGCTACAGAGATTCTAGGGATAAAAGCAACATCATCACCAACAATATCACTTGTAGTCATGATAAAATGACAGTGTAGACAAGGATCAGGAAAGAAAGACAAACATTCAGAACTTCTAATGAACCTGAAAACTGTATTACAATGTAGCTTAAAGGAGATGTCTCGAGGAAGCAGTGAATTTTTTTTTTTTGCCCAGTCCCCCTACTTAAACATACATTACTAATTCCCCTGTAAATTACTTTCCTAGCTGGTTTCTACTTACCGTTCCAGCGTTTCAGCAACTTATAAAACTTTTTCCCAAGATGGCCGCCAGCTCTTTTCGCATCGCTTGCTGTAGCCCGACGTGCGCGCTCCCGAGACGCTACCAGCTGTGTCTCCATGGCAACCAGACGCCCCGCAGCCGCCGACCGGACCCCTGGAGTGAACACCGCCGACCTGTCACCCACCGCCAGGCAGAAGGTAACCGGCGCAGCCCCCCCCCATCACAGCCCCCCCGGCCCAGCGACAGCCCCCCCCCCCCGGCCCAGCGCTAGTTCCCCCATCACAGCAGCAGCCCCCCCGGCCCAGCGACAGCCCCCCCCCCGGCCCAGCGCTAGTTCCCCCATCACAGCGGCAGCCCCCCCGGCCCAGCGCTAGTTCCCCCGGCGCAGCGGCAGCCCCCCCGGCCCAGCGCTAGTTCCCCCGGCGCAGCGGCAGCCCCCCCGGCCTAGCGACAGCCACCCCCCATCACAGCGGCAGCCCCCCCGGCCTAGCGACAGCCCCCCCATCGCAGCGGCAGCCCCCCCGGCCTAGCGACAGCCCCCCCATCGCAGCGGCAGCCCCCCCGGCCTAGCGACAGCCCCCCCATCGCAGCGGCAGCCCCCCCGGCCTAGCGACAGCCCCCCCATCGCAGCGGCAGCCCCCCCGGCCTAGCGACAGCCCCCCCCATCGCAGCGGCAGCCCCCCCCCCGGCGCAGCCCGGCGCAGCGGCAGCCCCCCCGGCCCATCACTTACCAGGACAGCTGGGCGGCTTCTCCGGACAGCTCGGCAGCTCTGCACCTTCCTCTAACAGAGGAAGGTACAGAATGGTCGCTCCAGCGCGCTCCCGAGCAGTGACAGCTCGTCTGCGCATGCGCAGAAGAGCTGTAGCGGGGAGCACACTGAAGCGGCTCGTGCTGAAAGGAGAAGACCGGATTGCGCAAGCACGTCTAAAAAAAGCAAGCTGCCAGCGAATTTAGACGGAACCATGGAGACGAGGACGCTAGCAACGGAGCAGGTAAGTGAATAACTTCTGTATGGCTCATATTTAATGCACGATGTATATTACAAAGTGCATTAATATGGCCATACGGAAGTGTATAACCCCACTTTGTTTCGCGAGACCACCCCTTTAACAATATAAGATATGTTTGTGTTTATATACAGACATGATAAAAAACAAAGTACTCCCACTTTGAATTCTATGGTTTTATGTATCAGGACATAATAAAAAAGATCTGCTCCTTTAACTCCTTCCCGCTCCTGGACGTACCTGGTACGTCATGGCAGCCTGGTACTTCCCGCAACATGACGTACCTGGTACGTCCTGGAGATAGCACGGGATCACATGTGATCCCGCGCTATCCCGCAGCGGGAGCCGGCTGTCAGTCACAGCCGGCGTCCCGCTCCAACAGCGGGGGGACATCGGAGATGCGCCCGCCGCTGTTAACCCCTTCCCTGCCGCGATCTAAGTAGATCGCGGCAGGGAAAGAGTTCACAGAGGGATCGCGATCCCTGTGTGTCTCCGGCCGGAACTCGCGATGTTATCGCGAGAGCCCGGCCTGTCACCATGGCAACAGGACGCCAGACACTGGCGTCCTGTATTGCCTGTGCCTATAATCGCTGTACAAGCGATAAGGCATGGCAGAGCAGTAGCTCTGCCATGCCTTATGACAGCGATCATAGGCACAGTGATGTAAGTCCCTCAGAGGGACTCAAATAGTATAAAAAAAAAGAAAAGAAAAGTGTAAAAAAAAGAAAAATGTAAAAAAAAAAAATGTAAAAAACCCCTTTTTTATGCTTTTTCTAATATTAGCATAAAAAAAGGGAAAAAAAACTAAAACCCCACATATTGGGTATTGACGCGTCCGTAACGACGTGTACAAAAAGTTGAACACGCTTTTTATTTTGTACGACAAAAAGCGTAAAAAAAAACGCTAAAAAACAGAGGCAAAATGCTAATTTTTAGCATTTTGCCTCACAAAAAATGCAATAAAAGTGATCAAAAAAGCCGTACATTTCCCAAAATGGTACCAATAAAAACTACAGCTCGTCTCGCAAAAAATAAGCCCTTAAAGAGCTACGTACATAGAAAAATAAAAAAGTTACAGGACTTTGAATGCAGCTATAGAGAAAAAAAAAAGATTTCCAAAAAAAGGGGGTTTTATTGCAAAAAAGTGTAAAAACCTAAAAAAAATATAACAATTTTGGTATCGTTGTTACCGTACCGACCCGCAGAAAAAATTTAGTGTGTCATTTATGCTGCATGATTAACGCTGTAAAAAAAAAAAAAATCTATGGCAGAATTGATGCGTTTTCTCTCCCTGTTATCATTAAAGAAAAAAAAAAAAATTTACGATATTGTCTATATACCCAAAAGTGGCACCGATAAAAACTACAGATCGCCACGCAAAAAACAAGCCCTTACACGGCCGCGTCCACGGAAAAATAAAAAAGTTATGGCTTTTGAAAAATGGAGATGGAAAAATACCAAAAAATCGCTTGGTCCTCAACGCCAAAATAGGCCATGTCATTAAGGGGTTAAGGCTGGGTTCCCACTAGGCGCATTCCCGTCGGAAATCCCGCAGCCGAAACTGTGAGATTTCTGACGGGAGAACTGCCGTGGAAAAACCCGCGGTGGCTTTGAAGTGGCCCGGCCGCTCGCTCTTCCGCTGCGGCCGGCGCTCCCATAGAGGAGAGCGCGGCTGTGGCGGAAAGAAAAAAAAAATAGGGCATGCTGCATCTTCTGAAGCCGCGGGTTTCTGAGAAATCTCGTCCACATGGCTGGCTTACCCCGAGATTAGCGGCCGCATCGCATGACAAATTATGTAATTTATTTTAATGAAATCCATGCCAAAATGCAGAACCAGTGTGTGAAAAAATAAGTACAGCTTTACTGCTTTCATAGGAATTAAGAGGGTCGGTAGGAACCATATGGTGCTAATCAAATGCTCCTAATTAATTGATCATCAGTAATTGTGACCAACTCTATAAGAGCAGATGTTTTGCCAGTTGGCTGGTCTGGAGTATTCAGGCATGTGTTAACAAAAGCCAAGGAGAAAAGACATTAACAGTGATCTTAAAGAAGCAATTGTTGCTGCCCATCAATCTGGGAAGAGTTATAAGGGCATTTTCAAACAATTTGGAGTCCATTATTCTACAGTGAGAAAAATTATTCACAAGTAGCAAACATTCAAGACAGCTGACAGACTTCCCAGCCATGCAATGCTCATAGAAATTGCAAAAAAAGCCAACAGGCCTTCTGTTTGCGGAAAAGCAATCAAACAAGTACAATCTAAATAGCTGAACACAACAGATATAACAAGTGGTTTCTCCAAATTCAACACAAAATGCCACTTTTAATGACTACTGCAGTCTTAGAATTCCTTAACCCCTCCATGATAAGTGTCTTTAGTACTTAGTAGAGTACTCTTTTATGCATATACAATGACTCATCTGCCACCCCTGTTCTGTTTCCACATCTTCTTTCAATCAACTGACAACAGGCAGTGAACAGCGAGCTGGGAGGAAGAGAGACAGCACATTAGAGTGATTTTTCAGCACAAAAACATAATTTTAGATTAATAAATAGTAGTTTTAAAAGTTATTAAATTGGCCACCATGTTTGAAAAGTTAGTGACCATTTAAAGAATATTTATAAACATTTTCTGAATTTCTTAATATATATCACTTTAAATGTGCTAAAATCTTCAACTATTGTAAGGCCTCCTTCCCACGAGCGTGACGGGCTCCGCAGCGTAATATTCCGCTGTGAAGCCCGTCACGGCGCCCCCCAGAGCCCCTATACTTACCTGCGGGAGATAGCGTGAAATCGCTTCCCCGCCCACCACCGCCGCGTCACCGCTCGTCACCGCTCGTCACCGCCCACCGCTCTCGCGTCACCAGCCGTGTCACGTGACGCGGCCGGACCGCGTCATTTGGCGTCATATGACGCTCGGCGGTGGGCGGGAAAGCGTTTTTTCACGCTATCTCCCGCTGGTTACAGCGGGAGATAGCGTGAATGGACGGCTTCCATTGACTGCAATGGAAGCCGTCAGTGCGTACAGCCCGTCCTCACCCGCAGAAAATAGAGCATGCTGCGGGTGAGGACGGGAGAAATCGCGGTGCGTAATTCCGCGGTGGAATTACGCATCGTGAGCATGGAGCTATTAGGTTCAATAGAACCTAATAGCTGCGTGCAACGCAGCGGATTTTCGCCGCGAATTACGCGGCGGAAATCCGTTCGTGGGAAGGAGGCCTAAGTCTTACAAAATGACAAGACACAAAACACACAGAAGGATCTCTGTTTTCATTCTGCACGGTACCACATTATGTGATGTTCTCTCCTTCAGGCAAAACTATTAGGGAAGAATTGCTCCATGATATGGCATCTAGTGTAGCATGCCACATGTTTTTCTGTTGGATTCTGAAAGTCTTTGTACGAATTGCAGGAGCACAGAGGTATGACATTGTACAATTCTGAGCCTGCATACTCTTGTGTACATGACTTCTCAAGGAGATAAAAGGTATCAATCAATCAAATGACAATCATGTTTAGTTTAGAAGTCTTGTCAGTATATAAAAATATAAATTGGGATATATTACTACCAAAGTAGAAAAAATTACAGAACATTTGTAAAGATTTTAGGCTTAGCACAATCACCAGTATGGACATTTTTAAGAGTGAGATAAATATACTAAAAAGGACAAGAGACAATATAAAAACCTGTTTGCTTTACTCATGAATTAAAATGAGGGAGGCTCTTTGTTGACTAAACGTAGGGCCCTTTTACATGGCCTGAGAAATCATTCAGATTCCTGCAATCAGTGAGAATCTGAAGGTTATTGTTCAGTCTAAATTTATGCATGACTGATGATGAATGATAAATGATAAATGCATTTACTGTTGAGTTTTTCGATGCATAGAAACTGAACGACAGACTGGCCTGTGTGAACAGACAGTCGTTAGTCTATAACTGCCTGTTTACTATGAATGGAAGTGGGTGGGCCGGAATGATCACAGAGTGCTCAGCCTCCATTCACTAGTGATGATCATTCCTGTGTAAATGCACAGGAATGATCATTCCTGGGACGACCAGTTGGGTATCTGCACCCAACAGATCATCCCATGTAAAAGCACCCTTAAAATGTATGGGCAGTTCTGGAACCATGAAGTTCCTAATTAATACTGTAGAAGAGGACCCAGTTGGGGTGTGATTTGACTGAAGTGACAATGGGGGAGGTATAAGAACATTTCATAAGCAAGACTTAAACTGAAGTTCATTGGAGTGAGTTACACCAACTTTATTAAGCAGCACATGATTTAATAAATTGGGTGCTCCTTGGACTGTCTTAATAAAAGAAAATATTCTGGGCAAGATGGTTGGCATACACATATAAAGACACTCCAAACACAATGGATTTCTGTTTAAAACTGGTCCGCTACCCGCCTTTATGATCTTCAAGTCAGCACAATTCCAAAATGCAATCCAGAGTTTATCACAGAAGGGTATAAACAAATAAATCCTTGGCCGTCTGGCCACGAGCTAAACATATAACAGGGCCTATCACCCTGCAACTTCAAACAGAACACAAGGTTCACTTTAACAATGTATCCGATCACCTCTGGCTTACACTGAGTTCCTGGCTCCCACAGGCATTTGGCATTGCCTCACTGTTTCCCAGGTGCAGCATAGCTAGCCTAATTGGCCAGCTCCAGGACAGAAAAAACCCTCCTCTGTCAGACTACCTGAAATATCTGTACTTTGGCACCTAGTTGTATAAATATGCCACTCCAGTCGCTAGTCTGACATGATGTAGATTTGTGCATAAATTTGTTACATTTTCTGCTTTATTAATATAAATCCGTCAGAAAGTTGATGTATTTGACCATCCCAGTTAGCACTGCCCACTTCTCACCACTTTTCAAGAGTAGTGAGAAGAGAAAAGTCGTAAATTATTGCACAAATATGACATGCACCATAATTAGTGACTATTTGAATTACAAGACTGACGCAAATGGCCTGATAAGTTCCCACATTGTCTCCATTTTAGATTTTCATTAGACCTTACATTCACGCCTTTTACATTTTAATGCATCAGGTTACATAATCCATATGGTAGCGCAGCTTAGGAGAATCAGAAATCTGTATACAGGCTTCTGTAAATATAACCACACGTTAGTGAAGTGCATTAGAATTACTTTTGAGAATCATGGATATCTCCATAATATGGCTTCCTCTAATGTCCAAGTTGTACATAGCTATATTACAACACACAGTGAAAAGTATGGGACCCTACTATACCTCCAGATGCCTCAGACTTTATGCAGATGCAAACAGGTTATTTCTAGAGATGGGCGGGCATGCTCGTTTAAGCATGCTGCTCGATCGAGTAAGCAGTTACTCGGCTATACCGATACTTGATCAAGCAGCATGCTTAAACGAGCATGCTCGCTCATCTCTAGATTTCTGTTAGATTTCGTATGTGGCAAGCTGTATCAGGATTTATGTGTATGTTAGTACTAGTAACAACATGGATCCTAATTGGGTAAATCAGGTTAAGAGCATTTGAAGAAATCAGAACATACTTGTCATTTTGACACTACATGTATAATTTGTAAATACTGAGGTTTTTACTTTATAAATGGCATTTGAACTCATCTAATAACTAGCAGGCCTTAGGGTGAATTCACATGGCTCAGTTTAGAAGGAGTAAAAACTTTACCAAAAACTGCGTTGGAAAAGCTGTGCATGTTTTTGCCACAAACATGTCAGCAAAAGTGCACACCGTTTTTATCACATCCAAACAGCCCAATGTGATTGCACCATAAGGGCTCCCACACATTAATGTTAAAAGCGCAATGCACAAAAATCGCAGAGCACAAACTTGCGATTTTTGTGTGACGCGATCTTAACATTAGAAAGTCCTATTGACATTTGCATTAAAAAAACGCAGCTATATCGCAGCGTTATAAAAATGCTAGTGCGTAGGAGCCCTAACAGTGATGTTGTCAAGACAGCAAACCATTTCAGGAATCAGTCCACTTATTGCTACTACCCTTGTCCTAAGAGGACTTCATTGAGATCTTATACAGAAGAGCCAAAGTCATTTTGGTCATTTATTGCTAGCCAAGCCTTTCCTAGCAATCAAATAAAATTAGTAGTCGTTGGGGAATGTGTAATCCGTATTTAAAGGGGTTGTCAGGGTGTGATATATTTTAAAAAATACACCCAAATCAGTTAAAACGATAAAAGCATGGAACTTACCTGTTCTTTCCCCCAGCAGTTCTTCCCAGTCTTTGTTGAAGAAAGGCTACCATATGACCACTGCAGCCAATCAGAGGCCGCAGCAATCACATGCCATTCTTCTGGTATAATGGCTCCCAGTATGTGGGCAGTGACGCCAGGACAATGGCACATGACCGCTGTGGCCTTTGATTGGCTGCAGTGCTAAGGCGGTAGACCAAAAATCCCACGGGGCTGCAGCACTGGATCACCAGGGTAGAGGATGGTTAAGTTATGCTGCCTTCATTGTTTGTATCCATTTTTTAAAAAATCATATCACACTTGGACAACCGCTTTAAGTTTTGCTAGATTTGTAATGAGTGATTTTTTTTTTTAAACTTACAAAAAATATGTTCTTAAGGGAAATTGAATTAATTTCCTAAAAAAATGTTACATGCTGCCCACTTTTACATATGATGTACCTCAGCCATGCTCATTAGAAAGTAGTTTAGTGTCTACAGTGGATGTAGTAAATGGAAGTAAATGTATGTATCTTCTTGCCGTGATCAAGAGCTTTCACTGGTGATTAGAGATGAGCGAACCTACTCGTTTCGAGTAATTACTCGATCGAGCACCGCTATTCTCGAGTACTTCCGTACTTGGGTGAAAAGATTCGGGGGCGCCGGGGCGGCGTGGCGGAGCGGGGGGTAGCAGCGGGGAACAGGGGGGAGCCCTCTCTCTCTCCCCCCCACTCCCCACTGCAACCCCCCACTCACCCACGGCGCCCCCGAATCTTTTCGCCCGAGTTCGGAAGTACTCGAAAATCGCGGCGCTCGGGCGAAAAAGGGGCGTGGCCGAGTAGGTTCGCTCATCTCTACTGGTGATTAATATACTGTGATGATTTCAGGTTGATGTATATCAACATACAGTATATTTATTATGTTGGGACTAGAACAGATTGATATCAGTTCATAACATCAATCTTTCTTTCAGTCTTTCTTTCCTAGGTGTGCCTAATTTAAATGTTATTACAGGCTATATAGTAAATAATATAATCTACATAAAAAGTTGTAATGTTGTAAAGAAACTATTTATCCTTCACAGATCCCAAGTTACAGCATGTATCACACAAATGAGCTGCATTCACAATTGTGCTGGTTGTTCTTGGAATCAGTCAAGAAGCTTGACATCCTGGAGTAAAGACTACACTTCATAGAATGCAAATTAGCATTGTGCTTACACTCACCAGCAAGAAATGTTGTGACATTTTAGTCCTGAAGCCAAATGAATTGTTAAAGGGAACCTGCCACCGGCTTCATGCTGCCTGGACCTCGGGCAGTGTGAGCTCAGGTCAGGTCTGCACAGTGCCCCCATGTAAGTATTATTCCGAAGTGCTGCTGCGTTTCAGAATCAACACACTTTGAAGTTTGCCTGTTTGACCCGAGAATGGAGCTTACAAATCAAAGAGGCAGGCATGGCCAGTTTCTCCCCGCCCGCAGTATGAAGAGTGATAGCTCTCTCCCTGCTTATGAATAGGGAGAGACCTGTCAATCAGCATGCTGCAGATGGGAGAGAGGACAGCATGGCTTACCTCTTTGACTTGAGAGCTCCGTTCCTAATTCAAGCAGGCACACTTTAAAATGTGTTCATTCTGGAACAGAATAATACTTACATGGGGACACTGTGCAGATCTGCCCCTAGCTCATGCTGCCCACGGGGATGGCTTGATACGCATTGTGCCATGACAGCCCTGGCTGCCATAACACCTGCACGGTTTCCTCCGATCTCATCGCGGGTGGTCATATGAGACATCCAAGCATAGTTTGGGGGAATTAAATGCCGCTGTCAGAGTTGATGGTGGCATTTAAAGGGTTAAGAGTTTGAATGGCTGATCGGAGCTGTTGCCGCTGGGTGTTGGCTGTAAAAAAAACAGCTGGCACTTGCATTGTATGGAGGGAGATCACAGGCCGTCAAATGCGTATCGGCGGCCACTAAGGGGTTAATAGAGCTTACGTTACTTTCGCATATGTATCAAAGGATCCATTAAGAGCCTCCAATGCAGATCCGGCAAGAAATCTGAGATGAAATAGCACAGCACATGCCACTTGGATCTGGTGTGTGCTGGAACCAGTATTGTTCGGCTTTAAGGCCCCTGGCGCCAGTGTGAATGTGTCCTTAGTAAGCAATAACATTGTCCAAAGTGGCTACAATCAATATGTGGAGAAAGCAAGTGTCCCTTGTTATCAAAATAAATGCATACTTTTCATAATAAAGTCAACAAACAAATACAAAAATACAAAAGCTGTGATTTAAAACATAACTACTTTTATTGATATTAGTCACTGTTGTTATAGTTACTTTTCTCAGTTCTTTTCTCATGATCAAGAAAGGGATAAAACAGACATTTATGGACCACCGCACTATTGCAAACTGAACATGGTCCAAAGAGAAGGGATAGACATGGAGCTGTGTTTTTTTAACTTTTCCAAGACCCCAAATCTATTCAATTCTTTGTTATACTGAACAAAATTTTCAATGTATTCACTTCTGCAAAAGTGTCCCGTTTTCCTGATCAGACTAGGTGACTACAGGAAAGGAACTTCAACCTCATGAGGTCAAACATGGATAGCTTGCTTTGAACGTTTGGTCAGTCATACTTTGAACATTTGCTTTCACTGGCTGCCCTCTTCACTATGCCACCTATGAAACTAGGAAACACATTGGACTTCCTGTCCATCTGGCTGCTGAGCAGGAAAAGCTCAGCCTTTAGGTTGGCATAACTATGTGTGTTGGTATGTCTAGATACAGCAAAACAGAGGCAGTACAGTCTCAAAGAGCAACATTGTTTCCACCTGCATCTTACTTTGTATCATGAATTGTCTCATTTACATCCTGCTAGTCCTAGCCATCACTTTGTGTGTAATGTGTACTGAATTTAAAAATACAGTAGATAGCTTTTCTTATTCTAAGGCCGGCTATCCACGGGCGTAGCGCTATATAGCCGTCGATTTCCGGCACGGGAGTCGCCATGGGAGAACACTCTGTCACCGCGATTTTCCACATTGAACCTATCATTATCATAGGTTCATCTCGGAAAATTGCGGCAGTATTTTGCGATTTTTATACATGAGCGGAAAATTGTGGCGATTTTCTGCTCGTGTACATTGGGCTGCGCTTTCCATAGTTATCCTATGGAAAACATTCATTACATTACCTGCGTGCGGATTATCAGGTAACACAGTGAAATATCGCCCTGGACAGGAGGCCTTCTACTGTACATTGGTGGTAGAGACAAAGCTGTCAAATTCACAGGCATAACAATAGGTGGTACAGAGGTGGAAATCCTAAAAGGGCCCTGGTATCTGAGGGGACCTAATGTTATTTCCCATATAAGAAGACACCACTATTATAATAGCACTATCATGGCACATCATCGCTGCTCACCTGCTCCTGGGGTTGTGGTTGCTGCTGCACACCTGTGCTGCCAGCCCTAACTCTAGCCTCCACTACGCTCCTGTTCAGGCCTACAGGTACTATGCCTTGGCCAACTACAGCATCAGCAGCCACATATTATCAGGACTATCTATATTTAACGGCTTGGGGAGATAGCAGCAAAGTCAGTATCCCATATGCAGGGTTCCCCAGGTGCTGCCACCCTAGTTAGCCCAAAGTCAAACCTTTGTGCAGCAAGGCAGATTCATATCCGTCTGCCTGATAAGCATATAATATAATTAATGACTATGGTATTTGGAGGCCCTGGTACAGATTTTGCATTCGAGCCCAGGAACTTTAAGTTATGTCTCTGGTCAAATCTACTGGTCTAACCATGCTGAACACAGGGAATGTTAAAGTAGACCTCCAGAGATATGAAACCTAAACCACTATAGACCAGCACAACCCTCCAGCTTGTATTATAAGGGCAATACATACATGACATATCAATTATTTTTCCATAAGGTATGAAAGTTTTCCGCTGCTTTTGTACTATTACACGGACTTGCAAAACATTGATTGGAATGTTAAAATACTGCAGATCTCGCCATGGATTTTGGCGCAGAAACTCTGCCCAAATTGACACCGAAATTCCACTAAGTAAATGGGGCCAAAGGTTTTTATCAAACACACTATTAGTTAGAGAGAATGTTACAGTTATTGTAGCGGCTTTTGAGCCAAATTCAGAAGTGCATCCAGCAGAAAAAAGTAAAAGTATTTCCTGTTATATTTGTGCGGAATCTATTAAGGCCACCTGCACACGGCACGTCTGGATTCCGCGTGCGGATTTCCGCCATGGAAGACCTGCAATTGATCTTTTTCTGAAGCTTTTGGAAGCAAAAGTTAACGCCAGCGGTTTGGTTGGACCTCAAATCAAGAAAGTTATTGAGTGTCAAGAGCTTCCCAACCTCCTCAAAAAGCAGGAGAAAGAAGCATGGATCAGTTTTGTTAAAGTAGTTAAAGGATTCATTGGAAATCATAAAGCTGAAAACTATATTGAATTGGTTAAGACAAAATGGGCTGCAGGATGTTTTTAAAAGTACAAATTCTTGATTCTCATCTTGGTAGATTTAAAGAGAACATGTGTGCCTATCCAAGGGAGCAAGGAGCGCACTTTTCCCAAGACATCCTACAATTTGAACTTCGCTACCAGGGAAGCTACAATGAAAACATGGTGGGTGACTACATTTGGTGACTAATCCGTGAAAGCGATCTGACAGACCCTTTCAAATCTCGTAAAACTACATATGTCTAGCTTAGCAGCATTTTGGTTAAAATATATGGTTGGTTTGATATATATTGTTGTTTTTTTTTATTCTTCTATTACCTGAAACCAAAAAATTTGTAATTATCCTTAAAGGGGTTGTCCCGCGCCGAAACGGGTTTTTTTTTTTTTCAACCCCCCCCCCCGTTCGGCGCGAGACAACCCCGATGCAGGGACGTAAAGAAAGCTTACCGGAGCGCTTACCTTAATCCCCGCGCTCCGGTGACTTCAATACTTACCGGTGAAGATGGCCGCCGGAATCCTCTTCCTCCGTGGACCGCAGCTCTTCTGTGCGGTCCATTGCCGATTCCAGCCTCCTGATTGGCTGGAATCGGCACGTGACGGGGCGGAGCTACACGGAGCCGGCATTCTGCACGAGCGGCTCCATAGAAGACTGCAGAAGACCCGGACTGCGCAAGCGCGGCTAATTTGGCCATCGGAGGGCGAAAATTAGTCGGCTCCATGGGAACGAGGACGCTAGCAACGGAGCAGGTAAGTAAAAAACTTTTTATAACTTCTGTATGGCTCATAATTAATGCACAATGTATATTACAAAGTGCATTATTATGGCCATACAGAAGTGTATAGACCCACTTGCTGCCGCGGGACAACCCCTTTAATGCAAATATGCCATTTTTAACCTTCCAATGTGCAGAACGCAAAAACAAAGTTTTTGCAGTTTAATAAATGAATTCCATGATTTTATGATGGGACCAATTAGGAATTTACATTTATAACCCAGGAACAAAAATCATGTTACATCGCTGGGATGTCCAGGACAGCTAATAAGAATCAATGCACTAAAAGCGCTTCTTCTCACCAGCACTGGGCACGTTAGTTGATTGCTCTGAGAAAAAATAAAAATTGAAAAAAAAACACAGGGGAGCGCTATGCAATAACAAATATGTAACAGCAATATTTAGACACTGGTGCATTTGTTTTTATAATTCCAATTAAATCATTGTTAAAGAGACTCTGTCCCCTACCATTAGCTCTATAAGCTAAGCTTATGGGCTTACAGTAGGTGACCTGCTGAGTCCAGGGATGTAAGTATTATACTTACCTCCCCTGTTTTCCCAATGTGAGTGCAGGAAGCTGTGTTGAGCAGTGCATTAGGTAGTCTACCCACTGGCGTAACTCTAGGGGATGCAGGGGATGCAGTTGCACCCAGGCGCAGGAGCCTTAGGGGGCCCATAAGGCCTCTCTTCTCCATATAGGGAGCCCAATACTATGAATAAAGCATTATAGTTGGGGCCCTGTTACCGGTTTTAAATTGGGGACCAAGAGCTTCAAGTTATTCCTCTGAGTCTGCCCATTATAAAATTAGAACATGCGGACTACTTAGTGAGCCTTTCATTGCATTAAGCAGCGGTTTTCAGCGCGGAAAGGGGGGAAAAAAGGAGGGAGGTAAGTATAACACATCCCCAGGAATAAGTGGGTCACCTACTTTGAGCCCATAAGCTTAGCTTCTAAAGCTAAAATTGGCCAACTTCCTTTAACATGTTTTTATTTCTATTTGTCACAGCTTTCATAATTTATACTGTAAGGCCTAGTGCCCACGGCCGTGACAGGTTCCGCAAGCAGAATTCCGCAGCGGAGTCCGTCATGGCGCCCCCTTAGAGACCCCATACTCACCTCTGGATCCGCTGCCCAATGTTCCGCATCTCTTGCCGGCACGCATTACGCGCTGGCAGTGTCATGTGACACGCTGGCAGCGTCATATGACACACCCACAGCATCACATGACGTGCCGGCCGCGTCATATGACGCGGGCGTGGGTGGGTGGGGAAGCGTTTTCATGTTATCTACCGCTGTGCTACAGCAGAAGATAGCGTGACGAGCGGCTTCCATTGACTGCAATGGAAGCCGTCCACGCGTATGCCCGCGGCATGTTCTAGAACATGACGCGGGTGATTTCACGGGGCGGAATCCCATGGTGGAATTCCGCACCGTGAGCATTGCGCTATTAGGTTCAATAGAACCTAATAGCTGCGGGGCAACGCCGCAGAAATCCGCCCATGGGAATTAGGCCTAACTTTTTATTATAAATAATTTCACTAACAAGTCTATACAATGTATATGGAAAAGAAATACCCTTACCAAAAAGAGGCGTTTGTCTAAAATCTTTCCCAAAGCTACAATAAAGACTTTTGTAAAGTCAATTAAGGGTCATGGTAGGAAGAAATGAAAAAGCACAGCAGCCTTTACATGAGTCTGTAGCCCTTGGCAGCAGTAGTCGTGTTCAGAGCCCTGTTAGTCAAATGACAAAAACATATGAAAAAAAATCAGAACACAAGCAAAAAAAATATTGCTGAATTACTGGAGAAATGTGGCTCTTATATAATGAGAGTGCTAGTATTTAAATAGGAAAATAGACCACTGGCTCCTGTCAAATGTATTACATATAATCTCTGAATGTTTCATTTACAGAGCTCATCCTTAGGGCGCCCACCCACTGGCGATTTGCGTTTCTCTGCGTTTTGCGTTTTTTCTCAAGTGCAATTAGAATTGAATGTACTCCCACCCACTGGCGTTTTGCGTTGCGTTGCGTGGCGTTTTTTAACATAGGAACTGTCAGTTGCATATGTGTCCTTATTTTTCTCCTAATGCGCCCATGATAGTCAATGGAAATTAATGGAAACGCCGCGAAAACGCCGCGAAAACGCGGCAAAAAACGCCGCGAAAAACGCGGCGTTTTTCACGCACGGAAATCGCAAACGCCAGTGGGTGGGCGCCCTTAGGCCGGTCTCACCCAGGCACTGGCATAACTATAGGGAATGCGGTTGCACCCGGGCCCTTAGGAATAAAGCATTGTAGTTGAGGGCCCTGTTACAGCTTTTGCATTGGGGCCCCGGAGCTTCAAGTTACGCCTCAGTGTTAAGGGGTTAACAGAAGTTTGAGGGACCCAAACTAAACCTTTTAAACAAGGCCCATGAGCCCTTAGCTACGCCCCTGCACACAGGCGTACTGTTATTGTGTGCAATTCTTCCGTGCGCGACACGTGATGCCGATGACCCATTATTTTGTAATGGGCCACTCACACCTGCATTTTTTTCTTCCACGTATTACTCGTGCAAAAAAAATCACAGCATGTTCTATCCTGGTGGATATTACGCGCGCATACATGCAAAGATGGTGCATGGGGATTGACGTCATACAGCAAGTACACAAGACAGGTTTGCCCTATGAAACTAAGCCTCATTTTTAAAATCCAACATGTTTCACTTTAACCCCTTAGTGAGCAGCCCATAGTGTTTTTACAATCCTAGTAAAGTGGGCTTTAGTCCCTAAGGACTTAGAAATATGCTTCGTGCAGGGATTAAAGCCACGTGGGCTATGGACGTGACACCTCCATGCTGTCGGTGCCCGGTGGTAGCTGACAACATGCAGCTGTCACCCTGGGCTGCGGGAAGTTCCTCCTGGCAGTGCGATTGGCGCTATCTTATGGATAGCGCCGATCGCATTAAAGTGGAAAAAAAGTTTTAAAAAAGTTAAAGATTCAGCTGCCCTCATGGATCAGATCCAGGTAGCCAGGAGGCAGGAGAGGTGTGAAAACCGAGCCGATATACGGTCGTCTGAATCCACCCTAAGTGTAAACTTGGTATTGCCGGAATTGTGCTGACCAGAGAATAATGTTATCACACTATTTATTTTCCACACTGAACGCCGTAAAAATGAAATCCAAAAACAAGTGGCAGAATTTCTTTTTTCCCTCCCAAAACCCTCTAAAAAATTAATAAAGGTTATACAATACATTATATGTGCCAAAAAGTGATGCCATTAAAAAATACAACTTTTTAAAGCTAGCACTCCTGGAATGCGATGATGAAAAAAAAAGAAAAATGAGTTAATCATTAAGGTACAAGCAGGCTTTGTCAAAAAGGGGTTACGGACTCAGGCTAGTATGCGTGTGTTTTTGTTTCTGAATTCATAGAACCTGTTGCGGCAGGCCCGAAGGGCACTTGGGGGGTGGATGCCTAATATAGCTGGAGGTGGTTGTAGATTGGTGGACAGAATTAGGGAGCAATCCCTGACCTTTTAGGACAGAGGATGAGAGTGTACACAAACCCCATAGGCAGCAGACAGGGAGCAAGCAGAGGAAGTGCAGCATGGAGTGGACAGAGCAAGACACACAAGACATGGGGAACGGCGGAGTCTGACTGCAGCTGCAGTGACAGGTGAGTCGCAAGAAAGCCTATTGCCAATGTGAAGCTGGCCTGATACATTCACAGGTGATATAAACATTCAATTGCATGTACTAACTTTGTATCATTAGAATATTTTAATAGCCAAATACATTCAAAAAGTTGACCTGTCAACACATGCAGTTATTTCTAAAAAGGAACAATAAGCATAGTATACGACATAGACAGGATTAAAGGCACACTTCCCATATACTTGGTTGCACAACCTTTGGCAGCAGTGACAGCCTCTAAACATTTTTGTAGCCAACTGTGATCTTCCTGTACCTGTCTGCTGGTAGTTTCCTCCACTGCAATTCTCTTAAACTCTTAAATGTTGGCTGTGTTCCTTTTCCCATAAGCATATTTATGCTTTCCCCAAAGATTTTCAATTGGACTAAGATCAGGACTCATTGCTGGCCTGTTTAAACCACTCCCTTCTCGCTGCAGTCCTTCTTTGTTCTCAATTTCATTTTTTCTTCTCACTTTCAAAAATTACAACTTTTTAAATTCACAAAGCGACATAGTTACATGGTGTTTTTTGCAGAGCAAGTTGTATTTTTCAATGGCACCATTTAACATATAATGTATTGGAGAACGTTTAAAAAGTTCTAAATGGGATGAAATGGAAAAATGTGCAATTTTGACAATTTTCAAGGTTTGTTTTTACAGCGTTCACAGTGTAGTAAAAATGATATATTATGGGAATAATAACAATGTTTTAATAAACTGGAATTTTATGCAGCAATTCCAGTTCCTTTCAAATTTTTTTTTTTTTTTGACAGTGACTCGGAAAAGGGTTTTTAAGCTTTTAATACTTTTTAAACTTAGTTTAAAAAAACTGTTATCCTTTTTTCTTTTTTATCATTCCTGTAGGGAAATTGAGCTTGTGATAATTTTATTGCATGTACAATATACTGCAACACTTTAATAGTACAGAATATCGTACATTCATTGGTACTGTAAAGGCAGGGCTTAATAGGGAAAGATCCAGGACAGAGCTGGGGGCTTTCACAAAGCCCAGGCTGTCATGGCAAACAAAAAGGGAAAGGGCCATTTTGGAGATGGATGGGGCACCTTCCTTCTGTCAGGCTTGTTGGCTTCTTCAGCTGGGTGTCAGCTTTACCCTTATAGAGTGGGCTTTATACACTAATACCCGACTTCGACCATACATGTATGACAGAAGTTTTGAAGGGAATGACAATTAACCTGCAGTATGTGCCACAGTAGACCACCGCCAATGAATGGCAGAGCGCTGCCTGCGATTGGCTGAGTGCTGTGACCAATCACAGGCAGTGCTCAGCTTTCATTCAATGATGGCTGGGCGCTGCCTCTGATTGGTCACAGTGCTCAGCCAATCAGAGACAACGCTTTCTGGAGGCGGGGATTTTTAAATCCCCGGCCTCCAGAAGATGATTGCCGGGGATGGGGAGAAGAGCCGGACTTACTTTTTTTTCAGCTAGGGATGATTTTCAGGGAAGGACTTTTCCCCTTTTTTTTCCCCCGAAAATCAACGCTGCAGGGGTTGCTTGCAACCCACTGCTTTCAATGGGGCATCAGCAGCACCGGTATAGCATCCCGATCCCTGCGGGGATGAAGGAATCCCCTACCATAGCTGATATACTCCCTATATTTTTAATGGGGCTGGCGCTGCTGCTGCCAGCCTTACTGAGAGCCATGGGCGATATCGCAGATTTTTCTTAGCACTGCAAGGGTTAAATGAAGACATTGCAAATTAGAATTAAACAATTGAAAATCATTAGTTTCAGTATCATGTGTTTTCACTCGCTCTCACATTGCAAGAAAGCTTATTGCCAGTGTGAAGGCAGCCTTAATTATGTCACTGGTCATCTAGGGTAGCAGATAATACCAATACAGCATAAACAATGTGGAAATAAAGACTAATGCATATAGAAAAATAATAGAGAACAGGGATAATAGGCAGACAGTCAGGGCTCTTTCACACGGGCGTCGTTTTCACGCAGAATAGGTGAGTGAAAAAATTGCTTCTATTAGAACCAATGGTTTCCTCTAGAAAGGAAGGAATGAAGGAATTTTAGACGAGCAAAAAACTTGCACCTTAAAAAGATAGGACATGTGACTGCAATGCTCGCATCTAAGGTCCTGCTGCATGGAAAGATAGAACTTGACCTACACCCAAAAGGACATTTTAAATGTCCCACTATAAACTCCTGTTAGTCCCCGTGGGGATGAAGGGAAGCCCCACACCATTTGGAGGCAGGCTTTCCTCGGCTGATCTGCAGTGGAAAGTCAGCTGCGGACATTCTGCTGGAAATCAGCTCTGTGTGGTCCTAGACATATGCTGTTCAGTCCTCATTTTATCGAAGAGTAATTAACATCACAGGAGAGAAAATAATAGTCACCAAGGACAGAAATATCACTCCACACAATCTCACACCTCCTGAGATTTTCCCATGAAATGGACTTCCAGAGAGATTCAAATTCTGGGAGTTACACAATTATACTCTGCAGGGAGCAGCATTAAAGGCATGTTCCCATCTTGGTCAAACATGAACGAGATGAAAAGACCACAGGTTACGAGGTGGCCCAATGGTCAGAGTGATGGAAACAGCCAAGCTAAGCTGTTTTTGTAATTCCTATATAAGTCAACGGGAGTTATACAAACAGCATTATGCTGTTTTTGCAGTTCCTGAATTAGGCCTCCTGCACACTGGTGGATTTGCATTGCAAAATCCAAAGCGGGATTCCGCCTCGGGATTCTGCAGCAAATCCAGCCCATAGCATGCTATGAGAATACACAATTTCCTGCCTATGATCGGAAACTGATTGCGATTTTCCACTCGCGGGGGAGAAATTGCAGCATGCTGCGATTTTGTGCGGGCTAACCCTCCCCCCTCCTCTCTCATCAACCCTGCAAGGATGAGTCATGGGCAATTCAGGCTAAGTCTATTTCGAAACTGCCTTATGATTAAGAGGATAAGATGGTTCTGTTCCGGTTCCCAAAAAAAAGAGTGTAGAAACTAAGTGAAGAACAAAGAGTAAACGGCAAGAGAATATTGAAAGACTTGATGTTTGCTCATGTGATATGCTACCTTTCATGCAAGTGGTCATGTGTGACCAATATGCAGAATGATGCTTTTCATGTATATTATGCACATGTTCTTATATTTCATTGTTTTATTTAAAAACAAAGAGAATGAGAACCATAAAAATCCACTTGAGGGCAGCAGAGTACAGAAGAATAATTCACAACCACCAGAATACCAGTTATAATCCACCTAAGCAGAGTGGGCTCCAGGTTCAGGTTGGCCATTAGGTGACAGTAATAGAGGGCCCCCTTATGTATCAACCTCTTTCACCCAGTCATTATACTATATCAGTAATGGTGACAATGGGGTTTTCATCACTGTTTTTGCAGCATGTCTTTTGCATGTGTTTTTTGTGGGAAGGTCAAATACATGTTCCTGCCATTTTTACCATGGGTTGCTAAAACCCCTACCATGTGCTAAGGTGCCCAAAACAGAGAGCGGCAGAGAGGCAACGAAGTTTGTAATTTAACCATTTTCCTGACAGACACGTGGACCCTGTACTTGTTCAGATGGAAAGAAGAATTCTTTAGCTGTTGCCTTCTGACATTCATTGATATAACGTAACTTCTTTTTCATTTTTGCATCATCATAAGCCTTATAAAGTCTTGCTGTCATTTCTATGTGAGCTTCAGAAACAGTGTATTGCAATCTGCTCAGCTGTTCGTATACTTCCGGCACCCTGGCCACAGAGTACACTAAAATTGTGTGATTGTACACCACTGATATTCTTTCTGCCTCCTAAGGGCTCATTTACACAGAAAGATGATCGCTAAAAAATCACTCAATCGGCAATTTGAGTGACAGTTTTGAGCAATCACTTTGCATAAGTTCTTAAGCAGCTAATTAGTTTATTAACATGTTAATGAAGGCGCATGCTGTATGCAGAATACAGCGGGAGCACTGTCATTTGCGTATAGTTCTCCCATACCCCGAGACCAGATGACAGGCGTGGCGGGGGAGTAGGTGCTCTTCTCTCCCCAAATTGTACCTACCAGGTCATCCCCCCTGTACCCTCACTCACTTTTCCATCATTTGAGGTACATACGTTACGGCTTTTCCGCCCGCTATCCATGCGAGTAGCAGTTATCTACCGCCCCTCAGGTGCTCCTCGCCCGTTTTTGGACCACTTTGCCGCCTGGCTCCCCCATTTCCTATCCTGCCAAATCCCAACCCTCATCTTAGGCGATTTTAACATCCCCACTAATGACCCCAACTCCCCATCTGCCTCTCAGCTTCTTTCGTTCACCTCCTCCCTTGGTCTCTCTCAACTCACAGCCTCTCCCACTCACAGGGATGGCAATACTTTGGATCTGGTCTTCCTCCGACTCTGCTCTGCTTCCAACTTTACTAACTCCCCCCTCCCACTCTCGGATCATAACCTCCTATCTTTCTCTGTCACGCTCCCTAACATCTCTCCACACCCACCTACCTACCGTACCTACAGGAACTTTGAGGCCATTCACACCGAAGACTTTGCCGAATCCCTACAGTCCTCTCTGTCCCCTATCTCTCTCCTCGCCTGCCCCAAACAGGCTGCTGATCACTACAACACCGCTCTCAAACATGCCCTGGATGAAGCGGCTCCCCCCAGGATCCAAGCCATCCAATGTAGAACGCGCCAACCCTGGCTCACGCCTCAAACGCGCTTTATCCGGCGGTACTCTAGAAGTGCTGAACGGCTGTGGAGGAAGTCGCAAACATCCGCAGACTTTCTCCACTACAAATTCATGCTCAGAACCTACAACCTCTCCCTCCACCATGCCCAACAAGTCTACTTCACCTCTCTCGTCTCCTCATTATCGCACAACCCTAAACGACTCTTTGATACTTTTCACTCCCTTCTTAGCCCTAAACCGCAGCCCCCTGTGACGGATCTCAGTGCCAAAGAGTTGGCTGCCTATTTCAAAAAGAAAATTGATGACATCAGTCAAGAAATAATTTCCCAATCCCAGACTAGCCCTGACCCTAGTCTTGTCAGCACTGCATCTAGCTCCTGCTCACTGTCTGTACTCAGACCAGCGACAGAGGAAGAAGTCTCCAAACTGCTCTTCTCTGCTCGCCCCACCACCTGCGCTAGCGACCCTCTCCCCTCACACCTCCTCCGATCCCTCTCCCCAGTGGTCATCTCCCATCTCACCACTATATTCAACCTCTCTCTGACCTCTGGCATCTTTCCCTCTTCTTTCAAACACGCCATCATATCCCCACTGCTAAAGAAACCGACTCTTGACGCGACTGACGTTGCCAATTACCAACCCATCTCAAACCTCCCCTTCATCTCCAAACTACTAGAAAGGCTGGTTTACTCCCGCCTTGTAAGCTATCTATCAGAGAACTCTCTCCTCGACCCCCTACAGTCTGGCCTCCGACCCCAACACTCGACAGAAACTGCCCTTACAAGGGTATCAAACCACATACTGACAGCCAAATCGAGGGGTGACTACTCCCTACTGATCCTCCTCGACCTCTCCGCAGCATTTGACACTGTTGACCACAAACTCCTCCTCAGTATGCTTCGCTCCATCGGCCTAAAGGACACTGCTCTCTCTTGGTTCTCCTCCTACCTATCTGACCGCTCTTTCAGTGTCTCCTTTGCTGGCTCTACCTCTCCTACTCTTCCCCTTGCTGTTGGGGTCCCCCAAGGCTCAGTCCTTGGCCCCCTCCTTTTCTCTATCTACACAGCCCCTATTGGACAAACCATCAGGAGCTTTGGCCTCCAATACCACCTCTATGCTGATGACACCCAACTATACATCTCTTCCCGTGACATCTCTGCACCTTTCCTCCAAAACATCACCGACTGTCTGTCCGCTGTCTCTAACACTATGTCCTCTCTCTACCTAAAACTAAACCTCTCTAAAACTGACTTACTGGTGTTTCCTCCTTCCACTAACCGACCTCATTCTGTCATCTCCATCTCAGTGTGTGGCACACCATAGCTCCCAAACAACATGCCCGCTGCCTTGGGGTCATATTCGACTCCGATCTCTCATTTACCCCCTACATCCAATCTGTTGCCCGAACCTGTCAGCTGCACCTCAAGAACATCGCAAGAATCCGCTCTTCTCTCACCATAGACTTGCTGAAAACGCTTATTGTTGCCCTCATCCACTCACGGCTCGATTATTGCAACTCGTTGCCGATCGGCCTCTCCTGCACCAGACTCTACCCTCTACCCGGGCTCTCCGCTCGGCAAACGAAACTAGACTGCACACCCCTCTAATTCGAACTTCTCACTCCCGCCTCCAAGACTTCTCCAGAGCAGCACCAGTCCTCTGGAACGCACTACCAAAGGATACCTGGGCAATCCAGGACTCGAAAAACTTCAGGCGTGCTCTAAAAACGCACCTCTTCAGGGAGGTATACCGCATTCTCTAAACAAACTCCTCTATACGCTGCCTGATAACATGCTCCCTGACCTACCGACTGCAGTCCCTGCTAGCCGTCATAAAGCGCTCCTGTAGTCATACTGATTCTGCTGTCGCATAGCTAAATGTCTGATCATTGTCTGTATATAGCATCCCTCACCCTCCACCGCGCGATACTGTGCACACCTCCAGCCATTTTACCTTCTGTATCACCCCATTACTTGTAGTATGTAAGCTCGTTGGAGCAGGACCCTCACCCCTATTGTTTCCACCAACTGATTATGATTGTAACCGTGGTTCTGTAATTTTTTGTACTTTTGTCTTTCTGTATTCCCCCTGTCTATGTAAGCGCTGCGGAATATGTTGGCGCTATACAAATAAAGATTATTATTATTATAGCTGCTTTGTTCTCAGAGATATCAGCTGGTATCCCGCTAAGGTGATATCTCTGAGAACAGCAGGAGCACTGACCACTGCTTTGTTCTCAGAGCTATCACTGAGAGCTCCGTGTGAGGTACCATCTGAAAGAATATTATCAGCGGTACCTGTTGAGAACTTAGCGCGCGGCGCTGATAAGAGTCATCGCTGTCTTTTAGCTTGCTAAAAGTTAGCGATAAACGAATAGTGCACGATAGTCGCACGTTTAGACACAACCATTATCGAACAAAAGACGGCTACCTGAACATCCTAGCATTACATTCAGAAGGGGAGCGAGTTGTGGCAATTTATTAGTCAAGAGCCACTTTGCGTCTGAGTATTCTGACATGAATAAAATACAATGTAATGTCCAGACTGGATGTTCACATCTTTTGCCCCATGTTGATTTGACCAACATCTTTGTGAACCCTATTGATGGCAAAAGATACCATACTAAACAGCCCAAAAATTGTTGTAGCAAGGGCATTATTTATATTGCCTACTGTAGCTGCCTGCAAATCTACGTTGGAAAAATTATCCAAGAAATGCCAGGACATCTTAGCACTCTCCGGACTAAAACAAATACATCAGTGGCTCGCTATATTAATAGAATCCATGGTGGTGACCTTTATTGCTTGAGATTCATAGGCCTCAGTCAGATTCGATTGGGACCTTTTAGTGGTAATTTGGATCTCAGATTGAAATGTGAGGAATCTATATGGATATTTATGTTGAATTCCATGAGCCTATAGCTAGTCAAAGTGTCCTCACTCCAGGGAGAAAGAGAGTCAGCCACCATGCTGAAATACAGGGAACAGTGTCAGGCATCACCCACCTGACACACACATCAGACATCTCGAGGTCGCACCTGTATAGGGATAGGGAGAAACCTGCAGGAGCATGCACCTGCACTGTCAATGTACCATGCAATACTTGATACATGCACCCCACAACGCAAGGAGTAGAGGGACAGCAGGTGTCCAGACCGTCCTCAGGGAAGGTGGGAGAGACACTTCAGACAAGCATATCATAACACCAGATCTGAGTGGGTTTACAACAGAGTCACTAAAATGACCAGCATCTACTACCAAGAGATGCTGTTTTTTTATATGCAGTAGACCAGAGGGGATTGGCTGGAGAAACACCACATCCAGCCAGCTCAATTATCCCTCACCTGTGAAGCTGTGCTCATGGAAACCTGTAGAATCACAGGTCTCAGATGCACAACCTAACAGATGGCCTGTGCTGGGGATAGAGAGACCCAAAGCACAGAAGAAACACTGCTTAGGAGAAGACTCTGACATTTTGTAACTTTTATTTAAAATTGTAAAAAGCATTATATGTAGGGATGAGCGAGTATACTCGCTAAGGCACTACTCGCTCGAGTAATGTGCCTTAGCCGAGTATCTCCCCGCTCGTCCCGAAAGATTCGGGGGCCGGCGCGGGGCGGGGAGCTGTGGGGGAGAGCAGGGAGGAACGGAGGGGAGATCTCTCTCTCCCTCTCTCCCGCCCGCTCTCCCCTGCTCCCCGCCGCAACTCACCTGTCAGCTGCGGTGGCCCCCGAATCTTTAGGGACGAGCAGGGAGATACTCGGCTAAGGCACATTACTGGAGCGAGTAGTGCCTTAGCGAGTATACTCGCTCATCCCTAATTATATGTTATTCTTCAATACAGCAATTTCCTAAATAAATGCTAACGTATTTAATTGAATGTGACATATACTCCTTTCATTTTTTTTTTACTCCTGTTCCCTAAACCATCCCAAAATGAAACTTACACCAAGGAGAGATTGGATTTACCTGTGTTACATACTTTATTTTAAAAAAATGAACACACACTTTTTTAGATATTCAAGGTAAAAGTTTACATCACGTAATCTTGAAATAAAGAATGTAAGGCCCAATGTCCACAGGCAGATCTGAATTGTGGAATCCGCGCGGGGCACTTTCCTTCATATGAGCGTATGCACTAAACACTCGTGTAAGCGCTGAGCATCTGTGCCATGAATAATGCACTTTTGCACACAATTGTGCTCATACTATACTTTTTGCGCTCACAGGGCCAGGTCACATGGGCGCAAGACAAACTTTGTGCCGTGATTTTAAAGGCTATTTAGCTGATGAGTTCCAGATGTGTTCTTCTGGTGGAATTATGTAGCGTATTGCGTGGGTATTGAATGTGCATTTGCGCATCTCCCATAGACTTCTATGGGGACCTTTGGTGTGCAAAAATAGGGCATGCTGGGTTTTTTTTGTACATGGGAAATGTGCGTGCAAAAAAGGCTGGTGAGAATGAACCCATTGAAATCAATAGTTTCTATTCTTTGCGTCTACGGTTGTGTGAAGCCGCCTTTATAAATCAGTCCAGCCAAGGTTGAACCTGACTGCGCTCTGAGGTTCTCATATCTGAACAGCAGGGGCGTAACTATAGAGGGTGCAGGGGATGTGGTTGCACCCGGGCCCAGAAGCCTTAGGGGGCCCATAAGGCCTCTCTTCTCCATATAGGGAGCCCAGTACTATGAATAAAGCATTATAGTTGGGGGCCCTGTTACAGGTTTTGCATTGGGGCCCAGAAGCTTCAAGTTATGTCTCTGTGCAGCATGGTTAAGGTATGGGTACAGGTACAGATACAAAAAGAGGGGGGCCCAGCTCACGTTTTGCATCAGGGCCCCTGAGCCTTTAGTTACGCCCCTGCTGAACAGAATATCATGTGAGTCAGGTGACCTGACTTATTCAGAATGAATAATTAGAAGCAAAGTTATGAATTCCATTTGGTTGACCAGGTAAGTATAAATTTTACATTCGTCTTATGCTTGCAGTCCCGCTGTATGAATTTCATGTGACACTGAGGCCTAAAATTTTACATCTGTAAATTACTCTACATCTGCAATCATCCTACCAAATTTCATGAAAATGTGAGATAGTCGGGTTGGGACCTGTGATGACTTGGCATTGAATGGCCCATCAGACATCACACCAGCAAACTTTTTCCTGTGGGGTCACTTAAGGCCTCTTTCACACGATATCGCAGCACAAAAATGGCAGCAATATCGCAGCTGTGTTCCCTCAATTTCTGTGCGATATCGCGATTTAGCTTGGGCAAATTTTGCAGCACTCTTTTGCTGGGGATTTTCGAGGGGCTTAAAATCTAAACCCTACCCCCAAAATAAGCCCTAGCTGCCAATCAGTGACATCACATTGAATGGCTGAGCTACATTGATTGGCTAAGCCGCAGCGCTCGAGAACCAATCACAGCCAGTGCTTCCTGGAGGCGGGATTTATGTACCCTCTAACCAAGAAGCAGCAGCTGAAGACTACAAACAAGTACGGCGGAGCAGACAGCGCCTGTTAGTTAATGTTTTTTTTTTTTAATGCAGCAGGGGCTTATTTTAGGAACAAACAGTAGGACTTCCTACTGTTAAAGTTGCATCGCACCGCACAAAAACCACGATTTCGTGCAATGCGATGAAGCACAAAGGAAGGGTCCATAGGGAAACATGGGCTACAAAACATCACAAATTGCGGCAATATTCAGCAGGCCGCAATTGTTTTCTCTCGCAATTTAGCAGCCCACAAAACATCAGTAATGTGAAGGAACCCAATAGAAAGCATGGGCTTCACATACTTGCAATTTGTAGCACTGTCACATTTCGAGAAAATCGTCGCGGTTGGGGAATCCCTTTTTGGATGTGGCTGGGGAATCCCTTTTCGAACGCGGCTGGGGAACCCCTTTTGAGACGCGGCTGGGGAACCCCTTTTCGGACACGGCTGGGGAACCCCTTTTCGGACGCGGCTGGGGAATCCCTTTTCGGACGCGGCTGGGGAATCCCTTTTCGGACGCGGCTGGGGAATCCCTTTTCGGATGCGGCTGGGGAATCGCTTTTTGGACGCGGCTGGGGAATCCCTTTTCAGACGCGGCTGGGGAATCATTTTTCGAACTCGGATGGGGAATCCCTTCAGACGCGGCTGGGAAAGAAGTCATTCCCCGAAGTGATGTGAGGCTGTTTTCACATAAAAACGCCTCGCATCCACCGGGCTTTCACATGGTTGAAAGTGCGTTATTGGGTTGTGAATCAAGACCCGATATGTCCCTCGCCAGTGTGAAGGAGGGCTTAGGCTACATTCACATGGAAGAGTGTGATATCAGACCGAGAAACTCAACCCAATATTGTGCCTGCCAATGTGTGTTTTATATGTGGATGCAAGGTGTTTTTCAATCAAAAAAACTTCTGTGAAAGTACGATCTTCAGGCGCGTTTCACATACGCTAGAAGATTGCAAGTGTTTCCCATTGATTTCAATGGGAAACATCACATTGCATGACATGTGAGTGCCTTGAGATGTCTTTAACCCCTTTCCGCTATAGGACGTACAGTTACGTCCTGCAGGGTTGGGGTATATATGAAGGGAGATCACAGGACGACCTCCCTTCATACAGCATGGGCACTGGCTGCTTATTATAGCCGACACCCGGCGGCAACAGCACCGATAAGCCGTGCGGCTGAGCAGAGCTATTAACCATTTAAATACTCAGAATTGACAGCGGCATTTAAGTCCCCCGAACAATGTTTGGGGGTCCCAGATGGCCCCCCATGATGAGATTGCAGGAAGCCGTGCAATGTCATGGCAGCCAGGGACCTTCTGAAAGGCCCCAGGGTTGTCTTGGCAGAATGCCTATCAAGCCATCCCCGTGGGGCAGCTTGATAGACTGCATGCCCCATCGCAGTATGATGTAATGATATGGCATTACATCATACTGCAGAGGTGATCAAAGCAAAAACAGTAAAAACGAGAACAATAAAGTTTTACTAATTGTTGAGAAAAAACAAATAAAAGGAAACAAAATCTTTATTTACAATAAAAGAATCTAAATTATAAAACAATATATATTTAACCCGCAAAAAAATGCAATAAAAAGCAATTAAAAAGTTGCATGTATTCCAAAATGGTACTAACGCAAACTACAGGGCGTCCCGAAAAAAATGAGTCCTCGCACAACTATGTTGACGGAAAAATAAAAAAGGTATTGCACGCAGAAGATGGCGGCAAAAAAGAATAAAAATATAAATGTCTTTAAAAAATAATAAAAGTAGTACAGTAAAAAAAACTATACAAGTTTGGTATCATAGTAATCATACTGACCCACAGAATAAAGTTATCATGTCATTTTTATTACAGTTCGTGCGTCATAGAAACAAGATGCACCAAAAGATGGTGGAATGTCGTTTTTTTTTTCATTTTAGAATTTTTTTTACAGTTTTTCCGTATATTGTATGATACATTAAATAGTACTATTGAAAGATACAACTCGTTCCGCAAAAAAAAAAAAAACAAGCCCTCATACAGCGATGTCCTTGGATAAATAAACAAGTTATGATTTTTTAAAAGGGGGGAGGAAAAAATGAAGATGGAAAAAAAAAGGGTCCACGTCATTAAAGGGGTTGTCCCGCGCCGAAACGGGTTTTTTTTTTTCAATAGGCCCCCCGTTCGGCGCGAGACAAACCCGATGCATTTGTTAAAAAAAAAAACCGTTTAGTACTTACCCGAATCCCCGCACTGCGGCGACTTCTTACTTACCTTACTAAGATGGCCGCCGGGATCTTCACCCACGATGTACCGCGGGTCTTCTCCCATGGTGCACCGTGGGCTCTGTGCGGTCCATTGCCGATTCCAGCCTCCTGATTGGCTGGAATCGGCACACATGACGGGGTGGAGCTACGAGGACCAGCTCTCCGGCACGAGCGGCCCCATTTACCAGGGAGAAGACCGGACTGCGCAAGCGCGTCTAATCGGGCGATTAGACGCTGAAATTAGACGCCACCATGGAGACGAGGACGCTAGCAACGGAACAGGTAAGTGAATAACTTCTGTATGGCTCATAATTAATGCACAATGTACATTACAAAGTGCATTAATATGGCCATACAGAAGTGCTTAACCCCTTTAAGGGGTTAAAGATCCCATTGAAAACAATGGGTGAGGCGTTCCGATAGAACATGCTCTGATTTCTAACCTTGCAGCATCACTGTTAGGGCAAAAAAATATAAAAAATTGCTCATGTATAGGACTCCATTCAAAAGAATGTAGTTCATATGTCTCACAACGCATAAAACTGGCGTGAGATTCTCTCTCGTGCGCACGGAGCCTCAGTACGTATTAGGCCTTCTTCACAAGACTGTGTTGGTACAGAGTATTCTGCAGCGGGTAAGCTGTACCACTCTGCCGTAGGCTCCCATGTTGCCAATCATACATATTGAGTGATATCAGCCTGCAATAAACATCGCATGTTCTATCTTGGCGCGCATGCCGCTCACATACACGCTAAGATAGTGAATAAGGTACGCAATGTCACTGTGTACTTTCTGTATGCTGTGCGATTATCACATGCAGGTGGCACACAGCGAATTACACTCAGGCCTCCTGCACACGGATGGGTCGGATCCCGCAGTGGAATCTGACCCTGTGCCGACCTGTCCGCAGTCTTTCTTTATCTGCGCTGCGTATGGACAGACTGTACAGATAATGGTGCGCTGTTGCTAGGCGATGACGCGGATCTGCGACCTTTACGCAGTGATGATTATGGAAGGGCTGCAGGTCGCATCGACTTCAATAGAAGCCGTCCGCGTGGATTTCGCCTAGATCCCAATTGATTTTCGCTAGTGTGCAGGGAGAAAAAAAAAATCGCTTATCTGTAGCATGCTATGGGCGGTATCTGCTGGGGAATCCGGAGGTGGGTAGCCGATCTGGATTCAGCAATGCAAATCTGGCCATGTGCAGAGATATCAGCGTCCCTAACACTAGTATTGCTACATTACTGAAGCAGCCGGTACAAGGAGTAGCAGGACGTACTGCAGTTGGTGCCATCTTTGCACCCTGGCTGTATGCTGCTCAGCTAGTCAGAGGCAGCCGCAATGAGCTGCAGCTTCTATGGCCCCGGACGTCACACACAGCGCTGTTTAGGGGAACAGACACACTAATGAAAAAACGCACATTATTATTTTCCTTGTTGCAGCAGTTGAGCTCTCAGCAGTCAGGCGCCCCCTAGCTGCGGCAACAAGAATGCAGTAACATCTCACTACTACTGCGTCTATGTAGTGCACGTGACACAAAAACAGCAGAGCAGCCTCGTACGCAGCACTTCCGCACCCGCTACTAATGGCGGCGCCCAGCTGCTCCTGCTGAGCCGATTGGCTGCTGGTTGCCCGGGTGACGACAGGGGGCGGGGCCAGTAACCGGGGAGCTGTTGTGGCTGCAGTAAGTAACGGAAGAGCGGCAGTGCGGTTATATAACGGCCGCTCAGGTGAGTCGCGGGACGGTTTCTGCTTACAGGCTCCAGTACGGCCCGGCGCTCTCCCGGAGCCGGCCCAATGTAACAAGGACTATCCTGCGGCCAGAGAGCGGCCCATAACCTGCGGCACTTACTGGGAAGCTGACCCGCCGCACTAAGTGATGAACTATCATGGGATGCTACCGGGAGCCGGGGATGGATCCTCTATCCCCACCCGCGGTCCAGCGCTGTCGGTCTCTGAAGATCACAGGGTGCTGTAAGATCTGCCTCTTCTCAGAGTCCCGAACGCCCTTCTATACGAGTCTATGGGACTCTGAGAAGAGGCAGATCTTACAGCACCCTGTGATCTTCAGAGGCCGACAGCGGGTGGGGGATAGAGAATCCATCCCCGGCTCCCGGTAGCATCCCATAATAGTTCATCACTTAGTGTATGTAGCATCCCATAATAGTACATCTATAGTGTTAGCTGGAGTGCCCACATAAGGGCTCATTCACACCAGCGCTGGGGGATTCTGTGTTCATTCTCCATTAAAGAGTTCTGCTATAAACAAAAATGCTATACTTACCTACTCCTCCACCATCAGTCTTCTTACTGCATCTTCTTCCCTCTGATCTTCTGTCTCTTGCAGTCCCCCAGGTCACCTGACCTCCAGCTGGCCTACTTCCGGTGACGAAGCGTCCATTCACAGGCAGTCTCATTCCAGTAGGGCAGTGTACCCGGTCACTAGTGATGTAGCGTTCACAGCCTAGCAGGGAGTGCCGAGCTACTGCAGAGACTGCATGTTCAGTATCTCTATGCAATAGTATGTGAACTCTGGTGGTGAGACAGCGCACAAGCTCAGTCTAGGCAATAGATCGGCATTTCTTCCTAGGCAGTGTACCCGGTCACTAGTGATGTAGCATTCACAGCCTAGCAGGGAGTGCCGAGCTACTGCAGAGACTGCATGTTCAGTATCTCTCTGCAATAGTATGTGAACTCTGGCGGTGAGACAGCGCACAAGCTCAGTCTAGGCAATAGATCGGCATTCCTTCCTAGGCAGTGAACGCTATATCGCTAGTCATGTAACCTACACTGACCTGCCGGAAGAAGAATGCGAGGAATGCATGCTCCATAACAAGAAGAGGATCCAGCTGGCTGGGGATAAGGTGACCGGGGGGACTGCAGGAGCCAGGAGAAGATGCCGGAAGAAGACTGACTCGATTGGAATAGGGGAGTATTGATTTATTTTAAATGACAAAACCCCTTTAAGGCCGGGCTCACATGGATGGATTCCACATGCGGGCATTAAAAAGCATGTAAAGTCACTTTATCGCTACACTTGCAGATACAAATTGCGTATTCTGTGAGCAGAGGAAAAATCGCAGCATACTCTATTTTGCTGTGAAATCCGCACAGATGGCCTCCATTGAAGTCAAAGGAAGCCGTCCGACCCACAGTCCATACACAACTAACATTGTTAATGGGTCACAGGTACCCATGTCATCTCTAAGCAATGGCGCAGGAAATACAAATATTGAAAAGAAAAACAAAACTGTCAGAAACAACAGGTACCCAGGGTTGCCAGCATGCAGAATCCGGTCCGCCCGTGTGAGCCCGGCCTTAGGGAGCAGGAACACAGCATTCCCTAGCTGAATTGTTCCGTCTTATGATGGAAGCGAACAGCGCCAAAGTGCCCATCATTGACCATAATGGGGATCTGTTAGATTTCCGCCAGGAGTCTGGTATTTTGCCGGAATTTACAGCATGAACTAGCGTTGTTTCATCCTGTTTTCTAGCGGAAATCAACAACAGAGGTTCCGAACAAAACCCTCAGATGCTGATGTGAACGAACCCTAAACCATGCCAGCCAGAGCCCGCTATTACCCATGCCACTGAGTTCTCCCTGTAAACTGTCCCCCAAAATGTTCGACTAAAATAATTCTCAGCTCTTACCATTATCGGTCACTGAGTTTATAGTACACCTTTGGGAAAAAGCTGAAAATACTCATTTCGGATGCTTACCGACTAGTGATATATTTTTTTGCGATGTGAGAGCAAGTGAAAACACATAATTATGAAACCAATGATTTTCAATGGTTTCATACCCATTTGAGGTTTTTACTCTCAAGCCTCCCAGCACATAGAAAAAATCTGCGATATCGCTCGGTGTTTTCAATGGGGCTACAGCAGTGCTGACCCCATTGAAAACATAGGGAGTACATCGCGGACTTCTGCCACAGCTGTGACAGCTATGGCAGAGGATTCCCTCATCCCCGCAGGGACCGCGCGGATGAAAGAGTCCCCTGCCACAGCCGTGGCAGAAGTCTGTGATGCTATCCCATTGCTTTCAATGGGGTCGGCACTGCTGTGGCCCCATTGAAAGCAGTGGGTTGCAGGCAACCTCCGCAGCGATGATTTTCAGGGAAGGGCTTGAAATATAAGCCCTTCCCTGAAAATCAGCCCTAGCTCTAAGAAGAAAATTATACTTGCCTAGAAGAGCCGTCTGGCTCTTCTGTCCAGCCCTGACAGTCATCTTCTGTCTTCTGGAGGCCGGGGATTGAAAAATTCCCGCCTCCAGAAAGCGCAGGTCTCATTGGCTGAGCGCTTAGCCAATCACAGGCACCGCTCAGCTATTGAATGACTCTGTTGGGACTCCTCTAGCTTGGATAGAAGATGCGATACGGGCGGGCATGGAGGCTCTAGTACCCTGTTGTACCACCTCTAGCTTGGCTACAAGATGCGATACGGGCGGGCATGGAGGCTCTGGTACCCTGTTTTACTGTCTGTAGCTTGGATACACAATGTGATGCCGGTGGGCATAGAGGCATACAGGTTCCATATGGTATCCTGCAGCATATCCGTTCACATTTGCTGTAACTCGGCCTCTAGTGCAAACTTGTAGGCTATGGAAGTTGGCGTCCCAGATGGTCCCATACATGTTCTATTGGTGATACATCTGGTGACCGTACAGGTTACAGAAGTGTGGCAATGTTGTGTAGACATTCTGGTGACACCGTGCTGTGTGCGGGAGGTTGCCTACTATATTAAAAACAGTATTAGCACCCTATCCCTGTTGACATGTTTCACCATAAACAGGCATCATCAGGCAAATGGGGCCAAATTAAGCAAAAAAAAACAAACTCTGTTTATAAAAGAAAAAAAGTATATTGTGCAAAAGTAGTAAAACATAATAAATCTTTAATTTGGTTTTGTCATAATCATACTCACCTGTAGAATAAAGTTAATGTAATATTTATACCACATAGTGAACGTCATAAACATAAATCCCAAAGAACAAGGGTGAAATTGCTTTTTTTCTACTTCACGCGGCAAAAAATATTGATAAAAGTTATATGTACCTGAAAGTCTTATACAGCTACATTGACGAATAATAAAAAAGTGATGGCCACAGCAGTATAAAAGGGGATACAACTTACTGATTCTTAAGGCTAAAATTACGCTAGTAAAAACATAAATTATGCGGTTAAAATGCACTGCAGTCGACGGAGCTAAGCGCAAAATATACTTACACAAATTCTAAATCTGCACTAAAATAGTGACATTTTCAGGAGTGTTTTTCCAATTTTAGGGCTTATTCAGAGGACCGTATATCGGCTGGGTTTTCACACCGAGCCGATATACAGTGTCCTTGTCTGCTTGAGGATGGAAGAGCCAGGGAGCAGGAACTGAGCTCCCGCCCCCTCTTCGCCCCTTGGCACTATTTGCAATAGGAGGGGGTGAGGTGGGGGCAGAGCTAAGTACCGGCGCTTAGCTCTGCCCCCGTCCCGCCACTCCCATTGCAAATAGTGGCGAGGGGTGGGGAAGGGGCGGGAGCTCAGTTCCTGCTCCCTGGCTCTTTCACACCCCCAAGCGCCCGCCCCCCTGCAGACAAGGACACCGTATATCGGCTCTGTGTGAAAACCGAGCCGATATACGGTCGTCTAAAATTTCTAAATAAGCCCTTAATGTGACTGTTAGGGGTTAATACAAACTAGAATGTTCCCAGTCAGTGTAAACAAAGTGACATTGTAACTGTCATACAAATATGTATATCCTCCATAAGATATTGTGTGTATTATTCTCTTACGTAATTAATTTGTTTATTTTCCTTTGTGCAGGTTGAAATCTTCAACAAAGCAAAGATGTTTCTGTGTAATCTGCCTTGGCTCTTGGACTGAAGATGCCTACAGGTGAAATTGTTACCATAGTTAATTACTACTATGTGTTCACATTCAGCAGGCTGTTCTATTAGTAATGATTGACTTGGGATTCGTTATAGTCAATGAGGGCTGCTTAGCATCGTCTGGCACTTCAATGGACAGTCAAACACTGGTACGAAATAAAGACTGATTTACACGCAACCATTATCGCTCAAAATTTGTCCAAGCAACGGTTTTTGAGCTATAGCAGTTGCGTGTAAATGCGCGCCCCTCATGCACTTATCGTGCACCCTTAGTTCATCACTTACTTCAGGTCTGCTGCGATTCTGTGCGGACTCACATAGAATGTGAAGCGCTGAGCGAGGAGTGAGGGATAGCGGTGATCTGCCTGTCTAAACTCTCTGTACGAGAGCTAAAAACCTTAGCAGTGATGTCCGCGCTCGTGCAGTCGCTTAGCTGACAGTCGTCTCGTGTAAACCCAGCATTAGGTTTCCTCTGCCCTCTCCTCTCCTGCCCCTTCTTATAAGCTAATTTTTGACCACAATAAAGTTTATTAGAGATGAGCGAGCATACTCGTTAAGGGCAGACACTCGAACGAGTATCGTCCTTTTCGAGTACCTGCCTGCTCGTCAGAAAAGATTCGGGTGCCGGCGGGGGTGAGCGGTAGGTTGCAGGAGTGAGCAGGGGTGAGTGGGGGGAGGAGGGGTAGAGAGAGATCCCCCCCCCCCGCCCCCGTTTCACCCTGCTCTCCCCCGCCGACACTTTAATCTTTTCTGACGAGCAGGCAGATACTCGAAAAGGATAATACTCCCTCGAGTATTGTCCCTTAACGAGTATGCTGGCTCATCTCTAAAGTGTATCTTAGTTGTGGTGATAAATTAGCTGAAAGAACTTCCAGGAGAGAAGAAATTAGGGCTGTCAGTTCACTATTTTAGTTACATATAGAGATGAGTGAGCATACTCGCTAAGGGCAATTACTCGATCGAGCATTGTCCTTAGCGAGTATTTTCCCGCTTGGGAGAAAAGGTTTGGTTGCCGGCGCGGGTGACAGGTGAGTTGCGGCTGTCAGCAGGGGGGAGCGGGGGGGGGGGAGAGAGGGAGAGAGAGATCTCCCCTCCGTTCCTCCCCGCCCTTCCCCCCAGCTCCCCGCCCGCCGCCGGCAGCCGAATCTTTGCTCCCGAGCGGGCAGGTACTTCCTAAGGGCAATGTTTGATCGAGCAATTGCCCTTAGCGAATTTGCTCACTCATCTCTAGTTACATAGTATGTTAGGCTGAAACAATGCCCATCTAGCTGTAGTGATGACCACAAATAAATGTCATTCAGATTGACACCTCATTGCATCTTTTACTTTATGTATCTGTATGTGTAATAAATCCTATTGTTTCTATATTTACAGTCGAGAGTGAGGCAAAAGTGAGGACAAAGAGCCGTTTTGATGAAGTCTTTCAGAGTTATGCTGCCCTTTCACAAGTGAAAAAGACAAATAAGGCGAAGAAAACACCTAAAGAAGAAAGTGTTGTAGTATGTATCACATAAGTAATTTATGTATGGGGAACCTGAATTACTGTACAACTATTTATAGTCATTGTCAGGGAAATTTCTGCGTACAGTACCAATCAGGCCCACCCCAATGCCCCGCTGCCGGCGGTAAAGAAAAAACACCACACACTTCGGTCTGGCATAGTTCCTCACACGGGGACATGACTGCGCACTTTATAACAGATTACATGGGGTCTTATACCCTTTGGTCACGTCACTAGGAATGGGTAATGGTCTCATTGGCTCAAATCCACCGCATAACCATATATGTGAAGTCCGCCTTTCCGCCTGAGGCAGTGATAGTTATATACGTAGTTAAACAGTCGTTATCTAGATACGGCGCCTCTGGGAAAACAGCCAAGCACGCGGCCTTTGTATCATCTCTGAATTTCTGGATACATCTCTCTCAGCCTTGCAAACCTTTGGAATATCTGATGTAAGGCGACATATTAAGTTTTTCTCATTTTAGCATTGAATAGAACTTGCATACAGGTATAAAAGCATAAAAAACATATGGCAATATCTACATATACCCTCACAGTCATTCACTTGATTAACATGTAATATTTATGCGGAATAGTAAAGAGAGAAGTAAAAAAAATGTCTTGAGTTTGGTTCGCTCTCCAATTCTCATGAAACCTTACTGTATCTGGAATCTTTTGATGTAGATATCTCAGAATTTCTTTCTTACCTTCTTCCAAATCATTGAGCCCTTTTTATAGTGTTATATTTATTGATCTGCATGTTGATCTACATAAGAAATACCATTACAAAGTATTACAGAATCCACATGAGGCAACATTCGATTGAACAGATCATGAACAATATGTGCAGATGCTGAAGATCTTTTGATGTGACAATAGGAGGTTTAATTGTAAACTGAGATATACTTACCCTTGCGTGGCCACAGCGATATAGTGCTGTAATCCCTCTCTGGTCCCAGTGATTGTTGTGACAGATGATGTCACAGGAAATCAGGTACCGCTGCAGTATCACGTTCCTGAACTTCTGCCATTATAGCACTTAGGGTATGAGCGTTGATACCAGGAGAACGAGCAGTGACACTGCAGCAGTCACCTGATTTCCTGAGACATCCTCTGTCGCAACAATCACTGGGACCAGAGCGGGACTACAGCGCTGGATCCCGGTGGCCACATAGGGGTAAGTATATCTCAGTTTATTATTTTAATGCACACAGCCCTAGTAAAGCAGGCTTGGCCGGTAACCAGACAACCCCTTTAAAAAGAGCTTATGCTCAAATCATCAAAGTTGTTATTTTAGTAAGGTTATGGTGATAGACAAAGTTTGATAATTGTATGTATTTTTAATATGCATGTATTTACTCCCAGGGGTATTAAAGGGGTTGTCCCGCGCCGAAACGGGTTTTTTTTTTTTTTTAACCCCCCCCCCCCCCCCCGTTCGGCGCGAGACAACCCCGATGAGGGGTTAAAAAAACAAACCGGAGAGTGCTTACTTGAATCCCGGCGGTCCGGCGTCTTCATACTCACCTGCTGAAGATGGCCGCCGGGATCCTCTCTCTCTGTGGACCGCAGGGCTTCTGTGCGGTCCATTGCCGATTCCAGCCTCCTGATTGGCTGGAATCGGCACGTGACGGGGCGGAGCTACACGGAGCCGGCATTCTGCACGAGCAGCCCCATTGAAGACAGCAGAAGACCCGGACTGCGCAAGCGCGTCTAATTTGGCCATTAGACGGCGAAAATTAGACAGCTCCATGGAGACGAGGACGCTAGCAACGGAGCAGGTAAGTGAAAAACTTTTTATAACTTCTGTATGGCTCATAATTAATGCACAATGTACATTACAAAGTGCATTATTATGGCCATACAGAAGTGTATAGACCCACTTGCTGCCGCGGGACAACCCCTTTAAGTGTTTTGCTGTTAAGATGTGGTGCCCATTTTTGCAAAAGTCATCACATAAAGTGCTTGCATAGTAGTGACCTCCTGAATTATTTTCTTGCTAACTGTGAGCTTGTTCTTAATAAAGGGATTGTTCCATAATTAAATATTATCTTATTGCGTTAAGGCCCTTTTACACGCAACGATTATACTTTGAATGACTGAACGAATTAATGATTTTTTTTGCATAAAATGCTAAACATTTAAATGTACAGATAATTGTTTGAAATCCTCTCCATTTCCCTCAGAAGGGCATGTGTTGATGCTAGGAAAACTCTGGCCAGCAGGTTTTTAATTAGTGGGAAGATAAGCCATTGTCTTCTGCCACATGAGTAAACAAGTTATCATTGTGTTTTAGCAAGGCAAACAATCACCCCTCCCCTCAAGTCTTTCAAAGACTAAATGAATGCCATTTAAACGGAACGAAAAGCGAACTACCTTACGATTATTTTTATGCAGGTGACAAGTGAACGAATCGAGCACGACAGACGCACGTTTACACGTAACGATTACTGCTCACTTTAGCTCAATTGAACAAATTTTGGGTAATAATTGTTGCGTGTAAAAGAGCCTTCAGATCCTGCAGTACATAATAATCTCTTGATTAGAATCCTTCTACAACTGCTGCAGTGTGTAGATATTGACTGCATACTTGTTGATTCCCTCTCAGCTTGGCCAACCAATGTGATCATGCCCTTAATTCATATTGTACATGTTATTGTAGCCACAAAAATGAGGCCTTCATAAAGTGGAGGTAAGAACACCATTGCAAGTGGAGGTCAAGAACTATTGGTCAAATTACATTGCATTTTGTTCTGACGAGCTGTTTCCATTTTATTCTAAAGCTTGAGACATTCAGCAATCGTCTTCACCCCACCAAGGAACGATTACATGAAACATCAGAGAGCGGTACACACGGTGCTGAAGAGGAGAGTCCAAAGATTACAAAGAAGAAACCCAGAGGACAGCTGTGGGAAAGCGAAGAAGGAGGGGGCAATGATGGTGCCAAAAAGCACAAGCATGCAAAGTCTGAAAAGAGGAAGAAAAAGAAACCTGGAGGAACAGACAAAAGCAACCCTAGTGAAGGTCAAATGGAAAATGTAGATTTGGTACCGCAGCCCAATGCTAATAGCATTTCACAACTTGAGGGACAGCGATTCATGCGTTCTGAGAAGACAGTGGACATTGCTTCTGGAGAACAGCATCGCCACACTGATTTTGAAAATGATGAACAACTGCTTGAGGCTTATAGACTTCATGTTTCCCAGGAGGAAACTACTGAAATCAAAGAAAAGATAAAAAATAAACTTAGGGCCCATCTTTTCAGCAGTGACGACCAACAGCATCTTCTACAGCAAAGTGGAACTGATAAGAAAAAGAGGAGGAAGAAGAGGGACTTGGTGGAAACAGAGCCAGAAACCAGGTAATTTTTGTGGTGGCGAAGTATAGACCACCCACTGCTTTACTGATAGCTGCAGGGGGTCACAGGGTGTGTAATTGGGACACCCAGCTCTTCCTTGTGTGCACCAGATTTCCACAGTCACAGTAGCAGGGTTATTATAATACCCCCAATTTAGTGACATAGTATGCATGGCCATCATATAAGTCTAGTACCTCACATTGGTCTTCGTAGAAGCTTCAGTTATGTAACTGTCCAGATATGGTCAGATATGTCTCAGGAGCTTTTTCTGGGGATGTGTAAGTTTAACTAAGAGCAAAACAGATACTATAAAGTGGCATTCGCCACCCATAGACTCCTGTTGTGTATATGTTTCACATGTCATATTTTTACTGTATGGATAGCGTAGTATACTATGCTATTCTGTACCTTTTTTTGTGATATATACCAGTCAGACAGAGGTCAAATGGATACATTCTTGATTGCTATCTGACTAATAATCCAACATGGTCACATTTTCCTTGTAAGTCGGGAGCTTTCCCAGTGTGCATATCATGTGATTTGAACAAGGCCTTAAAGGGGTTGTCTCGCGAAATCAAGTGGGGTTATACACTTCTGTATGGCCATATTAATGCACTTTGTAATATACATCGTGCATTAAATATGAGCCATACAGAAGTTATTCACTTACCTGCTCCGTTGCTGGCGTCCCCGTCTCCATGGTTCCGTCTAAATTCGCTGGCGGCTTGCTTTTTTAGACGCGCTTGCGCAGTCCGGTCTTCTGCTCTCAGCACGAGCCGCTTCAGCCTGCTAGCCGCTACAGCTCTTCTGCGCATGCGCAGACGAGCTGTCACTTCTCGGGAGCGCGCTGGAGCGGCCATTCTGTACCATCCTCTCTTAGAGGAAGGTGCAGAAACTTGAGCCGCCCAGCTGTCCCGAGAAGCCGCCCAGCTGTCCTGAGAAGCCGCCCAGCTGTCCCGCCGTCCTGCCGCCCAGGTAAGTGATGGGCCGGGGGGGGCTGCCGCTGGGCCGGGGGGGGCTGCCGCTGGGCCGGGGGGGGGGGGGCTGCAGCTGGGCCGGGGGGACTGCCGCTGGGCCGGGGGGGCCTTCGTCTGTTGTCAGGGGTCTAGCGCCGGTTACCTGCTGCCTGTCGGTGGGTGACTGTGTGCCGTGGTCGGCCGCGTTCAATCCAGGGGTCCGGTCGGCGGCTGCGGGGCGTCTGGTTGTCAGGGAGACACAGCTGGTAGCGTCTCGGGAGCGCGCACGTCGGGCTACAGCAAGCGACGGGAAAAAAGCCGGCGGCCATCTTGGGAAAATTTTTATAAGTTGCTGAAACGCTGGAACTGTAAGTACAAACCAGCTAGAAAAGTCATTTACAGGGGGGCTTAGTAATGTATGCTTAATTAGGGGGACTGGGCAAAAAAAAAAATTCACTGCTTCCTCGAGACAACCCCTTTAATCATTATAACCCATAGGCCCTCGTGCACATGGGCGGAAATTCCGCAGCGGGATTTCCTGCAGAATTTCCGCCTGTACCCGCCTGCATAGGATTGCATTATATAACGCAATCCTAGGCAGACGACCGTGATTTGTCCACGTGAAAACTCACACGGAGAACAAATCGCAACATGTCCTAGTTCTGTGCGGGTCTCATAGAGGCCCGCACAGAAATATCAGTGGCGACGGGCCGGCTCTTCTCTGTGCATGCGCCAGCTGGGCGACAGCCGGCACAAAGCGCAGCGAGAAGATGCTGGGAGCGGGTAAGCCACAGGACTGTGCAGGGGCACAGGTCTGCATTCCACTGCGAGAATTCTCGTCTGCAGGCAGGATGCAGGCGGCCATAGACTGAGGTTAGTGTAATTTAGAATATTTGACAAATTGGGCAAAAAAACGAAAATTTTCTTTTTGTCATTCAGCTTTTAAATTAATCAAATAGAAATTAAACATTTTTAATGGAACAATGATTCCATAAAAATATACTCTGACATGCAAAAAACAAGTCCTCTCACAAGAACATCAATGAAAAATGACTACAGTTATGACTCTCCAAAGTGTTGTGAGGCATAAATACTGTAGAAAAACTACAATATATTCAATGTTGCCTTTGCAACTAATAAGGAGTATAATATGACCGGAGTGTGAAACCCAGTTTACCTTTTGTCTTTACAGTGTTATGTCTCTTCCGGAGCTGCAGGCCTCCCAAGCAGAAGAACAGGATCAGCCTCAGTCACAAGCATCTCCGCAGAATGCTGAAATACAGGAAGATGTTCCTAAAGTTAAAAGCAGGAAATCTAAGAAAATGTTAAAAACAGGTTTGTAGTGTATGTTTGAGTTTGGGATTAATGAATATTGAATTCTGTTTCAGACATTTGAGACTGCATAAAAGCTGCTGGATGTGTAAAACAAGGTTCTGGCATCTGCTGGCAGCCACTACTGTATTCTTGTAGGGGTGTCCTACTGTTGATTGACATTTACCACCAGCGTCACTGAGCCATATCCTCATTCCACTGGCCTAAATGTGTCCACTCCTGATGCTACTACAAATGCCATGTTTACCAGTATTGTGTAATAGGTTTCCACGCTCCGTTCCCTTCACTCCTATTCAGTGTCCCCAATGATTTGCAACTTAACTAGTATTTTCTATCCTGCAATGATCCTCCCGCTCCTAGCTGAGTTTTCCAACTTGACAAATTACTGAGCCATCGTTCCACAGGAACCATAAGAGATTTCTTATGGTAAAGCACAGCCTATACTTTCATAATAGTCCGATAATTAGTGGACATATATCAAAATAGTTCAACTCAGCAAAAAGCAATACATTTTTTTAAACCTTTTTCAGCACTTTAGCATAGAATTGCATTTTCTAGTCAAGATGTGATTGAGTTTATTAGTGCTTGGCACTGCTCAGGGGTGGTTGAATCCCAAATTTGGTGAATCTTCACTTTTAATCGTTTCTAGGTGTGTCATGGCATTTTATGCTGCTCCTGCTTCATCTTTCCCCATAAAGATTCAATTGGCAACAAATCAGGGTTGCTTGTAGGCCAAGGAAATGTTGGGATCCCATTTTGAGCCAACCAAGTTGTAGTTGACTTGATCATGCTGTCCTTGAATTTTTGATAACTAGGGGATGAAGAATGGCTGTGCTTGGTTAATCGAGCGCCGTTTCTGGCTGAGGCGGCGCTCGATAAACCAATCAGAGCAATCGCTTGCTGGAGGCGGGTTATTCAAGCCCTGCTACCATGAAGAAATGCTCTGTCGACTTTTAAGACTACATGGAAACCTGCAGCAGCGTCGGAGACCAGCGCAGGGGACCCGGATGCCGCCTACTAGATGAGTATTTTTATTTTTTTTTCATGTAGTTTAGCTAGGACTTATTTTCGGGGCAGGGCTTATATTTCAGATCAAAATACACTGCTGTCAGGAAGGGAGCAAGCAAACTGGTCCAGCATGCTGCTAACCATGCTTTCACTATCCTCTCAAACGTTGCAAGAAAGGCCTCAACATCATCATCGCTGTCATCTTCCTGATGTGCTGGCTCTCAAGTATGACTTGCAGTTCACACACACTGCATCAACTCCTGCAGAAGCTGTTAATCCTTACTGGCGCCCTTTGTTAACAAAGACACAAGGTGATTTGTTTCTGGTTGTGTTGCTGTAGACTGCGCCAACACCTTCACCATGTCCTCCGTGTTGCTGTTATCCAAAACCCCATAAGTAGAATAGTTATTAGCTAGGGATCGCCCGGACTAGGTACCACAGGGCACACTTCAATTCAAGCAACCAACTCAGAATGACGTTTATTCTTTTCAATTTAAGGTGCAGCGGTACAGATATCAGCAACTTCAGATAATGACGAAAAATAAAATCTAGCCTGTTCTGCCCTATTTTTATATATACGGCCCTCACTACCGACTGGTTGGCTACCTCCTTGCAACCTAAACGCATAAACAAAACAATTCCATTTGTGAGATCTGTACTTACACAGGGTTTTTACAGATTAGTCGCACAACAACATTGGTTGTCTGTGTCTCCAGGGCAGAGCTACATATCTCCATGCACTGGAGCATCTTGTTAATTACCTAGCAGTGAGCCAACTCCCTGCTGCTTCACAGAATGACAGGAGTCTGGGAGAAATATGCCTCCCATCCACTATGACTCCTGTCATCCTGGCACAATACATAGACACAGCTGGAGTGAAAATGGGTGAGCAATAGAGATGAGCGAGCGTACTCGCTAAGGCAAGCTACTCGAGCGAGTAGTGCCTTATGTGAGTACCTCCCCGCTCGTCTCTAAAGATTCTGCTGTCAGCGGGGGAGAGCGGTGAGTTGCAGGGGGGAGCGGGGGCGAGAGAGTGAGAGAGAGATTTCCCCGCCGTTCCTCCCCGCCGGCACCCAAATCTTTTGAGACGAGCGGGCAGGTACTCGCATAAGGGACTACTCGCTCGAGTGAGCAACTACAAGCAGGAGGATCATTGCAAGATAGAAAAATGGGGTTGGAGAGGACATGAAAGAGCAGCTGAGTACAGGAGGACATAAAATGTGTGTCTATAAATAAATATTTATACTTATTCCATATTTCTATGTGTGTGTTTAGATAATTTTTTTCATTTTTCCTTTATTAGATTTTTTAAATCGCTTCACATTATTTTTAGTGAATCCAGCGCTGGTTGAGTCCTGGTGTTCATCTTCCATTTAGAAAACTGCATGGGCATGGAAACTTGTGCGGCGTCATTGGGGTTACTATGTCCCTGGCACTTTTTCTATACGGTGAAAAGGACTGACAGTAATACAAACTACATGAGATGGAGACGAACGAGGTTTCCATCTCACATATTCACCCCTATGGTCCCATCCTGCTTTCCATCCTCATGCTGTTTTCTTCATTGTGAGCCAAAACCAGGAGTGGAGAGAAAGTGTAATGGAAAGATTTTCATGTATTCTTTATTTTGGACCCACTCCTGGTTTTGGCTCAAAAAAACTTAACATAAAAACTGTCATGTGAAAGCGCTCTTAGGCTGGGTTCTCAGAAGGCGGGACTCCCGCCGTAAATCTCGCGCTTTTGCCGCAGCGAAAAATTGTGAGATTTCCGACGAGAAAGTGCAGCTCCAAAATCCGCGGCACTTAGCTGCAGGTTTTGGAGCGGCTTGGTCGCAAGCTTTTCTATTGCAGCCGGCGCTCCCATAGAGGAGAGTGCAGCCACAACGGAAAAAGATAACAAAATTTGACATGCTGCGGCCGGGGAGATTTTTCACAAATCTTGTCCACATGGCTGGCTAACCATGGGATTAGCGACCGCAGGCGGATCTGCCGCAGCAAAATTCCGGATGGAATTTCCTCAGCAAATCTGCCCTGTGTGAACCAAGCCTTAGGCTTTCGTTTTGTCCAAAAATGTGTTTTCATTTTTTGTTCTTGCTGAGCAAACACTTTGTTTACTTTTATAGATGAGATACAAAAACATGACGCAAGAGAAGACGATGTAGATAGAGGCAGACCTAGGCACAAATATGATGACGCCCTCGTGTTAGGAGTTTATATTCATCGCTCTGACAGACTCAAAACTGATCTCATGGTATCTCAGCCCTTGGTGAAGATTCACATCATTGATCTAAAAACGGGGGAATACGTCAAGAAAGAGACAAGGTGATTTTTATGTGCAGATTTGTCTAGAAAAAGTGATTTTTACCAGTGTTTTTTCAAGCAGATTTTGCCATTTAAGGCTGGGCCCACTTGGGCACATGCCTACTTGGGCTCTGTATGACCGTGTGATACATGGTAACTCGCAATCAATCAATTACATTGCGTTATGCCGTTCCGATAACATTAGCGTGTCGGAATTGCGTAATATGCAAGCGCAAAAAAGATTACTCGCATAATACGCAAATCCGACATGCTAATTGCGTTATATACGAGTGGTTTTTTTGCAGCATGTATGCATGAGATAGTGTCCATCATTCTCTATGGCCGCATGTATGCGCGTGCCCATACGAATTTACGACAGCATGGGAAATATAAATTTTAAAAAAACTGGTGTACTGCACACAATAGCGTGCGTGTGGTATGTTGTCATGCGCAGTTCAATTTTGCCATCGTACACCGCAATATGCCAAGTCACCACCAACTCCACAGCTGTAAAATATCTGTGTGACCCCTGCAGTGTTTTACGCTCACGGCCATCTGAGCCCAGCTTAAGTCATCAGGAAAAAACCCCACAAAAACTGTGATTACTTTCCACTAAAAATTGGTTGATATATTTAAAAACTCCAGTCACTTCTAGGACAAGTATGAGTATTTTTACTGCTTTTTAAAGCGAGGCAAAAATATTTTTGTCCGAACTGTAAGATCATTTTGCACACTGTTAAAATAGCAACAGTACCAACCGTGATTAGTGATCGCTGGATATAGTACTGGTGTGCCATTAATGCGCACTGGAATGACCGGCCACCTTTGTCCATGTACTATGTTTGGTATCACAGATCCAGTGAACTAAGCTTTGCTGCAGCGAAGCTGTTTAATAACTGATACGGGCCAGGAGAGAAGGTAAAAAGATCAAAGGCAAACGGCCCCTTTCTTCTAAAGGTGCAAGTACCTTACGCTGGTCATATAATAATAGCATATCCTAGAAGAACGTTGTCATATGATCTAATATCATGCAGTCTATCCCTGTTGTGCGGTCACTGACACCATGTGCTTTATTTTCAGCTCTGACGCAGTTTCATCATTTCATGACCAAGAAACAAATGAGTATGTTCTCCCCAAGTTTACACAACCATATAACTTCAAGCAGCTGAAAACGTTGATTCCTGAGTGGGATGAACAAATCATATTTATGGATAAGTTTATACACTTTTTGCATGTCAAGGAAGACAGCCCTAATGTTATTATATTCTTTGAGGTAGGAATGATTTTATATATTGGTTAATGTATGGTATGATACTAACACCTTAAAGCATACCTGAGTTTTCAAAAAAATGTAAAAATGCAGTCCAGGTCTTCTTTGGCTGCTGCCGTGCTGCTATTTGCACCCAGTTTATGCTCTGAGAATTCAATTTTCCATCTAGATTTTCCAATTTTTCAGCTACTCTGCTACTACTTTGCAATCCACTTATGGGGGAGGGGGGGGGGGGGGAGGGGTTCGTAACAGCTATTCTGCCAGTACTGTACTGGCTGGGGCATCCTCTCCCACACTTCCCATGCTACCTTACATAGCCTTGCTCCAATCAACTTCAAGGCAGCCTCTGAATGCTTCCCACTCTGTTGTATGTAGTAATTAGCAATATTCCCATGTTCCTGTTACTAGAGAAGCTAAATTCCTAACGACAGGTAGTGGATTGCAGGTGCTGGAAGGTAAGTGTTTAATACATCAAACTGGCAAAGAATGTCACTAAAAAAGCAATGGTTTGCTTAATTTTAACATAATGGTTTAAGATATCACACACCTATAGTACCTTCCTATTTGAAATATTTGAGTTAAATCCAAGATAGCAGCCTTAAAAATGGCTGTCACGTTGGTCACATGGTCTGCCAGGTTTTCCCTTTCCCTCACAGCTTGCCTGCAAAATTGGATCACTGTCTGCCAAACCGTTTTTATTCTATGTGGCTGATCTCTCCTGAATGTTCATATCAGCTAATTTATCACCACCACAAAAAATTTCATAAATTAGTTGGAGTGAAGAGAGTGGAGGGAATCTTAACCCCTTGGTGACTAAGCCTGTTTGCGCCTAATTTTGGAAATCTGACATGTGTCACTTTAACATGGATTAACACCGTAAAGGTTTTACATATCCAAGTGATTCTGACATTGTCTTTTCGCCACATGTTGTACTTCATTTAGTTGCTAAAAATAGACCGATAGAATTTGTGTATATTTATTAAAAGCGCCAAAATTGAGAAAATTTTGAAAAGAATCGCCATTTTTTTCACATTTCCAACTGCAATGTCTCAAATATGTGCAAACATAATATAGAAAATTCTGATAAGATATAAATTTCCATCTGTTTACTTTATTCTGGGCGCATATTGGAAAAACTTTCTTTTTTTAACCATTTAAGAGACGTACAAATTTAACATTACTTATCAACATTTTGAGGAACACTTTGTTTTCCTACACCAAGCCAAGACTGTAAAGGCTGATAGGTGTCAGCATGATAGATACCCCCACAAATGACCCTATTTTAAAAACTACACCCCTTAATGTATTCACTGAGGGGTGTCATGAGTATTTTTACCCCACCGTTTCTTTTCAGGAGTTAATGCAATTTAGACGAGAAAAAATAAAATTTCATATTTTTGTAAATATGTAATTTTAAACACAGCTTTTTTCTCTATAATGCACATGAAAACGAGGATTTACACCTCAAAATGGATATCCCTGTTTGTCCTGTGTTCAGAAATATACCCATTGTGGCCCTAATATTATATCTGTGTTCACAACGGGGCCCAAACCGAAAGGTGCAGCGGGTGGTGTTCAGAACAGACATTTTGCTTGAAGGCGTTTTAGGCCCCATTGCCCACTTGTGGAGCTCTTCAGCGGCCAAAATGATGGAGTTCCCCCACAAATGACCCCATTTTGAAAACTAGACCCCTTAACGAATTCATCTAGGTGTGTACTGCATATTTTGACCCCACAGTTTTTGAATGAATCAAAGCAAAGCAGAAGGAAAAAATTACAATTTTAGGGTTTTTTTGGCAATTGTGTCATTGGAAAAATATTTTTTTTTGTACAGCATACATAGGAATGAAGACTTTCACCCCAAAATGGATACCCCCGTTTGTCCCGTGTTCAGAAACATACCCATTGCGGCCCTAATCTTCTGTCTGGATGCACAACGGGGCCCAAACTGAACGGAGCATCAAACTTTAACTGTCTTTTAAAGGGGTTGTCCCGCGGCAGCAAGTGGGTCTATACACTTCCGTATGGCCATATTAATGCACTTTGTAATATACATCGTGCATTAAATATGAGCCATACAGAAGTTATTCACTTACCTGCTCCGTTGCTAGCGTCCTCGTCTCCATGGTTCCGTCTAAATTCGCTGGCAGCTTGCTTTTTTAGACGCGCTTGCGCAGTCCGGTCTTCTCCTTTCAGCACGAGCCGCTTCAGTGTGCTCCCCGCTACAGCTCTTCTGCGCATGCGCAGACGAGCTGTCACTGCTCGGGAGCGCGCTGGAGCGGCCATTCTGTACCATCCTCTGTTAGAGGAAGGTGCAGAAACTGGAGCTGCCCAGCGGAGAAGCCCAGCCCAGCAGCCCCGAGAAGCCGCCCAGGTAAGTGATGGGTCGGGGGGTGATCTTCTCTAACAGGTGAAGGCCCCGGAACCTAGCGCTGGGCTCCGGGGCCTTCACCTGGGCTCCGGAACCTAGCGCTGGGCTCCGGGGCCTTCACCTGGGCTCCGGAACCTAGCGCTGGGCTCCGGGGCCTTCACCTGGGCTCCGGAACCTAGCGCTGGGCTCCGGAACCTAGCGCTGGGCTCCGGGGCCTTCGTCTGTTGTCAGGGTCTAGCGCTGGGGAGCCGGGAGCGTAGCGCTGGGGAGCCGGGAGCGTAGCGCTGGGGAGCCGGGAGCGTAGCGCTGGGGAGTCGGGAGCGTAGCGCTGGGGAGCCGGGGGCTAGCGCCGGTTACCTGCTGCCTGGCGGTGGGTGACTGGTCGGCGGCTGCGGGGCGTCTGGTTGCCATGGAGAGACAGCTGGTAGCGTCTCGGGAGCGCGCACGTCGGGCTGCAGCAAGCGACGGGAAAAGAGCTGGCGGCCATCTTGGGGAAACTTTTATAAGTTGCTGAAACGCTGGAACGGTAAGTACAAACCAGCTAGAAAAGTCATTTACAGGGGGGCTTAGTAATGTGTACTTAATGGGGGGGACTGGGCAAAAAAAAAAATTCACTGCTTCCTCGAGACATCTCCTTTAACTTTTACGTGATCGCCACTATTCATGACCCCTGTGACCTGTGACGAGAGGGGAAACTTTAGCTTTCTTTTACTCTTACGTGATCGCCGTTATCCATTGGATAACGGCGATCACGTGACTGGGAACCACGTACTGTGCCCCCCCATGAAATCTCCAGGCTTTTGGCTACATTTAGTAGCCAGGTCTGTGGAGATTTTAAATTACCCCAGCAATCTGCGTCTTTTGTGCCTGCGTCCGACATTTTGACGCAGAAGCCGAGGTAAAGTCCGCGGATAAATGAGGGGGCCTTAGGCACCTAATTTTATCTCCCCTCATGGATATGATCCATGAGGGGAGATGGAACAAACTTTTTTTTCTTTTTTTTTTTTTTATACTTACCCGCTTCCTGTGGTCAAAAAGATGGACACTTTTCAGACCACTGTGCACACACACTCCCACAGAAGTCTACGATAGGGGTGTACAACCTATTTAAGTCAGAAGGCTGCATTATCAGATTGTGTTACCTCAATGGGCTGCAATAAAATTTGGATAGCTCTATTAACACTCTGGATGATACTATTGATAATGAGGATGGAGAGTGCTCTGCTGGCATTATTAGTAGGGACACTGCTGGCACTATTAATAAAGGGGGCAATCTTCTGGCACTGTTAATAATGGTGGGGACTCTGCTGGCACTATTAATGGTCAGGCACTTTTTTGGCAAAGGAGCTTCTTGATATGAACTACCTTAGGGCAGCGGCTGATGGGAAGGAACAAAAGCTCAGGGGCATTATTGGGGAGGAGGCCAGGAGAACAGAATGGGGCATAGGCTTAATGGGAGAGAAGGGGTGGAGGTCGTAGGTACTGGGTGAAGGAGCACAGGGACACCACGAGGTATTGGGTTCTGAAACACAGTGAGAGGCAGGGGAGACAGGATAATGGGCTCGGAGAGGCAAGGGGAGAGAACTTGCAGGAGGTCTATGTGTGTGTCTGGGAGGGGCAGAGTAGGTGACAAGTGTTGATGGCAATGTGGTTAACAGGAGCTATTAAAAAAATAAAATATAGAGCAGCAATTTCAGGATTCCTCTTGAGAAGAGAGGGTCCAGACTCATTCAGAGCCGACCCACAGGCTGCCCCGGCTGCTTGCTGCAGCTTGTCGCAAAATGCTAAGTAATTGCCACTGTTTGCAAGTAGATACTCACTACGGTAGAAACAGGCAGGTCGGCTTGCTGCGTTTGTGCTGCCAGACATCGTTCCTGCCTGTCACTAAAGCATTCAGGATTCATTCCTCCCACAATCTTTCCAACGGATTTATTTTTTCATCGTACAGTTTACATATATTTTTACTAATAAGATTATACATTTTTATGTATTTCCAGATCCTTGATTTGATACATGAAGAAACTTTAAGCACCAGCTCAGATATTGAAATAAAGGAGAAAGGATTCCAGAAAATTGCATGGGCTTTTTTAAAGGTACTTTTGGTTTTTTGGAAATATCTAGTATTTTCAAACCACAATATGCTTGTTTACTGTTCTCACTAATGGGCTTTTAAGTCTACACATTAGAGATGAGCGAGCATACTCGCTAAGGGCAATTACTCGAGCGAGCATTGTCCTTAGCGAGTACCTGCCCGCTCGGAAGAAAAGGTTCGGGTGAGAGGTGAGTTGCGTCAGTGAGCAGGGGGGAGCGGGGGGGGAGAGAGAGATCTCCCTTTAGTTCCTCCCCGCCTGCCGCCAGCAGCCGAATCTTTTCTTCCAAGCTGGCAGGTACTCGCTAAGGACAATGCTCGATCGAGTAATTGCCCTTAGTGAGTATGCTCGCTCATCTCTAGTACACATACATCTTTTTAAGGCTGTGGCTCGACTGTCTAATGACAGCCAGGCTCCTGCTCTACCTGCCAGGAACAGAATAAGCTAACATCCTAGCAGTTTATTCCCTTACATGCCACAAACAAGAGAAAATGTAGCATGTAAGCAGATAACAGGGCAAGGAGGTTCCTCATGTCACCCATCTGCACCCCGCGATGCAATTGCAAGGAAACAAAGGCCTCCATGTCCGCCATGTAACTCAACTTATTAGACCCTACCTCTGACAGTCTAATGGGCTAATCTAATAAGCATAGTAGAATGTACTACATAGGTAATGTAGTACACTGTCCTGTGGATCGCACCATAGCATCTTCAAGCTTCCTTGAGGAACTAAAATATAATGCCAAAAAGCTCAATAAAGTTTAATTTTAAAAAAATCCAGTCTGAAAAAAAAAGCATTATATTGTTCTAAAGTAATTAAAAACAAAATCTATATAATCTTGGTATCGCAGTAATCGTGCTGATCGAGTTAAGAAAATAATCATGTTATTTTTACCAAATAATGAGCTCCAAGAAAACAACCCCCCCCCCCTCAAATATCTGGGGAGTTTTCCCATCTGCCTCCCACCCTCCTTCACCCGAAAAATGTAACAAAAGTTATACAAAACATTACAAGTACCTCAAAGTGGTGCCATTAAAAAATACTACTCGGCCCACAAAAAAACAAGCCCTCATGAGGCTAACTTCACAAGGGTGAACGAGATATTGGGCTGTGAATCACGGCATGATATCGCTCTTGCCACCATGTGAATTCCCCGCAGATGTGAGACTTCTTTTGACAGCTGCGGTGGAGGATCGCACAGTTTCTCCCATTGTTTTTTTTAATGGGAGACTTCGCATCGCATGCACCTAGTATGCGGCGCAAAGCTGCCGCTGGCCCCATTAACAACAATGGGCACTGTGATGCAAGAACATGCAGAAAGATAGAACATGCTGCAATTTGTTTCCTGCATCCCATCAACTCTCCTGTTGGCGGAAAGTTGGCAGGCCCCCAAAGACAGTGGGCTAGTCTTGTGGTTATCGGCGAATTATCCTAATCGTACTGTATATTATGTACAAAAATATGTTCTCCTTCGTGTTTTTTCACCTTTAGATTGTTGGTGCCAATGAAGTGCTCAATGTAGATAAAAAATTACGCCTACAACTTTATTACCCCCCCTCACGAGCTAGGATACTTGCCAGCACACACGTCTATGAATGGTGGCTAAAATATCCCAGAAACCGTTACCCATCTACTCTATATGTCACAGTAAAAGGCCTGAAGCTGCCAGATAATGTAAGTATTATTTTGTGTCTCATATAACTTTATAATAACACATTTTTACAACTTTAAAATTTTTTAAAACTGCCTTTTTATTAAAGATTAACCCAAATTGCAGTATGGCTGCCCAACTGGAAAACAGTATCTTAAACTCTGACCTGCAGAAGGACATTGCTATGAAGGAAAATAATGCATCTGACCCTAAACAGGAACCTTTGAAGTGGACTCGCTTACCTGGCCAGGTAATTGTAACATCATGCAAAGAATTATTTGATGTATACTAAGATATGTGTGTTTAATAAATCAACTTTTGTAACTTGGGTTTTGGAATAAGGAAATGGTGGTTAAGTGTACAATTCCGTCTGGCGGTGTATGAATTTCAGTCTCTCGGCCCTTTTTACCTGGCATACAGGACATTAATAATTATTTGTCACTTTACTTTGTCACAGACACTGTATCTTTTTTGCATTATTTACTTTGTGCTTAATTTCTTTTTAGGCTTGTCGTATTCCCAACAGACCTTTTTTGTCTCTTCGAAGTGGGCACATGGGGTGCTTCTCACTGTGCTTTTCCCATGTTGGTAGAACATTGGCTGCAGCATGTGCAGACAGAGATGGCTATCCAATATACTGTAAGTATCGTAAATTATAAAAATTGGATTCTCATTCAAAAAGTCTTGTTTGCACTGTAGTTGATGCTTCAGTTGAACCAAATTGTTAGTAAAAACTAGAAAAAAATATTTGTGTCATTTTTAAATAACTTTTCTGTAAAAGTAAATGAGACTAAAGGATTAGTTTTGTTTGAATGTGTCTAATCCCTGTAGTGGTAGCTCTAACCAGTCAGTGTAGCTCTGCAGGGAGATCAGCGGATAATCTGTCCCCTTAGAATACTTTAAGGGCAGAACTAGAGATGAGCGAGTATACTCGCTAAAGGCAATTGCTCGAGCAAGCATTGCCCTTAGCGAGTACCTGCCCGCTCGAGACAAAAGGTTCGGGTGCCGGCGGCGGGCAGGGAGCTGCGGGGGAGAGCGGGGCGGAACGGAGGGGAGATCTCTCCCTCCCTCTCTCCCCTCTTTCTCCCCCCCCCCCCCCGCTCCCTCCTGCTGACAGCCGCTACTCACCGCTCCCCCGCGCCGCCACCCGAACCTTTCATCTCGAGCGGGCAGGTACTCGCTAAAGGCAATGCTCGCTCGAGCAATTGCCTTTAGCGAGTATACTCGCTCATCTCTAGGCCGAACCCTTCCTGAATATTCAGTTGTAATAACATAGTATAGTGTATTTATCTGCTGCAAAGAGATAGACATCACAGCATGTTAGGGACAATCACAAAAGTGCAATTTTCTTTACCTAAAATTACACTTTTTTGTGTTGTAAAAATCCCTCTAAAAGGCTGGCCACTATGGTTCTCCCTTTTTCCTAACTTGCTGTCCATTACGTGTTGTAAAGTGATGATATTTCTAACTTGAATTGGTAGGACGGAGAACAGGAAGTGTAGAAGGGGAATGACTTATTCTGCTCTTTGAAGTCTGTGAGAGCAGAGGGCTTGGGGGAGAGAAGCAAACACACATGTTGCCGATGCTAATGGCAAGTTATGTATTGCTGTTTATTCACACTTACAGTGCTCAATCCTGCTGTATGTACAATGTTCTACATGATTATGATATGTCTGTGTATGTGTTTCAGACAGTTAGAGAGCAAAATCTGCAATTCTCTGCACAGTTTATAGAAGACAGCATAATAGCTAAGACTCCTCCCATCAGTTCTGAGAGATTTAGGAATCAGGTTTACAGCCTGAAGAAGGGAAACATAAGGAAAAATACTAGGTTCAGGTACTAGAACTAGTGTTATTCCTCATGTACACACACACACACGATAGCTTATTCTGAAAGTCACTTGAAAACTTAGGTATGCTTTAATATCAGAGCTGCTAATGTTTTAAAGGCGCCTGGGCATTAAAGGATTATAGGAAGAAATGACATGTTACTCTAATAGTTTCGCATTGGGGAAGGGGCATCCAACCGCTGGAATCTTAATAGAGTGGCCACGTTGTGGATAATGTATAGTTTTTCTCTCTATACATCAGGACTTCCAGCTATTGGTCATGAGGGGAAAAACAGCTGGATATAATTGTGTCACAGTGTCCAGCACAGCAGATGGCCAGGAGTGCCATTGTGCAGGAGCAATGCGAAAGGGCTCCAGGATTGGTAGTGTTGTAGTAATAATAATATAAATGTGTTTGTTTCTTATTAGGGATGAGCGAGTATACTCGCTAAGGCACTACTCGCTCGAGTAATGTGCCTTAGCCGAGTATCTCCCCGCTCGTCCCGAAAGATTCGGGTGCCGCCGCGGGGCGAGGAGCTGCGGGGCAGAGCAGGGAGGAACGGAGGGGAGATCTCTCTCTCCCTCTCTCCCGCCCGCTCCCCGCCGCAACTCACCTGTCGTCTGCGGCGGCCCCCCGAATCTTTAGAGACGAGCAGGGAGATACTCGTCTAAGGCACATTACTCGAGCGAGTAGTGCCTTAGCGAGTATACTCGCTCATCTCTATTTCTTATATCAGCCTAGGCAAATATATATATATATATATACATATACATATATCCATCTTCATAGGAAATAGCTAGCAGTTAAATGGTTAACGAGCTCAATATTCTACCCTGGTATGTACAAGTAGCAGTACGGTTCCTAGAGCTCGCTAGCAATGAGAGGAACTTCTTATCTCTGACTGCATACTTTCGGTCCAGATTGGAATATCAATAAAGTCTATGCTACTTGGGTACATAGGAATTACGTGTTCACATAGCGACATACACCTGGGGCTTCAACATATGTTATACATCAGCGTCATTACATACTAGCCGAATCATGAGTTTTTATGATGTTGGGGACATGCATGTAATTGGTGCGTCATGTTCAGTAGATCTGTATTGTACTTCCTTTGAATAAACCAGAAGAGTATTGGGAGCTGACGGATAACATCCATGAGTTCAAATGCATATATTCATGCATGAAGCTTCTCATTATAACCAATCTGGAGAAAAACAGTGAAATCTTCTGGAATATGATTTATTCCAGTAACAGTTGGGATCCCCAAATTCTCAGCCCCGCCCATGAGAATGTTACAGATTACCCTAATGATATGCTATAAGGATAATCACCAAAATAATATGATGACTTGTAAACCACTTTTCTGTAATGTTATAACCACCCAATATAGTGCATTCTGCTCTTCTTTCTCCCTCCTGCTGATACCTCCTCCCCAGCTGTAAGTCATTTCTTGGTCTGTATGTGATCGAAGTATCAAAATGAAGATATTATTGTAAAAACCTGTTCTCACTGCCTGTAAGTGGCACAGTATTTGTGTCACGTTTGCCTGATGTGTAGGCCTTCTCTTTGTCCTGACCAAGTGGGATTTCTAAAGTTTCTAGGCAAAAGGCCATTTTTTTCAGTTGAATGTATTTGAATGTAACAGAATACAATGGAGTTAAACAAGTGTGGTGGGGAAAGCCCCTGTAAAGATTTATAGACCTGGAGGACATAACATGCTATTGTAGACTGGGGATTCTGTGTTTTCAGTGTGATTCTTCACTCTTTCTAAACTGATATGACTTATCCTTGACTTTCCTCTTATGTAACCACATACCCTCCAAGTGACCCAGATTCGGGGTGTTTTCTGAAGTGTTCCATCCCTTATCCTGCCAAGTCTAGAATAGTCCACAGATGAAAGGACCATCTAACTCATTAGCTACTGGAGATTGTCCCTAATTGTCTACTTTGTCTTGGAAGCAACATCTAATGCAGACAGCAGGTGGCAGCATCAGTTAGTCATGCTATATTGACTGGCATAGAAGGAGACTGGCGCTGGGAGATGGTGACATTTCCTACTTATGAAGAAGTGTTCTTGTCATTGTATACAGAAGAGAGCTTTTACTATGGGGCGTATATTTGTGAGGTTTGTGGCTCTCATATTGGAAGTGTGTGACTGTTAATTTACATGGAGGCATGTGGCTTTTATTGTACATGTGGGGATGTAGCTGTCGTTACACTTACTGGATACACAATGGCTATTGGTGTATATGAGAGCCATGTGGAGGTCACTATGTATAGCTGCATGTGGATGTCTCTGTATACAGTATGGGGATGTCTTTGAGAGGTATCTTGTATGGGGAAGCTGTCTAGTTCGGTACCAAAAATCTGGAAAAGTTAGGTATCCCTGTATATGAGTGCTGTGGTTGTCATTGTGTTGTGGGAGTGCAGGCGCTCTCTCTATCTATGGAGGTCCTTGTGGCGGTCACTGTGTGAGGGTCCTTTTACACTGTGTTTACACATTCATTAGATGTCGAAATTCACTCTGTTAACTTTGTATTGATTATCATGCTATTTTTCAGAAAGCCTCGGTTGCGTGGCATAACTGTGAAATGTATGTGTGGTAATTTGGTAGGGGACGTGTGTGATGCTGTTTCGTTGCAGAAAAACAAACATCATATCTTACCAATCAAAATGCATGTTTTCCTTCTGTAAGCTCTTTTTTAGATCATCAGCTCTTTAAGAGCTCTAGGAAATCCAATTATACATTAATCTTCTTTCTCTCAGGATACTATATCCAGCCAGTACATCTAGATTTTACCGCGTGGCTAAGATTTCTCTGCCAATGTACAACCCCAATTCCAAAAAAGCTGGCACACTGTGTGTAAATAAATGTTAAGAAAAAAAGAATGCAATGATTTTGAAGTCCCATTTAACTATATTTTATTCACAATAGTACATAGAACACATATCAGAAGGTGAAAGAGAGATTTTCTATTTCATTTAAAAAATGTAACTTAGAAATTGATGGCAGCAACACATCTCAAAAAAGTTGGGACAGGCGTAACAAAAGGCTGCAAAAGTAAGTGGTACTAATGAAAAACAGCTGGAGAGTCAATTTTCTATTAAGTCACATGGCTATGTATAAAAAGAGCATGTTAGAGAGGCAGAGTCTCGTAAAATTGCAAGATTTTGAATATCCCACCATCTATAGTACATAATATTATCAAAAGATTCAGAGAATGTGAAGAAATTCATGTGCACAAGGGACAAGGCTGACGGTCAGTATTGGTTACTTGAGATCTACGGGCCCTGAGGCGTCACTACATTAAAAATTGGCATGATTCTGTAATACAAATGACTGCATGGGATCAGGAATACTTCCAGAAATCATTGTCTGTGAACACAGTTTGCTATGCAATCTACAAATGCAAGTTAAAGCTGTATCATGCAAAGAAGATGCCATGTATCAACACAGTCCAGAAACGCCAGCGTCTTCTCTGGACCAAAGCTCATAACGGACCGAGACAAAATGGAAAACTTTGAAATTCTTTTTGGAAACCATGGATGCCGTTTCCCGTCGACTCAAGAGGAGAGGGACCATCCAGGTTATCATCAGCGCACAGTTCAAAAGCCTGCATCTCTGATGGCATGGGCTGGCATTAGTGCCTATGGCATGGCAGCTTACACATCCTCAAAGACACTATCAATGCTAAGCAGTATATAGAGGTTTAGAACAACATCTGCTCCCATCCAGACAACGCTCTTGCAGGGAAGGCCTTGCATTTTTCAGCAATACTATGCTAAACCACATACTGCATCCATCACAACAGCATGGCTTCACAGAAGAAGAGTCCGGCTGCTGAACTGGCCACCTGCAGTCCAGGCCTTTCACCAATAGAAGACATTATCGAATGAAACATCCGGCCAAGAAAATCCAGGAGTATTGAGCAGCTAGAATTAACCAAGATCACTTGGTTTATTTTGCTGAGAACAATCACATTTTGGTTTTTATACATTGCAAGGAAAAGTGTCAGCTGGAGAGGGGGCCCCATTCAAAATTTTGGTATAGGGCTCATTACTTAGCAGTTTCTAGTTATGCTGCTAGCTGCATAGAATGAATGCTATTCTAGGAAGAACTCCAGACTACTTAACAGTAGTTGTGTTTAGAAGAGTATGCTGTAACTAGAGATGAGCGAGCATACTCACTAGGGGCAAATACTCGAGCGAGTATTGCCTTTTGCGAGTACCTGCCTGCTCGTCTCAAAAGATTCAGGTGCCAGCGGGGAGCAGGGGGGGAGAGCGGGGAGGAACGGGGGGAGATCTCTCTCTCTTCCCCCTGCTCACTCCCGCAACTCACCGCTCACCCCCGCCGGCACCCGAACCTTTTGAGACAAGCAGGCAGGTACTCGCAAAAGGCAATACTCGCTCGAGTATTTGCCCTTAGCGAGTACGCTCGCTTATCTCTAGCTGTAACATTTTACTATTAAAAATAAGAGATTGCCTTTAAGCTAGACTGTGAACCTTAAAGTTATATTTTTACTGTACAGTCATATAGCATAAATTCTGTAGGTATATTTCATTGAATGCGCTATTTTTTTAATGTCTTTCAGTATATGAAATCCCTTCTGGTCAGTATGTTAGAGAGCTTTATGGTCACCTTAACGTTGTCTATGAACTTTGTTGGTCCAGAGATGATCATCATTTGCTATCTGCTTCTTCTGATGGTACAGTCAGGTGAGTGCTTTTACAGTTTATCATCCATAGTTTGTACTTTTGTGATGTTTCTATACTGTGCAGGAAAACACCAAATAAAACAGACACAATTTCCCCATTTACTGTTATTAGATTGTAATCTTATTATGTAGAATAGTCCGACAAAGCCCATGGACAAGAGTGGTGCTATTTCTAAGGGGGAAAAGAAGACCCAATTTTGAAATCTCAAGCAGGCCCTTTGAGACAGAGCATCTGCTCAGTATGGAAGACCATTCTTATTGTTTAGTGGAATCATTCAACAGCATATGTTAAAAATCGCTTTTAGTGTAATAATCTGCTAAATTAGGGCTTAGTCACACGGAAGGAGACGGCCGCACTTCAGGACGGACGTCTCTCTGCAGCGCCGGAAGAAAGAACATGTGACCGGCTTCATTGCCGGTCATGTGTTCTTTCTTCTGCGCTGCGGGGAGTCGTCCGTCCTGAAGTACAGCCGTCTTCTTTCTGCAGTAAGGGCTCAGACACATGATGCACCCGTGTGACTAAGCCCTTATATTGTAATGTCAGGGAAATTCTGCGTGCAGCACCAATCAGGCTCACCCCAATACCCCGTTGCCGGCGGTAAAGAAAAAACACCACACACCAAGGTTTGGTATAGTTCCTCACAGAGGGAAATAACTGTGCACTTTATTACAGATTACATGGGGCTTTATACCCCTGATCACGTCATCAGAAGTGTGTCTTATTGGCTCAAATCCACCGCATAACCATATATGTGATGTCCGCATTTTCGCCTGAGGCAGTATTAGTTATATACATAGTTAAACAGTCGTTATCTTGATACGGCGCTTCTGGGACAACAGCCAAGCACGCGGCCTTCGTATCTGGTTCTGTATCATCTCTGAATTTCTGGACACATCTCTCTCGGCCTTGCAAAGCCTTGGCATATCTGATATGATTTTTAAGGCTACATATTAAGTTTTTTGCATTATAGCATTGCATAGAACTTGCATACAGGTATAAAAGCATAAAAAACATGGCAATATATACATATACCCTTACAGTAATGCTTCTATATTAAAACTAAGTAATAAAAATGAAAGTACGAAATAAGTCATATTCTAATATTTAGCCTATAAGAGATAATCCGGAGATAAAATGGTGTCAAAACATACATTAAATGAAATTGATTTGCAAAAATATAAAATAGCTTTTTTTTAAACATGCATTAAAGTACAGCCCTCTAACCTTTTATGCCATCTTTGTTTTCCCTACAGGCTCTGGAGAATTATGGATGAGGCTTCATCTTCCTTAAAGGTTTTACCCCACCCTTCCTTTGTATACACAGCTAAGTTCCACCCTGCATCTGATCATATAGCTGTGACTGGATGCTATGATGCAGTCATTAGAGTGTGGAATGTAAAAGTGAAGGAAGTCAATGGTCATCTCCTACAGGAGTTTGATGGTCATAAAAGTTTTATCAATTCACTGTGCTTTGATGCAGAAGGTAGGTTTACTTTCTTTAAAGTGACACTTCAGGCTTTTCCTTACTAAGGCTTATTCCTCTTAGTATTTATGGGGCAGTTACTTATTAATCTTTTTTTCCTCACTGGTGGTAAAGTATATAATAATATTGGTGTGGTATTGCAGGAACAGTTCCCATTGAAGTGAATGGAAATTTTGTGCAGTACCACACCGGACCAGTGCACAATTTATGGAGCTACTGTATCCGATTGTTTCCTTTATATAGGGGGCAGTTACCTGGTGAACAGCTGATTGTCCGTAGTCCAAGATAGAAGAACCCAACCAATCAGCAATTGATAACCTATCTCATAGACAGCACGTCAACTTTTAAGACCCATCAAAAGACTCCATTTTGGAAACTAGACCCCTCAAGAAATTCATCTACGGGTGTAGTGAGAGTTTAAAACCCACAGATGTTTGGTGGTGGTTCTTAACATTGGGCTATAAAAATGAAAAATTTAAATTCTCCCATGGCCGGATGCACACACCTGAGTCGGATTCTGACTGCGAGACCTCACAGCACAATCAGACCCTATGCCCCGGCATTGACCCTTGCAAACCTGTCTTGATTTCTTCTCTCAGCACTGCGGATATGCCGCATGGGGCGCAGTGCAGAGAGTCACGATTGTGCGCATCCGTTGCAACTCGCCGTGGGACGGACGGCTCGCACTAGAATAGGACATGCTGTGATTTTTTTTTTTTTTTTTTCTCCCCCCGCGACCGGAAAATCTCAGTTGATTTCCGCTCGTGCGTATGGAAAGGCATTTTGCTTAACATGTCCTATGGGCAGTATTTGCTGTGGGATCCAGAGGCGAACGGTCGCTCTGGATCCCGCAGTGCAACTACACCCATGTGAATTGTACATAAGTACAAGAGTACATAAGTTTAGTCCCAAATTTATCATTTTCACCAGGTGCATTAGGAGTAAAAACACCCCACAATTTTTTACTCAATATACCGTATATACCGGCGTATAAGGCGACGGGGCGTATAAGACGACCCCCCAACTTTCACCTTATACGCCGGTAATACAGTGGAGAAAAAAAAAATCAGTACTCACCTCCCCTGGCGTTCTGTCGCGCTCCGGCAGGCTGTCGCTCCCTCCTGGTCCCGGCAGAGCATTGCTTTCTGAATGCGGGGCTTGAAATCCCCGCCTCCAGAAAGCTAATACACACGCCGTCAGCCAGTTACAGCCATTCAATGACATCATTGAATGGCTGTGATTGGCTAAAACACACGTGGCTTCAGCCAATCACACTATTCAATGACATCATTGAATGGGTGTGATTGCTAACACACGTGCGCCTTCAGCCAATCACAGCCATTCAATGATGTCATTGAATGGCTGTAACTGGCTGACGGCGTGTGTATTAGCTTTCTGGAGGCGGGGATTTCAAGCCCCGCATTCAGAAAGCAATGCTCTGCCGGACACCAGGAGGGAGCGACAGCCTGCCGGAGCGCGACAGAACGCCAGGGGAGGTGAGTAATGATTTTTTTTTTTGACATTTTTTTTTTTTGTATTACCGGCGTATAAGACGACCCCCGACTTCAGAGCAGATTTTTCGGGGTTCAAAAGTCGTCTTATACGCCGGTATATACGGTATGAAAATGCTCCATATGTGAATGAAAACTGCTGTTTGGATGCACAAGAAGGCTTGGACGGAGCCCCATTTGGCTTTTAGAGAGCAGATTTTGCTGGAATAATTTTAGAACCTTATTATTTGCAGAGTCCATTAGGTACCACTATAGAACGATCAAAGTACACTTTTTTCCCCCATTTTTAAACAGAACCTACCATCTTGTAGATTATTGTTGTATGTTAGTGAAGGCAGATAAATGAAACAAGCGATCATAGCCTATTCTAGAGCCATGCAGAGAAAAAACGGTTGCTGGCAGAAGGATCAGAGTCCAATACACTTGTAAGAAGAACGATCAAGGTCCAGTCCCATGACTGCAGTAGCCAATAGGATTGCAGTTTTGTTATTAGGCATGTCAGTGCCTAATATGACTCGTTCGTGATTAGTATAAATATTTATTACAGTATACAAAATTCCATTTCATTGCATACTTTGAGCTTCACGAGTTGTGAAGCATCAAATTGAAATTATCAATTTTCAGTAAAAGTTGACTTTGGTCATTCTTGCCCCAAGCCCTGCAAATGTAAGTTTTTTTTAAAATTACAGCACATATCGATATAAATTATAAACGATTAACCGCAAAAATCGGCATGCATGTCACTATACTGTGCTACCCATAGCCATGGCAGCATAAGCGACCTGACAAGTTCCCTTTAAATATCTCCTATAGGCCTGTCTACTCATTGTGCCTATTAGACTCAACGCAGAAAGGTTCAGGTCCGTACATTGTATGGAATGTACAGAGCATTTCATGCAGAATTAAAGTGACCTCATCACCTGCCATTATGCGTAATTGTGCTGACAAGGTCAAGTAATCTCTGCATTGAATGCCCTGTACTGAATATTCCATACAGTATGCCTAATTGGGCATGAACGAGCTGTAAACCTTGTGGCCACTGGCAGCTTGTACTGAAGCATAGCAAAGAAGAGGCTCAACTATTTTAGAATAACAAGTGGGATCATTTATTATTGTCTGCATATTTGTGAATAAGAAAAACCAAAGTTTTAATTCTGGACAACCCCTTTATGTTTTATTCTAAGCGTGCTGAGCCCTTTATGTTGTTAGGTTTCAGGTGCACTGTATTCCATCAGGGGTTTTCTTACACAAGTTGACGTGAAAATGACATATTTGAAGGCAAAAAAATATTTTTTTTACTACTCAGCTACCACTAATTTTTTGAAACCAGAATGTTGGTCAGTTTTTCTGGGCATATTGGAAAATGTGGTCCTCATAAAAAGTCTACAGAAGAATGACAGAGGTGTAAACTTGCTAGGATGCAGAGACCTGGCTTTGATGGGCAAGTTTTGCGCTGACATATGCTGCTTTTTTAACGTATGCATCTTTTTGGCACGAACATGATATTTATTCTGTGCGTCCCTTTTTTCTGTACTTTGGCGGGGAAGTGATGACCTGATACAGAATACATGTCAGAGCTGAGGGGAGATGAAATCTAATATATATATTTTTCAGGCAGAGCTTCCATTGATTAGTCATTTTGACTGACCAATCACAGTGTTTGGGAACAGTGTTGCGGTCTGATTGTGTAGGGCCGTGATGGCGAACCTATGACACGCGTGTCAGCACTGACACGCGTAGCCATAGTCGCTGACACGCGGCCGGTCACCCCGTTAATGAATACCGGCAGGGGTCATGACTTCCCTGCCGGTATTCATTAACCAGCACTACTAACCAGCGCTGATCCCGGCGCACACTGTGATGTCAGTGTGCACCAGGATCCTCCTCCCCCCGTCCCCCGACGTCTCCTACCTGTTGGTTCCGTGGGAGCGTCCGGGGGAGAAGGCGTCCTGCAACACACTGACGTCACAGTGTGCGCGGGAGATCATCGCTGCTGGAGGGCGCCGGGCACAGGAGGAGCGGAACATCCAAGCATCCACAGGGTAAGTACATGGGTCGGGGGGGGGGGGGGGGGGAATCCGCTGTGAGGGGGCAGTCACCGCTGGGGGTCCACTGTTGCGGGGCAGTCACCTGTGGGGGGCAGTCACCGCTGGGGGTCCGTTGTGAGGGGGCAGTCACCTGTGGGGGGCAGTCACCGCTGGGGGGGCGCTGTGGGGGGCAGTCACCGCTGGGGGGCTGCTGTGGGGGGCAGTCACCGTTTGGGGGCCGCTGTGGGGGGCAGATAATGCTGGGGGCCTCTGTGGGGGGCAAGTAATGCTGGGGGGCCGCTGTGGGGGGCAGTCACTGCTGGGGGGCCGCTGTGGGGGGCAGTCACTGCTGGGGGGCCGCTGTGGGGGGCAGTCACTGCTGGGGGGCCGCTGTGGGGGGCAGTCACTGCTGGGGGGCCGCTGTGGGGGGCAAGTAATGCTGGGGGCCACTGTGGGGTGCGCTGTTGCTGCTGGGGGGGCGCTGTGGGGTGCGTTGTTGCTGCTGGGGGGCCGCTGTGGGGTGTGCTGTCGCTGCGGGGGGCCGCTGTGGGGTGTGCTGTCACTGCTGGGGGGCCGCTGTGGGGTGTGCTGTCACTGCTGGGGGGCCGCTGTGGGGTGCGCTGTTGCTGCTGGGGGACCGCTGTGGGGTGCGCTGTTGCTGCTGGGGGCTCGTCATTACTGAGATAAGTGAGGTGGAGGCTGGGAGAGGCGAGGGCCTGTGCTATGGGTATTTTGGGTTTATTAAATACAGTTATACATTACAATTATACATATTTGTTATTTAAACTATAAATATCGCGAATTTATGGATTTTTTTCTCGAAGTGACACACCACCCAAGTAATGCTCGGTTTTTTGGCGAATTTTGACACACCGAGCTCAAAAGGTTGCCCATCACTGGTGTAGGGGCTTGTTACTGTGGCTGACGGCATAACGATGTTGGCGCAGGCAGCGCACAGGGTCATCTTTTGGGATGAGCGGGGCTGCGGTTACAATCTTAATGATGTGCGCATTAATTGGACATACAGTTACACCCATTTGTGTAAAGGGGTTAGTTACTGTGACTTCCTTGTCGGACTCCCTCTTATACAAAGCCAGTCAATCAGATGATGGAACCTGATGATGTGTTTCTTTTAGTTTACTGTAAATCTTTTCTATGGAATGATGTAAGTCATTTCAGAGTTTATGAAACTGGGCCCTTTGTGTTGTTTTCTCTCACAGGTTACTTTTCATGAAGGGAAAAGTACTAGAATAATGCTCTCTTCTGTAGTCCCAGGGTATTTACTCTTGGGCACTTAGCTTGAAAGAGTATAATTAAATCTGCTTTAGACAGGTGCCCATATTTAAACATGAGTAAAATACCCCCAGGGTGATATTCAGCAAACTTCTCTGTTGGTTTTGGCTTTCTTACTACTGAATCTGCCTTTCAGTTCAGGATGCTGTATACGTGCAGAAGGTAACAATAGGAGATGGGATTGGAAAAAAAGGAGATTTGCATAAAAAATAAAGTATAAAATGTGAATTTATGTGTAAACTGCATCACGTTTACCAGCTGTATACAGATCTAAATAACAGCGTTCACAGTGGAGTATTCAGAAGGAAAGCTTGGATTCTACTGCATTAACCATTTTATAAAGATCTCGATCTCACTACTGTTCTTCACTTTGATTGGCTCTTCATGGTCTCATTCTCTCTGCTTTCGCAGTTCCGCACTCCTCTTTGCTATTATATGTTCGAGTCAGGGGCGTACCTAAAGGCTCATGGGCCCAGGTGTAAAAGTTTATCTTGGGGGCCCCCTAACTTCTCTTAACCCTTTAACGCAGAGGCGTAGCTTGATGCTACTGGGCCACAATACAAAACCTGTAACAGGGCCCCCAACTATAATGCTTTATTCATAGTACTGGGCTCCCTATATGGAGAAGAGAGGCCTTATGGGCCCCTTAAGGTTCCTGGGCCCAGGCGCAACCGCATCCCCTGCATTCCCTATAGTTACGCCAGTGGTTCGAGGACGTCCCAGGATTTTGCTGGATTAAAATTTTAACGATGTTAAATCAAGATTTTGCTACTTTGCGAAACGGTAATCGTGGATGTTAAAGCTTGTGACTCATGTGTTACATTACCTCATTCAAAATGAGTTCTGGGCCCTTATACTAATCAGTTATAGTGCTGGTCTATTGTGTATAAACAAAACAGTTGCACATTGAAATACAGTCATATGCAGGTAGGAAATCCCCATAATTTCTTCCTCGTGGAAAAAAAAGAGCCGTACACTTTTCCACAGGTTAAAGCACAAAACATTTACCTTGAGGTAGTAACAAATATGCTCCATTTAGACATGTGGGTTTTCCCTCCCTCAGATTCTGACATTACGTCTGTTAATTGTGCCTAAAAGGTGGAAGGCGGCTTCATTACTAAACATTAAAGACTAGTAATTATTAGGAAATTAGATTACCAGTGTGTCTGGTGGCACAACAGCTGTGCTACATGGTACATTCATTATGATGCCCACACATCACACACACAGCTCTACTACATCCATCCTGATTCACACACACACAGCTGTGGTACATCCATGCTGATTTCCAGACCTCACCAACTTAGTTCACCAAACTCCTGGACACAGTGATCAGCCCCTAATCATGTGATCCATGACTCCACCCACACAGGTGATCACATGATGGGGACATCATCACAAGTCCTGGCGGCTGCTGTCGACTTATCCGGTTTACAGTACTTTCTACCAAACTGCACAATGGCACCTCTTCCATGGCAGTGACGTCACCGCAGGTCCTTCAACCCACTGAATATCTTTTACCAAACTGCACAATGACTCCTCCCACAGCAGTGATGTCACCTTCAACCCACCGGATCTCTGTGGTGGTGGTGGGTCGATGTCTTCTGTCAGGACCGCTGAGTTGTGTCTGAGAAAATAACGGCTTAGTTGTATTCTCATTTTGGTATTTTTGTCCTCCGCTTCCAAGAGCCCTAACTGTGTTGTTCTTCTGTCGGTCAGGCTCTGCGTTTTATATATGTTGTAAAACTTTCGATGACGTCACCAGGGGGCTGAGCAACGACATCACCAAGGGTGGGGCATTAGAAGCACCCACACACAAACATACATACTCACAGTCAAGTGGTCGTTAGTAGGTTGATTCCATGAAACCAGTTTGCATACTCTGGGTTTTAAACCCTGTAACAATTGGAATAGGTATGGATAACCTCACAAACGTTTGTGCAGAATCTTCCACACAGTCTGCTCAGAATGTCCAATTCTCTGTTGGTCTGATGGTGGATTTCTGAAGACTTTGTGTGAAACTTGCATGGACACGCCCCACTGTTTTGATGCTTACTGGTGGACGGACGGATAATTTTCGCTTACAGATACAACCTTTTTCCTTGAAACTGGAGTACCACTTACGAATTGTGTGCCCACTTGGTGGATCTTCACCAAACTTCGTTCAAAAATGATGTCGTACACTAATAACAAACGTGAAAATCAAGGACACAGAACAATCTCCTGTCTTTGTTGCCAGTCATTTTGTTTTTATATTCCCCTAGTGATGACTTTGGCAGAATAAAAGCTTTTTGGGCCTTCTTAGTAAAACTGTCAAACAGTAAGATTATCCCTGTTGGCCATAGCAACCAATCACAGTGCAGCTTTCATTTTACCTTAGCAGCTTGAAAAATGAAAGCTGCACTGTGATTAGTTGCTAAATTGAAATTTTTGAGTTTCTGTTTCCTTAGCTTTCAAATTTCTGTATCTGGGTGTCCCTAAAGGCGAGTTATGAGTGTTTCAGATTAGGCAGATCATTAGCAATAACCCTGTATATGATGTAGTATTTTTATGCAGTTGATTGAAGAAAATGTTGGGGTTTCTTTTAACATGTTTTACCTGTACAAAGTTCACAGCCAAAAACCTGAACATAAAGCCATGGTGAACTGCTTGCAGTTTTGTGATGCCATTTTTTGACTAAGCAGCACATGACTGACCTGTGTGAACATACTATAAGTGGTTAAAACAATAAAACTTATTCTTATGTCAAAGTTCTTTTCCTTTAACTTAGGACTTCACATGTTTTCTGGAGACAGCTCGGGATTGATTATCATGTGGAATACAAGCATCAGCAAAAGTTCCCAACAGAACCCACTTGAGCATTGGGGTATTATTAAGGTAAAATTCTCAAATTGGGTAAATCTCTAGCAGTTTTTTTTGTATAGTATAATTCTAATTAACTGATGGATGGACATCCTATCCTGACATTTTGTTTTAAACATTTAGAGATGCATACATTATTATCCTTATTAGAGATGAACGAGTATACTCGCTAAAGGCAATTGCTCGAGCGAGCATTGCCTTTAGCGAGTACCTGCCCCCTCGAGACTGAAGGTTCGGGTGACGGCGCTGGGGAGCTGTGAGTAGCGGCTGTCAGCAGGAGGGAGTGGGGGGAGAGAGGGAGAGAGAGATCCTCCCTCCGTTTCTCCCCGCTCTCCCCCGCAGCTCCCTGCCCGCCGCCGGCACCCGAACCTTCAGACTCGAGCGGGCAGGTACTCGCTAAAGGCAATGCTCTCTTGAGCAATTGCCTTTAGCGAGTATATTCGCTCATCTCTAATCTTTATTATAAACATTGTAACCTAAATTAAAATAGAGGTTGGTCAATTCCCCCATTGATGATTTGATGCTATGCCCTTCTGCCAGGTTAGTGTGATCAGCTGTGATTGCTCAGGAAAGCATTCAGTAAGTCCTCCTTTCAAAATTAAGCATAAAACAAAATTAATCAGTCCTCAATGCATCATCTATGTAAAGGCCCATTTACACTACACGAATGTTGGGCAAAGGCTGCCTGACACTCGTCCTTGCACATACTCGCTCTCAGGGTGGATTCAGACGACCGTATATCGGCTCGGTTTTCACGCCGAGCCGATATACGGTGTCCTCATTTGCAGGGGGGGAGAGGATGGAAGAGCCAGGAGCAGGAACTGAGCTCCCGCCCCCTCTCCGCCTCCTCTCCACCCCCTCTCCGCCCCTCTGCACTATTTGCAATGAAAGGAGGTGGGGCGGGGCTAGGTTCCGAGAATTAGCCCCGTCCCGTCTCTCCTCATTGCAAATAGTGCAGAGGGGTGGAGAGGAGGCAGAGAGGGGGCGGGAGCTCAGTTCCTGCTCCTGGCTCTTCCAGCCTCCTCCCCATGCAGAGAGAGACGACGTATATCGGCTCGGCGTGAAAACCGAGCCGATATACGTTCGTCTGAATCCACCCTTATGCTGTTACACAGGAGTGAGTTAGTATCGCTGGCTCTCTGACAGAGCGGCCAGCAGGGAGGCGGGACGGCTGGAGGAGATTTCTCTCCTCGCTCTCTCCCCTGCCCCTCTCTATTCACTGTAAGCAGCGGCTATTCAGTACTGAACAGCTGCTGTTTACACTGAACGATCATCGTTCAGTATTTTATGCAGCATAAAGTGAATGGAGAGGGGCAGGGGAGAGCGGGGAATAAAAATCTCCTCCAGCCTCCCTGCTGGCCGCTCTGTGACCGATCCAGCGATACTCGCTCCTGTGTAACAGCATCTGAGCGAGACTGTGCGGGCACGAGTGTCGGCCATCGTTTGCCCGACATTTATCCAGTGTAAATGGGCCTGTATTCACAGATAGGCTGGGCCCTACAGAGCAGTGCAAATGTGATGTAGAAGACTGCTGCATTTATGTTGAAATTTATGAAAAGAAGAGAGTTATTTATATATGACCAGACATGTTAAATGGGTTATTCTGTGACAACAACTCCTGTTCTTATGTCCCACAATGGAGAGCAGCTTTTATTCTAGAGGTCTTGGGCCATCCAGTTATCCCATGTAATTGAGCAGTCTCCTTGTAATACTACAGCTGCTGCAGGAGAAATGCCAGGTTGGCTACGACTGCCCCAGCAATATCGCTATATGCTGGTAGTTCTGGGAGGCAGATCCAAACCAAAAAGAGCTGTCTCTGATAATGCAACTGCTTTCACGAGCTCAGTTCACCAAACTCCTGGATACAGTGATCAGCCCCTGGTCATGCGATCCATGACTCCACCCACACAGGTGATCACATGATGGGGACATCATCGCAAGTCCTAGTGGCTGCTGTCGACTTATCCAGTTTACAGTACTTTCTACCAAACTGCACAACAGCTCCTCTCCCATGGCAGGGATGTCACCGCAGGTCCTTCAACCCACTGAATATTTTTTACCAAACTGCACAATGGCTCCTCACACAGCAGTGATGTCACCACAGCTCCTTCAGCCCATCGGATCTCTGTGGTGGCAGTAGGTCTGTGTCTTCTGTCAGGACCGCTGAGTTGTGTCTGAGATAATAACAGCTTAGTTGTATTCTCATTTTGTTATTTTTGCCCTCCGCTTCCAAGAGCCCTAACTTTGTTGTTGTTCCGTCGGTCAGGCTCTGTGTTTTATATGTTGTAAGACTTGCGATGATGTCACCAGGGGGCGGAGTGATGATGTCACCAAGGACAGAGCATGAGAAGCACCCGCACACAAATATACATACTCACGGTCAAGTGGTCATTAGTAGTTTGATTCCATGAAACCAGTTTGCATACTCTTGGTTTCAGAGCCTGTAACAATTGGAATAGGTATGGATAACATTGCAAATGTTTACACAGAATCTTCCACACAGTCTGCTCAGGATGTCCAATTCTCTGTTAGTCTGACGGTGGATTTCTGACTTTATTTTTGGACACATATTATTATGTTTCATAGCACCCTTAGGCCGCTCTCACACATACGTTCAAAAAACTCAGCGACTAAAACCACGGGGTTGTAACGTGATTTTTGCGCTGCCTTTTTAAACTCATGTTGCGGCGTTTTTTAACACACTCATCATTGTGATGGTGATGAGGTGCAAGTGCTTAAAGGCACATAAAAAGAGCAGATAGCACTTGAAAATTGCCGCATTCGAACGCTATTCTGCAAAACTCCATTGAAATGGAGGATTTGTACATCGTTTTAGCAGCATTTGTAACAATTTGTTTCCATTCAACAGATGATAATCTTAAAATTGATTTGTTCTTTTCCCTGTTGAGTAGTTTGTTTTTTGCTTTACTTATTTACTATACTGTACATTTTAGGAAATAAAAGAAAGTGATATGAAAGGAATAACCGTGAATTACTTAGAAGTCCATCCAAATAGAAGACGGTTATTAATTCATACAAAGGACAGCACACTCCGAATCATGGATCTTCGGATGTAAGCAGTTTTCCATTGCATTTTGAGTTTCGTTTCTTCGTCTGCCAAGACTCTACTGTTCATTGTACAAAGAATAAGGCAAGGGGAGAAGAAAGAAAAACCCTTAAAATTCTCCATTCTCTGTCTATTTATTTGAAAAAAATGAATACTACCACAAAGAGAAAAGGCATTTATCATATAGACTGAATTAAAAGATTCCACTACAGCCTTAAGAGCAACTGTGTTGATTTTCTAATTTACATGTATTTAAAATCAGTGTGGTTCACCCCACATTAGATTGGAATAGTGCATGGACCAGTCAGTCCTGGGTAATGCATTCATTGTCTCACTGAATAGTACTACTGGCATTCAGTAAGCAACTGGGTTACATGACATACATGTGTTTGGTGAGCTCACGTGACACATCCATAGGATATCTAATAGAGATGAGCGAGCATACTCGTCCGAGCTTGATGCTCGCTCGAGTATTAGGGTGCTCGAGATGCTCGTTACTTGAGACGAGCACCACGCGGTACTCATCTCGATTAAACGAGCACTGACCATTGAATTAAATGGAGCCGGCAATACAGCTGGCTCCATTGAAAGCAATGGGCTGCCGGCGATCGCGGGATGAATTGTCGGGAAGGGCTTAAATATATAAGCCCTTCCCTGCAATTCATCCAGAAATGTGTAAAAATAAAAAAAATATATACTCGCCTTGTCCCAGCAGAACGATGTTAGCCCATTGAATTCAATGGAGCCGGCAATACAGCCGCCTCCATTGAAAGCAATGGGCTGCCGGCGATCGCCGGATGAATTGTCGGGAAGGGCTTAAATATATAAGCCCTTCCCCACAATTCATCCAGAAATGTGTAAAAATAAAAAAAATATATATACTCAATGCCGGCTCCATTGAATTCAATGGGCTAACATCGTTCTTCTCAGCTGTGGCAGAGGAGAACGATCTTTATGCTGACAGTGCGGGGGGGGGGGGGGGGGTCTCACTCTTGCCACTATTGTGGCTTAATTGTGGGACCTGGGAACTTGAGATGCAGCCCAACATGTAGCCCCTCGCCTGCCCTATCCGTTGCTGTGTCGTTCCCATCACTTTCTTGAATTTCCCAGGTTTTCACAAATGGAAACCTTAGCGAGCATCGGCGATATACAAAAATGCTCGAGTCGCCCATTGACTTCAATGGGGTTCGTTACTCGAAACGAACTCTCGAGCATCACTGAAAATTCGACTCGAGTAACAAGCACCCGAGCATTTTGGTGCTCGCTCATCTCTAATATCTAACTAAATAGGACAAATGTGGAAATAGATTCTTATTTTGGTTTTTACTACTACTTCACAAGGCTGTCTAACTCAGGGATTTGTCACATTGCTGCCTGTATGTAGATGATGATGTCATTTTCTCAATGAAGTCACCTGTCAAACAAAAAAGTCACCTGTCAAACAAACACACCACACAAAAAAAAAAAAAAACTGGGAAAAGAATGTTAGAGCAGCTTCTACGCAGACATTGCTTGATGTTTCCCTGAAAATAAGACACTGTCGTATAGTAGTTTTTGCCACAAAAAAGGCACAGTGTCTTATTTTCAGGGGGTGTCTTAATACTTAGCAGGCGCCGTCCCCATCTCTCTCGATGCTCTCCAGGCACTCCGGAAATCTTCCATGTCATCATCAGCAGTGACAGAGCATTCTCTTCCCGGCAAGAGAATGCAGTGATTGGCTCAGGACTGCAGCCTGAGACAATCATAGCCGGCGCTTGATGAGCCAATCACAGCCATTATTTTTCTTAAAAACTTTTCAATAATTCAGTAGGATTTTTTTTTGTCTGATTTTCGTTGCCCTTTAATTCTCTTTTAGACTGGCTGCACAAAAGTATATTGGAGCCACAAATTACAGGGAAAAACTTCACAGTGCCTTTACACCATGTGGAACCTTTGTCATAGCAGGTAGTGAAGATGGAGTTGCATATGTGTGGAATGCTGAAACAGGTGAGACGTTTACAGATCCATTGCAATGTATTGTTTTATCTAGTAAATTACTGTTCTGATGAACTATAGGCTGGTGGGTGTCTTCTTTTTTATGCATTTGCTTTAATCTGTTTAAATTCCTATCTTGTATGTAAAGGTTATTATATGCTTGTTTTTTTTATCCTAGGAGATCAGGTAGCAAAGTATACAGAGCTTTCATATACAGCCCCACTTCGAGATGTGGCCTTTCACCCGCATGAACACATGGTAGCGTTTTGTGCCTTTGGACCGAGCCAGCCAATCATTGTATATATTTATGACCACAAGGGTAAGCATTTTTACTGACAAATACAAACACGTGTATATGGTCTTGGAGCTGACGAATAATCAGAAGCCATCCATCATATGTAGAGCACAAAACCAACGTGTAACTTACTAAGCCTCTTCACCCCCACAGTTGTTCCTCTCCTATATTGGCACAACAGATGCTCGCTCTTTCTGCAACGGTAACTGTGGATCTACCGCTGGGGCCAAAAAGACCCTCAGCATTGTCAATCACCCACATTTAACAATTGGCTCCTTCAGTGTAAATGCTGTACAAAGTCTCCATTGGTTTCAATGGGGCTTCGCAAACTGGCATTAGAAATGCCACGGTTTGCAAGAGCTGTCTGCTCTATTTTCACGTGTTTAAGCTCTTTTTAACGTGTCTAGTCACCCATTACAATGATGAGGGGCATTAAAAACGCTGTTGATCACTGGACAATGCGCTCAAGAACGCTGCTAGAAATGGTGGTAAAACACACGGCATTTTACCAGCTGTGTGTGTGAGAGTGGCCTAAATGTAGTGGAAATGCTGTACTTTGAAGGAGCCAAGTGCTGAAGTTGTTGGCTATTGACAACACTTAGGCCTCATGTCCACTAGGAAATTCGGGCCCACGCGGATTCTCCATGCAGAATCCCGCAGCGGGTCCCTCCTTTCCCGCGGACATGAGGCCTGAAAAATGAATTAACTTACCTGTCCGGATGCTGCGGATTTCTGTCCGTCGTGGCCGGATCTTTTTTCCCTCTGTCTGGCGGATGTGCTCGGCACGCGCGCATGCGCCGTGCACTCTTTTTTTTATTTTTTTTTTTTATAATTCCTGCTCTCCCGCGCCGGAGAGCAGCAATTCAGCTGCGGGTGTACCGTGGGAACCGGACGGCTTCAATAGGCTTCCATGATAGCCTGCGGGAGCCCCGCAGAAAATGGGAGCATGCTGTGTTTTTTCTTCCGCACGTGAGAAAACGCAAATCCATTAAAATGCCATCCGTGGGTGCAAATTTCAGTTTAATTGACCGCGGATGGCCAATGATTCCCTATGGGAAAATTGAATGTGGATTCCGCAGCGGAATCAGCAATTTAATTTGGCTAGTGGACATGAGGCCTTAGGCTTTTTGGCCCTTGTGGTGGAGCTGTAGTTTCTGTAGAAGAAAAGAGTAGAACACCTGTTTAGGTGCGCCAATACAGGAGTGGAACAATTGAGCTGGGAGAAAAACTGGGCTGTTGAACAGGCTTTGTGAGTTACCTGCTGCTTGCTGCTACATGTGTAATGGATGTCCTGTAATTTTTCCATATAACTGTGTATGTCCATGTTTCCAGACTTGAAGATGATGTGTATGACTGGTTTTATATAAATGGCCTGTCTGCTGTGTACTAATTAGTGACAAAGCTTTGCTTTGGTTACTATGTTCTCCTCAGCAGCACTTCTTCTGTGCTTTGGATGTCTGTAGCCGTTAACCTTAGGTTCGCCCAGTTGCGGTATGTAGCTCAAACTTAGTGAGGACTTGTTCTCTTGTCACTTTTTATTTGTCTGGCTGATGAAGGTACACATATGATGGGGATGGACCACTGGATTGTAGAAAAATGATCCATACAGCCTGTAATGTTGCATTCACATTCATGACATAACCTAGCCACCAAGCATCATTATGCATGCAAGTTACAAAATCTTTTATATATTCCAAAGACAATGTTTTATATGGAATATTTGTTTGCTGCACTTCACTAGTTGTCCCTGTACAAAACCTGTCCGTTAATCCATTCCTTGTTCCAGATATGAAAGCATTAAATGTTTGAGTTCCAGGTACTCGTCTGGCTTCTTTATATTGTCTGTGTAGCAGCTTCTCATTCTCCATTATTTCATCTTGACACACATATACAAAGTTCATATTCATGATATTGACTTTTACCCAGTCAGACAACTGTCTCGGAGTCCTAATTTTTTCAGTATAAATACATTGTAGCTGCTAGCCTTCTCATAGTTCCACCAAGTCCATCACACTACTTCATACCATGAGATGGGTCAAAGTGCCACGCAGCTGGAACCCCAAAATCAACTTTGCAGAGTTCCAAGTTAGAGATGCTTTTTTGTCTTTTTCTGCTGGGCTGCACACCCATCTCAGAAATAATATATCCTATGCGACTAAATGGCTAACAACAACAACAACATTTTTAGGCATTGTTTTAGAAATGGAATGAGCTGCTTTTGAAATGTACATCCAGCAATATATGTAATTCTAGAACAAGTGCTATGGTAAGATTTCATTGAATGTGACATATACCGCTTTCATTTTTTTTCCTCCTGTTCCCAAAGCCATTCCAAAATGAAACTTACACTAAGAGGAGATTCCTAAAAAATAATGAACATACACTTTTTTTTTACATATTTAAGGTCAAAGTTTGTCATTGGACCTTGAAATGGAGAATGTAATATTACTATAATATAATTTTTAATGAAAATTTTGCTTCGTTGACTTCAAAACAAGCCCAAGATGAAAGTTCTACCATAATTAGAAGCAAAGTTATGAATAATTTTTCTTGACATGGAAAGGATAAATTATAAATTTTTTCTCATGTTTGTAACCCTGCTGTATGAAAACAGTGTATCACTCACAGCTAAAAGTTTACATCTGTAAGTCACTTTATGCCATCCTACCATTTTTTAAAAAAAATCTGAGATGGTCAGTTGAAAAGTAAAATTTTTCGGTGATGACTTGCCGTGGAATGTCTTATAATTAGAGATGAGCGAACACCAAAATGTTCGGGTGTTCGTTATTCGGAACGAACTTCCCGTGATGCTCGAGGGTTCGTTTCGAACAACGAACCCCATTGAAGTCAATGGGCGACCAGAACATTTTTGTATTTCGCCGATGCTCGCTAAGGTTTTCATGTGTGAAAATCTAGGCAATTCAGGAAAGTGATGGGAATGACACAGTGACGGATAGGGCAGGCGAGGGGCTACATGTTGGGCTGCATCTCAAGTTCACAGGTCCCACTATTAAGCCACAATAGCGGCAAGAGTGGGCCCCCCCCCCCCAACAACTTTTACTTCTGAAAAGCCCTCATTAGCATGGCATACCTTTGCTAAGCACCACACTACCTCCAACAAAGCACAATCACTGCCTGCATGACACACCACTGACACTTCTCCTGGGTTACATGCTGCCCAACCGCACCCCCTCCCCCCCACAGCGCACACCAAACTGTCCCTGCGCAGCCTTCAGCTGCCCTCATGCCACACCACCCTCATGTCTATTTAGAAGTGCGTCTGCCACGACGAGGGACCGCAGGCACACACTGCACAGGGTTGGCACGGCTAGGTAGCGACCCTCTTTAATAGGGGCGGGGCGATAGCCCACAATGCTGTACAGAAGCAATGAGAAATATAATCCTGTGCCACCGCCATCAGGAGCTGCACACCTGGGCATAGCAATGGGGAACCTATGTGCCACACACTATTCATTCTGTCAAGGTGTCTGCATGCCCCAGTCAGACTGGTAATATGCACCTTAACAGTAACCGCGTTGGTGGTAATGTGGTGGTGACTGCGGACCTAGTAGCACGGTTGTATTTTGTTGGTTTTCGGAATGTGGCCAGGATTAAGTGGGCCGTGGCGGGGGGATGGTGGGGGGGCTCTCTTGTAGTGTCGGTAAAGGTGAAATTCTTGGACTGCCACCAGACGAACCAATGCAAAGGCATTTGCCAACAATGTTTTCCCTGTTGGAGGAGGAGGGGGATGTTTTTGAGGCACTACGTGTCCTCTCCACGTGTCCGTGGTTATATGCACCTTAACAGTAACCGCGTTGGTGGTAATGTGGTGGTGACTGCGGACCTAGTAGCACGGTTGTATTTTGTTGGTTTTCGGAATGTGGCCAGGATTAAGTGGGCCGTGGCGGGGGGATGGTGGGGGGGCTCTCTTGTAGTGTCGGTAAAGGTGAAATTCTTGGACTGCCACCAGACGAACCAATGCAAAGGCATTTGCCAACAATGTTTTCCCTGTTGGAGGAGGAGGGGGATGTTTTTGAGGCACTACGTGTCCTCTCCACGTGTCCGTGGTTATATGCACCTTAACAGTAACCGCGTTGGTGGTAATGTGGTGGTGACTGCGGACCTAGTAGCACGGTTGTATTTTGTTGGTTTTCGGAATGTGGCCAGGATTAAGTGGGCCGTGGCGGGGGGATGGTGGGGGGGCTCTCTTGTAGTGTCGGTAAAGGTGAAATTCTTGGACTGCCACCAGACGAACCAATGCAAAGGCATTTGCCAACAATGTTTTCCCTGTTGGAGGAGGAGGGGGATGTTTTTGAGGCACTACGTGTCCTCTCCACGTGTCCGTTCCATGTCAGCAATAGTAGCACTCAAGACAGGCCCCAGTAACAATTCTGAAGCAGCAGTATAGCGGGAGCGCAGTCTTCGTTCCATGTAAGCAATAGTAGCACTCAAGACAGGCCCCAGTAACAATTCTGAAGCAGCAGTATAGCGGGAGCGCAGTCTTCGTTCCATGTAAGCAATAGTAGCACTCAAGACAGGCCCCAGTAACAATTCTGAAGCAGCAGTATAGCGGGAGCGCAGTCTTCGTTCCATGTAAGCAATAGTAGCACTCAAGACAGGCCCCAGTAACAATTCTGAAGCAGCAGTATAGCGGGAGCGCAGTCTTCGTTCCATGTAAGCAATAGTAGCACTCAAGACAGGCCCCAGTAACAATTCCGAAGCAGCAGTATAGCGGGAGCGCAGTCTTAGTTCCATTTCAGTAGCCTTAGTATAGCCAAGGCACAAGTGACATTTATGTAGCTAAAGTGTAGGCCAACCCCACACACCTTTCTGTACCATGAGTGCAGGCGAAGAACATAGAAATTACTATGATTACACTGTAGGTGAGGGCCCCAAAAAATTGGTGTACCAACAGTACTAATGTACCTCAGTAAAAATTGGCCATGCCCAACCAAGATGGCAGGTGAATCGCTTTGGTTAATGTGGCTTAAGTGGTAACTAGGCCTGGAGGCAGCCCAGTGTAACGAAAAATTGGTTCAAGTTAAAGTTCCAACGCTTTTAAGCTAATTGAAACTTATAAAAATTGTTCTGAAAAATTATTTGAGTGAGCCTTGTGGCCCTAAGAAAAATTGCCCGTTCAGCGTGATTACGTGAGGTTTCAGGAGGAGGAGCAGGAGGAGGAGGAGGAGGAGGAATATTAGACACAGATTGATGAAGCAGAAATGTCCCCGTTTTGGATGGTGAGAGAGAACGTAGCTTCCATCCGTGGGTGCAGCCTACGTATTGCTTACGTATCGCTGCTGTCCGCTGGTGGAGAACAGAAGTCTGGGGAAATCCAGCCTTTGTTCATCTTGATGAGTGTTAGCCTGTCGGCACTGTCGGTTGACAAGCGGCTACGCTTATCTGTGATGATTCCCCCAGCCGCACTAAACACCCTTTCCGACAAGACGCTAGCCGCAGGACAAGCAAGCACCTCAAGGGCATACAGGGCTAGTTCAGGCCACGTGTCCAGCTTCGACACCCAGTAGTTGTAGGGGGCAGAGGCGTCACCAAGGATGGTCGTGCGATCCGCTACGTACTCCCTCACCATCCTTTTACAGTGCTCCCGCCGACTCAGCCGTGACTGGGGAGCGGTGACACAGTCTTGGTGGGGAGCCATAAAGCTGGCCAGGCCCTTAAAGACTGTTGCACTGCCTGGGATGTACATGCTGCTCGATCTACGCACATCCCCTGCTACCTTGCCCTCGGTACTGCGCCTTCTGCCACTAGCGCTGTCGGCTGGGAATTTTACCATCAGCTTGTCCGCAAGGGTCCTGTGGTATAGCAACACTCTCGAACCCCTTTCCTCTTCGGGAATCAGAGTGGGCAGGTTCTCCTTATACCGTGGATCGAGCAGTGTGTACACCCAGTAATCCGTCGTGGCCAGAATGCGTGCAACGCGAGGGTCACGAGAAAGGCATCCTAACATGAAGTCAGCCATGTGTGCCAGGGTACCAGTACGCAACACATGGCTGTCCTCACTAGGAAGATCACTTTCAGGATCCTCCTCCTCCTCCTCCTCAGGCCATACACGCTGAAAGGATGACAGGCAATCAGCCGGTGTACCGTCAGCAGCGGCCCAAGCTGTCTCTTCCCCCTCCTCCTCATCCTCCTCATGCTCCTCCTCCTCCTCCTGTACGCGCTGAGAAATAGACAGGAGGGTGCCCTGACTATCCAGCGGCATACTGTCTTCCCCCGCCCCCGTTTCCGAGCGCAAAGCAGCTGCCTTTATGGTTTGCAGGGAATTTCTCAAGATGCATAGCAGAGGAATGGTGACGCTAATGATTGTAGCATCGCCGCTCACCACCTGGGTAGACTCCTCAAAATTACCAAGGACATGGCAGATGTCTGCCAACCAGGCCCACTCTTCTGAAAGGAATTGAGGAGGCTGACTCCCACTGCGCCGCCCATGTTGGAGTTGGTATTCGACTATAGCTCTACGTTGTTCATAGAGCCTGGCCAACATGTGGAGCGTAGAGTTCCACCGTGTGGGCACGTCGCACAGCAGTCGGTGCACTGGCAGCTTAAAGTGATGTTGCAGGGTGCGCAGGGTGGCAGCGTCCGTGTGGGACTTGCGGAAATGTGCGCAGAGCCGGCGCGCCTTTACGAGCAGGTCTGACAAGCGTGGGTAGCTTTTCAGAAACCGCTGAACCACCAAATTAAAGACGTGGGCCAGGCATGGCACGTGCGTGAGGCTGCCAAGCTGCAGAGCCGCCACCAGGTTACGCCCGTTGTCACACACGACCATGCCCGGTTGGAGGCTCAGCGGCGCAAGCCAGCGGTCGGTCTGCTCTGTCAGACCCTGCAGCAGTTCGTGGGCCGTGTGCCTCTTATCGCCTAAGCTGAGTAGTTTCAGCACGGCCTGCTGACGCTTGCCCACCGCTGTGCTGCCACACCGCGCGACACCGACTGCTGGCGACATGCTGCTGCTAACACATCTTGATTGCGAGACGGAGGAGGAGGAGGAGGAGGGTGCTTTAGTGGAGGAAGCATACACCTCCGCAGATACCAGCACCGAGCTGGGGCCCGCAATTCTGGGGGTGGGTAGGACGTGAGCGGTCCCAGGCTCTGACTCTGTCCCAGCCTCCACTAAATTCACCCAATGTGCCGTCAGGGAGATGTAGTGGCCCTGCCCGCCTGTGCTTGTCCACGTGTCCGTAGTTAAGTGGACCGTGGCAGTAACCGCGTTGGTGAGGGCGCGCACAATGTTGCGGGAGACGTGGTCGTGCAGGGCTGGGACGGCACATCGGGAAAAGTAGTGGCGACTGGGAACTGAGTAGCGCGGGGCCGCCGCCTCCATGATACTTTTGAAGGACTCAGTTTCCACAACCCTATACGGCAGCATCTCAAGGCTGATGAATTTTGCTATGCGGACGGTTAACGTTTGAGCGTGCGGGTGCGTGGCGGCGTACTTGCGCTTGCGCTCGAACACTTGCGCAAGCGACGGCTGAACGGTGCGCTGAACTACACTGCTGGATGGGGCCGGGGACAGCGGAGATGAGGGTGTGGGTGCAGGCCATGAGGCGGTAGTGCCTGTGTCCTGAGAGGGGGGTTGCATCTCAGTGGCAGGTTGGGGCACAGGGGGAGAGGCAGGGGTGCAAACCGGAGGCGGTGAACGGCCTTCGTCCCACCTTGTGGGGTGCTTGGCCATCATATGTCTGCGCATGGTGGTGGTGGTGAGGCTGTTGGTGTTGGCTCCCCGGCTGAGCTTTGCGCAACAAAGGTTGCACACCACTGTTCGTCGGTCGTCAGGCGTCTCTGTGAAAAACTGCCAGACCTTAGAGCACCTCGGCCTCTGCAGGGTGGCATGGCGCGAGGGGGCGCTTTGGGAAACACTTGGTGGATTATTCGGTCTGGCCCTGCCTCTACCCCTGGCCCTGGCCACCGCACTGCCTCTTGCAACCTGCCCTGCTGATGCCCTTGACTCCCCCTCTGAAGACCTGTCCTCCTGAGTAAGCGTTGCACACCAGGTGGGGTCAGTCACCTCATCGTCCTGCTGCTCTTCCTCCGAATCCTCTGTGCGCTGCTCCCTTGGACTTACTGCCCTTACTACTACCTCACTGCAAGACAACTGTGTCTGATCGTCATCGTCCTCCTCACCCACAGAAAGTTGTTGAGACAGTTGGCGGAAGTCCCCAGCCTCTTCCCTCGGACCCCGGGAACTTTCGAATGGTTGGGCATCAGTGACGATAAACTCCTCTGGTGGGAGAGGAACCGCTGCTGCCCAATCTAAGCAGGGGCCCGAGAACAGTTCCTGGGAGTGTTCCCGCTCCTGAGCAGGTGTCATTGTAGTGGAGTGAGGAGGCTGGGAGGAAGGAGGAGCAGCAGACAGAGGATTCGGATTTGCAGCAGTGGACGGCGCAGAACTGCGTGTTGACGATAGGTTTCTCGAAGCACTTTCTGCCATCCAGGACAGGACCTGCTCACACTGCTCATTTTCTAATAACCGTCTCCCGCGTGGACCCATTAATTGGGCGATGAATGTGGGGACGCCAGAAACGTGCCTCTCTCCTAATCGCGCAGCAGTCGGCTGCGACACACCGGGATCAGGAGCTCGGCCTGTGCCCACACCCTGACTTGGCCCTCCGCGTCCTCGTCCACGTCCTCTAGGCCTACCCCTACCCCTCAGCATGCTGTATTACCAGTGATTTGATTTCACAGGCAGGAAATAAATTGGCGCAAGACTGCAGGCCAAATATAATTTTTTCCCTTTTTGGAAAACGAAAGGCCCCACTGCCTCTAGTGAATGAATAATCTAAGTTTAATAACTGTGCTGTGTCCCTGCTAATGTGTCACAGAACGTGAGGGTAGCAGAGTTATTATAACTCTGGCAGAGCAGGTATTTTTTTTCCCAATTAAGGAAAGCAAATGGCGAAGCCAGCAGTAAAGCGTAGCTGGGTGCGTATGATTTAGCAATGTTTTTCACGCAGCTCACACGTGTCCACCGCCCGTAAGGACGGACAGAGGCTGGACAAATAGATTTGTTTTCACTTGTTTTTCCACCAAAAGGCAGCACTGCGTATATTCAATGAACATGAGAAGTTTAAAGGGGTTGTCCCGAGGCAGCAAGTGGGTCTATACACTTCTGCATGGCCATAATAATGCACTTTGTAATGTACATTGTGCATTAATTATGAGCCATACAGAAGTTATAAAAAGTTTTATACTTACCTGCTCCGTTGCTGGCGTCCTCGTCTCCATGGTGCCGACTAATTTTCGCCCTCCGATGGCCAAATTAGCCGCGCTTGCGCAGTCCGGGTCTTCTTCTTTTCTGAATGGGGCTCCGTGTAGCTCCGTGTAGCTCCGCCCCGTCACGTGCCGATTCCAGCCAATCAGGAGGCTGGAATCGGCAATGGACCGCACAGAAGCCCTGCGGTCCATGAAGACAGAGGATCCCGGCGGCCATCTTCAGCAGGTGAGTATGAAGACGCCGGACCGCCGGGATTCAGGTAAGCGCTGTGCGGGTGGTTTTTTTAACCCCTGTATCGGGGTTGTCTCGCGCCGAACGGGGGGGGGGTTTAAAAAAAAAAAAAACCCGTTTCGGCGCGGGACATCTCCTTTAATAACTGTGCTGTGTCCCTGCTAATGTGTCACAGAACGTGAGGGTAGCAGAGTTATTATAACTCTGGCAGAGCAGGTATTTTTTTTCCCAATTAAGGAAAGCAAATGGCGAAGCCAGCAGTAAAGCGTAGCTGGGTGCGTATGATTTAGCAATGTTTTTCACGCAGCTCACACGTGTCCACCGCCCGTAAGGACGGACAGAGGCTGGACAAATAGATTTGTTTTCACTTGTTTTTCCACCAAAAGGCAGCACTGCGTATATTCAATGAACATGAGAAGTTTAATAACTGTGCTGTGTCCCTGCTAATGTGTCACAGAACGTGAGGGTAGCAGAGTTATTATAACTCTGGCAGAGCAGGTATTTTTTTTCCCAATTAAGGAAAGCAAATGGCGAAGCCAGCAGTAAAGCGTAGCTGGGTGCGTATGATTTAGCAATGTTTTTCACGCAGCTCACACGTGTCCACCGCCCGTAAGGACGGACAGAGGCTGGACAAATAGATTTGTTTTCACTTGTTTTTCCACCAAAAGGCAGCACTGCGTATATTCAATGAACATGAGAAGTTTAATAACTGTGCTGTGTCCCTGCTAATGTGTCACAGAACGTGAGGGTAGCAGAGTTATTATAACTCTGGCAGAGCAGGTATTTTTTTTCCCAATTAAGGAAAGCAAATGGCGAAGCCAGCAGTAAAGCGTAGCTGGGTGCGTATGATTTAGCAATGTTTTTCACGCAGCTCACACGTGTCCACCGCCCGTAAGGACGGACAGAGGCTGGACAAATAGATTTGTTTTCACTTGTTTTTCCACCAAAAGGCAGCACTGCGTATATTCAATGAACATGAGAAGTTTAATAACTGTGCTGTGTCCCTGCTAATGTGTCACAGAACGTGAGGGTAGCAGAGTTATTATAACTCTGGCAGAGCAGGTATTTTTTTTCCCAATTAAGGAAAGCAAATGGCGAAGCCAGCAGTAAAGCGTAGCTGGGTGCGTATGATTTAGCAATGTTTTTCACGCAGCTCACACGTGTCCACCGCCCGTAAGGACGGACAGAGGCTGGACAAATAGATTTGTTTTCACTTGTTTTTCCACCAAAAGGCAGCACTGCGTATATTCAATGAACATGAGAAGTTTAATAACTGTGCTGAGTCCCTGCTAATGTGTCACAGAACGTGAGGGTAGCAGAGTTATTATAACTCTGGCAGAGCAGGTATTTTTTTTCCCAATTAAGGAAAGCAAATGGCGAAGCCAGCAGTAAAGCGTAGCTGGGTGCGTATGATTTAGCAATGTTTTTCACGCAGCTCACACGTGTCCACCGCCCGTAAGGACGGACAGAGGCTGGACAAATAGATTTGTTTTCACTTGTTTTTCCACCAAAAGGCAGCACTGCGTATATTCAATGAACATGAGAAGTTTAATAACTGTGCTGTGTCCCTGCTAATGTGTCACAGAACGTGAGGGTAGCAGAGTTATTATAACTCTGGCAGAGCAGGTATTTTTTTTCCCAATTAAGGAAAGCAAATGGCGAAGCCAGCAGTAAAGCGTAACTGGGTGCGTATGATTTAGCAATGTTTTTCACGCAGCTCACACGTGTCCACCGCCCGTAAGGACGGACAGAGGCTGGACAAATAGATTTGTTTTCACTTGTTTTTCCACCAAAAGGCAGCACTGCGTATATTCAATGAACATGAGAAGTTTAATAACTGTGCTGTGTCCCTGCTAATGTGTCACAGAACGTGAGGGTAGCAGAGTTATTATAACTCTGGCAGAGCAGGTATTTTTTTTCCCAATTAAGGAAAGCAAATGGCGAAGCCAGCAGTAAAGCGTAGCTGGGTGCGTATGATTTAGCAATGTTTTTCACGCAGCTCACACGTGTCCACCGCCCGTAAGGACGGACAGAGGCTGGACAAATAGATTTGTTTTCACTTGTTTTTCCACCAAAAGGCAGCACTGCGTATATTCAATGAACATGAGAAGTTTAATAACTGTGCTGTGTCCCTGCTAATGTGTCACAGAACGTGAGGGTAGCAGAGTTATTATAACTCTGGCAGAGCAGGTATTTTTTTTCCCAATTAAGGAAAGCAAATGGCGAAGCCAGCAGTAAAGCGTAGCTGGGTGCGTATGATTTAGCAATGTTTTTCACGCAGCTCACACGTGTCCACCGCCCGTAAGGACGGACAGAGGCTGGACAAATAGATTTGTTTTCACTTGTTTTTCCACCAAAAGGCAGCACTGCGTATATTCAATGAACATGAGAAGTTTAATAACTGTGCTGTGTCCCTGCTAATGTGTCACAGAACGTGAGGGTAGCAGAGTTATTATAACTCTGGCAGAGCAGGTATTTTTTTTCCCAATTAAGGAAAGCAAATGGCGAAGCCAGCAGTAAAGCGTAGCTGGGTGCGTATGATTTAGCAATGTTTTTCATGCAGCTCACACGTGTCCACCGCCCGTAAGGACGGACAGAGGCTGGACAAATAGATTTGTTTTCACTTGTTTTTCCACCAAAAGGCAGCATTGCGTATATTCAATGAACATGAGAAGTTTAATAACTGTGCTGTGTCCCTGCTAATGTGTCACAGAACGTGAGGGTAGCAGAGTTATTATAACTCTGGCAGAGCAGGTATTTTTTTTCCCAATTAAGGAAAGCAAATGGCGAAGCCAGCAGTAAAGCGTAGCTGGGTGCGTATGATTTAGCAATGTTTTTCACGCAGCTCACACGTGTCCACAGGCGTAAGGACGGACAGAGGCTGGACAAATAGATTTGTTTTCACTTGTTTTTCCACCAAAAGGCAGCACTGCGTATATTCAATGAACATGAGAAGTTTAATAACTGTGCTGTGTCCCTGCTAATGTGTCACAGAACGTGAGGGTAGCAGAGTTATTATAACTCTGGCAGAGCAGGTATTTTTTTTCCCAATTAAGGAAAGCAAATGGCGAAGCCAGCAGTAAAGCGTAGCTGGGTGCGTATGATTTAGCAATGTTTTTCACGCAGCTCACACGTGTCCACCGCCCGTAAGGACGGACAGAGGCTGGACAAATAGATTTGTTTTCACTTGTTTTTCCACCAAAAGGCAGCACTGCGTATATTCAATGAACATGAGAAGTTTAATAACTGTGCTGTGTCCCTGCTAATGTGTCACAGAACGTGAGGGTAGCAGAGTTATTATAACTCTGGCAGAGCAGGTATTTTTTTTCCCAATTAAGGAAAGCAAATGGCGAAGCCAGCAGTAAAGCGTAGCTGGGTGCGTATGATTTAGCAATGTTTTTCACGCAGCTCACACGTGTCCACCGCCCGTAAGGACGGACAGAGGCTGGACAAATAGATTTGTTTTCACTTGTTTTTCCACCAAAAGGCAGCACTGCGTATATTCTATGAATAATAACTGTGTTGTGGCCCTGCCTATACAATTCTTTCCCTGCAGTATCAATGGAGGGTGCAATGCTCTGCAGAGGCGATTTTGAGAAGCCCAAAAAAAATGCAGCACAGCTAACAGCAGCCTGGACAGTACTGCACATGGATAAATATGGCCCTAGAAAGGACCGTTGAGGTTCTTGAAGGCTACACTCACTCCTAACACTCTCCCTGCCTATGCAGCACTTCTGTCCCTAATGCCAGGTGCAACGGTCTGCAGAGCCGATTTTGAGAAAAAAAAAATGCCACTGCTAACAGCAGCCAACACACAGCTATCAGTGGCCCTAATAAGGACCTTTGGGGGGTCTTGAAGCCTACACTAACTACCAATTCTTTCCCTACAGCAGCTCCGGTATAAACAGCACTGTCCCTCATCTAACTCACCAGGCATCTGAGGCGAGCCGCGGGAGGGGCCGACTTTTATATTAGGCGAACACCTGATCTCGCCAGCCACTCACAGCAGGGGGGTGGTATAGGGCTTAAACGTTGCAGGGGGAAGTTGTAATGCCTTCCCTGTCTTTCAATTGGCCAGAAAAGCGCGCTAACGTCTCAGGGAAGGAAGTGAAAGTAACCAGAACACCGCATGGTGTTCGTTACGAATAACGAACATCCCGAACACCCTAATATTCGCACGAATATCAAGCTCGGACGAACGCGTTCGCTCATCTCTACTTATAATCCTTTGTTCACCTGATTCTTCTACTTGTTTCTGCATCACTCCAGTCCTGCACTGACAATGTGACATAATTGTACACTGGGGTCTGAGTGATTCAGGAACAACCTGGAAGACCAGGCGGAGACAGAAGGATGCTTAGCATAGGTAACAGCTTTATTCATTCACCTATAACAGCATAACCAATTGCAATGAATCTGCCGGAAATTTATACTTTCCAAATTTTATGCAGTCCTAAGCTCTCGCTCACGACCTGAAGGTTGCAAGTTCAATCTCAGCAAGGCTCAGGTAGCCGACTCAAGGTTGACTCAGCCTTCCATCCTTCTGAGGTCAGTAAAATGAGTACCCAGCTTGCTGGGGGGTAATAAATATAAATATTACCTGAAAGCGCTGCAGAATAAGTTAGTGCTATATAAATAACAAGATTTTTAAAATGTATTTATTTGTCCACTATGATAAAATCAGCAAGTAAAATGTAATGGCTAATTAAATGTTGTAGAAATAGGAGATATGTAAGTGTGATGTCAAATGTTTTGATAACTTATCTTCAATTAAATATTCAACAAACCATGCAATTTAGCCCAAACTATTATATAATACTATAAATGTACAGAAATTGGTGGATGCATTTGTTTAAAAAAACTTTAAGTTGTTAATGTTATATTTAATGTTTGGTATTTATTTTTTTTATAATTTAGTTGCCCAACTTGAAGCTGAATCGGCACAGGCAACTGATGATACAAATGGACAAAGTGGTTCCAATAATCTTACATTTCAAGATTCTGTCATTGTTGCAAGATCCTCTATGCGATTGATGAAAGTGAAGCAGAAATTGGATTCTGTTTTGGTATGTTCATTCTTTTCTCTCATCCAATTTCAGTTTCAGCTTGCTATGACTATATACATCTACTTGTTAGATATTATTTGTAACAGTGGAGGCCATTTTTTAATGATGGTTTCTGGTGTAACAAAAGTCGCTAAATTTTGAGCAAGCTTTGTTGGGATGGAGCTTGTCCTGTCTGGATTGACACATTTATGTATAATTTACACCAGAAACTATCATACGTTATACAATAAATGTACGCCTATTCATGTATTAAAGGGGTTGTCCCGCGCCGAAACGTTTTTTTTTCAATAGTTCCCCCGTTCGGCGTGAGACAAACCCGATGCAGGGGTTAAAAAAGAAAACCGGATAGTGCTTACCTGAATCCCCGCGCTCCGGTGACTTCTTACTTACTTGGTGAAGATGGCCGCCGGGATCTTCACCCTCGGTCGACCGCAGGTCTTCTGTGCGGTCCATTGCCGATTCCAGCCTCCTGATTGGCTGGAATCAGCACGTGACGGGGCGGAGCTACGAGGAGCCGCTCTCCGGCACGAGCGGCCCCATTCAGAAAAGAAGAAGACCGGACTGCGCAAGCGCGTCTAATCCGGCGATTAGACGCTGAAAATTAGACGGCACCATGGAGACGAGGACGCCAGCAACGGAACAGGTAAGTGAATAACTTCTGTATGGCTCATAATTAATGCACGATGTATATTACAAAGTGCATTAATATGGCCATACAGAAGTGTATACCCCCACTTGCTTTCGCGGGACAACCCCTTTAAGTACATGCTGTGCCGGAGGAAATATTATTAAGACTTTAGTTTTAAATGCTGCACTTAATTTCCCCCTGTAAGCTTATCCTGCTGATTACATATTGACATACCATACACATGTACAAATGGGAGTATTGTTATAGCAGGATGCTTTTTCTAAAATTACAGCCTTTACATGTACAGATATCTGAACAATTTCAGTCCAGTCAGACCAATATCTACATAAATGTGTGAAAAGCCAATTGATCTAATTAAAATCTGTCTCAGCTGCCAGAAAACATATCTGTTGTGTGTAATAATCACAGTGATTGTAGCATGTAAACAGCATCTGAAAGGTATCTGAAAGACAATTTCATCATAGGGAATAGAAAAGTTTTAATTTAGGATGATCATAACAGATGAGTAAGATGGAAATTGGTTATAAGCTAACAGTTTATCTATGTGTGTAAACGGCCATCTCGAATCAATTCATCATCTCTAAGATTGTCCTAATTGCTCAGAAATCTGTGTGTATATCCTTCTGTTCTTGGTGCTTTCCTCAAAGAAATTCACTGAATGGCTGTGAATGATCGAGCGCCATCTCTGATTAGCTGAGTCAACGGTGCTCATGATCCAATCACAGCACTCGCTGGAGGCGGGGTAGTCAAAGCCCCGTCACCAGAAAGAGAGTGCTGTGTCAACGCTAAAGACACGGCAACCTGCCACAGCCCCGGAGGCCAGCGCAAGGGACTCAGTCACCACTCGCTAGATGAGTGTTGCAGTTTTTTTCATGTAGTTTAGCCAGGGCTTATTTTCGGGGGAGGGCTTATATTACAAGCCCTCTCAGAAAATTGGGGTAGGGCTTATTTTTTGGGGAACGCGGTATGCACGTCATGTATAGCAGCATCAGGAGAACGCACATTAAGGTCTGTCCTTATGTGTCAATGAGTAGAGTAGCGCCACATAAGAATGAGAAGAAGCTCGGAGCAGACAGTAGAAGAGAAGGTGAACTAGAGAGATGGGAATAATTCTTTAAAAGAATGCATGCTCTGTGTGTAAATGTGACCTCATTCCTAGCCGATAGGCTGAGAAGGCCAGGTGGCTATACCCGTAGGAACCATTTATTTACTGCAATTGATGTGGTCATGTTTCCTTCTTCCATTCAGCAAATGGACCGTGATATTTAGTTTATGTTCTGCAGTATACCATTTGGTTTGAGTGTTTCAGATTAATAGATTGTCTAAGTCATATTGGTCTGAAATAAAAGCCTGCTTAACCCCTTAAGGACCAAATATACAACACTTGGTCCTGGGCTTTAATCCCGGCTGATAGCAAAAATATGGGTTCAGCTGAGAACCCAATGGAGAAGGTAGAAGCGTTTTTTAACCCCTTCTGCCTTCTCCTTTCCCGGGTACATAGTGCTCAATGAGCGCTATGTACTAAAAAGTGGAAGTGTTTCTTCCACTATGCGACCTGACAATCACATGACCGCCGGAAGCCTGCGTTACAGCAGAGCTGCAGGGTGCTAGCAGACCCTGATCAGCTCTGTCATTGATGATGTCACTACAGGGGATATTTTCTCCTGTAACTGAGGCTCCTATGGATACCCCAGTTACAGTGGAAAAGTGTCAAATAAAAACTATGTGAATGACCCCCAGAGGTCTTATATGACGTCATGGGGGTCATAGATGTTAAAAAAAAAATAATTACAAAAATAGGTGAAAAAAATAATTACGGAATAAAATAAAAATATATACATAAAAAAAGGAAATGACCTGAAGCGGATGCCGACCAAAACAGTTGCCATATGCGTCCTGTAATCCAAAATCATACATGTTATATATTAAAACAAAATGAGGAACCCATTCACATACTTTATTTTAGCGTAAATATGCTAATAAAAAAAAAAAGAAAACAACTATAGAAGTAATAAAAAATCTTTTTTTAAAGCTTTTTACCTCCAATAAAACTAAAAACTGGGTAAAAGAAAGTCCCCCCACTTCCCCTTAAGGGGTTAAAGAAAGTAATTCTATTGATATTGTTCGAACTTACTTGGAACATGCTATGCAAATGAGTGGTGGAATAATTGTCCACAGTGCCAACTATTTCAACAGTAGCCACCCTATAAACCAATATCTAACCTTTTCACAGGCCTTGCAATATGACTAGGGATGTGATCCAAACCTGAAGATTCATGCCTTGTACATACAGCTGATGTGGTGTTATTGCTCCTCATCAGTGTACATTAGGATATTCACAGAAAATGGCCGTTACTTACTGACTGAGGAGTGCATATAGATGCATCCTCTCACCATGCAGGTAGCTGACTACCAAATGGAGGAGCGAATTACACCTGTGCAGTACACCGATGAGACAGCCACTCACACAACCTCCTGATAATGAGGGGGGTGGCTGCTTGGTGTACACTCCCACACATAGTGGATACAGGGTGCCAGACCATTCTGATATATGTAGTTCACCATGCAGACCAGCAACCTATTAATAACGCCATGGTAATTCGGTGGGTTGCCCTGCATTTCCATCAGTGAATCACATTGGTAGGGACCCACTACAACGCAAGGAACCGTGAAGTGGTTAGTGGGCTCATGTATCTTGGCCAACATCCAACCAATGCCTTGCATTTATTATCTATCATTCACATGCAGTGTGGCTTTAAGACTCCAGGGGGAGCCCAGGGTGGCAGTACCAATGTGGTTCACTGATGAAATGCAGGGCAACCCTCCGAATTATCATGGCGTCATTAATAGGTTGCTGGTCTGCATGGTGAACTACATATATCAGAATGGTCTGGAACCCTGTATCCACCACACTATGTGTGGGAGTATACACCAAGCATCCACCCCCCTCATTATCAGGAGGCAGTGTAAGTGGGTGTTTTATTGGTGCCCTCACAGGTGTTATTGGCTCCTCCATCTGGTAGTCAGCTACCTGCATGGTGAGAGGAGGATGCATCTATATGCACTCCTCAGTCAGTAAGTAACGGCCATTTTCTGTAATTGTTTTTAATTCTTGATTTCCCCTTCTGTGATGCATTTACATTAGGATATTGGTTTGGCTAGGTGAGAGGCCATCAAAACAGTGTTTATTGTTTTTTGGATCTCTATTCATCATTTTCACTCTATTGACCTTATTCAGTCTATATGTGTGTGTCTTTACTCTCTTCCTCCTAGTTCAATATATTATTATATATTATGTCACTTTTTCGGGAATGTGACAAATGTTACCAACTTCAAACAGTGGGTGTTCATTCAATCTTGGGGTATATGGCGCAAAATACATGTGTTGGTGAAATTTCTTTAATTATGTTATTTATCTTAATGGGACTTACGGAAATCAATATAGTTGCTATCAAACTAACCCCATTCAGAGGAATGAAAAGGATTCTCAGGTGGGTTTTACATGGCCGAGAATCTTCCAGAAATACGAACCCCATTTTTTGGAATGGGGTCATACACATGAGTGATTCCCCCCCCCCCCCCCCCCCCCCGCATTGCACCTCGATGCAGGGGAGGGGGGCGCTTCATGTCCTATCTTGCTCTCGCATCGCCCATTGGTATCAATGGGGTCGGCTCAGCATTGCACCGCGTGCTAGGTGCATGCGAGTGTGATGCGAGGTTTACCCATTGAAAACAATGATGTCAGGCCGAGTTTCACAGCCCGATGTCACACTCCTCTATGTGAAATTAGCCTCAGTCTCAGAGATTTTTTGCAAAAAGATCTGCAGTGTGTGAATATTCCTGTATGGTTTCTGCCTGCAACAAAAGACTGAAATATTTGGAGGCAACAACTCCATTATTAAAAACCATTATAGTTATGGGTGGAAAAAAAAACCTTCTCACATCAATGCAAACAGCCTATTGTATTAAGTTATGTTTTCCTTTTCGTGTGACTTCTTTGTAGTTGTGTTAGAACAAAGCAATATTCTGAAGATTCCTGTCATTTTGGTTGTTTATTTTAGAAGTTAATTATTAAATCAACAGAGTGATGTTGCGTATGTAGTATCAAGCCCTGCAGATCTGTGTTACATCATTACTGCTGTTAGCTATCCAGGTGCTTATCTCTAGATTTCCCTTACTCAATCTTCCTTCTAAGCCATGAAAGAGATAATTCACTTTGACAACGTGTCCTATGTGTAAGCGGCATATTTGAATTAATTCTGAAGCCTACAGTTATATTATGGCTGTTCAACCCTAGGCACATCTATTCTTTTTGAAGATTGTTTTCACAAACTTAATGACTACATGTGACATTACAATTTGTGTAATGTTTCATTTGGTGGTACTTAGTGTTTGGGCTGCTTGTTTGGCCCAGCCTACAGAATATGGTCATGCTAAGCTCTCCAGTGATTAAAGTCCATACAAAAAAAATATTAAAAGGGTCGTTCAAATTAATTTCTATCTGAAGGTATCCTGTCATTGTACGACTGTCGGGAGAATAAGCACCCGAGAGCTGTATCAGCGACTATCGCTGCTGCGCTTTACAAACGAGCAATAGTGAATCATTCCAGCCCGCTCGCTTCAATTCACAGTAAGCAGGAGTCGCTCATACATCAAGCATTTCCTGTTTACACCAAACAAGAAGCCAATCAGCAGGCATTCCATGCCAGTGAGTGTATATATATCGACTGGCGACAAATTCATAACTTCTCGCCCAGTGCCGTGTTGGGGGCCATGTGTACAGGGAACGACAGTCACCTGAAATCTTCCATTTGAGCGATTTATTCGGGTGATTATCAGCCTGTGAAAAGGTACCTTTAAATAGTCTGCTCATGTAATAAATAACAATATGCGTATTCTCACCTATCATGACTCCCTGCTGTGTCCATGGGTCTACCCTGTGACATAGTGTTTGCTGGCTGCCTTCAGCATGTGTACAGGACATCACAGGCAGCATCAGCCAATTACAGAGCTCCGCGATCAAGCTAATAGATATGGATAGATATTAATTAACTCTTTAAATTAGAAATATTGCTCAATACATCTCTCATTTACCTCCTGAACGCAATGCAACATTAAAATAAGCACAAAAGTAGCCCATAAGGATTGTTGCAGCCAGAAAGCAGATGTGTATTACAAGTGAGAATATCATGAACAGTCCTGTCAAATTTACAGATTGAAAAGCGCTGTTCTAAATTTCCTGCTAAAAGGTTACAGTAATCCAGATGGTTTAAAGCTGTTGGACCGCAATTAATGTATGCCCTACCCACGGAATAGGGGATAACTTGCTGATCAGTGGAGGTCTCATTGTTGAGGTCCCCACCGATCTCGAGATCAGGACTCCCATGTCCCGCTCTGCCTGTTGCTTTATCCTCCCCAAAGTGAAGTCACTGTGAATGGAGTGCTGGCTAAAATGTTTTCTGAAAATAGATGCCTAGCACATTGTGAAAATGTCACTTAATTGCAGTTGAAAGGCTTAAAGGGGTTGTCTCGCGGCAGCAAGTGGGGTTATACACTTCTGTATGGCCATATTAATGCACTTTGTAATATACATCGTGCATTAATTATGAGCCATACAGAAGTTATTCACTTACCTGCTCCGTTGCTAGCGTCCCCGTCTCCATGGTGCTGTCTAATTTCGCTGGCTTCTTGCTTTTTTAGACGCGCTTGCGCTGTGCGGTTTTCTCCCCTTCTGCTCGGTCCAGGCACGAGCGGCGTTCTGGCTCCGCCCCCTTCTACGCGTCATCGCGTAGCTCCACCCCGTCACATGTGCCGATTCCAGCCAATCAGGAGGCTGGAATCAGCAATGAAACGCACAGAGCCCATGGTGCACCATGGGAGAAGACCCGCAGTGCACCATGGGAGAAAACCGCAGTGCATCCCTGGGAAAGGACCGGCGGCCATCTTAGGGAGAAGATTTTTTAAAGTCCTTATTTCGTCGGATCGGTGAGTAGCAAGCGGTTTAAAAAACGCTTTAATTTGCTATTTTATGCCAGGGGGGTGACAGGGGGAATGGGGTAAGGTAAAATTTTGAGGTTTGCCGCGAGACAACCCCTTTAAGACCCTTATACCTGGCCAGATAATCCGACAAGAATGTCTGCCTGGATATTTGTGTGCTCAATCATCAGGATTTGTAAAAGTGATCAGTAGTGATGAGCGAGCATACTCGCTAAGGGCAATTGCTCGAGCGAGCATTGCCCTTAGCGAGTACCTGCCCGCTCGAGAGAAAAGGTTCGGTTGCCGGCGGCGGGCAGGGAGCAGCGGGGGAGAGCGGGGAGGAACGGAGGGGAGATCTCTCTCTCCCTCTCTCCCCCTGCTCACTGCCGCAACTCACCTGTCACCCGCACCGGCAGCCGAAACTTTTCTCTCGAGCAGGCAGGTACTCGCTAAGGGCAATGCTCGCTCAAGCAATTGTCCTTAGCGAGTATGCTCGCTCATCTCTAGTGATCAGCTACAGAATGAGAAAACCTTCTATATCTTTTCAATTGCCCAGATGGAATTAAGAAAGAAACACTTATTTTAAGAAATAGAAGACACTGGTAATTTGGAAATCAAGGTCATTGGGACATAAACTGTTTGTTAATTGTAAGTCTTTCAAGTACAGTAACAAAGACAAACATAAGTGTTTGCCCAATGTTTCCCTGATTTAGGCATAAAATATTTGTGTAGTCTTTGATAGATTTAATATGTAACCTTTTATTGTTGTAATGTTATATTTGACCCCATGACGTCGTTTGATTTCCACATCTCTTCCTTTATGTGAATCCGGTTGCTTTGTGACTCGCAAATTGCTGTGGCCCAAAAATAACAGGTTTGTATTTCTTATGATTACTAGGGTGCGACAACTTCAAAGTCACAATGAGACCACGTTCACTTACCTTAGGATGGGGTGTAACAGGGCTCTAATTCAAACTTTGGCCTCTTAATTAGTGTCATGACCAAAGTCACCCTGTAGCCCTAAGCTAAATTTTGCACATTGTATTTTTTTTTTCATGGTTTGATGAAGGCATCCGTTCGATGCCGAAACATGTTGCCAATAATGTACCAATAACATCACATCCATCGGACTCTTCAGCAGCGTTTAGTATATCTCGTTTTCCTTTGACCTTAATTACTGTACTACTGCATTATCCTTTACCAGAAGCCTGCTGAAGTCCAAAACATCTCTCTACGTAGTTGTACCTGCATCGGAACCCCGCTGCCCTGCTGGGTGAACAGCATTCCAGTATTCTGTTTTCCTGTGTTAGGGCTCCTGCCCACTGCCGGATATTTGCTGCAGAATCTGGGGCAGGCATCCGCACCGCGGATCCGCAGCAATAAGCGCTCATAGCATGCTATGAGAAATGGATTCTTCCTCGACACTCGTGGAAACCAGGTATGGTTGACTCAAGCGGAGGAAAAAGTGCAGCATAATGCATTTTTCCACAGATTCTGTGCGGATGGCTTCCATTGAAGTCCATGGAAGCTGTCTGACCCATGGCTCTGTGTAGCAACAGCACGAGAAATTAAAAATTTTGGGAAAAAATCTGTTCGACGGCGAGACGCCGGATCCATCCGCATTACAGTTTACCTGTCGACAGACCAGGTACAGGACGTTGCTGCTGGCTTCCGTATGAATCATAATTTTCCTCAGTGATCCCTGCACTATGGAGCGCCTCTTTTTGTTTATTTTGTTTTAATTTTTGTTTGTCTCTTTTTCAGAATAATGTGTATTTATGACAAAGGGGTGGCCAAAGCCAAGGTGCCACACAGGACTCCGTCTAACCTAGACCTATCTTTGACAGCATCTGTAAACTGCCCTTTGCATGGGCCTGCTTTACAACTGTTGTGATATTCTTTGCAAAAGAGAAACAAATAGCATAGTAGGTAGCTTCCGATTAGGAAAAAAATGCACTTGTCTGCTATGAAGCAACTCATTTAAGAAATACAAGTTGTGGAGAGGATTGCTTAACACCTTTACAACAACAAGTAGTGGTGTTGGTTAACACAACCAGTATAGTATTCTTATTTTTTCACAATATATTTCTGCTTGCGTCAGGAAAAGAAACCACAATCCTGTCAAAATGATTGTTTACTACAGCTTTTGTTAGACAGAGATAAAACTTCACAAGAAAAGCTCATTTATCTAGCAGTAATACTTAAATACTAGGTCCAAGTTCAGGGTAGCCGTTTTACCTTCTGGCAACTCGATGCAAATTATGTAAACCAGAATTAAGCAAAGGTTCCTAGTTTTCTTGAAAATTATGCTCCTTTTAAAATAATGAAGTTAAAAATGTATAAGCAATTCATTTAGGCTGTGAGAGTGCTTACAGTAGGTGCACGAGCCACGAGAGAATCAGCTACTATTTGCATGTACGCTTGCAAGTCAAATAATATTCAGGTTCTACTGTTTGAGAAGCTGTTTTTGCCTTAAACAATATTAACCATCAGTTTTATAAAGTTTACCTGTTTTGGACAATTCTTTTTTCATTAGAAAGACATGCTGATCACAGGATATCCTGCTACTGGGGTTCTCCCAGTGGTGAACTGTAATCTGTTAGGGAACCTAGAAGGAAGCGTTTAATTTCTCTGCAGTTGGCCGCCTGCAGAAGGCCGGGTCAGATCCCGCAGCGGCATGCAGTGCCGTGCCCCTGCAGAGGCCTGCGGCTCACCCGCTCCCAGCGCCTTCATTCTCTGCTATGGGCCGGCCGCCGGACAGCTTGCGCATGCGCAGAGAGGAGCCGGCACCACTGACATTTCTGTGCGGGCCTCTGTGAGACCCGCATAGAAATAGAGCGTGCCGCGATTTGTTTTCCGCACGTGTTTTCACACGGACAAATCACAGCTGTCTGCCTAGGATTGCGTTATCTACTTCAATCCTATGCAGGCGAGCACGGGCGGAAATTCTGCAGGAAATCCCACTGCGGAATTTCCGCCCGTGTGCAGGGGGCCATACTGCCGCAGGAGAAATTAAATACATTGTATTTTGAATGAAGTTGTACTTATGTGATTGCCAGTGTGATAAATAAAGATGATGATTTTGTGCCAAAGAATCACTCTTAAGTAATGGCCCCTAGGCGATCTCACATCCATCTAATTTACTCTCCACTGCCGGTTGCCATGTGAAATCCGTCTCTATTAACAGAGACACTGACGCAGATTACAGGAAGTGGAGTGTTGTCAATGGAAGTATATAAAGGGTGGAGCTGCAGGAGAGAGACAGAAGCAAAGAGACTCACACAGACATGTGGATGCAGATAATAAGTGATTTACTGTCTTGCAATTACTGAAATCACATCTACACAGATGTTCACTATGATGCATAACTTGTTACTGTGTGCTACAGATGGAGAGAGAAGTTATCTTGTTCTGTTGTCTCCACCTTACAGTTCAGGTAAAACTAAAAATTAGAAATGGAGTCTTCAGATTGAGGCTAAGTTCACATGGGTGAGTGCGATATCGGGCCGTGAATCCAAGCCTGATATCATGCTCATCGTAATGTGATTTTTCCCACGGATGCAAGATGTCTTTATATCAAAATTACCTCGCATCACTTCGGGGAAGTAGCAATCAGCCGCAGTGGAAAATCGCAGAGTATCTCCTGTTGTTTTTAATGGGGAGACTTCACATTGCACTCACGTGCACCTAGCACACAGTGTGATGCTGCCTCTGGCCCCATTGATGGCAATAGGCGATGCAATGGTATGCCCAAAGATGGGATAAAATAGGTCAGCACTTCCCAATGGAATTTGTTATAGGTATGTATACCTCTGGTAGTAAATGTATTATGAGTGCTGTTGGCTTTTTTTGGTTTCTGTTTCTATTGTATGTTGCAGCCATGGTTTAACGTGTGCCTATAGATTTCTATTCGGAAGTGCTAATCTATTTTATCCGTTTTTTGTACAAATATGGTGGAGTTTTGGCTGCCTCCACCTGGTCGTGCACACCTGCCGCCCATTTACCCTCTGTCCCTCCTACTGGAGCATATGAATGGTATCCTACCTTCCCTGGTTTTATTTGTAGGCTTAGTCCCAAGCATTCTGAGAGGTAGGAACTCACCTTCCCAGGTTAAGAGTAAACCACCTGGTATTAGCGTTAGGACCCATCTGAGAGCTTGGTCACCTGGACATTAGTAGCTGGGCCAATATGATTTGATCAAATTATATACCAAGAACCTTGCATTATTTAATGTGGTTAGAGTATTTTATTATAGGTGTGTATACTTCTGATAGTAAATGTATTTTGAGTGCTGTTGCCACTTTTTGGTTTCTACTTCTAATGCCCAAAGATAGGACAATCGCTCATGTGTATGACCCCATTAAAAAGAATGAGGTTCATATTCCTGTGAGATTTGTGCACAAATCTCACATGAGAATCTCGCCCGTGTGAAGCCAGCCTAAGATTGGTGTGTGAAATGCCATTCTTTATAAATTTCTCTGTATGTCTTCCCTTAAAGACATCTGGCATTGATACCAAGTTGAATTAACTATTTAAAATTATTTTAAAAATCTGCTAAAAACACATTATTTCATGTTAGACTGCTTTATTTGCACACCTATTATGCTAAATGCCTTATACCTTTAATATAAGGCACATTTGTGTTATGTGTGCTGAGAAAAAAAACTTGATCCAGAACAAATTTACAAAAAGAAAGCATGCAAAGCAAACACAAAACATGTAAGGCAACGGAATGGAAAATCACAATGATCTGAGTTCCTTTTGCAAAGTTGTTCACCCTGGGGTGATGCAAGGTCATTTCTAGCACATGCCTAATTTGTGATCGGTGAGGGTCCACCACTCACTCACTCACCAATCAACACAAAGCCATGCCTTGATCATGATATGAAAAATGATGAAAAGGGTCTAAAGACACATAGTAAATGTGATGCAAAGCATGTACTACAGTTTTGTAGTGCAATTTGTGCTAGAAAACCTTCATATTTTGAACAGTAAATCTGCCCTATGTATTTTTATCGTTACTTTTTAGAAAGTGGTCTACAAATGGCATAGGCTGTTATACCTGTGGGCTAGCTTGTGTGTTATTTTGAAGCCTAACGCGTGTGGATATCCGCAGCAGAAGACATGCAAATGGTTGCAAATTGCATATGGTCGTGTATGCGTGTGACAGCGTGGAAGAACAAACGCAAGCAGGGAGTGAGTGACATTAGAAAGTTGCTTAACCCCCTGTAAACGCCCTTCTACTGCTCAGGCGACCGCCTGGTGATATTCTCCTGTGCTGCCATAGTAAGAGCTGTACTAAGAGCCTTCAGAACGGGATACAGGCTCTAGGCTTGGCTGGATTATACTATTTATTTTGGAAGTAGCATAAACCACTTTAAAGAAGAAAAACCCTTATTCTTGTGGAGGAAGAGCCCAGAAGAATAAGCGGAGGTCACAGAGAGCAGTCTGGATGGGTTTGTTACTCCCTAGACTCTGCCCACAAATTCTTGCCTTTTTTTACCATTTGTTATCTTGTCTCTTAGGAAATTGCGTACAAATCCGCATCCATATGCAATGTTGCATATGCACTGTAGATCGAACGCATGCATAGAGATCAATGGAACTCATACTCGCGAGGTCCATGGTAAAATTGAGCATGCTCCTATTCTTGTACCGCTTGCGGAATCCGCAATTTCTTACCGCAAGTGTGAGCGAAACATCGAAAATCAATGTCTTTCAATGCCCGTGTATTACCACATATCATACGCACGGATGGCGATCATGGAATTCAAATCCGCTTGTGTGAGACCGGCTTTAACCCCTTCCCACTCCAGGGCGTAAGTTTACATCCTGACAGCGGGGTACTTCCCGCAACAGGCCGTAAACTTACATCCTGGGGATAGCGCGAGATCACTCATGATCTCGCGCTATCCCGCAGCGGGGAGATGCCCCCCCCCCGCTGTTAACCCCTTCCCTGCCGCGATCTATGTAGATTGCGGCGTGGGAGGGGTTAACAAAGGGAGTGCGCTCCCTCTGTGACGTCACTGGGCTCTGGCGATATAATCATATTGCCATAGCCTATGATCGCTGTATAAGCGATAAGGCATGGCAGGGCAGTAGCCCTGCCATGCCTTATCACAGCGATCGTCAGTGCTGTGCTGTAAGTGCCCCAGAGGGACACAAATTGTGTAAAGAAAATAAAATTGAATAAAAAAGAAAAATGTAAAAATAAAAGTAAAAAAAAACTTTTTTCATGCTTTTTCTCATATTGTCATAAAAAGAATTAAAACCCCACATATTTGGTATTGTCGCATCCGTAACGATGCGTACAATAAGCTGCACATGCTTTTGACTGTGCACGGAAAAAAGCGTAAAAAATAAAACTGAGGCAAAATGCTAATTTTTAGCATTTTGCCTCCCTAAAAACGCAATAAAAGTGATCAAAAAAGCCATATGTACCCCAAAACGGCACCAACAAAAACTGCAGCTCGTCGCGCAAAAAATAAGCCCTCACAGAGCTCCGTACATAGAAAAATAAAAAAGTTACAGGGCTTTGAATGCAGCGATTTAGGGGAAAAAAAAAGATTTCCGAAAAAAGGGTTTCTATTGCAGAAAAGTGGAAAAACCTAAAAAAGTAAGAATTTTGGTATCGTTGTAACCGTACCGGTCTGCAGAAAAAATGGAATGTCTTATTTATGCTGCATGATTAAAGCTGTAAAAAAAAAAAATATATATATATATATAGCAGAATTGATGCGTTTTCTCTCCCTGCTATCATAACAAAAAATAATAAAAGTTTTACAATCTAGTCAATGTACCCAAAAATAGCACCATCAAAAACTACAGCTTGCCACAAAAAAAACAAGCCCTTATACGGCCGCGTCGACGGAAAAATAAAAGTTGTGGCTTTTGAAAAATGGAGAAGAAAATCCGCCAAAAATCGTTGTGTCCTTAAAGGGGTGGTCTCGCGAAACCAAGTGGGGGTATACACTTCCGTATGGCCATATTAATGCACTTTGTAATGTACATTGTGCATTAAATATGAGCCATACAGAAGTTATTCCACTTACCTGCTCCGTTGCTAGCGTCCTCGTCTCCATGGTTCCGTCTAAATTCGCTGGCAGCTTGCTTTTTTAGACGCGCTTGCGCAGTCCGGTCTTCTCCATTCAGCACGAGCCGCTTCAGTGTGCTCCCCGCTACAGCTCTTCTGCGCATGCGCAGACGAGCTGTCACTGCTCGGGAGCGCGCTGGAGCGGCCATTCTGCACCATCCTCTGTTAGAGGAAGGTGCAGAAACTGGAGCTGCCCAGCGGAGAAGCCCAGCCCAGCCCAGCCGCCCCGAGAAGCCTCCCAGGTAAGTGATGGGTCGGGGGGGGGGGGCTGCCGCTGCGCCGGGCTGCGCCGGGCGGGGGGGCTGCCGCTGCGCCGGGGGAGCTAGCGCTAGGCCGGGGGGGCTGTCGCTGCGATGGGGGGGGCTGTCGCTGCGATGGGGGAGCTAGCGGTGGGCCGGGGGGGCTGTCGCTAGGCCGGGGGAGCTAGCGCTAGGCCGGGGGGGCTGTCGCTGCGCCGGGGGAGCTAGCGCTAGGCCGGGGGGGCTGTCGCTGCGATGGGGGGGGCTGTCGCTGCGATGGGGGAGCTAGCGGTGGGCCGGGGGGGCTGTCGCTAGGCCGGGGGGGGTGTCGCTAGGCCGGGGGAGCTAGCGCTAGGCCGGGGGAGCTAGCGCTAGGCCGGGGGGGCTGTCGCTGCGATGGGGGGGGGCTGGGGAGCCGGGGGCTAGCGCCGGTTACCTGCTGTCTGGTCGGCGGCTGCGGGGCGTCTGGTCGGCGGCTGCGATGCGTCCGGTTGCCATGGAGACACAGCTGGCGGCGTCTCGGGAGCGCGCACGTCGGGCTGCAGCGAGCGACGGGGAAAGAGCCGGCGGCCATCTTGAGGAAACTTTTATAAGTTGCTGAAACGCTGGAACGGTAAGTACGAACCAGCTAGAAATGTCATTTACAGGGGGGCTTTGTAATGTATGTTTAATGGGGGGGACTGGGCAAAAAAAAAATTAACTGCTTCCTCGAGACATCTCCTTTAAGCCCAAAATAGGCCATGTCCTTAAGGGGTTAAAGTTGCAAATAAAAATGGTATTCTACTGCTGGCAAGATTCGATGAAATCTACTTTGCACTTGACTTCCCAAACACCGTCGTAATATCCAGGAACCTGTGACAATTGTCAGACATTAAATTATTGTGTTACACTGTTGCTACACTATCTCTTCTCATAAAATACTTAACGATAGGGATACTAGAAACAATTACATGTCCATACAAACACAAGACATTAAGTAGTATGAAAGACATATATTCAGCAGTGCTTAAACTTGTGATTGCCCTTCTATTAATTGATCACATCTGCTTGCTGCCTCTAATATTTGTTTATATGGTACATCCCCTTGATTATGACTGAATTACTATAGAAATGGCTGGCAGAAGTCCCAACATCACACCCACACAGAGAGAATGCACCTGTGCAAAGATTGCCGCTCGAGAACACCTGTCACAGGGACTGCTTGGGACAATTCCATAACATAAATGTAACAATGGCCTACACATAAAGTCAGCCCCCACACACTGGAGTCAAAATGCGGAAGTAGAAGTGCAAAACTAAATATAAACTCTTACAGAGCTTTACACCTACATTATTCTCGTTCTTAATCGTGTGGGCACTCGCTTAAAAAAAATCTTTTATATAGTAGATTTATATGACTGCTTAATACACAAGGTCAGCACTTTTCTATCAAGCTAAAAAAGACAACAGGGACAGAAACCTAATGAAATGCAGATCAAAGCTGTTTTTGTGGATGGAAAACAGGATAGAATCTGTACTGGATCACAAAAACGAAATGCCAACAGAGCTGCCGTGTTTCCCCGAAAATAGGACAGTGTCTTATATTAATGTTTGTTCAAAAAGGTTTAACTTTTTTACTTGTATAGCTGCCTGGACACTATTTAAATTGACTTTTTAAAATTAACTGTTAGCAGGGCTTAATTTCGGAGTAGGGCTTATATTTTAAGCATCCTCAAAAACCCTGAAAAATCATTTTGCATCCTCAAAAATTCTGGAAAGTCATGCTATGTCTTATTTTCAGGGTATGTCTTATTTTCAGGGAAACAGGATATAGTCATGTCTGGCTGGTATGAACTCACATACTACATAAGGGCTTGTTTACATCAACGTTTGGGGCATCTCCTAGCCGAATGGTTATGTCCTATGACAAAACCGTGTCGAATTGGCTGTAATGGGGGTTTGTTCGATTTCTGACCAACAGTCCAGCATTTTGCAGAGGCTACAGGATGAAATAATGCAGCTTGCTGTGATATTTTGTCGTGTTTTTTAGTGAAAATCAGCGACCGGGGCTCCAAACGGAACCTTCAATGCTGATGTGAATAAACCCTTTGTTTTGTATATTTTTTGGTTTAACCCCTTCAGTGGCGGGGTTTTCTGACCACCCATCAGACCCACCAGGGCAGGTTTTTTAAATGGACCAATCATTTAATTTGAACTAATTTTGCAGTCGCGTTCCAAGACCCATAACTTTTTCATTTTTCCATTGACACTGCCATATGAGGGCTTGTTTTTTGCGGGACAAGATGTATTTTTTGATGGCATCATTTTTGGGTATATGTAATGTATTGAGTAGCTTTTGTAAAAAAAAATTGTAGGGAGATTGGGGGAAAAAAAAGAAATTCCGCCATTTGTTTTTTGGATTTCATTTTTACGGCGCTCAGCATGCAGAATAAATAATGTGATAACATTATTCTCTGAGTCGCATGATTCCGGCGATACCAAGTTTATACAGTTTTTCTGTTTTGCTATTTTTGTTTTGTTTTTTTTAAAGGTTTTCTTTTGTGTCGCCACATTCCAAGAGCCGTATTAATTTTATTTTTCCGTTGCCAGAGCCCTAGAAGGCCTTGTTTTTTGCGGGTTGAACTCTAGTCTTCAGTTATCTAATTTTTAGGAACATGTAAAATTTTGATTGCTTTTAATTTTATTTTTTTCCCGCACAATTTCCACCCGTGCCCGTCTGCATAGGATTGCATTAGATAATGCAATCCTGGGCAGACGGACATGATTTGTCCGCATGAAAACACACGCGGAAAACAAATCGTGGCATGCTTTATTTCTATGCGGGTCTCGTGGAGGCCTGCACAGAAATGTCAGTGGTGACAGGCCGGCTCCACTCTGCACATGCGTCAGCTGGGCGGCAGCCGGCACACAGCGCAGAGAGGAGACGTTGGGAGCGGGTAAGCCGCAAAGCTGTGCAGGGGAGAATTCTCGAAGCCGGATCCGACCCGGCTGTCTGCAGGTGGCCTTAAGAAAAAAATGGTACTGCATCATGAAGTACAAAGTACAATCATAGCTAAGATGGGAATACCGTTCAGTATGTGCTTCGATAACTCAACGGACAGTGCTACGCTAGATCTCTAGCCCCCATAGAAGGGAGTGACCATTATGAAAGGTGTGCGGTAGGCTGTCTGGTCACATATCACTCATTCTCAATAGTAAAAGATGCGATTCATGCAAAAAAGGATCATTATTATTGACTTTTGGGTGGAAGTTTGTGAACTGTTCGTGTGGTGCTGTGGTGAAAGCGTATTGTGAATGGACAAATGGCACTGTTGGGAATAACTGACATGGAAACTATGGAGCATCATGTGCCATTGATGTGAGAGGTGAATGTTGGCTACGAAGGTGAGCAAGGGCTGACCAATACCCTATAGTGGAGCAGCTCACTATGAAAATGAACCAGCAAACCCTTCTGCAATTGGGGCGCTGAAGCAGACAGTCACTGCACCTACGCTACCACAGGTACAAAAAGCTTCAATTTGTATGGCAGGATTGGAATTCGAGTACCACTGACCGGCAAAGGCTTGCCTTCTCCGAGGCGTCACGTTTTCTGCTTCATAGAATTGATGGAAGCTGGCGTGTCAGGCGAGAATTAACACCCTGCAACCATTGCTGGAAGAATGCAAACTGTTGGCGGCAGCGATATGGTTTGGGAAATTTTTTTGTGCCATTCATCTATGTGGAAGGCAGTTTGAACCAATTTGGTTATGGATCCATCTTAAGATTAAATACACCAAAACATGCTGTTTGTCTTCCCTTGGGCAGATGGGATCTTACCAGCAAGACAATGTGACATGTCACATGGCTAGAAATGTCTAAAAGTTGTTGGAAAAGCACACTGAAAATTTCCCAGTATTTCCCTGGCCCCTTTATTCCCTAAACGTGAACCTAATTGTGCATCTGTGGGATGACCTTGATCATCGCGTCCGCTGTATTGATCTTCTCTCTGTAATACATCGGCAGCCTGCAATGCGATCACGGGGTGCCAATGGATCCCCATGGCAGCCATAGACCTCATTCAAGTCTCCAAATTTGTCAGGCATGTCAGCCGTGCAGTATAAGGTTTTATATTACCCATGCCCTTCCCAGCATACCATTCGGAAAACTCAGTATTTGTATGAATGCTGATTTTCTGCAGTGTCCAGATACTTTTGTAATACAGTGTATATTGACACATGGATAATGACTAATACTATAAAAATATGTCCTTTCTCACACACTGTCAAAAAAAAAAAAAGTGAAATTTGATATTTTTCTTTTGCTTCCCGAAAAATGCAATAGAAAATGATCAAAAAGTCACATGTACCTCAAAATTGTACAAAAAAATTCCTACAGCTCATCTTGCAAAAACAAGACCGCCCACAGCTCATTTGGTAAAAACAAAGATGTTATGAGTCATGAAAGGTAGTAATGCAAATGCAATTATTTTTTAATAAAAAGGGCTTTTATTGTACCAAAGTAATAAAGAAAAAAAAATCTAAAAAATATTATATCAATTTGCTATTTCAATATTCAGTTCGACTCAACAAATAAAGTTAAAATCTTATTTTTATAAGCCACAATAAGCGCAATTAAAAAAACTGTCAAAATTGCAGTTTTTTTCTCAATGTCTTGCAAAAAAAATGCAAGGATACGCTATCAAAAAAATTGTAAAGTCCCCAAAATATCACCAATCGAAACTACAATACCTCACATTGCTCCATTGGCATTAAATTAAAAATATTATTGGATTATGGAATGTGGCAATAGAAACACAATTTAAAAAAATATATACTTTTTTGTAGAAAAAGTAGTAACTAATAAAAAAACAATATACATTTGGTATTGCTGTAATCGTATTGACCCACAGAATAAAAATAACATTTAATTTATATTGTATGCTGAACCCGGTAAAAGAATACCTAAAAAAAAACATTTTTTTTTTCTTCCATCTTCTCCAAGAAAAAAACGAATAAATGGTAATCAATAGATTATACGTACCCCAAAGTGGTAGCATTTGAAGATAACACTTGTCCCACAAAAACAAGGTCTCATATGGCCATGTTCACAAAAAAATAAAAATGTTATGGCTCTTGGAACGTAATGAGGTAAAAACTAAAGAAAAAATTTAAATTGCCTGGTCATTAAGGTGCAAATAGGCCGGTTGCCTTCCTACAGCACCATAAACTTTGTTATGGTGCTGTTAGGGCATGTGACGAGGAGTCGGGTGATGTATTTTTCTATACTCGCCAGTTCCTGCGTGGTCACCTGAGGAAGCTCACGCAGTGCACCAAAATCTGATTCTTTAGATTGCCACGCATGTGCTTACCCATAGACTTGTACAGAGAATGCACGCACGGTAATCTGCGGGGAGCAAGTGAGTTTAAAAAATACATTACCCTAGAACAGAATGATAGAATATACAATCTTACGCGCACATCTTCTATTTGTAGTAGGTTTCAGGAAACAGGATTCAAGATCCTCTCTCGGTGGTAAAGGGTGCCCGCCCGCTTGCATAAAATTATACCCTCAGTATCTCCACTATGCTGGAGACGTGGGTTGGAACAGGGAACCTTACTCCATATATTCTGAGATTGCCCAGTGTTGGCGAGTTTCTGACGTTTGGTGTATAGCATCTAAATTTAGTTTGACCTTCCCAATTCACCTGCATTCTTCTGCATCTGAGTGATATCCCAATATCTGTTTACAAGCACTCCGTAATGTGGTTAACGCAGCAAGAATCTGCATTCCAAAATTATGGTGACAAACCTCCCCACCTTCTATTTCATTATGGTTCAACGCAATTTAAGAGATCATAGAGATGGAGGATCTCACTGCATCCATTGGCGAAACGTAGGCAAGATTCTCCAAAACATGGCATTACTGTATTAAATTCCAAAATCCCATGGAATTTAGAACCCTGTGCAACAGCTAACTCCTTCAAGATTCAATTTAATTCTCTCCCCAATGCATCAAAATTATTTTTATTTTATTTATTTTTTGTTGTTCTGTTTATCCCTCTTCTCCTCCCTCCCTTCCTTCCTAGTCCCATCTCCCACACTACCCTGCTTATCCTGCAGTAACCTACTATATTAAGTAAAAACCTTTTGTTTTCCATATTAGGTCTGCCATTTAATCATAATAGAGGTCCACTCAAATAAAAAGATTTACAACAACAGCGCTTTGCTGCACAGACTTCTGTGAATCCTAAAGACCCTTTTACACACAACGATTATCGCTCAAAATTTGCTCATAAGCCATCTTTTGAGCCTTAATCGTTGTGTGTAAATGTGTGCCTATCGCGCACTTACAGTGCACTTATCGTCCATCGCTGACTTCAGGTCCGCATGAAATCCTCGTCCCTCAGAACGATAAGATAATATGAACCACACGCTGTGTTCTCTGCAGGCAGCACTGATAACATTCTTTAACAGCTGTTAACAGCCACCATCCAGCTGGAGAACAATATTGATGTATTTAGAGAACAGACCACCTGCTGTTCTCTAAATATATGCAATGAAGTACTAAAGGGCTGATTTAGCCCATTAGGACCTATGCAAAATGATCGCTCAAAACTGTCAGTTTCTGAGAAATTGTGAGCGATCATCTGTGTGTAAATGGACCATCGCAGTGCAGAGAGAGAAGACGCCGGACAGGTAAGCGAGAGGTCAATGCAGAGGCACGGGTCGCATCCCACTGTGAAAATCTTGCAGTCAGAATTCGACCCGGCCGTCTGCATTCACCCTTAGGCCTCATGTCCACTAGGAAATTCGGGCCCGCGCTGATTCTCCATGCAGAATCCCGCAGCGGGCCCCTCCTTTCCTGCAGACATGAGGCCTGAAAATTGATTTTTCTTACCTGTCCGGACGCAGCGGATCTTTCCTCCGTCGCGGCCGGATCTTCTTTCTCCGGCCCGGTCGTGCACTCTTTTTTTTTTTTTTTTAACTCCTGCTCTCCCACGCCGGAGAGCAGAAATTCAGCTGCGGGTGTACCGTGAATGTCGACGGCTTCCATGGGCTTCTATGGAAGCCTGCGGGAGACCCGCAGAAAATGGTGTATGCTGCGGATGATTTTGCGCACGTGTGATCCGCACAGCAGGGAAAAAGGACATCCGCAGGTATTTACTTACCTGCGGGTGTCCAATGCATCCCTATGGCCACGGAACACGCTTGCGGAACACCCGCGCAGATTTTTGTAATTATAATTGTCCATAGACATGTGAGGCCTTACACTCAACCCTACTATAATTCATTTTGCACTGTTGTGTTGCATTGACGAAGTTGTCACAAAAAAAAAATTTATAAATGACACCTGGCTTACAGTAATTAATGATACTTTACTGCTCTATTATTGAAAAATGAAAATAAAGAATTGAAAAAATAAACAAATGCATTACCCAGCTCCTCGTTGCCCCCCTAACAGCACCATAACTTGGTTTATAGTGCTGAAGGGAGGTAACATGTTCCCTTTAAAACAGCTTATGAGAACCAGTTTCTATCATTTGTACAGTAAATAGAAATATAATGTAATGTTTAAGCAAAGTATCAGATGACTAAAAGGTTTCCTGGAATAACCAGTTCAGATCCCAATGTTTCCTTCTTAGAACTGTTCATACACTGGAGGGAAAGGGCTCTGTAGACACACAAACCCATATATAAACCCTAAAATAAAACTTTGACAGCTTCCCGACAAATGTTCTTTACTAAACCTAAATCTTAAAACTCTTCCACAATTTCTACCAAACTGGAGAATATCAGGACTCGCTACCTTCTTGCTTACTTGCCTAGGGAACTTGCAGAAATCATGTAGCTTAGCATGGACCCAACTACCAACTGTGAGCTTTACAAAATAACTATTCCTTTATGAAAGGGAACCTGCCATGTTCTTTATGCAGTCCTCACCGTCATCAGGGATGAAGTAACAACAAACACACTGATTCGAGCGGTCTGTCACTTATAGGGTAATGTGCAGTAGTTTTAAGAACTTACAGCTTGTTACTACAGCTCCGAGCAAGAGATGAGTATAGTTTACTCATGAGATCGGGGCGATCTCACTCCATACATCGCGGCTGCTGGCTGTTTTTTACAGCCAACAGTCGCCTGCAACAGCACCGACAAGCTGCACAGCTCATCGGAGATGTTAACCCTTTAAATGCCATCAACAATTCTGACAGTGGCATTTAAATCCCCCGACCGATGTTTTGGGGTCCCGTAGGCCCCCCACGATAAAATCTTGGGTTGCTATGCGGGTGTCATGGCAGCCGGGGGCCTTCTGAAAGGCTCTAGGGCTGTCATAGCAGAATGCCTATCAAGCTGTGCTTATGGCAGAATGCCTCTCAGACTGCAATATATTGTAATTCTATGGCATTACATCATACTGCAGGAGCAATCAAAGCATCGCAAGTTCCCTCTGAGGACTAAAATAAAAAGTTAAAATAAGTTTTAAAAAGTTTTACTAATTATTTTTAAAAAAAGTAATACAATTAAAAAAAACACCCTTTTTGCCATATTTATAATAAAATTATCTAAATAATAAAACTAAAATACATATTTGGTATCGCTGCATCCATAAACGTCCGATCTATAAAAGTAACACATTATTTACCCCTCACGGTGAACGTCGCAGGAAAAAAATAATGCCAGAATTGTGCTTTTTGGGTTTTTTTGTCAAAAAACATTGTATGTATTAAAAAATGATACCAGCGAAATCTACAGGACACCCCGCACAAAATGAACAACTATGTTGACGGAAAAATAAAAGTTAGATGGCAACAGAAAAGAATTTTAAAAAATTAATATCTTTGAAAAAAAAAATAAAAGTACAAAACCTATACATTTGGTATGGTAGTAATCGTACTGACCCATAGAATAAAGTTATCAGGTCATTTTTGTTTCAGTGTTTATGCTGTAGAACAAAATGCACTCAAAGATGGCGGAATTTAGTTTTTTTCCTTTTCACTCCACTCAGAATTATGTTTAAAGTTTTTCAGTACATTATATGGCACATTAAATAGCACCTTTAAAAAATACAACTCGTCCCACAAAAAACAAGTCCCCAAGGCTTGGTCACACGGGCAGATCGGCGCCTGTGTTACTGCACTAAAAGACGGCCGCACTTCATATGTGGACGTCTCTCCGCAGCGCTGGAAGAAAGAACATGTGACCGGCTCCATTGCCAGCCACATGTTCTTTCTTCCGGCGCTGCAGAGAGACGTCCGTCCTGAATTGCGTCAGTCTTCTTCGTGCAGTAACACGGGCGCCGATGCGCCCGTGTGTCTAAGCCCTCAGATGGCGATAGATAAACAAGAGAGTTATGATTTTTTTAAAGTGAGGAGGAAAAACAAAAATGGGGAAAAAAGGGCCATGCCCCTAATTTATTGTCCACAAATATTTGAAGCTGAATTTCATGAGATACTATAGGTGTATTCACAACTACCCTCCGAGCATGCTTGGAGTGCTGAAAACATGCTCTTCCTGCCTGTTCATTATTGCCAGGAGCATCTCTGCAGCGCATGCTTTGGCTGTGTATTGTTGCTGCAGCACGTACCACAGAGCATGCTTGGAGTGTTCTAGCCTTGCTCCATCCAAAAGCAAGTCTGAAAGCAGAGCGTCAAAATGACGGTACCCAGTGCAATAGCTCTGATCCAAGGTATTCTGCACTGACAGTTGTGCAGCATTGAAATAGATGCAGAAGCAGCACACATGTACCAGTCAGAAGCAATTTCTCTGTCTAATGATTATTAGAAACAGGTAGAAGTTAAAGGGGTTGTCCCATTGTGAGAAGTAGGTGTCTCCACTTCTGTATGGCCATTACAATGCACTTTGTAATATACATTGTGTATTGTAAATTGGCCATACAGAAGTTATATACTTATCTACACTGGTGCCCAGCTTCTCCAGGAGTCGGGCATGCGCATTATAGATCCTCCTTCCGTGGACGAGCCTGGTTATCTTTGCGCATGCACAGTAGCTCTCTTCATTCCAGGTCTGCCGTGGTGAGGATTACAAGTGTCCAGCGGTGTCCAACTGTGAAGCGGCAGAGGGTGAGTGTAACCAGGGAGCTGTCAATGTGTTGCTGTGACCGGGAGGGGGCTCAAACTGTAGGATGGCTTGCCAGGGGTGGGGTTCGGGTTGGGGGAGTGCTGTCAAAGGGTAGGTCGGGTTGCGAGGGTGGGGGTATGCTGGGGCTGTCAAAGTGGAGGTCAGGAGGCCAGCAGGGGGAGGGGCAGGTGATGCTGTCAAAGTGGAGGTCAGGGTGCCGGGGTGGGGGTGGATGAGGTGTTGTGAATGTGGAGGTCTGGGTGCCAGCAGGGAGGTGTGTGTGTGTGTGTGTTGGGGCTGCTGGCTCCATGCAAAGCAGTGAAGGGACTCGCCGGGGAAGAGAGCGATATCGGGCTGTCACTCACAGCCCAATAACGCTCTTCTCATGACAGCATGCGTCTCCCATAATGACCCCGGTCTTCCAGTTATGTGACCGGCATCACCGGGAGCGCGCATGCTGAGGAGAGAGAGCAGTGCATCATGGGAACTACCCCAGCATAAAGAAAGTTCTTGAGGAAGGACATTTTGGTCGAAACGTTTCTGTGGTGATGGGGCAATAAACAGTATTTGTACTGCGTCCTTTTATGCTGCCAGTTATCTCAATATGCGATGGAAACTACCCCGGCGGCGCCATCTTTGAAACATTTTTCAGGTCAGCTTAATAAGGGGAAGAAAAGGAATAAAAAAGTTAGCAGAATATGGATTTTCATGTGTTATTCTGTAGTGTATGATGCTTTTACTCTACAGGGCCTTAATGGGGGGGGGGAAAAAACAAAAAACGGGACAACCCCTTTAGGGTATTTGGTTGGTTCACTGCAACTTTCCAACTTAACAAATGACATTAATGTTGAGCTTTCTGCTATTCGTGCACAAATAATTCACAGTAGCTAGGTTGCATCTGCTTCACACTGCTGGTCACATGATGACCAGATGTGTGATCTGCCTGCTGGTGCTCAATTTGTTCATCATTGCATCTGCTGGAGCATGAGCACTCTGTACTTATTTTCATAAAAATGAAAAGAATTGTGCTGGAAGTTGTGAATCTTTAGAGTAAGGTAAAAATAAACGTTTTTACAAAGCCTGCCAATTCCTTTTTCTAGCCTGGAATATATTAACTGTTTCATTACCAAGGACCCATGTAAAACATCATGGTGGTCATATGATTTAGTCTATCATGTCAATTAGTAATGATAAAGCTTTACTCTTTTACAATAATTTTAATAGGAATTTCTCTTAAGCGTTTAATACCTTGTGACTTGACTTATTTTGGAAAAATACTCAGATGTTTTTGAGGCTTTATGCAGCCACCTACAGGGAGAGCTACCTGCATATGAATTTATACAGCTAGTCATATTCTCAATGGGAGTTATATAAATCTATGTGATGGCTGCGGGTAGTCATGCCAAACAGGGAAGCAGCTCAGTACCTGCCTTGTCTCTATGTTAAGTACACCACTGATATTCACTACTTAAGTGCCTTCTCTCAAGATATTTTTGCATGACTGTGTGGGTGCATCCCTCTATACACGGTTGAATTCTCTGACACCTTATAATAACACAGGTCTGCAAAAAAAAATAATTTTAAGAGCGTTGTTGGTTTTTCCACGTAATCTTTATATTTTTCGTTAAGCTGAATCCGAAAATAACCTCCGTTTTGTCATAGGACATCACGTTTTCTGACAATTCAGTTATCTATGTTAAATAAGGCAATACCTCAAAATAAATCAAAATAGACATAAAATAAATTTTTAATTACAAATTTTACATGAGAATCATTTTTGAACTGAAATGAGCCACTAAAACACACTAAAATCGTTTCTTCTTCCCTGTGAGGCTCCTCTTGGTACATTTACACTTGTGCGTAGCATCTGAAATGTCTCTGAAGGATCCAACAGTAGTCTGCCATCATTGTAATGCTCCATTTTCCCTGGTATCTTCTTTCCATCTCTTTACTGTGCTGGTGGAATCGTTTGCCTTCACAGCTCCCAAATTTTCAGGAAACTAGTCAAGGTGGGATTGGAGGAAATGCTCTTTCAATCTCATCAGGCAACCTGAAGCTTGGAATGCTTTCAGCATATGTCCGATGATCTTTTTGTAGTCAGGATCTCTCTTATTGCCTAAAAATTTCTTTATGACCGCTTTAAATGCAATCCACCCTTCTTTTTGAGAATCCGTCATGGTATTGACAAACTCTTGATCAGCTATAAGCCTTCTTATGTCCGACGAACACACCTTCCTTTCAATTTTGCCTCCGAGAGGTCTGGAAACTTGGTGACCAAATATTTGAAGCATTCTCCATCTCTTGGAAGGGATTTCAGGAATTGCTTCATGAATCCCAATTTTATATGAAGAGGTGGTAGAAGAACTTTATGTGCAGGTACCAAAGTTTCTCGGAGGACATTTTTTTGACCGACTGTGAGCACCCTCGCTGCCAACTCTTCTTGATCCAGTGATTTTGTCACTCTTGACTTTCGCATAGACACAGAAAATAAGGTTATTCGGTATATCCAGCTTGTTGCCCGAGCAGCATGCACGAGACTTTTAAATCCCCACACACTTGTCAACCGTGGTCTTCATATTTAAGTTTATGAATAACCAATTCCAAGTTCTCGTAGGTTTCCTTCAAGTGTATGGAATGACCTACAGGGATAAATGTGTAAAAACTGCTGTTGTGGAGCAAACCTGCTTTGAGACTTCTTTTTGAAGAATTCATGAAAAGATGCCATTGCAATAATAAAAAATCTCTGCTTCTAAGCCTTGAACCGAGTAACTCAGCAGCATGTTTGGGAATCTACAAGTCTCTTACCAAATCATTCATCTGAATGACGAGCTAACACAAAGGCCACAGCAGCAGAGAGCCGGCGTCACTGGCAGCGGCGGCAGACACTGAGCGGGGGAGCGAGCTGTCACCGGCCACAGAGTTGAGAGGTGGCACAGCAGCACAAACACGTCTGCAGAGGGAGCAGATGGCCAATGGAGATGCTCTGTGGCTTCGTAAGTCACAGCGCAGCGGCTTCACCAGGGGAAATGGGAGGGCACAGCCTCACAGCAGGGGGATTCCTGGAGCAGCTGAAGTATCATACGGTTAGCGCAAGTGCCGCCTAGTGGTTCGCCACGGGGAGAAGGAAAGGGGACAGCTGCTCCAGGGAGAATGATTGCTGCGGCATGCTACGATCTTGCTCGTGGCAGCCAATCGGCTCCTGGAGGCGTCATCGTCCTGTCAAGCACCATGTATCTTGTCTCCACCCATACTTCCGGTGGCGTCAAGATACAATAGTACCACAGGCGAGAACCAAGAAAAAAAATTAAATCAAGCCCGTGCGTGTCAGAGCCTGTGTGGTCAGCTTGAAACATGTTAATGCTGGTTTCCATTAGCTCACTCTGGAGGTTCTTTTCTTTAAAAAGTTATGCTTTTTGGCATTGTATATCTTAAATGGACTGATGTGAATTAATTAATAGTAATTTTGACTTTAAATTTAGTTAAAAACCCTAAGATAATAAAATACCAAAAATTCTGAAAAATTTGCTAACTTTGAAGAGACTTTAGCATTTTGTGGATTTCTTTCGATTTTTTTTCTTGTTTTTAGCACACAAAAAATGCATGGAAATTAGTTGAAAATAATCAAACCGCTTTCTAGTCTCAGATCTGTGTAATTGCAGCTTCTCTTGATATTTCTCTTTGACTCATAATAAAGGCTGTAAAAAATAAGCTCTATCTGTACAATAACAATCACATGGTAATGAACGAAATGTACTGCGATGTATGAAATTTAGGGGAATGTAGTCATTGTATAGCTTCTGGTGTCCTGATGAGTTAAATATGTTGCTTACAACTTGAAAAATAATGGCCTTACAATAATGGCTTGCTATGACTCAACATTACAGATGAGCGAGTATACTCGCTAAGGCACATTACTCGAGCGAGTAGTGCCGAGTATCTCCCAGCTCGTCTCTAAAGATTCGGGGAGTGGCGGGGGAGAGCTGGGAGGAACGGAGGGGAGATCTCACCTGTCACCTGTGCCTAGCACAGAGTATAATAACTGTTTTGCTGCAAAGGAACCATGTAATAAGTCATGACAAATAGCTGCAAATACAATTTAGGGGCCAGAGCTTAGGCCCCAATATATTAAAATCTTTTAGTGTCCTCAGTTTTAGTGATTTTCTGAAGTTCTGTGCATTTTGACACAGGAATGCATGGCGTGGATGAACTCTGTACATGTTAAACTTGGGGGAATGGAGAAGGGCAGTCATCAATGGTAACTTGTGCAGGCTGCGAGTCTACTCCATCTATATTTGCGTTCCTCTCAGCACCAGGAGAGCCAATTCAGTCTTGTATGACCACTAGGGGATTAGTCACCTCGCAGGATCGCCACCTTTCCTCCACATAGGTAGGTTGCCACACGTCAATAACCCACATCCAGACCGGAGTGGGTGGTAAAATTCAGAAAGTCCATTTTATTTTGGCAGCAAATAATAGTTACTAAGGTAACCACTAGAGATGAGCGAGTATACTCGTTTCGAGTAATTACTCGATCGAGCACCGCGATTTTCGAGTACTTCAGTACTCGGGTGAAAAGATGCGGGGGGAGGCGTGGCGGAGCGGGGGGTAGCAGCGGGGAACAGGGGGGAGCCCTCTCCTCTCTCTCTCCCTCCCTCTTCCCCGTCACTCCCTGCTGCAACCCCCCACTCACCCACGGCGCCCCCCGAATCTTTTCACCCGAGTACGGAAGTACTCGAAAATCGCGGCGCTCAGGCGAAAAAAGGGCGTGGCCGAGTAGGCTCGCTCATCTCTAGTAACCACCCTTCACACTGTTGTGTAGTCGCAGTGCACACATGCATTAACAACTGAAATCCTAGCCGTCTGGCTACTAACTCGCATAGGATGATCTCCTATCTAGCACAGTGGCCTAGCACCACTACATGTCATAGCAATATCCAGCATACCTAACCAGGGTGTCAGCCTAGGGGCTTCCTTCCTTGTCAGACTCATGGCCGTACCACAGACCTCAGGCTGTCAGCCTCCTCTCACCTTCTCTACCAGGGAGTAGCTCCAGTAGCTCAGTGTGTCTGGAGGTTTTATCTCCTGCAGACAAACCAATATAGCTTTCCCTGCTGATTAGCACACAGAATACCTGTTTAACAGCCCTCTGCAGGCCATTCTATGTACCGCCTTGCCACACCTGTTATACATCTCCACATGGTCACAAAGCATATAGAGTATGGGAACATGGTCCTATTAACATGCCGCTAGACCACACTGTGGCCATACTAAAGAGAGTTCAGATTCATCTGCTTTTTGACAAAAAAATCATCTTTTTTAAATTTAGAATTATTACTTCAGAAGATCCTATTTATTACTGTATGTATGCTTACTGTCAGTGGCAAGAGGTTCTGCACCATTATGGGGTATTTATTTGGAGTTTTGAACAACTGCAAAGTATTTTGTGTTTTATTATATCATTTCAAATGGATAGCTTAAAGTTTTTTTGTTAGTTTTACCAGGGTCAACTATTTCATCACGCATGACTTTACATTGTTGCTGCATGTGATGACAATTCCCCATATATTGTCCATAGACATAATAAACATTGTGTATTCATTAGAGATGACCGAGCACCAAAATGCTCGAGTGCTCGTTACTCGAGTCGAACTTTCAGTGATGCTTGAGAGTTCGTTTCAAGTAACGAACCCCATTGAAGTCAATGGGCGACTCGAGCATTTTTGTATATCGCCGATGCTCGCTAAGGTTTTCATATGTGAAAATCTGCAAAACCCAAGAAAGTGATGGAAACGACACAGAATCTGATAGGGCAGGCGAGGAGCAACATGCAGGGCTGCATTTCGGGCTCCGAGGTCTCACTATTAAGCTACAATAGTGGCAAGAGTGAGACACCCCCCCCCCCCCCCCCGCACTGTCCGCATAAAGATCGTTCTCCTCTGCCACAGCTGTAACAGAGAAGAACGATGTTAGCCCATTGAATTCAATGAAGCCGGCATTACAGCCGGCTCCATTGAAAGCAATGGGCTGCCGGTGAGCGCGGGATAAATTTTCGGGAAGGGCTTAAAAATATAAGCCCTTACCTGAAAATCCTCCTAAAATGTGTAAAAATTAAAAAAAAAAGTATACTCACTAGAGATGAGCGAACACGTTCGGCCCCGCCCCTTTTTCGCCCGAACACCGAACTTTGCGAACACCTCGGTGTTCGGGCGAAAAAGTTCGGGGGCCGCCGTGGCAGCGCGGGGGGGTGCGGCGGGGAGTGGGGGGGAGAGGGAGAGAGAGAGGGCTCCCCCCTGTTCCCCGCTACTGCCGCCCGCGCCGCCGCGCATCTCCCCGCCCCCCGGCGGCACCCGGACACTTACGCGCGAACACTGCAGTGTTCGCTAAAGCCGGTGTCCGGGTGCGGATGTGTCCGTAACGGACACGTTCGCTCATCTCTAATACTCACCTTTCCGCTGCAGCCGGAGTTCAGCCGCGTCTGGCTGGCAGTTCTCCTGAACTGCTCTGAGTAGTATTCAGCAGCCGGGGATTTAAAATCCCCGCCTGCTGAATGAGCTGCCTCTGATTGGTCACAGCCTCACCAATCAGAGGCAGCTCTCACTCACACCCATTCATGAATGGGTGAGTGAGTGCTGCCTCTGATTGGCTCAACGCAGGGACCAATCAGGGGCAGCTCTCAGCTGTCATTCATGAATGGGTGAGTGAGAGCTGCCTCTGATTGGTGAGGCTGTGACCAATCAGAGGCAGCTCATTCAGCAGGCGGGGATTTTAAAGCCCCGGCTGCTGAATACTACTCAGAGCAGTTCAGGAGAACTGCCGGCCGCCGCGGCTGAACTCGGTCTGCCGGGACCAGGTGAGTATATATATTTTTTTTTTATGTTTACACATTTCTGGATGAATTTCCGGGAAGGGCTTATATTTTTAAGCCCTTCCTGAAAATTCATCCCGCGCTCGCCGGCTGCCCATTGCTTTCAATGGAGCCGGCTGTATTGCCGGCTCCATTGAATTCAATGGTCAGTGCTCGTTTAATCGAGACGAGTACAGCGTGGTGCTCGTCTCGAGTAACGAGCATCTCGAGCACCCTAATACTCGAACGAGCATCAAGCTCGAACGAGTATGCTCACTCATCTCTAGTATTCATTTATATAGCAAACTATGTTTGTGCAGCATGATTACAGCACTGTGCTTCCATTCCGTAAACCACTATTGTTTTCCTATAAAACACTGGGATCTTCCTGCCCCACAGGAATAAGGACTATGCTGAAACTGCAATTTTGGCACCATCTACACTTGCATCATTATGTGATTACATTTTCATATGACATCACAGTTTTTAATTTTCAATTAAGAAAACCAAAACATCCTGATCGCTATTTTTTTAAAATAATATGAAAGAAGTAATTTACACTTTAGGTGTCAAATATTTTTTTATTAAATTTTTGCAGAGTGGATCCAGTGGTTTGCTGCCTGCACCTTCTTTGTTGTCACCTCATTCTAAACTCAGGGTTACTGGGACATCCAGCACACAGCTGCAGCCCCTTGGACCCACTGCATGTGGTAAGAACATTCTATTCTGTAACATTTCTTTAGTTTGGTTTATTAGAGTATTTAATTATTGTTAATGATTAGAGATGAGCGAACACCAAAATGTTCGGGTGTTCGTTATTCGTAACGAACTTCCCGTGATGCTCGAGGGTTCGTTTCGAACAACGAACCCCATTGAAGTCAATGGGCGACCAGAACATTTTTGTATTTCGCCGATGCTCGCTAAGGTTTTCATGTGTGAAAATCTGGGCAATTCAGGAAAGTGATGGGAATGACACAGTGACGGATAGGGCAGGCGAGGGGCTACATGTTGGGCTGCATCTCAAGTTCCCAGGTCCCACTATTAAGCCACAATACCGGCAAGAGTGGGCCCCCCCCCCTCCCAACAACTTTTACTTCTGAAAAGCCCTCATTAGCATGGCATACCTTTGCTAAGCACCACACTACCTCCAACAAAGCACAATCACTGCCTGCATGACACTCCACTGACACTTCTCCTGGGTTACATGCTGCCCAACCGCCCCCCCTCCCCCCCACAGCGCACACCAAAGTGTCCCTGCGCAGCCTTCAGCTGCCCTCATGCCACACCACGCTCATGTCTATTTAGAATTGCGTCTGCCATGACGAGGGACCGCAGGCACACACTGCAGAGGTTGGCACGGCTAGGCAGCGACCCTCTTTAAAAGTGGCGGAGCGATAGCCCACAATGCTGTACAGAAGCAATGAGAAATAGAATCCTGTGCCACCGCCATCAGGAGCTGCACACGTGGGCATAGCAATGGGGAACCTATGTGCCACACACTATTCATTCTGTCAAGGTGTCTGCATGCCCCAGTCAGACCGGGCTTTTTAATTCATAGACACAGGCAGGTACAACTCCCTATTGTGAAGTCTCTGTCGACCCACAGCATGGGTGGCTCCCTGGAACCCACCGGCGGTACACAGAAATATCCCATTGCATTGCCCAACACAGCTGAGGTAGTAATGTCGTGCTTAATGCAGGTGGGCTTCGGCCCACACTGCATGCCCCAGTCTGACTGGGGTTCTTTATAAGTGTACAGATGTAGTAAAAACTCCGTGTGCACCTACAGCATGGGTGGGTGCCAGGAAGCCACCGGCGGTACATAGAAATATCCCATTGCATTGCCCAACACAGCTGAGGTAGTAATGTTGTGCTTAACCCTTTCCAATCCAATTTGTATATGGTTTTCCTAGGGGGCTTACTCTTTTTCTGCTGTTATACAACGGCGCTATATGCTGGCTAAAGCCAGTACTGCATGAGCTGACACGTAGGATAGGCTCCGACAGCAGAGAGGCTGGCAATATACAGTAAGAGAACCCCGACGGACGTCTACCAACAACGGAGCTGTACAGCCTTAAACCCTAATGTCTTCACAGGTCACACAGTGGACTGGAAAGGGTTAATGCAGGTGGGTTTCGGCCCACACTGCATGCCCCAGTCAGACTGGGGTTCTTTACAAGTGGACACATGTAGGTTTAACTCCCTGTGGACCCACTGCCTGGGTGGGTGCCAGGAAGCCACCGGCGGTACATAGAAATATCCCATTGCATTGCCCAACACAGCTGAGGTAGTAATGTCGTGCGTAATACAGGTGGGCTTCGGCCCACACTGCATGCCCCAGTCTGACCGGGGTTCTTTACAAGTGGACAGATGTATTAAAAACTCAGTGTGCACCTACAGCATGGGTGGCTCCCTGGAACCCACCGGCGGTACACAAAAATATCCCATTGCATTGCCCAACACAGCTGAGGTAGTAATGTCGTGCGTAATACAGGTGGGCTTCGGCCCACACTGCATGCCCCAGTCTGACCGGGGTTCTTTACAAGTGGACAGATGTATTAAAAACTCAGTGTGCACCTACAGCATGGGTGGCTCCCTGGAACCCACCGGCGGTACACAAAAATATCCCATTGCATTGCCCAACACAGCTGAGGTAGTAATGTCGTGCGTAATACAGGTGGGCTTCGGCCCACACTGCATGCCCCAGTCAGACGGGTTCTTTAGAAGTGTACAGATGTATTAAAAACTCAGTGTGCACCTACAGCATGGGTGGCTCCCTGGAACCCACCGGCGGTACACAAAAATATCCCATTGCATTGCCCAACACAGCTGAGGTAGTAATGTCGTGCGTAATACAGGTGGGCTTCGGCCCACACTGCATGCCCCAGTCAGACGGGTTCTTTAGAAGTGTACAGATGTATTAAAAACTCAGTGTGCACCTACAGCATGGGTGGCTCCCTGGAACCCACCGGCGGTACACAAAAATATCCCATTGCATTGCCCAACACAGCTGAGGTAGTAATGTCGTGCGTAATACAGGTGGGCTTCGGCCCACACTGCATGCCCCAGTCAGACGGGTTCTTTAGAAGTGTACAGATGTATTAAAAACTCAGTGTGCACCTACAGCATGGGTGGCTCCCTGGAACCCACCGGCGGTACACAAAAATATCCCATTGCATTGCCCAACACAGCTGAGGTAGTAATGTCGTGCGTAATACAGGTGGGCTTCGGCCCACACTGCATGCCCCAGTCAGACTGGGGTTCTTTACAAGTGGACACATGTAGGTTTAACTCCCTGTGGACCCACTGCCTGGGTGGGTGCCAGGAAGCCACCGGCGGTACATAGAAATATCCCATTGCATTGCCCAACACAGCTGAGGTAACGTCAGCTGTAATGCAGGTGGGCTAAAAATTAATTTGATTACACTGTAGGCGAGGGCCCACAAAAATTGCTGTATCAACAGTACTAATGTACATCCCAAAAATTGGCCATGGCCAGCCAAGAGGGCAGGTGAAACCCATTAATCGCTTTGGTTAATGTGGCTTAAGTGGTAACTAGGCCTGGAGGCAGCCCAGTGTAACGAAAAATTGGTTCAAGTTAAAGTTCCAATGCTTTTAAGCGCATTGAAACTTATAAAAATTGTTCTGAAAAATTATTTGAGTGAGCCTTGTGGCCCTAAGAAAAATTGCCCGTTCAGCGTGATTACGTGAGGTTTCAGGAGGAGGAGCAGGAGGAGGAGGAGGAGGAATATTAGACACAGATTGATGAAGCAGAAATGTCCCCGTTTTGGATGGTGAGAGAGAACGTAGCTTCCATCCGCGGGTGCAGCCTACGTATTGCTTACGTATCGCTGCTGTCCGCTGGTGGAGAACAGAAGTCTGGGGAAATCCAGCCTTTGTTCATCTTGATGAGTGTTAGCCTGTCGGCACTGTCGGTTGACAAGCGGCTACGCTTATCTGTGATGATTCCCCCAGCCGCACTAAACACCCTTTCCGACAAGACGCTAGCCGCAGGACAAGCAAGCACCTCAAGGGCATACAGGGCTAGTTCAGGCCACGTGTCCAGCTTCGACACCCAGTAGTTGTAGGGGGCAGAGGCGTCACCAAGGATGGTCGTGCGATCCGCTACGTACTCCCTCACCATCCTTTTGCAGTGCTCCCGCCGACTCAGCCGTGACTGGGGAGCGGTGACACAGTCTTGGTGGGGAGCCATAAAGCTGGCCAGGCCCTTAAAGACTGTTGCACTGCCTGGGATGTACATGCTGCTCGATCTACGCACATCCCCTGCAACATGGCCCTCGGAACTGCGCCTTCTGCCACTAGCGCTGTCGGCTGGGAATTTTACCATCAGCTTGTCCGCAAGGGTCCTGTGGTATAGCAACACTCTCGAACCCCTTTCCTCTTCGGGAATCAGAGTGGGCAGGTTCTCCTTATACCGTGGATCGAGCAGTGTGTACACCCAGTAATCCGTAGTGGCCAGAATGCGTGCAACGCGAGGGTCACGAGAAAGGCATCCTAACATGAAGTCAGCCATGTGTGCCAGGGTACCTGTACGCAACACATGGCTGTCTTCACTAGGAAGATCACTTTCAGGATCCTCCTCCTCCTCCTCCTCAGGCCATACACGCTGAAAGGATGACAGGCAATCAGCCGGTGTACCGTCAGCAGCGGCCCAAGCTGTCTCTTCCCCCTCCTCCTCATCCTCCTCATGCTCCTCCTCCTGTACGCGCTGAGAAATAGACAGGAGGGTGCCCTGACTATCCAGCGGCATACTGTCTTCCCCCGCCCCCGTTTCCGAGCGCAAAGCAGCTGCCTTTATGGTTTGCAGGGAATTTCTCAAGATGCATAGCAGAGGAATGGTGACGCTAATGATTGTAGCATCGCCGCTCACCACCTGGGTAGACTCCTCAAAATTACCAAGGACATGGCAGATGTCTGCCAACCAGGCCCACTCTTCTGAAAGGAATTGAGGAGGCTGACTCCCACTGCGCCGCCCATGTTGGAGTTGGTATTCGACTATAGCTCTACGTTGTTCATAGAGCCTGGCCAACATGTGGAGCGTAGAGTTCCACCGTGTGGGCACGTCGCACAGCAGTCGGTGCACTGGCAGCTTAAAGTGATGTTGCAGGGTGCGCAGGGTGGCAGCGTCCGTGTGGGACTTGCGGAAATGTGCGCAGAGCCGGCGCGCCTTTACGAGCAGGTCTGACAAGCGTGGGTAGCTTTTCAGAAAGCGCTGAACCACCAAATTAAAGACGTGGGCCAGGCATGGCACGTGCGTGAGGCTGCCGAGCTGCAGAGCCGCCACCAGGTTACGGCCGTTGTCACACACGACCATGCCCGGTTGGAGGCTCAGCGGCGCAAGCCAGCGGTCGGTCTGCTGTGTCAGACCCTGCAGCAGTTCGTGGGCCGTGTGCCTCTTATCGCCTAAGCTGAGTAGTTTCAGCACGGCCTGCTGACGCTTGCCCACCGCTGTGCTGCCACACCGCGCGACACCGACTGCTGGCGACATGCTGCTGCTAACACATCTTGATTGTGAGACAGAGGAGGAGGAGGAGGAGGAGGAGGGTGCTTTAGTGGAGGAAGCATACACCTCCGCAGATACCAGCACCGAGCTGGGGCCCGCAATTCTGGGGGTGGGTAGGACGTGAGCGGTCCCAGGCTCTGACTCTGTCCCAGCCTCCACTAAATTCACCCAATGTGCCGTCAGGGAGATGTAGTGGCCCTGCCCGCCTGTGCTTGTCCACGTGTCCGTAGTTAAGTGGACCGTGGCAGTAACCGCGTTGGTGAGGGCGCGCACAATGTTGCGGGAGACGTGGTCGTGCAGGGCTGGGACGGCACATCGGGAAAAGTAGTGGCGACTGGGAACTGAGTAGCGCGGGGCCGCCGCCTCCATGATACTTTTGAAGGACTCCGTTTCCACAACCCTATACGGCAGCATCTCAAGGCTGATGAATTTTGCGATGCGGACGGTTAACGTTTGAGCGTGCGGGTGCGTGGCGGCGTACTTGCGCTTGCGCTCGAACACTTGCGCAAGCGACGGCTGAACGGTGCGCTGAACTACACTGCTGGATGGGGCCGAGGACAGCGGAGATGAGGGTGTGGGTGCAGGCCATGAGGCGGTAGTGCCTGTGTCCTGAGAGGGGGGTTGCATCTCAGTGGCAGGTTGGGGCACAGGGGGAGAGGCAGGGGTGCAAACCGGAGGCGGTGAACGGCCTTTGTCCCACCTTGCGGGGTGCTTGGCCATCATATGTCTGCGCATGGTGGTGGTGGTGAGGCTGTTGGTGTTGGCTCCCCGGCTGAGCTTTGCGCGACAAAGGTTGCACACCACTGTTCGTCGGTCGTCAGGCGTCTCTGTGAAAAACTGCCAGACCTTAGAGCACCTCGGCCTCCGCAGGGTGGCATGGCGCGAGGGGGCGCTTTGGGAAACACTTGGTGGATTATTCGGTCTGGCCCTGCCTCTACCCCTGGCCCTGGACACCGCACTGCCTCTTGCAACCTGCCCTGCTGATGCCCTTGACTCCCCCTCTGAAGACCTGTCCTCCTGAGTAAGCGTTGCACACCAGGTGGGGTCAGTCACCTCATCGTCCTGCTGCTCTTCCTCCGAATCCTCTGTGCGCTGCTCCCTGGGACTTACTGCCCTTACTACTACCTCACTGCAAGACAACTGTGTCTGATCGTCATCGTCCTCCTGACCCACAGAAAGTTGTTGAGACAGTTGGCGGAAGTCCCCAGCCCCTTCCCCCGGACCCCGGGAACTTTCGAATGGTTGGGCATCAGTGACGATAAACTCCTCTGGTGGGAGAGGAACCGCTGCTGCCCAATCTAAGCAGGGGCCCGAGAACAGTTCCTGGGAGTGCTCCCGCTCCTGAGCAGGTGTTATTGTAGTGGAGTGAGGAGGCTGGGAGGAAGGAGGAGCAGCAGACAGAGGATTCGGATTGGCAGCAGTGGACGGCGCAGAACTGCGGGTAGACGATAGGTTGCTCGAAGCACTTTCTGCCATCCAGGACAGGACCTGCTCACACTGCTCATTTTCTAATAACCGTCTCCCGCGTGGACCCATTAATTGGGCGATGAATGTGGGGACGCCAGAAACGTGCCTCTCTCTTAATCGCGCAGCAGTCGGCTGCGACACACCTGGATCAGGAGCTTGGCCTGTGCCCACACCCTGACTTGGCCCTCCGCGTCCTCGGCCGCGTCCACGTCCTCTAGGCCTACCCCTACCCCTCAGCATGCTGTATTACCAGTGATTTGATTTCACAGGCAGGAAATAAATTGGCGCAAGACTGCAGGCCAAATATAATTTTTGCCCTTTTTGGAAAACGAAAGGCCCCACTGCCTCTAGTGAATGAATTATCTAAGTTTAATAACTGTGCTGTGTCCCTGCTTATGTGTCACAGAACGTGAGGGTAGCAGAGTTATTATAACTCTGGCAGAGCAGGTATTTTTTTTCCCAATTAAGGAAAGCAAATGGCGAAGCCAGCAGTAAAGCGTAGCTGGGTGCGTATGATTTAGCAATGTTTTTCACGCAGCTCACACGTCTCCACAGGCGTAAGGACGGACAGAGGCTGGACAAATAGATTTGTTTTCAGTTTTTTCCCACCAACAGGCAGCACTGCGTATATTCAATGAACATGAGAAGTTTAATAACTGTGCTGTGTCCCTGCTTATGTGTCACAGAACGTGAGGGTAGCAGAGTTATTATAACTCTGGCAGAGCAGGTATTTTTTTTCCCAATTAAGGAAAGCAAATGGCGAAGCCAGCAGTAAAGCGTAGCTGGGTGCGTATGATTTAGCAATGTTTTTCACGCAGCTCACACGTCTCCACAGGCGTAAGGACGGACAGAGGCTGGACAAATAGATTTGTTTTCAGTTTTTTCCCACCAACAGGCAGCACTGCGTATATTCAATGAACATGAGAAGTTTAATAACTGTGCTGTGTCCCTGCTTATGTGTCACAGAACGTGAGGGTAGCAGAGTTATTATAACTCTGGCAGAGCAGGTATTTTTTTTCCCAATTAAGGAAAGCAAATGGCGAAGCCAGCAGTAAAGCGTAGCTGGGTGCGTATGATTTAGCAATGTTTTTCACGCAGCTCACACGTCTCCACAGGCGTAAGGACGGACAGAGGCTGGACAAATAGATTTGTTTTCAGTTTTTTCCCACCAACAGGCAGCACTGCGTATATTCAATGAACATGAGAAGTTTAATAACTGTGCTGTGTCCCTGCTTATGTGTCACAGAACGTGAGGGTAGCAGAGTTATTATAACTCTGGCAGAGCAGGTATTTTTTTTCCCAATTATGGAAAGCAAATGGCGAAGCCAGCAGTAAAGCGTAGCTGGGTGCGTATGATTTAGCAATGTTTTTCACGCAGCTCACACGTCTCCACAGGCGTAAGGACGGCCAGAGGCTGGACAAATAGATTTGTTTTCAGTTTTTTCCCACCAACAGGCAGCACTGCGTATATTCAATGAACATGAGAAGTTTAATAACTGTGCTGTGTCCCTGCTTATGTGTCACAGAACGTGAGGGTAGCAGAGTTATTATAACTCTGGCAGAGCAGGTATTTTTTTTCCCAATTAAGGAAAGCAAATGGCGAAGCCAGCAGTAAAGCGTAGCTGGGTGCGTATGATTTAGCAATGGTTTTCACGCAGCTCACACGTCTCCACAGGCGTAAGGACGGACACAGGCTGGACAAATAGATTTGTTTTCAGTTTTTTCCCACCAACAGGCAGCACTGCGTATATTCAATGAATAATAACTGTGTTGTGGCCCTGCCTATACAATTCTTTCCCTGCAGTATCAATGGAGGGTGGAATGCTCTGCAGAGGCGATTTTGAGAAGCCCAAAAAAAATGCAGCACAGCCAACAGCAGCCTGGACAGTACTGCACACGGATAAATATGGCCCTAGAAAGGACCGTTGAGGTTCTTGAAGGCTACACTCACTCCTAACACTCTCCCTGCCTATGCAGCACTTCTGTCCCTAATGCCAGGTGCAACGGTCTGCAGAGGCGATTTTGAGAAAAAAAAAAATCCCACTGCTAACAGCAGCCAACACACAGCTATCAGTGGCCCTAATAAGGACCTTTGGGGGGTCTTGAAGCCTACACTAACTACCAATTCTTTCCCTACAGCAGCTCCGGTACAAACAGCACTGTCCCTCATCTAACTCACACCGCATCTGAGGCGAGCCGCGGGAGGGGCCGACTTTTATATTAGGCGAACACCTGATCTCGCCAGCCACTCACAGCAGGGGGGTGGTATAGGGCTTAAACGTTGCAGGGGGAAGTTGTAATGCCTTCCCTGTCTTTCAATTGGCCAGAAAAGCGCGCTAACGTCTCAGGGAAGGAAGTGAAAGTAACCAGAACACCGCATGGTGTTCGTTACGAATAACGAACATCCCGAACACCCTAATATTCGCACGAATATCAAGCTCGGACGAACGCGTTCGCTCATCTCTATTAATGATCTAAGGAGATTAGCTGGCATGTTAGAATGAGCTGGCAAAAGTATCTTCTTTAATGGATAATTTAGCTTCCATAAATTTATATAATTTAGGTTCATTACATTTCTAAGAAATAGAAAATATATGGGCATTCCATTACAAGACTATGATTATGTGTATTCTTTATTAACCCATTAAGGACCAAACACAGGAAATTTATGACGCTTGGTCCTGGGCTTTAATCCAAGCCGATAGTAAAAATACAGCGGGGGATTAAAGCCCCTCCTTCTGCAATCAATCAGAAGCAGGTGGGGTTTTCAGCTGTTAGACACAGCTGATAACCCAAAGGAGGATGGAGAAGTGGTTTTTAATCCCTTGTGCCTTCTCCTTTCTTTAGTACACTGCACTCAATGATCGCTATGTACTAAAGAACAAAAGTGGAAGTATAACTTCCATTACAGGAGCCCGGGGTATCCTACTATAGCAGAGCTGCAGGGTCCTAGCAGACCTTGATCAGCACTGCTAGTGACTATTGTCACTACAGGGGAATGTTTTTCCCTGTAACTGGGGCTCTTATGGATGCCTAAGCAACAGTAGAAAAATGTCAAAAAAAAACAAAAACTAAAGGACCATGTGAATGTCCCTCAGACGTCTTATATGAGATCATGGGGGACATAGTAAAAAACATAATTACATACATAAGTAAAACAAAATTACAGAATAAAATAAAAGTATATAGATAAGAAAGAAAATAACCCAAAGCCAACGTTAACCAAAACTGTCGCCGTATGTGCACTGTAATCCAAAAACATACATATTATATATCAAAACGGCCAAAACAAAATGAGGGACCCATTACCATACTTTATTTTAGCGTAAATATACCAATTACAAAAACAAAACTATAAATGTTAAAAAAATCTTTTTTTTCTGCTTTTTATCCCCAATAAAACTGAAAAAAAAAGTCAGTGAAAAACATATTAAAAAATAGCCTTCTATGTCATGGGGAAAAAAACGCAGCAAAAATAATTTTGGTATCTGCAGGAAAAAGAATAGGACAGTAAAACTACCAAATGGGTAAAATCCCTAAAAAGTGTCTGCTCCTTAAGGTACAAAACAGCCTGGTCCGTAAGGGGTTAAACAATCCTCAACCCATCTAGAGTGATGGCTTAAATGTTCCCTTGCTTCATACAACGTGAAATCTACAGTACATCTCGTGGAATGCACAACTTGAGCTTTCAATCAAAGCCAAGAGGACCTCTGCGGAGCACTGTTTAAGGAAGAAAATCCAGGACCACTCACTTGTAAGGGACTTCCATCAGACGGTTGTTATCCAATGTGCTTACGGTGCAGACTGGAATAAAATGCTGATTTCTCTGTTTACGTAGCCTAAAAACTGCTGATAAACTTCATTTTTCTATTACATAGGAAAAATACTATGTCTTCTTTTTAAGGCCTAATGCCCACGGCCGTGACGGACTCAACAAGTGGAATACTGCAGCGGAGTCCGCCACGACGCCCCCCAAAGAACCCATACTCACTTCCCGGATCCGCTGTGCGAGTCCCACATGGCGTGCCGGTGCGCATGCGCAGTACAGCATATGATGTGCCGGCAGTGTCATATGATGCAGTGGGTGGGGAAGCGTATTCACGCTGTACTTCCGCTATGCTCACAGCGGAAGTATAGCGTGACGGACAGCTTCCATTGACTCCAATGGAAGCCGGCTGCGCGTATTCTGGCGGCAAATAGGACATGCCATGGGTTATTTCACGCTGTGGAATTCCGCAGCGTGAACATTAAGCTGTTGGGTTCAATAGAACCTAATAGCTGCGGTGTAACGCCGCGGAAATCCGGCCGTGGGCATTAGCCCTAAAACGTTTAAAGAACACTACATGTTTACTAAGAAGATACACCTAATCTATCACTGTGCAACTGAGGCAAAACTCTGGCACACACCTTTAATAAATCTGGCAAATTTTTTTAAGTCAATAAGGCCATGCCCTTTTTAACTCATTAAGGACCGTGGGCTTTCTTTTCATTTTCAGTTTTTCCTCCCTACTTTCAAAAAAATAGCTCTCTTATTTATCCATCAATGTGGCTGCCTGAGGGCTTTTCACCATACTTGGTTGGGTGGGTGTGGGGTATTGTGTCTATGATGCACACACTGCAATAGAAATGACCTGATAACTTTATTCTTTGGGTCAGTACTAGAGATGAGCGAGCATACTCGCTAAGGGCAATTACTCAATCGAGCATTGTCCTTAGCGAGTACCTGCCCACTTGGAAGAAAAGGTTCGGCTGCTGGCGGGGGAGAGCGGGGAGAAACGGAGGGGAGATCTCTCTCTCCCTCTCCGCCCCCCCTTTCCCGCTTCCCCGCCGCAACGCACCTCTCACCCGCGCAGGCAGCTGAACCTTTTCTTCCGAGCGGGAAGGTACTCGCTAAGGACAATGCTCGATCGAGTAATTGTCCTTAGCAAGTATGCTCGCTCATCTCTAGTCAGTACGATTACTATGATACCAAACTTATGTAGTGTTTTTTTTTTTTTGCTGTAGTACTTTTATAATATAAAATATCTTTGGTAGAAAATAACATTATTTCTGCAGCTCTATTCTGACAGCCAAAGCTTTTTATTTTTCTGTCAACCTAGTTCTGTGATGGCTCGTTATTTGCAAGGCATTCTGTAGTCTTTGTTGGTACCATTTTAGAGTACATATGACTTTTGATCGCTTTTTATTACATTTTTTCTTAGAGACAGGGTGACCAAAAAAAGCGCACTTCTGGAGTTAAGTATTCTTTTTTTCTGATGACATTCACCGTGCAGGGTAAATAATGTGTTACTTTGATAGCTCTAACTTTTATGGATACTGCGATACCAAATATGTTTTTTTTAAATTTAGATTCTTTTATTATGAATATGGCAGAAAGATGTGGGTAAACTCTTACCTTTGAATTTTTTTTTAACCCCTTAACGCTATAGGATGTAGAATTACATCCTCCAGCGTCGGGGTATGCATGAAGAGAGATTGCAGGATGACCTCTCTTCATGCAGCACAGGTGCCGGCTGTTTATTACAGCTGACACCCACAGGCAATAACTGCAATTCAGCCTTCTGAATGGTCCTGGGGTGGCTTGATAGACTGCCTTCCCGATCGCAGTATGATGTAATGCTATGGCATTACATCATACTGCAGGAGCGATCAAAGCATCGCAAGTTGTGTTCCCCTAGGAGGACTAAAACAGAAAGTTAAAATAAGATCAATAAAGTTTTACTGATTGTAAAAGAAAAAAACTAAAGTAATAAAAGTTTAAATCACTCCCCTTTTGCCAAATCCATAATAAAAGAATCTAAATCATAAAACAAAAATATATATTTGGTATTGCCACATCCATTAAAGTCCAATCTATCAAAGTAATGCATTATTTACCACGCACGTTGAACATCGTCCGAAAAAAAAAAAAATAAAGAACACCAGAAATGCACTTTTTTCGGTCACCCAGAAAAAATGCAATAAAAAGTGATCAAAAAGTCATATGCATTCCAAAATTGTTACCAACGTAAACTACAGGATGTCTCGCAATAAACGAGCCCTCTTACAACTATGTTGATAGAAGAATAAAAAAGTTAATGCGCACAGAAAATATCTTTTAAAAAATTAAATGTCTTTGAAAAAAAAGAAAAGTAGTACAGCAAAAAAAAAGGATTATACAAATTTGGTATTGTAATCGTACTGACCCATACAATAAAGTTATCATTTCATTTTTGTTGCAGTTTGTGCACCATAGGAACAAGACACACTGAAAGATGGCGGAATGCCATTTTTTTCCCCATTTTACTCTACTTAGAATTTTTAAAAAGTTTTTCAGTACATTATATGGTACATTAAATCCAACTCGTCCCGAAAAAAACAAGCCTTCATTAAGCGACGTCGATGGATAAATAAAGGAGTTATGATTTTTTAAAATGAGGGGAAAAAAAGGACCTTGTCCTTTAGAGGTTAATGATTACTAAAAATTGTTTAAACTGATAACTACATTTTTTTAGTCCCTGAAGGGAAGTAGAACTTGCTATGGTTTGATCACTTCTACAGTATGATGTAATACCATAGTATTAAATTATACAGCGATCTGACAGGCAGTCTGCAATGGCAGCCCCGGGGACTTTCAGAAGGCCCCCACCTGACATGGCAACCGCACGGCTGTTCTGGATCCTTAAATATCGATTGGGGCATTTAAATGACGCTGTCAGAAGTGATGGCAGCATTTGAAGGATCAGCGACGTGGCTCATCTGAGCTGTTGCAGGCGGGTGTCAGTTTTATGAAACATTCGGCACACTCATTATATGGAGCGGAATCAACCCCAAATCCCCTTCCATACAAACCCTGAACCTCCATGATGTAACTGTATGTCATGGAGCGATAAGAGATTCATATATTATATTTTATATATTTATGTTGAAGCCAGAGTCTTTATATTTCTACTGACTTCACCAGAATCTAATGCCTACCCTTCCCCCCATTCAGTTTTCCATATATTATTCTGGTTGCCCCGTCTGCCACCAGGGCCGGTTACAACTGCTGCTTCTGCTCTGATCATGGCTACATCCCTGTTACTATTTTGATCCACAAAGTATCAATACAGAATGTTCATGCTGAAAAACGAGACATTGCTTTCTGCTGCAGGCTATGTACACTTCTAATTACCATACTCTGCTACTGAGACATTGTAAAACTCTGCAGTACAAGACGTATTGCATGACATCTTACATTGTGGAGCAAGGGCATGTTGTGATTTTTCTTGTGTTTCATACAGTGACATGGACATGCAGTTTCTCATAATACTTTCTCCCTTCCACATGGAGTCTGGATGCTAGTTGTACAGCTGTTACACCTGTGCTGCAGATCATTTGAGTTCAATATTAATATCGGAATTTCCTAAAGCTTCTCTAAAAGAGATGAGCTACATATTTAAGATCAGCAAGAATAAGCATGTGCTGAAATAAAATTGGCAAGACTAAAGAATAATTACTTTTATCACCGTAATTACCTCAAATGATACTGTTAGGGGGATTTCCACATATGATTATATAGATCTTTTGGCCTTGAGCATGTGCCTATTCTGCTACTACATGAGAGATTACAAGATTCCATCACATTTGTTACAAAACAACCCCCTAAGTATGTCGCACCTAATGATGACATTTCTGAGATGAAGATATAAGTAATCAAGGATACACTCTATGCTCTGTTTTGCCTAATGACTTGCAAAGAGCCCATACAGACTCTATACACACATACACACATCCATTCTTTCATTCACTCTCCTACAGTAAGTATGTTGTCAGATAACACCCACGCAGACGATCCACTGTATTCTGCACCTATTGAAAAAATAGCTCAATGACATGTCCGCTCAGATGAACGGATAGTGATTGTGAATTCCTCTTGATTTATGGTCCCACAAAGATGCCAGCTTTTACCTTGGCCTGCTCCAGTAAGACGTTTAGTAGATGTTTCATCACTGTAGATTCTTTATCTAGAGCTGTGAGAAATTGTTTCATAAGCCTGAGTTGTATGTGAAGAGGTGGCATCAGAATCATCTTAGTATCTACTAGCAGTTCCCACCTGACGTTGCTTTGTCCATCGGTGAAGTCAATTCGTTCAGGCTAGTCTCGTCGATGATAGTGCTCAGTTTTGGCTCTGCTATCCCAAAGTCAAAGATAGCAAGGAAACTTTGTGATACCACGTTGAAGACCCTTTAGGAAAGCAACCAACTTGAAGTCTTCAATTACCGCCCAACCGTACTGATCGTACTTCAGAACCTGCAACATGAGTTTGCTTCCTTGAGATGTGCAGAGTGGGCCAGAAGGGATGGATTTTGATTTCCATTGTGGAGCAGAACTGCTTTCAAGCGCTTGGAAGAACTATCAATGAAAAGGCGCTAATCCTGTGCGTTACAAGGTATCCCAATTTCACTGAATAGACCTGTCACGTCATGGCAGTAACAGAGTCCATCTTGAAGGGTGAAGAAGGTAGAAAACATTCGATGACGTTTTCTTTGACTTGTAACTTGCACGCTATCATCCAGCAAGTTCCACTGTTTCAGCCTGGATGTCATAATTTCTGCTTTAGCTTGTGTAAGACTGAGATCTCCGCATCAACATCCTTCTGTTTTGGGTAGTATGGTCTTCTGTCATCTTTGCCGACATGGGAAGGATCAGTTGCATCTTCACTGTCTGAGCTAATGTTTTCTGATTACGTCTTTACGTTATGCATGCTCTGTGGAGGTGTCGGAATGGGGAGATCAGAGCAATCTGGTACCGGGCCCATAGACAAAGGAATGTTTGGATATGTCGCAGCAACTGCATTTTTTCCACTTCGACGTTTGGAGGGGTCTACTGTGCAGAAATAGCAGTTGGTGGAATGATCAGTTGGCTCCCGCCAAATTCTTGGTATCGCAAACTTCATGGCTCTATTTTCGCTTATGAACAAACTTTCAAGAGTTTTCTTGCAATTATGGTAGCTGAAGTTGCCCATGACTTATCTTGATCACCCACAGCCATCCCAAAATATCCTTTGTAATGGTGTCCAAATCTAAGTCTTTTTCAAGGCTTGAAATAGACTTAGATTAAGTCGAAACGTCGCCATTTTATGGAGCAATAAAACCTTTTTCTACAATTTCTACACCGTTGATGCTGCCGCCTCCTTGGACACCATTGCATTTATTTGGGGTTGGGTTCATGACCCCACAGGTGGCTTGGCATACACAGATTGGAACCTCTGCACTGAAGTGCATGTGTTAGGTGTGCTGCGGGACTTTCCTATTTCTACTAAAAATATCCTTTGTAGTCGGCATTCAGTTTTGACGTTGTTGCCAAAGAGTGCTTCTTTGCTCGTGTTTTGATGAACTCTCCGCATACATAACAGAGAGCATCCGCAGGATATTTACAACCTCTTGATGCCATACTTAATTCAAATAATCACCAATTTATCTACAGATGTAAAAAAAGCAAAAAATAACTGCATTATGTTAGCTTACAAAATAATTACTGTACATGGAGAATCCTGAACCTGCATTCTACATATAATCTTAGTCAGCAATGTGACAATCAAAGTTTTGGCTCAATAACTGTTAATAACCATCAGTTTGTTATCCAAATAATGTCAAAATAACACTGATTTCCCAGACAAAAAAAAATATATATTTTTTTCTTGCTTAGTGAAATCATTGGTTTCAATCATGTGTTTTCATGCACTCTCACATTGTGAGAAAATCATGTGATTTTCTCACCAGTGTGAAGGAGCTCTAAGGTGGAGCATGCTAATGGATCCGCATCCATGAGGGTGATGAATGGAAGAGCACTAGAGATGAGCGAGTATACTCGCTAAGGCTAACTACTCGAGCTGTAAAGATTAGGCTGCCGGCGCGGGTGACAGGTGAGTTGCGGCGGTGAGTGGGGGGGAGAGAGGGAGAGAGAGATCTCCCCTCCGTTCCTCCCCGCTCTCCCCCGCCGCTCCCCACCCCCCGCCAGCCCCCGAATGTTTAGAGACGAGCGGGAGTATACTCGGCTAAGGCACTACTCGCTCGAGTAGTAAGCCTTAGCGAGTATACTCGCTCATCTTCAAAGAGCACCTTCAACACTTACAATGGGCATTATGGTAGTCTTCCAAGAATTTGTTAATGGCATTGTAGTATTTTCTTAACAAATTAATTCAGTCAGTACATCTACTAACAGAATCAAATGCACAGGTGCACGTAAGCATTTTGTTTTTGCTATTGTATTTTGATATCTTCTCCCAATTTGACCACTTATTGTAAGCTTGTGAAAACTTCTTTTCAATTTCTCTGTGACAACAGTCTCTTTGCTGTGCAACTTTGAAATAACCTAGCCTACTTTTCTTAAAATATATCATATCTGACCTGGGACTTCACATGGATTCTCGGAAGTATTCTGCAGTTCTAGATTGGCCAAAACCGAGTCTGAAGCCCAACGTTTTCTTGGATTATGACTATATGAGGAACAAATTCCATACACTGGTCTTCAGAGGCATAAGAGGCTTTCCAGAAGTTCTCCTTTGGCCAAAAGTCACAAAAGGTTCATGGACAGCAACTATGAGTTCCCCGTCTAGTTTCTCAAACGACCAAAGTACCTGTAGCCAATGGCTCTCATGAGGAGTTCCAGAGAATTTGCCAGTAGACGAGAAGATTTCTGTTACAGGCAGCCACTTGCATGAAGAAAGCGGACAGGAAGTCGAGACCTTTCGCAGCTTACATCCCTGGAGGTCAGGTCTGGCTTTCTTTGAAGAGTATTCATCTCAGACTATAGTCTTTCAAGCTTGCTCGCAAGTCCCTAGGTCCATTTCAAATCATAAAACAACTGAATCAGGTGCCTTATAAATTTTATCCTCCTCCTGGTTAATCAGTCTTGGGGATGAAGTTGATGTAAAGGATATTAAAGGAGAGGTCCTGGGAGCACGTAGAAAACATTAATGCCTCAGCTCTTCTGGAAGAATTTTACCAGCAGTTTGGTCCTAAGAAGTAGTGGCATAAGGAAGGGAGTCCGGTTATGGAGTCCCCTGCCTTCTCCTGCTGTTGGGCATGGCTTAGTCGCGACCCCTACATTCAGATTACATTTAGAAATTCATGGCAGCAACACATCTCAAAAAAGTTGGGCCAGGGCCATGTCTACCATTGTGTAGCATCCCCTATTCTTTTTACAGCAATCTGTAACCATCTGGGAAGTGAGGAGACCAATTGCTGGAGTTTTGTGAGGGGAATGTTGTACCATTTTAGTCTGATGTAGGATTCTAGCTGCTCAACAGTCCTGGGGCTTCTTTGCCGAAGTTTTCATTTCAGTGTGCCAAATGTTTTCTATTGATGAAAGTGACTGGACTGCTTACGGCCAGTTCAGCATCTGGCTTTGTCTCCTGTGAAGTTTTGTCTTGGTGAAATATGCAAGGCCTTCCCTGAAAGAGACGTTGTCTGGATGGGAGCATATATTGTTCTAAACCTCCATATACTGCTCAGCATTGATGGTGCCTTTCAGGATGTGTAAGCTACCCATACAATCAGAGATGTAGGCTTTTCAACTGTGCACTGATAACAAGCTGGATAGTTCCTCTTCCCTTGAGTCTGCAAGACATGGTGTCGATTATTTCCAAAAATTATTTGCATGTTTGATTCATTTGACTGCAGAACAGTTTTCCATTTTGCCTCAGTCCATTTTAAAGGAGCTTTGGTTCAGACAAGACAACGGCGTTTCTGAACTGTGTTGATACATGGCATCTTCTTTGCATGATACAGCTTTAACTTGCATTTGTGGACTACACAGTGAATGTGTTTACAGGCAATGATTTCTGGAAGTATTCCCGAGCCCATGCAGTGATTTGCAGTACATAATCACGCCTGTTTTTAATGCAGTGATGCCTGAGGGTCTAAATCTCAAGCATCCAATATTGACCGTCAGCCTTTTCTCCTGATTCTCTGAATCTTTTGGTGATATTATGTACTGTATTTGGTGTGATATTTAAAGTCTTAGCAATTTTATGTTGAGAAATATTTTTCTGATATTGTTCCACAATTTTTAGACCTACCGGTAGTTTTTCACAGGCTGGTGAACCTCTGACCAGCTTTGCTTCTGAGAGACTCTGCCTCTCTAAAAATGCCCCTTTTAAATAGTCATGTGACTAAATAGTCAACTGACCCTCCAGCTGTTTTTCATTTGTATCACTTACTTTTCCAGCCTTTCTGAACCCTGTCCCAACTTATTTTAGATTTCTTACTGCCAGGTGCTTCTGCAGAGGTATTGTTCCATCTTCCCTATTTGCATATTTCCCAGAGGAGCATAGATGGCCTTGTAAGTCTCTTCACTCACCTTCTAGGTGTCTCCTCACACAACTTCTAGGTGGGTGATCCCCTTTCTGACCCATGCCATCAATTTCTAAATGAACTAATTTTTTTAAATGGAATGGAAAAATGTCTCACTTTTCCCCTTCTTATATGCATTCTATGTTCTATTGTGAATAAAATATGGTTATGGCCTAATGCACAGGGGCGGATTTGCATTGCGGAATCCGGAGCGGGCATCCGCCACTGGATTCCGGAGCAAATACCTTCCATAGCATGCTATAAAAAAGTGATTCTTCATGTACACGAGCGAAACCAATTGCGGTTTCCGCTCGTGGAGGAAAAATCGCAGCATGCTCCATTTTTTTCGTGGTTTCCACGTGGTTGTAGGAAAAGCAGGAGTTAAAAAAAATCTGTACAGTGCATGTCCAAGGGCTTGCCATGCGGCCAACCCGCATACAGAAAAAGAAAAATGTCAGGTACATGAGGATGCCGGCTGGGCACAGTGTCAGATTCTGCTGTGGGCTTCCACATGTGGAATCCAACCTGGTCATGTGCAGCTGGCCTACATGAGATTTCCAAATCATTTCTATTTTTTTTTTTTTCTTTACAGTTTTTCACAATTAAACACAGCATCCCAACTTTGTAGGCAGTGGAGTTGTAAATCAAACCACAAGATGGCACTACTTCAGAAGATATCAGGAGAATCTGTCTGACCTGCAGCTCCAGCTGTGTGAAATGTAACTTCATTGTATTTTCAGCCTATGTTCAATAATTGAATTTTTATTTTCTGTGCAGCTCCACTTATAAATTACTAGGTCATACACTTATTCAAGTTAATAATATTAAAGCTTTACAATAATAGGGATAGCAATAATTTTTAAATTGCACCAGCATGTTCCACAGATCTGCATTGCAGAGGATATTTACCAACAGAATCATCAGACATTGTAGAGTAAGGCCCAATGCACACGGACAGATTTGCATTGCGTAATTTGGACCGGGCGCTGCCTTCGGATTCCGTAGCAAATACCTGCCATAGCATGCAGTGTAAAAGCGGGTTTACATGCCCACAAGCGGAAACCAACTGCGATTTTCTGCTCGCGGTGGGAAGGGCAATCGCAGCATGCTGTATTTTGAGCCGGATTCTGTGCAGGTGGCTTCTATTGAAGTAAATGAAGGCCGTCCGTCCTGCGACCCTTCTGCAGTCATTAATGCGGAAAGGCCGCGGGATCTGCGTCATCGCCTAGGGTCGGCGCGGTCTCCTCTGTACTGCGCAGGTATTCCAGCCTGCACAATCTGCAGTACAGGCAGAATAGAATCCAGACAGTTACACAGGGCTCACCACATGGGCACCGGGTTGGATTCCGCTGCAGGATTCCGCATGCAGAATCCAACCCGCTTGTGTGCATTCGGCCCAAAGGCCCTTTTGCACAGAATGATTTTATCATTCAAAAAAATGGTCTAAACAAGAAAAAATGAACAATAATTGCTCAGGGTAAGGACTAGTGCCGACGGGCGTGACGGGCTCCGCAAGCAGAATTCCGCAGCGGAGTCCGTCACGGCGCCCATCCCCCAGAGACCCCACACTTACATCCGGCTCTGCCGCCCGACATCCCGCATGACGCTCCGGCGCGCATGCGCAGTAGAGTGCATGACGCGCCGGCAGTGTCATGTGATGCGCCAGCAGCATCATATGATACGCCCACAGTCATATGACGCGGCCAGCGGTGGGTGGGGAAGCATTTTCATGCTATCTTCCACTGTGCCACAGCGGAAGATAGCGTGACGGGCGGCTTCCATTGACTGCAATGGAAGCCGTCCGTGCGTAAGCCCGCGGCAAAGAGAACATGCCGCGGGTGATTACGGATGTTTTCACGGTGCGGAATTCCACGGTGGAATTCCGCACAGTGAGCATTGCTCTATTAGGTTCAATAGAACCTAAATACCAATCATTTAGTTGTTTTTATTCACTTATACAGTGAAAGTGAATGACTAAACCGTTTAGAGAGGGAACGATTTATCTGCCTGTATAAACAGGCTTCACGAGCGAATTCTGACATCATTTGCTTGTGCGAACAATAAAGGGTTAGGTGTAAAAGCACCCTTATATACTAATCAGTAGTTCGAACAAGAGAAGTGAAGGCCCTGCACACCAGACTCTATGAAGAATTAGGGGCGAGGGTCCTGCTTGCAAGAATTTACAGTCTACAAAATAAATAGAGGTGACAGGAGGTATGAGTGCTTGTTCTGTACAGTGGTCCAGCCATCGTTTATACCAAATACACACCAAGCTGCGGAAGGCAGTATCGTTTTATATGATTAAATAAAGTGCATTAGGGTGCAAAGAGTGTGGGGGATACTAATAGATAAATAGATGAGGTTCTACGGAACAATGGTGAGAAAATGACAGGAGTCAATTTATAAAATCTAAAAATTTCTAAAAATATTTGTTTTTTAGGGCATTAATTCCCCAAATGCAGATATTGTTGTATTAATCCAATTGTCTTTGACAGCTCTTTCCAGAGAACTGGTTCAGCATAATAAAAGTCTTGGAAATGCGAGCAAGTTACAAGTATTTAACGTTGGATCATTGGCAAAAGGCAGAGCATGTGTAGGGAACTGGAATGGTGGTGCAGCACTGTGGAGAGCTTTGGGCATTAGAGCTTAAAATATGATGATATTCTCTAGACCACCTCTGTAGACCTGGCGTCTGTCCATTATATGGGCACTGTATGACGGTATTATTGGTTATATTGATGTTTGTATACTAGTACTGTACACTTGTCCTTGATTGAAGCGTATCTCTATTTGTTACCCATTTGATTGGGTGTTTGATGGTGTTGATATCTGTAAAGGAGTGGTGATAAATATGACCAAATAAAGCAACATTTGCTGCAGTTAGTTATTATGTGGGGTTGTGGGATTTGTGTACCAGGGCTGTTTTTAGTCCCCTCCAGCCCTGCTGAAAAATCACCTATTTTAATCCTCTCATGGACCTTTGCCATGTTATGCAGCAATATATGACATCCTGTAATTAAAGGTAAACATTTTTTTGGGCTGCGTGTATTTAAAAGGAACCTGATAGCTCGAACACACTGTCCAACGGCAGGCATGATGTTATAGAGCAGGAGGAGCTGAGCAGACTGATATATACTGTAGTTTTATAGGGAAAGATTCAGTATAACTTGTATGTTATTCCTTTGAAGCTCTGCACATTGTGAGCTGAACAGTCCAATGGGCGGACCACAGCCATCTGTATGCAGAAATAGCTGATCGTCTCTGATAGGACCGCCCACAGATTAAGCAGAGATTTAATTGAATAACATACAAGTCCTACTGAAACTTTCCCCATAAAACTACATACCCATCTGCTCACCTCCTCCTGCTCTATACCATGATGTCTGCAGAATAGACTTCCTTTTCAATGTGACGGATTCCCTTTAATGGCTATGAATCTTGTGTAAACTGTCACAATAAGTCTCAATCATGTCAGCATTAACATTGAAAATGTTGTGTATTTACTTTACTATTATAGAGTATGTTGCAGCCTGCAATGATGACAAATGACCCTTAGTGTCGGCGTGTGATTAGCTACGATTTGTGTCTCTCATTACTACCTCTTCCATCAACCCATACTCAATCTATGACTATTAGAACTGTTAAATGTAAAGCTAGTCTGGCCATTATTGTTTAAGGGTGCGGAAAATGGTTTGTTGACAGACTTTTCAATAGGAAGGACTTATGTGGTTCTTAAGCAGGATCTATTTGGCATGATCTCCATTCATGGTCAATTATTCCATACCGAGAAAATTGTTTTCTTATTTTCTGAAATGTGAAAAGTTATCAGTGGTTTAAAGAAGTGTCACAAGAATGGGAGTGGAAAGACAGATCATACCCTGAGCCATCTTTCTCTGTACCACATGTGACTTGGACTCGCATCTCTCTACTGTAGCGTTACAGTATATGGGTGTACCTTTTTGATAGTGTGCTACTGTCCCCATGGGGTGATGTATGGCTGTTACACTCAAGGAGGAACAATGTGACGGTTGCAAGTCACATTTACATGAACAGTGTTCTTTGTGGTTTCACGACTGCATCACAACCTGTCATTGTTGCCTATTACGACCTGCTATAGTCCAGGTTGGATAGACTGGTATATATGACTAGCATGGGAGCATTCCCTAGGCCCAAGGTTGCCATGGAAATTCATTGGCACCGAACAACCACATTTGGAATGTCCACATGTAGATGCCCCAGGATGCGTGAGCCAGGTGGCAGATAGACCAGTATGGTCAGAAATCAGACTAGACTGATGACAGTTGAGGCATAGTTGGGTCTTTCTTTACTACATTCCTATGACCATTACAGTGAATAGCTGCAAAGGTAGGATCAATATACAAAACAGGTATATATTTATTAACTACCTGGCATAGTTCCTGATATTCGCAACAAAATGCAGTGGAAAATACTACCGCAGGATGACTGGATTTTTTTACAGATGGAAACGCGTATGTAAGAGGTCAGACCGATCGCTATTGTTTACAATTCATTTGGCTCTTTAACATCCATGATGGATATTTGCATTCTTTCAAATGATGAATAGTTTTATTAATCGAAATTAATAGAACAATTACATTTTACAGGAAGCAACTTCCTCACTGGATCAATCTTGATAGTGTGAGCGGGGTGTACACATGCATGACAGGTTATTCTGAAAAGTCATATAAAAATCGAGGTATACTTTAAGGACTTGTTCACATCAGTCTCGGAGGTTCCTTCCGGAACCTTCAGCACTGATTTCCGCTAGGAAACAATACGAAATACAGCATGATTGTCACATCAACAACGCAGAATCAAATGTTGCTTTATTATAAGACGCTGTACAAAGAGAAAACATCCAAGTTAAAATTGGACACACAAGGAAGACGCAAGATAGACAAGGGTATGAAATGAAGGGGAGAGTGGAGGAAAGCAGAAAGAGGCTTAGTTTTGAAGGAATGCTTCGTTTCAAGTGAATTGTTAGGTTGTCTCTTCCTCTGAAGCACTGGTGCATAACCTTTGTTTGGTACAAGGGCAACATTGTTAGATTGTAGTACTTCCAAAGGCTGCCGTAAAATTTAAAGTGATAAAATTTTAAAAAACTAAAAAATGCTCCTGCGCTGCCTCAACAATCAACCGGGCTTGACAATTGTCAAGCCCGGTTGATTGTTGAGGCAGCGCAGGAGCATTTTTTAGTTTTTTTAAATTTTATCACTGCACCGTGGGTCCAATCCAGTATTGGACACAGAAGCCCTGCAGCGGACTCCAGCAACCAGGGGACCTGGTCGACACTAGAGGAAAGATCCCACAGAGATCTGATAAGCAAACTTGGACAAGGAGGTGTTGGTGGGACTCCTCTCCACAGGAGTTTCCACCATACACCGGGTGAGTCCCATTTATTTTATTTTATTTATTCTTTAACGTTCTTATTAATATTGACACCTTAATGAACTCTCCAAGTTAGCCGTTTGAAGTGCCTCCCTGATCATCTCTTTATGTAAAATTTAAAGGGGCGTTCTCATCTCAAACAACAATGCTATATGCCATTGAGATCTCATAAGTGGAGTTTTCATTTCTGGAACTTCCACTTATCCAGAGAATGGGGGTCCACTGCTTCTTCAGTTGGCAATTCAGAAAAAAGAAGTCAAGGTTATACATAAGCGTGGCTATCTCCATTGTAGATGGAGACCTACTGAATCAGCCAGACGTTTCACATCCCGCATGAGCTACAATTGAGAGAGACACCTTCATGCACAATTGTTTCTTCCTCTCTGGGACAACTGAACAGAGAGGAATCTCAATTATGTGGGTGCCAGAAATGGCTGGGGGCCACATAGAATGGCATTGCAGACTATATGTGGCCCCTGGACAAGGGGGGACGGTTTGCATTCCTGCTCAAGAGTATCCTCAACTACAGTAACTTAAGAGGGGTATTCCAGCCAATACCATCTATCACCTACCTTGAATTCACAAAGATAATAGGTGATGTTATATTAGTAGGAATCAGGAAGATGAAACCCCATCCGATTCTCAGAATAGGGGAATTTAGTAAGCAAGCTCACTATCACTCTGTACAACCCCATGACAGGTACTTTAAGAGCCAAATATGATGGCTGCTTAAAATGATAGGAATTATATACTATTACAGGTAATTAGACTTACTTCTGAACGATTATTAGAGATGAGAATTGGTTCTTTCCTTATAAAATATATTTTAGATAAATTTCATCATCTGTAGGATCAGTCTGATTGGTCAGTAATCTGTGTATGAAAGTTTACTGACCAATGAACTACGTATACGTCATTGGTAATCAGGGGTTGTATGGCATGGGTTTTGAGGCCAGGCCTCCTTCATACATAGCAGATGCTGGCTGTGTGAAACAGCTGGGACCATCCCACAACAGCAGTGATCGGAGCTAGCTATGAACACAGATCATGTAGATGCTGTGGTCAATGCTGATTGCTGCATCTAAGCTTTCTATTTGTGATGAAATGGACCTTCTGTTGCCCCAAAGGCTGCCCTGCGACTTGATTGCGGAGTGTTAATTGGTTGCCATGGCCACCATGGAGTGCAAAAACTACATCTCCCACAATGCCTTTCTGCCAGTTACGGATGAGTGTTCATTCACTGCACTAACTGCGTCATCATTACAGAATGTGAAGGCACAGAGCATTCCTGACCAGTAAAACAGCGGAGCCATTGGATACCAATGGAGAACTAAACAGGGCGAGATCATGGGTAAAGCTATACCTCTGCTGCTCTCTAATACAAGCTATAATATTATGTTGCAAAATTACATGTTCTATCGCCTTATGTAACATGTGCTATCACTTTGAATTGCTGGAATAGTTGCGATAATCCGGCCGCGGGGAACGCAATGAAAGCTGTTCACAAGCGGAGAATCATTGCGATAGGCTGACAGAGGAGATCCGTCTGCCGACTCCTGCTCCCGGGCGGCGGTATCCCGCGGAGGAGATCCACCGCAGGTTACCTCTGCACCCGTGGACAGGCAGCCCTAAGCTCTGCCTGTGGCAGGACCAAATAGTCAACAATGACAAGTACAACATGTTGCAATTCTAAAATATTGAAATCCCCATCCCCTAATAAAATGGTACAATTGCATCATAGTTTTCATTTAACCCCACTTCAATTTTTTTTATTGTATTACATGGCTCATTAAATGACAGCTTTAAATAATACATCTCATCCTGTAAGTCCTCATACAGCCATGTCAACGGAGAAGAAAGGAAAGTTAAGGTTCTTGGGACTGGGGATGTTAAAAAGAAGAAAAAAAAAAGGTGTTCCTTATGGGGCTAAAATAGTTTGTAGTTTGGGATCTTTGAAGTGACTTGCACATCTCCTTGTCTACACAATGAATACTGCAACACTTCAGTAGCATTTTGGAATGATGATTGGAATGCATCAGTGTGATGGAAGATTTTTAGCAACTGTCGTGCATCTAAAGATGAAGCAGAATAGCCAGTTGTTTGTTGCTCCTGCTATACTTTCAGGTACAGCTGCTCTCGAAAATTGCCATTGTGTTTGCCCTACCTTATCTTATTTTTGTCACATATATTTCCTGGGGTCATCCAGGTTTTTAAAACTGATAGCCTATGCTTAGGATAGGCCCTCAATATTAGATTAGTGAGGTCTGATTCTCAGCACCCCCACTAATCACGTGTTTGCAGGAGAAGTGGCAGCCTCTTCATCTTTTACATTGTTCCATAGTGCATAATGCCCTACTTTTGGTCGTGCTTCTTCCCATTCAAGTGTATCTAATACTTAAATAATTTATGGCTCTGCCTTCAGTTTTAACAACCCTTTAAAGGAGATGTCTCGAGGAAGCAGTGAATTTTTTTTTGCCCAGTCCCCCTAATTAAGCATACATTACTAAGCCCCCCTGTAAATGACTTTTCTAGCTGGTTTCTACTTACAGTTCCAGCGTTTCAGCAACTTATAAAAATTTTCCCAAGATGGCCGCCAGCTCTTTTCCCTTCGCTTGCTGTAGCCCGACGTGCGCGCTCCCGAGACGCTACCAGCTGTGTCTCCCTGACAACCAGACGCCCCGCAGCCGCCGACCGGACCCCTGGATTCAACGCGGCCGACCACGGCACACAGTCACCCACCGCCAGGCAGCAGGTAACCGGCGCAGCCCCCCCGGCCCAGCGACAGCCCCCCCCGGCCCAGCGACAGCCCCCCCCGGCCCAGCGACAGCCCCCCCCGGCCCAGCGACAGCCCCCCCCCGGCCCAGCGACAGCCCCCCCCGGCCCAGCGACAGCCCCCCCCGGCCCAGCGACAGCCCCCCCCGGCCCAGCGACAGTTCCCCCGGCCCAGCGACAGTTCCCCCGGCCCAGCGACAGTTCCCCCGGCCCAGCGACAGTTCCCCCGGCCCAGCGACAGCCCCCCCCGGCCCAGCGACAGTTCCCCCGGCCCAGCGACAGTTCCCCCGGCCCAGCGACAGTTCCCCCGGCCCAGCGACAGTTCCCCCGGCCCAGCGACAGTTCCCCCGGCCCAGCGACAGTTCCCCCGGCCCAGCGACAGTTCCCCCGGCCCAGCGACAGTTCCCCCGGCCCAGCGACAGCCCCCCCCGGCCTAGCGACAGTTCCCCCGACCCAGCGACAGCCCCCCCCCCGGCCCATCACTTACCTGGACGGCTGGGCGGCTTCTCGGCTGGGCTGCTGGGCTGGGCGGCTCTGCACCTTCCTCTAACAGAGGATGGTACAGAATGGCCGCTCCAGCGCGCTCCCGAGCAGTGACAGCTCGTCTGCGCATGCGCAGAAGAGCTGTAGCGGCGAGCACACTGAAGCGGCTCGTGCTGAAAGGAGAAGACCAGACTGCGCAAGCGCGTCTAAAAAAGCAAGCTGCCAGCGAATTTAGACGGAACCATGGAGACGAGGACGCTAGCAACGGAGCAGGTAAGTGAATAACTTCTGTATGGTTCATATTTAGTGCACGATGTATATTACAAAGTGCATTAATATGGCCATACAGAAGTGTGTAACCCCACTTGCTGCCGCGAGACAACCCCTTTAAGGCTGGGTTCACACGGGACGGATTTGTCGCGTAAATTCTGTGCAGAATTTCTGTACGGCAAATCTGCCCCGGCTCCTAATCCTGGGATTAGCCAATCACACAGGGCGGCCAATCCGTCGTAGCAAAGCCAGGCAAAACCGGCATTGCGGCGCGGAATTCACAGCCGCAGCAGGTCAATTCTTTTTTTTTTCTGTTGCCGCCTCACTCCTTTCTATGGGAAGAGAAAGCCGCAACAGAATGCCGGCGGCCGAACTGCTTGAAAGCCCACGGTCAAATGCTGCGGGTTTCGCAGCTGCGACTCTCCTGCGGAAATCTCGCGGCTTTTCGCTGTGGCCAAGCCGCGGGATTTCCGTCCCGTGGGAACGCAGCCTAAACCGTTATCTGCCCTGCTGCTACTTTAAGCTAGTTCTATATTTTTCTAATGCTTTCTGGGATTCAACTTCAAGTAAGCTATTTAATGCATAGTCATTAAAGTAATTAAGTTTACAGCAGGATTTCTTATTTTCGTTGTATTCTATTTTAATCTCAATGCAAATATCCGTGTGTACACTCTTCAATGACTGTAATAGCTTATTCAATATGACTGTTTTTTTTCTTTGGTGGAAGGATAATTATTTTCTTGCCTTTGGGCTCAAAGGAAGTACCTTCTGCCAAGTCATACATGGGCGTAGGATAAAATCTATAATTCTGGCAAAAATTGGTTGCATGTGCTAATTTCTGTTCATGCTACAAAATAACCATCTGTATTAAAGGGTTTAACAGCCTTATATGTTAAAATAACAAATTCATGAATAGGGTACTTTGTGCGTCACTGTTAAACAGTCCAATGGGCGGTCCTATTAGTGATTGACAGCTATCCGTGAAGGACTGTACATAGAGAGGTAACTGTCAGCTACTGATAGGACCGCCCATTGGACTGTGCAGCTCAGAATGTGCAGAGGTTTAACAAGTTATACTGAATCTTTCCCATAAAGCTATATATTAATCTGCTCAGCTCCTCCTGGTCTATAAACATGCTGTTTGGACGGCAATTTAGAGCTGACAGATTCTCTTTAACGCAAACTGTAGCATATATTCCACATATGATAGTGATCCTAAGGGTTAGTTGCCTTCGTTTTCTTATATTTCCACACCCTGTTTTGTGAATAAAATTTCCCTTTTAACCAATCAATCAATGTATCTGATGATACCTGGTGCCTTTTAATGGGAGTATACTTCAGCCTTGAGTTACGTTTCAGTGCACATTGGTAAACACATATTTTAAAATTTTTTTCTCCTTACACAAGAATTGACATAGTGAAAACATAAAACAAAAAAACCCTACACATAATTGGTATCTTCACATCCATAACAACCCCTACTACAAAAAATACATTATTTATGACATTCCATTATACTACAATATTTATCAAGGGCGGAAAATTCCATTACCAAAAAAACACAACATAGTTGTTTTTCTGATCATCTCGCTTCCTCTAAACAGGCAGAAAAAATAGTTTAAAAATAGTACATACCTCAAAATGGCACCAAAAAAATTGCAAGTTGTCCTATAAAAACAAGTCTGATACAGCTCTGTTGACTGAGACATAAAAGTGCTCTGGTCCCAGAATATGGCACCACACAAAGTAATTTATTTTTTAAGTGGTAAAACCTTTGAGCAGAACTGATAAAACCTCTCTAAATTTGGTGTTGTCATGATTATAATGACTCATAGAATATAGGTAACATAATATTTATACCACACTTTAGCCAATCACAGGCAGCTGTTGCTCAATGAATAACAGGCGAGAGCTGCCTGTGATAGGCTGAGCGCCTCAGTCAATCACAAGCAGCTCTTTCCGCAGGAGGGGATTTTCAAACAACTGCATTGCAGAGCCGGGGACAGTGCAGAGAGGACGCGGCTGAGCCCCGGCAGCTGAAGGAAGGTGGGCATGTTTTTTTTTTTACACTACTTTGCCTTGTTTTTCAGGGATGGGCTGAAAAACAATTACAGGAGGGGGGGCGGGGGGGGCCGCAGCTGGATCCCCTACCACAGCTGTCATCCGTGACAGCAGCGGTAGGGAATTTTTTATTCCCCGCGTGGATTTAGAATTGCTTTGCTGCATCTGTCACAGATGTGGCAAGTGCAGCAGAGAATTCTTTATTCCCCGCGGGGATGAGGAAACCATCTGCCGCATGCAGCAGATGTGTTCTTCATCCCTCACGGGGACACGGCAGCGGCGGACAGGTAAGTATATATATTTTTTTTCTACACTAAAATGGTTGTTTTTTAGGGAAGAGCTAATATTTCAAGCTCTTCCCTGAAAAACAATTACAGAGTGCCAGTTGACCATTGCCTTCAATGGAGCAGCCGTAGCTCCATTGAAGACGATGCGTGCATTCCCTATGGTGCGCGCATGTCCCGTCTTTGCAGGCGCACGCCTGTAAAACACGGACATGTGAACACACCATAGGGAATGCATTAGTTCTAACAGACCCGTGTTTCAGTGTGCGCGAATACACGCACAAAAACACGCTCATGTGAAGCCACCCTAAGGGGTTAAAAAAGCACTTATGGCGACTGAGTTCTGCATCAAATGTATTTACATGAAACAATTCAAAATCTACAATAAAAAGGGACATTTTTGGACTTCATTGGAACCTGTCAGCAGACTTAAAGCCCCATTTACACGGGATGAATGTTGGGCAAACGATGCCTGACACTCGTCCCTGCATGTACCAGCTCACATGCTGTTGCGCAGGAGCGATTATCGTTGGCTCGCAGCGAGGCGGCTGGAGGAGATTCCACTACTCGCTCTCCCCCGCCCCTCTCCATTCACTAACACAGCATCTAAAAAGCTGCTGTTTATCCTGAACGATGATCGTTCAGGATAAACAGCAGCTGTTCAGCCGCTGTGTTAGTGAATGGAGAGGGGCGGGGGAGAGCGAGTAGTGGAATCTCCTCCAGCCGCCTCGCTGCAAGCCAACAATGATTGCTCTTGTGCAACAGCACAGAAGAGAGTGTATGTGGCATCGTTTACCCGACAGTCGTCCCATGTAGATGGGTCTTAAGTCCCTCTTTGCCTTTTAATTAGTATGCAGGGTGCCATTTTTAGATTACCCCACCCCCTAATTGAGAATACAAGGAGAACCTGCTAATTAATACTTTGTGTCTGTTAGATGCCCTCTAAAGGAGGTTAAAGAGAACAACAGGCTTCCAAATATGAAGAGACCCATAATGATCAACTGATCTCTGGGCCAGCTTCAAATTAATGGGGATTGTCATGATGAGGTGTAACTTATTTCATAGATTCCTTTTTTTGCTTATAAAGTGATTTATGTCAGTTTTCCTTAATGAGTTTATAGTATTTTTTTAGTTTATGATTGAGTGATCTTGTTTGTTACAATTTTGATGGTAAAATTGGAATTGGACTATAAATTACTTTATCTTCTTAGCCTCTTAACAGCTATGTATTTTGATTAGTTTCTTTTTGAGTTACTTATTTCGAAGTTAAAGAAATTTTGTATTGTTTAGATGATACATTTGATATTCTCTGAAAAGCTTGGATTTTTTTCCAGCTATTTCAAGTTTCAAAACTGGTTCTGCCGGTCTTCAGATGCTGGGATAACTTTCAAGACCATTTCCTTTCTTCCAATCTGAAAAGAGTTGTGTTGTATTTCATTTTCTGCTGTGTATAAAGTGAAGACCTGTTTGCCTCATAGTCTAAGAAATATGGTAGGGGTTGCTTTATCAACAATGACTAGATTTATAATTTGTTTTCATTACCTTCAGCCTACATAAAGGGGGTTCTATGCTCACCTAAAAAGTTGCATCAAAGTTGTTGACAGAAAGGGTTGCAGGCTATAATTCACAGAAAGCTATTTTAAGTTTGAGTAGACCCTGGCCATGTGACCAGTAACATCCAGTACTGCTGTAGTAGCATGATATGCTGTCTGCTGATCACATGAGCCACTCTCTGAATAGCCCCACCCACCTAGATGAATTGAGATCACATGGGCGAGGACTATACTGATCCAATGATTAAAGAAATGGTGGTCCAGCTTGCTCTGTCCAAGGAGGTGGGGCTACTCAAAGAGTGACGAAACGTCATTTCTTTGCAGCAGGACTGGATGTTACTGCTCAAATGTGCAGGGTTAGAGCAGCGTTCATACCCAAATTTCAACCTACCTTCTATGAATGATGGGCTGCAATTCTGTTATCGGAGAATTTGAAACAGATTTTTAGGTGAATGGACAACTCCTTTAAATCAGAAACACTTGCCTGTGCCTCCTATGGTAATTGATTTTCAGGTGGTAATTTATTTTGGATGATATCAGACTTGAATCAATTCAAGACGTAAATTAGGGCAAGATTTACACATTGTCTGTTGTGGCTACACCTCAGATGCAAATGATGTAAGATGATCTATATTTTCCATAGTATGGTTGAACGACAGTTAGCTGGAAAATGTCTTCCAGTGTGAACTTTCAGTCTTCTTGTACATGCTGGGATGCTTGTTTTATTTGCTTGATTTCACTCAACAAGCCTCTCGCAAACTCAAGGAGATGAGGCATTTAGAAACTTCTAGAGTTGCAACAGCTGTCCATTTTTCTTGTAATAGGAGGGGGATTTTACATTGCAAATACTTTTTGAAAACCTAGTGCCTTGTGTTGCTTTGGTTATTTTTATGTGGAATTTACTGAAAATGATCTGTAGGTTTGTAACCTCAGGCACCTTTTTATAACATTTATTTACTTAAAGGGACTATATCACCAATTTTTTTTGTGTTAATTAAAACCAGGCAGTGAAACATTATCCATTTTTCTAATTGGTATTTGTTTTTGTATTGTGGTATTTTTTTATTCTGCTGTCTATGCATGACTATGGGGGCTACCATCTTTTCTGAGCTACAATAAACACCCTTAAGAGCATTCAGAAGATCTGCTTTACGGCAGCTTCATGGACTGTTCGCACAATGAACGGGAGGCGGCCCCTTGACCTGTATGGGACACTGCTCTAGTGATGTCCTGCGATCTGCACAGAGGTCATTTTGCAGCGAGGGCCCTTTTACACGGAAAAATTATCGTTCAAAAAATCTTTGGATCGTGCAAATTTGAATGGCAATCGTTCAGTGTAAACACGGCCAAGAAAGACATGTCAAATGAGAATTTTTATTTTATCAGAAAAATAATCTTTCAGGCTTTCACACGTCTTTGTGTACGAACAGCGATCGTATAGTCATTTATATTCACTGGTACAGTGAAGGTGAAGAACAGAATGATATGTAAACACGGTTCCGAATGATATTGCGAACAATTTATCTGTCAGTATAAACAGGTTGCATGAGCCATTTTTTTGCTCCACGTAAAAAGTGAATGGATCCTGTGTCCTCTACATAGAGGTATTTACCTTTCAGTGTAATGGCCCTTTTACACGGAACAAGAATCTCACAATTCTTGTTTGCGCCATGATTCTTGTTGAGAACACATCTGGGACTCATTAAATTAATTGGTCATTTCAAGCAGTGCGACTATGCTGCTCGCAAATGAACATGCCCTGCAGGTGGGGAAAGTACAGTAAAATACTCCGATACATGCGCAAAAAAGTTGCACTAAGGCGCCTGCAAATACGCATGCACTCATGTAAAGGCACCTTAACACAGGGATACATAACGTCATCATGTATAAGGTATTACTGAACAGTGTATATGTGCATAAACAGCAGCAGATAACTCACCTTTGGGTCCTGAAAATAGGAAGACCAAGAATCATTGTGAATTATGTACCATCAAAGTGACCTACTCTCCATTTTGCTACTGGACGTCTTCATTGGGGTCAGAGCCAGAAGCTAGAAGGCTTCGCTCCCATTGAAATTCTTCCAATACACTTCCGGCTACAGCTCCAATGCGGACTTGCGGCTCTGTTGCACTGACAGCAAGCTGGTGGATCAGTTGATTGTCAGGGATCCTGAGCAGCAAACCCCTCCAATTAACTAGTGAAGATAGGTCATCATTAGTAAATTTACGCAAAACCCCTATAAAGGAAGTCTATTACCAGAATATAGCCTGTAAACGATAAGTGATTGGAGCTGTAGATGTCAATCATTAGACAATGGGAAGGGCTGAGGACTAGAGATGAGCGAGCGTACTCGCTAAGGCAAACTACTCGAGCGAGTAGTGCCTTATGCGAGTACCTGCCCGCTCGTCTCTAAATATTCGGGTGCCGGCGGGGAGGAACGGGGGGGGGGGGGGAGATCTCACTCTCTCGCACCCGCTCCTCCCTGCTCACTCCCGCAACTCACCGCTCTACCTGCCGGCACCCGAATCTTTAGAGACGAGCAGGCAGGTACTCGCATAAGGCACTACTCGCTCGAGTAGTTTGACTTAGCGAGTACACTCGCTCATCTCTACTGAGGGCGAATGAGATAGATTGTCACTCATTTACATAGAGTGCGCATAACATGTAAAAGCACTTATCTGGGGAAGAAATATGTTGTAATACTATTTTCAGAAAATATACCTGTAAACGCCTTATTTTTTATAGAAATGTATTTACACTGAGATTCATGATGGGAAAAGAAACCTGCACATAATCCTTCAGGTTACCAGATTGCACTTTTAATATTTCTTCCTTTACACATATTACTATAAGTCACTGACTAATGCTGAACATTCTTACAGGAATATTTGGGCTGTGTGTCAGAGTTTATGTAAGAGTTTGATGAGGGCATTCAGTTAATGTGTAAAATTAATATGGTTTTTGAAATAATTGACAAGAACAACTTAAAGGGGTTGTCCCGCGCCGAAACGGGTTTTTTTTTTTCAACAGCCCCCCCGTTCGGCGCGAGACAAACCCGATGCAGGGACTTAAAAAAAACAAAACGCACAGCGCTTACCTGAATTCCCGCGCTCCGGTGACTTCTTACTTACCTGGTGAAGATGGCCGCCGGGATCTTCTCCCTCGGTGGACCGCAGGGCTTCTGTGCGGTCCATTGCCGATTCCAGCCTCCTGATTGGCTGGAATCGGCACGTGACGGGGCGGAGCTACACGGAGCCGCTCTCCGGCACGAGCGGCCCCATTCAGAAAAGAAGAAGACCGGACTGCGCAAGCGCGTCTAATCCGGCGATTAGACACTGAAAATTAGACGGCACCATGGAGACGAGGACGCTAGCAACGGAACAGGTAAGTGAATAACTTCTGATAACTTCTGTATGGCTCATAATTAATGCACAATGTACATTACAAAGTGCATTAATATGGCCATACAGAAGTGTATAACCCCACTTGCTTTCGCGGGACAACCCCTTTAATGATTCCTGGATTCTAACCTAGCAGTTCACAATACAGTTTAGAATCACATCACTTTACGTGACAACATAAGGCTGGATTCACACAGGGCTCATTTGCCGCGGTTTTGCCGCAGCAGATCCGCCCGCGGCCGCTAATCTCGGGATTAGCCAGCCATGTGGATGAGATTTCTCAGAAATCTTGTCCACACGGGACGGCTAATCCGCTGCGGTAAACCCGGTTAAAACCGCGGCTGCGGCCGCCGCAGCCACGGTTTCAAAAGATGCAGCATGTCTATTTACTTTTTTTTGTTGTTTATTTACATCACGGCCGCGCTCTTCTCTATGGGAGTGCCGCCGCAACGGTAAAAGCATGCGGCCGAGCCGCTTCAAAGCCGCCGCAGCTTACACCGCGGCGGTTCTCCCGGCGGAAATCTCGCGGTTTTTGCTGCGGCCAAACCGCGAGATTTCCGACGGGAATCCGCCCTGTGTGAACCCAGCCTAATAGCGAAAGGAATTCAAGTTGCATTTTCTCCATTGAAAAAACTGTACTTCACTTCAGTTTTTAGAAGTTAAAGAACTAAAGCACTGATATTGGATTTTAATACATATTTTGGCTAACTTTTTAATTAGTTGCATTTTGTGCAGGGTTGCATGCTGGAAAAGCAAAGGGCCTTCTCCAAATGAATAACCCAGAGTTGGGAACACACAGTTTTAGAATGTTATTAACCTAAAGATTTCACTTCACTTGAATGAAGGAACTCAACCCAAACTATCAGACAGCCCAGACTGTTCGTCCTTGAGCAGAATACATTTGGAATGACAAATTTTGGAAAAGAGGTGTTCTTTTTACATCCACTAAAACCAGATTGAGACTACCAAATGGTGAAGCATGATTTACGACTGTAAATAATGCATTTCCACTGCAGTCTACTGACACTGTGCTCTAAACCACCGTTGCCGTTGTTTGACATTGCGTATACACTGCCTAACAGAGAAACTGGCCACAACACAAAGGAATGCTTGAAATGAGACAAAATGCAGCACAGATAGAGAATTAGGTTCTGAACAATATGTTTTCATTTCAAACAATTACTCATCTCCTGTAGCCCAATAAGCAGGATGTAAGTAAGTAGTGAGGCCACCATATTGGGGTGATACAATTGTTAATGTGACGTGGCATCGATTTAAAGATGGCTTGAATATTCTCTTGGGGTAATTTTGGCCATGTGGTATTGTCTATAGTCCACAGTTCATCTCTATTACTAGACTGTGGGAAAGAATTCATTGTATGGCCAGTTGTGTACCGTAGATTCTTGACTGGAGAGAAATCTGGGGATCAGGCTGGCTTAGAAATGACTTTGACACTATGCAAAGCATGCCTGGTGATATTTGCTGTGTGGGGCTGCACATTATCCTGTTGGAAAATGGGATTGGGTGCACCCTTATCAACATAACATGCCATCAGTGTGCCTCTGATGTGTACTAGAGGAGGTCAGCTTTTGATGGATGACTCCACATTGATGAGCTGTGTGGCACTCCAAAATGGCAGTAGGATCAGCCCAAATGTCCTGTCGCCTCCAGACCCTAGCTCGGTAAACAGAATTGCTGAGCCAGAATCTCAGTTTGTCATTGAACACCACATTATGCTATTCTTCACAGGAGGTAACTGGAGTGACACCACTGCAAGCATTCACAGCGATGGTGTTTTGTGAGACGCATTCTTTGCAACAGATGGCTTGACCCTACATGTGTTGTAGCCAATTCGTGCAAAACTATCATCATTGATATTGGAGTATCCAAATCTGCCTGTACAATTCAAAGTGTGTCATCAGCTGTGGATTGGGGAGCCGCTACTGCACGATGCTGGTTGCATCGCTCTGTGCATTTTGGCGCTTATCTCTGTGCTGCAGTCCTACTACGACAATGCACATTTCGTTCTGCTGACAACTGTCTCCAAATTCGACTCACGGTTGTCATCTCACTGAGTTTTTGTCACATTACAACTCAGAGATCAAGCCGCTGTACATATCCCTATAAAGAAACCTTTAGTAAGCCTTTGATTAAATGGCTCTTGACCTTGTCTTAGAGGAATTTCAACTTTTTAATCTTTATCCGGACACAAAAAAAACATAACAAAGCAGATTCCATGGGCATGATATTGTCTCCAAACTTTTTATCATGCTCCCATATCCGAAACTCCGTCAGTTTGCATAACTTGTTTGTCTGACTATACTCTGAAAATTGCATAAAGCAGTGACAAATCTTCATGGTGTGGCATTTTCTCTACGCAGCAGTATAATAATCTTACCCTCATTCGGTAATGCAAAATCCACACTTTGTAACACCCGACCAGCAGTTCTTGTGTTGATGTTTCCTCCAGAGCTAGGCTTTTCACACCTTTCTTCTAGGGCCTTACCAGCTGAACCATAGTTATGCCTTGGCCTTATTACTGGTCCACATGCATGTCAAAACAGGGACAAGTAAATGTGATGCACGTAATGTGCTGTGGCAATTTTCTTATGTTCCACAGTGCCAAGAACATTGCTAGCTACATTCTGTCTTTCTGGCACAGTAAGAAAGTTCTATCTGTATGAAACTTCCGGTTCCTGTTTTGCCCTGGAGAATGTTTTCCTGGATAAAACATTCTGTGATGTATTGCATCTTTCACAACAGAAACATCAAGTCCTGAGACAGCAAGATTCTCCTCCTTTGGGATGCTTGAGAGGCATGTTGGGCCACTTTAATTATGGAGCGCCTCACTATTGAGGCCCACCTCAGAGTCTGAGAAGAAATGCTCTAGAGGTACTTTAATGCCAGACTGACATTTGATGTACTTATGTATCACAAAACTGCAAGGGATTGGGTGCAGCTCTTGCGCCTGTGTGATCATTGATGTACATACCTCACATGTTCACCGATGATCACACAAGCACAGGAGATGTGCCCATGCAACTACTGTGGGAGTCTGGCTATGGCTTTGGTCCTTTTGCAACTGCTGCGATCGAAGATAATCAGAGGCAAGGCTTTATAGGCTGCCTGTACTGGCAGGCATAGTACATTGCAATTCCAAAGTTGAAAGACTGATTAAGCAATCGCTTAGTGAGGTCCCAAAGTCGATTTAAAATTAAAAGACATTTAAAAAAATATTTAAATAAAAAACATTTAAAAAAATGTTTGGAAATACTAAAGAAAAAAAAAGCAAACATATTTTCCCCATTTAAAACTTTTGCTATATAAAAAAAACTACACAATTGTTTTTGCCAGTTTGTAACAACCCAATTAATTGATTACATTATTTAGCTTCCAAAGTAAACTTTCAAAGAAAGTTTGCCAGACTTGCTGTTTTTTGTTCACCCCCTTTCAAAAATGGAATACAATATGATCAAGAAGCCGTATGTACTCTCAAATAGTACTAATGAAAAGGTCAATGCATCCTCTAAATCAGGAGTCCCCAACTCCAGTCCTCAGGGACCACCAACAGGTCATGTTTTCCGGATATCCTATGGTAAGAACACCGCTGGCAATGTCTGAGGCACTGATAATAATTACATCACCTGTGCAACACTGAGGAAATCCTGAAAACATGGCCTATTGGGGGTCCCTGAGGACTGGAGTTGGGGAACCCTGCTCTAAATAACATGTCCTCACACAGCTTCATTAATAGAAAAAGAAAAAAATTAGTTTTTTTTAACAAAAATTACGACAACATATGGTAAGTGTTATTTATTAACTATTTTGTGTGGCATGGAAATAAATTTTGAAAATTGCAATTTTTTAACATTTTCTGTTAATTTGGGATTCTTTAAATATATAAACATAATGGGCAAAATTTTGCGTTTACAAAATAATGTCTTTTAAAATTTACATATTATCTCCACATAAAGTGACATGTCAAATTTGAAAAATGAAGCTGTGCCAGTCATAACAAAACCAGCTGTGTCAGGAAGAGGTTAAAACTCTTTGTGCAGGGGATATATAGCACAATTTGATGCCTTTGCTCCAAGGTTCAGAGATTACGGATAAGGGCATACTGTCTAATACTAACTGTGGTTATAATTTGCCTAAAATGCCAAAGGAAGCCTTTCTTCAAAACCTTTCCCGACCATTTTCCCCCACTCCCGCTCACTTACTTTTTACTCCTGAGCCCTCTTGTATGTCCATGCAAAGGATTGGGGTAACATGTAGGGTTTTTTTAAAACGAGGAAAAAGGCATACATGATCAACAAAAAATTGTCCGTTATACCTCCGGGCAACTTAGAACGGTTTCAGTCGATTTGGTCCCCCTGCTTTGCTTACACTGCTCCGATGTTAACAGGAATGGTTTCTGAACGGTCAGGCCCCTGGTCCCATTTCCTACTTCTCTTTCTTACTATCTTTTCTTCTTTTGGTGCCTCTCTAGTTTGCACAACTTGGACACTCTCTGTAGCCCGTTTGACAAATTGGTGTGGCCGGTGATCTTATTGATTCTTTTATCTGCTGATTTGTGCTGGTGTCCTCCCTTCAGCATTTTTGACTTGCCTCCTGAGTTATTAGCCGCTTTTTGTTTCTCGTCTGGTTTTTGTGCATCTTTCTCCACGTGAGGCTGTAGTTTGCATATAGTTGTAGTCTCATCTCTTTGCAACACACGTAGAATATATAACTGTTGCTCATCAAGCCGCTATTTTACATATTTTGTACATTTATTTCTTTATCAGGAAGCTATATGCCCTTGTTGAGGCAGTTTGTAATTCAAAACAAAGCATTTGTATACAATTGTATGTTATTGCACATCTGTGTACTTTTGTAATAATAATTAATAAATAAATACAGTATATACCGGCGTATAAGACGACTTTTGAACCCCCAAAAATCTGCTCTGAAGTCGGGGGTCATCTTATACGCCGGTAATACAAAAAAAAGAAAGTGTCCAAAAAAAAAATCACCTCCCCCGGCGTTCTGCGGCGCTGCTGCAGGCTGTCGCTCCCTCCTGGTCCCCGGCAGGGCATTGCTTTCTGAATGCAAGGCTTGAGATCCCCACCTCCAGAAAGCTAATACTGTGATTGGCTAACACACGCCGTCAGCCTATCACAGCCATTCAATGACATCATTGAATGGCTGTGATTGGCTGAAGGCACGTGTGTTTTAGCCAATCACAGCCATTCAATGATGTCATTGAATGACTGTGATTGGCTGACGGCGTGTGTTAGCCAATCACAGTATTAGCTTTCTGGAGGCGGGGATTTCAAGCCCCGCGTCCAGAAAGCAATGCTCTGCCGGGGACCAGGAGGGAGCGACATCCTGCAGCAGCGCCGCAGAACGCCGGGGGAGGTGAGTAATGATTTCTTTTTTTGCACCGCTGTATTCCCGGCGTATAAGGTGACAGTTGAGAGGTCGTCTTATACGCCCCGTCGCCTTATACGCCGGAATATACGGTATTAATTTATGAAATTTCAAGTTATATCTTCGTTGCAATAGCGATTTTTTTTTTTTCCTCTTAGCACTGATAATTTGTTCTTTGCTTGTGTGGCCCATGACTTTGAGGCAGAGATACTGCATGCAGAGCCTTCATGTTTTGTTTCATAATAATGGCACTTGCAGTTGAAAGGGCAGCCACTTTTCCAATGTGTTTATGAATAGGGTTTCATATTTGATTTTATGCAACTGTTCACAAGGGTATAACTAGTTGAACTCACCCATGAGAAGGGATATCCACTCATTTTTTAATCCTGCTGTGTGCAAGGAACACTGGTTAAACATTTGTAGCCTGTTTAATTTAGGGCTAACTTTCTGGGTAGATCATGCAGTGCAAATTTGGTAAAAAGGTGTATCATTCTATTGCACTATATGTATGTATGATGTCGCAAACATTTGCCTGAAATTTAGAAGTCTAATACTAGGTTTAGAAGTTTAGTACTCTGAAAAACTTTCTTTCTTTTTCCTTGCACTTGATCATTGTTCAACCCTGCCAAGCTCATTGCGTGATGTTCTGTATACAATGCAAATTACTGTTTAGACTTCTCTATAATACTTTTACTGAAACCTGAGGGCTTTTGGAGCTCCTTTTGTGGTCAGCATTAAACACACAGGTCCTGTTTTGCCGCCTGAAGGCTGCTCTGTCCTTTCAAGACTTCTTAAATTTCCATTGCTTAGTTCTCTCTTCTCATTTAGTAATACCATTATTTTCATATAGCATATGTTTGAGAAAGAAAAAAATAACATACAAGAAATGCTTCCAATCGATATCCGTCTGCTTTTTAGTAATGTGTCTCTATAGGAAATACCACTGTTGGTTTCTGTGTTAATATTTTATATATTTTTCAGCCAACATGGTGGCTCTAGGGTTAACATGATTACTCTCCAGCTCTGGGGTTCTAGATTCTTATCAGACCAAGGCCAGCATTTGTATGAACTGTGTATGTTTCACTTACTTTGTATGTTTGCGGAGGTTTCCTCCTACACTTCAAAATCATATTATTAGGCTTATTGCAGTCTTATGAAATTGGCCTGTGTGTAGTGGAGAAATTAAGATTGTGAACCTAATTAGGGACAGAGGCTGATGTGAGCATTGATATATTTTTCCTGCATTATATCTACATGGTGCTAATCTATTGCAGGCTTCATAATGGATACATTTTTTTTAAAGTTTCATTACATCTGTGAAGGAAATGATGGTGCTTATCCCAAAGGCAACCAGTTTAAATATAATGTATTTACCATTTAAATTATGCACTGGTACTGCAGTACCAGTACTGTGGTCCTCCATCATCGCTGATTGATATCGCACAAGAAGGAAATTTTCTTCACTGCTACATGACCCTGGTTGTCAATTCCTTGTCACAGAGGTGGTATCTTGTGACAAGGGATTGACAACTAGGGTGATTGTCACAATTTTATGGCAGTGTATGGAATATCATAGTTGTGCAGATTAAACATGGCATTTCAATATATATTTACATTCAGAAAGCATGTTGATACTATCTAGGCTTTGCTAAAAGATTCATTTTTCTGTCTTACAGTTTGAGTCAGACAGCAGCCGTGTGCTTACAGGACCTGTGATGTCACCATCATGTGATCAGTCACTGCCTCTGAGCCCATTACCTCACACCTAACCCCAACATAACCAGTACACCATGTTAAGTCCCACAGTACCATTGTATGTATCAACACCTAATCACTAGAGTACTAAATAAAGCCCAGTCGCAAAGGTTGAGCATTTAAAATATTTCCAACTTCCTTTTTAAAAGGAATCTGTCTGGGCTCATAGGACCTGATCTTCTGAAACCAGGGATATGAGTATTATACTTCTCTTCCCTGCTGTTCCCTTGCTGTGCGCTGTTAAAGTTGTGTCTACATGCATTCTGCAGACTATATTGCGTGTGCATAAAACTAGAGGACTAGTTTAATTTATGGAGTGCATAGGTGCTGACAGACTACCTTTAAAGAGTTCTTATCACTCACCACCAGATCATTCTTATTTCACAAATAGCCCCCACAAAAAATGAATTCTCTAAAAATAACTAATGAAAGGCGAGGTGTAAAAATACTTTTTTTTACATGTTTAGTAGTTCCCTTTAGAGAATTTTTTGTGGGGCTAACTATTTGTTATTTAAAGGGAATCTGTCGGCTTGAACATGCTGTCCAAACGGAAGGCATCATGTTATAGAGCAGGAGGAGCCGAGCAGATTACTATATAGTTTTATGGAAAAGGATTGTATAACTTGTACTTTAATTACTTAAAGCTCTGCTCATCAGTGACTCTTTAACTCAGAATTTCTCATAGGGGTATTTGAACATGTTTTTTCTTTTAAGTAAACAACTCCTTTAAAGAGGTTGTACAGGAGTGCCACAAAGTGACTGCTGTCCATGCAACCTTTTGAAATCGTCCTAGGACAGGAGAGTGTACATGTAGATGGGAGGAGGCGGAGCCTAACGCTACACTGTGGTCTATTCATTCATTCTTACACAGGCATATCCCAGTACAGAAACCATCAGAATGCCACGAAGTGTAGAGTTGACAGACTTCCAACGGGGTATGGTGGTGAGATGTCACCTGAGCAACCAATCACCCTCATTAATGCTTCATAACCATTGGTTATAGTCCATCACATGACATGCATCATTGGGCACAGAAAACATATATCAACATACAAAATACCCATCCGTCTAACATCGCTATGGAATAGTCTTTGCATATAAACAATAAAAAACTGGTAGCAAAACACAAGTGTAAGGTTCTCTTTAATGCATGTTGAGTCAATTTTCCATTATGTGGAAATATCTCTGTGAATGTATGTGGCAGAAATATTTGTAACAACAATCATATATGTGTGTATATATATATATATATATATATATATATATATATATATAATTTGCAGCATATAATCATCCTGAATCGTTCCAATATTTCACTTTCCTTCTAAATCTCTTAAAAATGCGTCTGCACAACAATCCTGTTGGACCAGCTTGTGGATAACAGTTATAGTTTAGTACTTTGTGGTATTGATTGTTGCTGCCTCCAACTCTTATCTATCTTGGTCATCTATCAAATTTTGTTTTGTTTTCACAACAGTTGACTAGTGGTAACAGTCCCAAAAACCTATGCATTTTGTCTTTTGCAGGTAGTTTCAGCCCAGTTGGACAGCCACTTAGTCGTACACCATCAATCAAACTGCAAATGGTAAGACAGCTTTTTTCCCCCCCACAACAGTATTTAGATAAAACAACAGCACTGCACATCAATGTTTCCAGAAATGGCCCCCAAGCTGAAGGGAATCTGTCCCGAAATGTTAACTTTCTGAACCATTTGCAGCAATATATGCAATTATTAAAGCCTTCTAAACATGTTTCTTGTACTGCTCATAAGACCAACATACCTGTAGAGAAGCTTTTTTTTTTTTAAAAAAAAAACAAAAAAAACCTCCCACGCCATATGTTACCTAGGTCCAAATAAACTGGGAGCTACCTGTACCATTCCAGCCGCCCAAAGTCTCCTCTGTAAACATGCCCCTTTCTCTTTAACTGATGTCATCCACAAATCTCGCACATGCAGTGAACATCCTTGGAGCGGTGCATGCACATATAGTTGTTGTCTGCTGCAGGCAGACACGCCAGATTTCACTGTGCATGAGCCTCTTCTTCTGCTTAGAAGAGCTACAGTATCTGCTACCATGAATTTCTCATCATAAATTGACCCTTCAGGAGTGGAAGCATGTTGGAGGGAGCTCAAAATTTGTAATAATCTACATGGATCACAAACATTTCCTGGTCATCCTAGGATGTGTAAGACTTTCTACTTAAAATATCTCTCATCAACTGGCTCAAGATGTTGAGTATTTTGTAGTGATTTGCCCTTCTTGTGCCCAAAATAGAGGGTCTCACCAAAGACTTGCCTGCTTGAAACTACTTTTGTGTGTCCCAGAAATGCATGGAGACATGTTGCTATGAACTTTTTTAAGAGTACCTTCATAGTCTCTCTGTAGTGCACGTGCTCCATCGGCCATTTTCGGCTCATTGCAGCAGTTAAAGACAGAGCCATAGAGCGCTATATGGGGCTGTCATCAGCTGCTGGGAGTAGCCGAAACCCGCTAAGGGAGTACAAGCTAAGTAGATTGAAAGTGCAGGTACTCTTTAATGATTTCCCAAGTTCTTCTCATTGCATAGCGATCTGGGAAGTGGTGATCTTTTCTCCAAAATGCCACACTTTATCACTTTATTCCACTGTCTAGTCTTCCTTCTGCTACTCATTTAACCTCCTTTTTAGTCAAGCATATATTCTGTCTACATGGACTGCCTCAGTACATTGTCTCTGGCAAAGGTATTTCGTGTATTTCTAGGTGGTGTATGCTCTGCAGGTTATTGGAAGTTAAGCTGGATTTCTTTTTAGCCTACCACCCACAGTCTAGCGATCATGTTGAGCATGCAAATTACATTTTTGTAGACTCACCTCAGAATTTTTCCCTCTTTATGCGTATTTCAGCAGTAATCAAATGGGAGAGTCCACTCAAATTAGCTCCTCGTCATTGTGTATGGAGAGCATCTTATGGTTTCTTTTTCTTATTCCTCACCTTCTGAAGTACCAGCAGCCTACAACGTTCTCATGGACTTGCTTCATATTTGACGAACGTTTCCTTTAAGTTATTCTATCACCTGCTATGAGCACTATAATCTACGTTATGGTGCACATAGGGAAGATTTCCAGGAACTCAGAAAGGTATTTTTTATACTACCTCACCTCCCTGTGCTGTCAGCCCTGAAAGTCAGTGTGTGGACCGTGCATTTAGAGCATGGACTGTGTCATTGGACTCAAAGCTGCAGGCTTCGTGCACTTGCTTCCATAGGGATCAGCCACAGGGCTGACAGCTCAGACACTAGTATTTGAGTAAGTATAAAAAATACCTCCCCGGGCTCCTGGAAACCTGCCCTATGAGCAGCATAACTTAGGTTATGGTGCTCATAGCCAGTGACAGGTTCCCTTAAGGAAGGTCATATCATGATTCAAAGGAATGTGGATAAGAAGTACAGGAGAACTCCTCAGTTTTAGCCTGGACATATAGTTTGTTTCTCTTTAAAACACATGCTTCTCAAGGCTTCTTTTTAAATATTTGCTCCCATTCTTGGGTCCTTACATGCTTCTCAGTCAGATCGATCCTCTGTTCTATAATCTATACCTTCCAGCATCCTTGCATATACCTAATTTGTTTTCATGTTTCTCTTCTCAATCCTTTCATCCTTAACCATTTTTTCAGCACTCCTACCTTTTCCCCCTGTCACTTCATTTGGTCCTGATGCTGACCCCTACCGCTCACCACTACCATTCTCCCACTGGAACCTCTGCTCTCTTGAGCTGATACTTGCCTTCCCAAAGGGCCTGCATTCAACAGTTCATCTACTCTCTACTCACTCCCCAATGGTCAAATGCATTTTAAACCGGTTGTATCAGAATAGAAAAACATGACCGCTGTCTTACAAGAACGGCACCACTCTTATCCATGGACTTTGGCTGGTACTGCAACTGGAAGAAAGCAGCCATATTTTTCTAATCTGATATAACCTCTTTAAGGGCTCTTCTTTCTTGCCCTGTTCCTGAGCCGAACCTTTAGGTTCCCATACTGGTACGAAGGTGTTTTTCTGTTTTGGATATAGATTGCTTCTTATCATGTATAACTAATAGAGATGAGCGAGCACACTCGTCCGAGCTTGATGCTCGTTCAAGTAGTAGGGTACTCGAGATGCTCGTTACTCGAGACGAACACGACGTGGTACTCGAGTCAATTTCGTTTCCCTTCCCCGCATGTTTAGCACCATTTTCTAGCCAATAGACATGCATTACCACTTCCTGCTGTGACTTTCCAGACTTATCCCACCCCACAGTAGTGAGTGCCTGGGCCGATCAGGTGACCGCCGAGTACTTAAAGCGGTCCCGCCCACGGCTCGCCTCAGATACACGCTGGCAGAGGTTAGGGAAAGTGCTGCTGCTGATATAGGGAAAGTGTTAGAGTAGGGATCCTGTCTTAAAGAACCCCAATGGTCCTTCTTAGGGCTACTCCTTATTGTGTGGATTACTGTTGTGGCTGGCTGGGAACAGTAGTGCACCTTTTTTTTTTTTAAATCTAGGCCTGTGCAGAGCATTTCAGCTATACCATTCTATGTATGCAGTGCATTAGACAGAGTTCTCATCGCTAAATAGTACGCTAATATTTCCTGGGCCACTGCAGAGCATTTAAGCTATACCGTTATATGTGTGCAGTGCATTAGGCTGAGTTCTCCTTGCTAAAGAGTGCGCTAATATTCCCTGGGCCCCTTGCAGAGCATTTCACAGATACCATTCTCTGTGTTGGGTAAAGTAGCCGCAGTTATCAGCACTATTCACTGGCTTTATAGCTTTCTGCCACTGTGCAGAGCATCTCACAATACCCTTTCCTTGGGTGCGGTGAAGTAGCCGCAGTTATCAGCACCATTCACTGGCTTTATAGTTTTCTGCCCCAGTGCAGAGCGTCTCACAGTACCTTTTCCTTGGGAGGGTTGAGGTAGCCGCAGTTATCAGCACTATCCACTGGGTTAATAGTTTTCTGCCACTCCATACAGCCTCTTTTATCTACAAGTCTCTGTGAGCGGTAAATGACCCCTAGGTATTAGCGCAAGACAGCGGTTTTGTTTTTTCCGGTAACAGCATAGAGCCCCCGGTATCTACAAGTCTCTGTGTGCGGTGAATTAGCCCCAGTTCTCAGCGCTGTACAGTGGGGTAATTTATTTGGGCTCTGCTCTATCCTAAATCCGGTATAATGAGGAGTACAGGTAAGGATCGAGGACGTGGACGCGGGCGTCCAAGTGAGGGTGTGGGCACAGGCCGAGGTTCTGGGCGGGGTGAATCACAGCCGGCTGCTGAGGGATTAGGTGAGAGCCAAGTCTCTATGCTCCCCAGCTTCATATCACAATTTGCGGGTCCGCGTTATAGACCTTTATTACAAACAGAGCAGTGCGAGCAGGTCCTATTGTGGATGGCACATAACACATCCAGCAATGTGTCGAACCCCAAGTCTTCTATGCAGTCCACTACTCCCGGCCTAGGGACTGCACCTCTGAAGAGCTTTTTGTGGATGAGGATGATGAAACACAGTTGTCTGTCAGTGAGGTAGTAGTAAGGGCAGTAAGTCCGAGGGAGCGCACAGAGGATTCAGAGGAAGAGCTGCTGGACGATGAGGTGACTGACCCCAACTGGCTTGCTAAGCCTACTGAAGACAGGGCTTCAGAGGGGGGGACAAGTGCAGCAGCAGGACAGGTTGGAATAGGCAGTGGGGTGGCCAGGGGGAGAGGCAGGGCCAGAGCAAAGAATCCCCCAACTGTTTCCCACAGCACCCCCTTGCGGCAAGCCTCCGTGCAGAGGACTATGTGTTCAAAGGTGTGGATGTTTTTTAGTGAGATTACGGACAACCGACGAACAGTGGTGTGCAAACTGTGCCACACCAAGATCAGCCAGGGAGCCACCAATACCAGCCTCACCACCACCAGCATGCTCAGGCATATGATGGCCAAGCACCCCACAAGGTGGAACGAAGACCATTTACTGCCTTCGGATCACACCACTGCCTCTTCCCCTGTGCCACAACCTGCCACACAGATCCAATCCTCCTCCCTGGACGCAGGCACGAGTGCCTCCCGACCTGCACCCACACCCTCACCTTCACGGTCCTCCACTCTATCCAGCAATTTCTCTCAGCGCAGCGTTCAGCTGTTGCTAACACAAGCGTTGGAGTGAAAGTGGAAATATGCCGCCACCCACCCGCATGCACAAGCTTTAAACATGCACATTGCCAAATTAATCAGCCTGGAGATGCTGCCGTACAGGCTTGTGGAAACGGAGGCTTTCAAAAACATGATGGCAGCGGCAGTGCCGCGCTACTCGGTCCCCAGTCGCCACTATTTTTCCCGGTGTACCATCCCCGCCCTACACCAGCACGTCTCCCGCAACATACTGCGGAAGGTCCATTTAACGAGTACTGGTGGGCAGGGACACTATATCTCCCTGATGGCACATTGGGTGAACTTGGTGAAGGCTGGAACCGAGTCAGAGCATGGGACCACTCACGTGCTACCCACACCGAGGATAGCGGGTCCTACCTCGGTGCTGGTTTCTGTGGCGTATTATGCCACCTCCTCCAAAGCCCTTCCTCCTCCTCCTCCGCCACCTCCACCGTTCAATTAAGAAGTGTGAGCACGTCGCCAGCAGTCGGTAGCGCGCAGCGTGGCAGCACAGCGGTGGGCAAGCATCAGCAAGCCGTGCTGAAACTAATCAACTTAGGTAACTAGAGGCACACGGCCCCCGAGCTGTTGCAGGGTCTGACAGAGCAGACCGACCTCTGGCTTTTGCCGCTGAGCCTCCAACCGGGCATAGTCATGTGTGACAAGGACCGTAACCTGGTGGCGGCTCTGCAGCTTGGCAGCCTCACATACGTGCCATGCCTGGCCCACATCTTCAATCTGGTGGTTCAGCGGTTTCTGAAAAACTACCCCCACTTGTCTCACCTGCTCGGCATGGTGGGCCGCGTCTGCGCACATTTCCGCAAGTCCACCACGGATGCTGCCACCCTCAGGACACTGCAATGTCGGTTTCAGCTGCCAGAGCACCGACTGCCGTGCAACGTGCCCACGCGATGGAATTCTACGCTAAACATGTTGGCCAGGCTTTACGAGCAGCATAGAGCAATTGTGGAATACCAGCTGCAACATGGGCGGCGGAGTGGTAGTCAGCCTCCGCAGTTCTTTACACAGTAGTGGGGATGGATGGCAGACATCTGCCAGGTCCTCGGAAACTTTAAGGAGTCTACCCAAATGGTGAGCGGCGATGCAGCCATCATTAGCGTTACCATCCCGCTACTTTCCCTGCTGAGAAGTTCGCTGCTAAGCATTAAGGCCGACGCTTTGTGGTTAGAACAGGAGACGGGGGATGACAGTATGTCGCTTGATAGCTAAACCACCTTCATGTTTATATCTCAGCGCGTTTTGGAGGGGGAGAAGGAGGAGAAGGGGGAAGAGACTGCTGGCCACACTGCAGAGGGTACCCATGCTGCTTGCCTCTCATCTGTTCAGCGTGTATAGGCTGAAGAGCAGGAGGAGGAGGATCCTGAAAGTCATCCTCCCAGTGAGAACAGCGATGTGTTGCTTACTGGGACCCTGGCACACATGGCTGACTTCATGTTAGGCTTTCTTTCCCGTGACCCTCGCGTTAGACACATTCTGGCCAACACAGATTACTGGGTGTACACCCTTCTTGACTCACGGTATAAGGAGAACCTTTCCACTCTTATTCCCAAAGAGGAAAGGGGTACGAGAGTGATGCAATACCGCAGAGCCCTGGTGGAAAAAGTGATGCTAAAGTTCCCATCTGACAGCATTAGCGGCAGAAGACGCAGTTCAGAGGGCCAACTAGCAGGGAAGGCGCGGGGATCAGGCAACATATCCAGCACAGGCAGGAGAACACTCTGCAAGGCCTTTGCCAGTTTTATGGCTCCCCAGCAAGACTGTGTCACGACTCCCCAGTTAAGGCTGAGTCGGAAGGAGCACTGTAAAAGGATTGTGAGGGAGTACATAGCCGATCGTAAAACTATCCTCCGTGGTGGCCTGCCCTGCCGCTAGCGTCTTGTCAGAGAGGGTGTTTAGTGCAGCTGGGGGGATCATCACGGATAAGCGTACCCGCCTGTCAACTGCCAGCGCTGACATGCTTACACTCATAAAGATGAACAAAGGCTGGATTTCCCCAGACTTCTCATCTCCACCGGTGGAAAGCAGCGGATCCGAAAGATTCTTTTAGCTGCAACAGGTGAAATATGCATCCTCTATAACCCCAAAAAGGAGAGAAGCATCTTGGTCTATCACTCTCGGATATTACTCCTCCTCCTCAAATAGCATGTCATCACGCTGAACCGCCAATTTTTCTGCGGGCCAAAAGGTTCTGTTAAAACTAATGTTTTCCGAGGGCTGCATCCAGGCTCTGTTACAAATTGGGCAACAACGAGCTGTTTCTTTAAAAAATGTTTATGGGTTTCACCTGCCCTCGGGGTTAAGCAATTTTTCAGGGGTACACTTTTACTCTTGGTACACCAATTTTTCCGGCCTTCGCCTATACTCTTGGCAAACAAATTTTTTCAGGTCTTCGCCTATACTCTTGGTACACCAATGTTTGAGGGGTTTGCCTATACTCTTGCTACAGAAATGTTTCAGGGGTCCGCCTATACACTTGCTACTGAAAGGTTTGAGGGGTTCGCCTATACTCTTGCTACCGAAAAGTTTCAGGGGTCCACCTATACTCTTGCTACAGAAATGTTTGAGGGGTTCGCCTATACTGTGGGTGCACAAATGTTTCCCATAGCGGTGTTCAGCTGTCTGGCACAAATGCACTGAATGACTTGGGTAGGATGCAGAGTGCAGACAGCTTTCCCATTGCGTTGTTCAGCTATCTGACACATGCACAGAATGAATTGTGTGAGGACACATGGATTTCCCATATCTATGTAATTCAAGGCACATTGGGTCAACCAGGTGGAGGCTGGGACCAAGCCTCACCCTGGGCCCGCTCACGTGCTTCCCACACAGAGTATTGCGGGCCCTACCTCGGTCCTCCTCCTGCTTGGGGTCTGGGGATCAGCATTGGTCTGCATGTATTATCTCTCTTGCTACAAATTACCGTTATCCGAGATGAAACTTTCACACGGTCACTGTATACCTGTGGTGGTTACTTTTGCGACACCTCCTGCTTCAAACCAATCTTTGGTGTTAGTATACGCTGCTGCATTGTTGAGATGTGTAGAAGTACTGGCACCTGAGTCCCCTTTATGCCCACGTTTGCGGCTCCTGAAAATTTTGTGACAGAGTGGCACGGGATTGGAATTATGATCAGACGTCAATTTATCATCAATTCTCATCAGCATTGTGGGCTATCGCCCACACTTTCAAAGAGGGTCGCTGCCTGGTCCTGCCAATCCTCTGCAGTGTGTGTCTCCGGTTCCTCCTCATCGCAGACACACTTATAAATAGACATGAGGATGGTGTGGCTATGAAGCGAGTGTGTGGCATGAGGGCAGATGAACGCTGCGCAGGGAAAATTTTGTGTGCGCTGTGGACGCAGGCTTGTGCAGGGGGTTGGACAGCAATGCCAGCATGTAACTCAGTAGAAGAGGCAGCTGTGTCACCCGGAGGCAGTGATTGGCCTTGGTTGCAGCTAGTGTGGTGCTTAGCTAAGATGTGCCAGCGCATGTGCCTTGCTAATGATGGTCTGTCCCAACTAAATTGTTAGGGGGGTGACCGCCAGGCTCTTGCCCCCAATTTGGCTTAAAGGGGTTGTCCCGCGGCAGCAAGTGGGTCTATACACTTCTGTATGGCCATAATAATGCACTTTGTAATGTACATTGTGCATTAATTATGAGCCATACAGAAGTTATAAAAAGTTTTATACTTACCTGCTCCGTTGCTGGCGTCCTCGTTCCCATGGAGCCGACTAATTTTCGCCCTCCGATGGCCAAATTAGCCGCGCTTGCGTAGTCCGGGTCTTCTGCAGTCTTCTATGGGGCCGCTCGTGTAGAATGCCGGCTCCGTGTAGCTCCGCCCCGTCACGTGCCGATTCCAGCCAATCAGGAGGCTGGAATCGGCAATGGACCGCACAGAAGCCCTGCGGTCCACGGAGACAGAGGATCCCGGCGGCCATCTTCAGCAGGTAAGTATGAAGACGCCGGACCGCCGGGATTCAGGTAAGCGCTGTGCGGGTTGTTTTTTTAACCCCTGCATCGGGGTTGTCTCGCGCCGAACGGGGGGGGGGTTAAAAAAAAAAACAAACCGTTTTGGCGCGGGACAACCCCTTTAATAGTGGCAGCAGGGTGCCCCAGATGCACCTATTCATGCTGCCCCTGCTGTTCCCTATCCATTTCTGTGGTGTTTCCTTGACTTTCTCATGTTTTCTGGTGTTTCACACAAATGCTCGAGTCCCCAATTGACTTCAGTGGGGTTCGTTACTTGATACGAGCTCTCGAGCATTACGAAAAGTTCGACTCGAGTAACAAGCACCCGAGCATTTTGGTACTCGCTCATCTCTAATAACTAACTATCTGATATGTGCTATGATTGTTTGCCTGTATACCTGCACTGACCCCTGCATGCCTGACCACGATTGTCACCTGCTGTTTTGGTACCACAAATCAGTGTCTTCAGTCATTGCTAATGCAGACTACTCCTGGGATAGCGACCTGGATATCTTCTGTGGGAAAATTCATACCTCCTCGCAGGGATTCTAAAATCTCACAATTCCTCAGACTCTCCATCCTGGTTTAGCCCAAAGCCAAATCTGTAGCAGCCCATTAGGTCATCTTTAGTACCGTAAATACCGGCGTATAAGACGACTTTTGAACCCCGAAAAATCTGCTCTGCAGTCGGGGGTCGTCTTATGCGCCGGTAATACAAAAAAAAAAAAAAGTGTAAAAAAAAAAAATTTTATTACTCACCTCCCACGGCGTTCTGTCGCGCTCCGGCAGGATGTCGCTCGCTCCGGCAGGCTGTCGCTCGCTCCTCGTCCCCGCCGCAGCATAGCTTTCTGAATGCGGGGCTTGAAATCCCCGCTTCCAGAAAGCTAATACACACGCCGGCAGCCATGACAGCATTGAATGGCTGTGATTGGCTAAAGCACACGTGGCTTCAGCCAATCACACTATTCAATGACATCATTGAATGGCTGTGATTGGCTGAAGGCGCACGTGTTAGCAATCACACCCATTCAATGATGTCATTGAATAGTGTGATTGGCTGAAGCCACGTGTGCTTTAGCCAATCACAGCCATTCAATGATGTCATGGCTGCCGGCGTGTGTATTAGCTTTCTGGAAGCGGGGATTTCAAGCCCCACATTCAGAAAGCTATGCTGCGGCGGGGACGAGGAGCGAGCGACAGCCTGCCGGAGCGAGCGACATCCTGCCGGAGCGCGACAGAACGCCGTGGGAGGTGAGTAATAAAATTTTTTTTTTTTCTCCACTGAATACCGGCGTATAAGGTGACAGTTGGGGGGTCGTCTTATACGCCCCGTCGCCTTATACGCCGGTATATACGGTAAGTCTTGTGATGCTTGCTTGGGCATGCAAGAATTAGACGATTAACTTTTAGGGTAAATATTATTCACTGAACAAACTGAAAATTAATTAAAACCAGCTTTCATTTTGAATAATGAGAAAGGCCTTTGGGGTACACGAAAAAATAAAAAAAATTACCTTTAGGCATCCAACACACTAGCATTTTTTTTATCTATATGTTGAACACACTTTCACACATACAAAACTCATGATATGTCCTCTTCTTTTCCGTGGATAGATGAGAATTAGGAGATGCAAATGCATGTCAAAGTGCAGACTGTCCACTTATCTGACAGCACAAAGACTGGTGTCCGATGCGACTTGCACCCAAACCTCTTAGGCACAATTCAGGCATACGGCAAAGGTGTTGGTGGCCTTAGAAGGCAGCATTCAAAAAGATGAATTTTCCTCTGGGCACCAATCACCAAAACAATCCTTATTATGAAAATACTGTCCATATATCTACAGTGAAAGCTCTTTGAGATGATCACAATTGCATTGAAAAGTGGTCTTCTCAAAGAAGATGACCAATATGCATAATAAATGGCAGAACTAAAAATGTGTCCAAAATCTTATCTGGAAAAGGGGTTGGTCGTTTCAAAGAGGTGGCCATTTCGGGAGATTTCACTGTATTAGTGAAGTGTATAATTAACAATTTTCTAGTATAATGTTACTTTTGCATATGCTTCTTGTAGCCTCAGAAATTTTATCCTGCCTTTGGCCTGCAGATTCAACAGTAGCTAGCAGACTTGTGTCCATTTAGGATTTGTTTCCTAGGATTATAGAAAACTTTTTGCAGGCCTTTTGATATTGGTGATTACCTTTGTACAGGTTTTTGTTATCGCACCCCTCTGATTCACTATGAACTGATCTCATGGGCTACTATGCCAAGACACACCCTGCCTAAAAAATGACTTAATTTCATAAAACAAACAAAACTTCACTAATAGTAATGTTGCCTACTGGTGAATATGTGGGCAGAAAGGAATGATAGAAGTAAAACTTGTTTTGTAAAGCACCTGTTAATAAATTGAAAGTGTTTTGGAAGCTTGCTGAATCCTTCGCCTTGAAGTAGTATTCAACTTTTTCCTTAAAAGGGTCTCTGTAATTAGGAAACACAGCATGATAATTAGCTGGCTTTTTCTCGGTGGGACAAGCTTGGGCACAGCACATTGGGCACTGAAATTGAGTATCTGTAAAAAATTGCAATTTTCTCCTGGCACCACCTGCTGCTCATTCATTTGTGCAGACCACTGTTGCATCAAAATGCTCACTATACACCTTGATAAATTCCTTGAAGGGTATAGTTTTTAAAATAAGGACACTACTTGGGGTGCCTGAACACCATTCCAGCTAAATCTCCAAAAAGCTTAATGGTGCTGCTCACATTTGTGAGAAATTGTGCAGCAAATTGTACAGTGTTTTTTGTTTTTTTTGGTTCTAAAGCTACATATTGTTGGAAAAAGTGTAATTTTTTTTTTTTATACTCCAATGTTAAAAAATTAATTAAAACACCTGAGAAGTCAAAACGGTCACAACACCACCAGATGAATTCCTCCAGGGATGTAATTTCCAAAATGGATTCTTTTTTGAGGGAGTGGACAGGGAGGGTTTAAAAAAAAACCTGAAAATGCGTAATTTTTTTTTCCCTCTATAAAATAAATAATAGTTTTAATCACTTCCTGCCCAATCCAGTTTTGGCCTTTTTGACCAAGCTCCATTTTTCAAATCTGATTTCACATCGTATTAACATTGAGATGCTGTTACTTTTCCAAGTGATTCTGAGATTTTTCTTGTGACACATTTATGTTCGTGGTAAATTTTGGTTGATATTAGAGATGAGCGAGCGTACTCGTCCGAGCTTAATGCTCGTTCGAGTATTAGGGTGTTCGAGATGCTCGTTACTCGAGACGAGCACCACACGGTGCTCGACTCCATTACATTTCCTTCCCTGAGAAATTTGTGCGCTTTTCTGGCCAATAGAAACACAGGGAAGGCATTACAACTTCCTCCTGTGACATTCCAGCCCTATCCCACCCCCCTGCAGTGAGTGGCTGGGGAGATCAGATGACACCCGAGTATTTAAATCTGCCCCGCCCGCTGCTCGCCACAGATGCATGCTGACAGAGATCAGGGAAAGTGCTGTCTTGCTGTAGCTGCTATAGGGAAAGTGTTAGGTGTTATATTCATCTTCAAGAACCCCAACGGTCCTTCATAGGGCCACATCTGACCGTGTGCAGTACTGTTGAGGCTGCTTTTAGCAGTGTTGCACAATTTTTTTTTTTTTTTCTATAACGGGCGTGCAGACCATCGCGTCCTCAGTCTGCAGTCATTTTACAGAGTATAGGGGCAGTACTGGTGAGGCAGGGAAAGAGGTATACTGGCTATATAGGCAGTGGGCTTTTTCCCAAAAAGTGTAAAAATATACTATATTTGGCCTGCCTGTCACTGTCTTCAGTTTACTGCGTCTCTGCTGGGGGGAGTAGTCGGTGATTAATACCCAGCCTTGCGCATAATTGTTTCCTGGCTCTGCTGTGCGTTCCGTACGCGAAGTCAGCCTCCAACAGGGAAATCGAAATACAGTGTATATCAGAGGCAGTGGGCTTTTTCCCAAAAAGTGTAAAAATATACTATATTTGGCCTGCCTGTCACTGTCTTCAGTTTACTGCGTCTCTGCTGGGGGGAGTAGTCGGTGATTAATACCCAGCCTTGCGCATAATTGTTTCCTGGCTCTGCTGTGCGTTCCGTACGCGAAGTCAGCCTCCAACCACAGGCCAATAAGCGGCACATTTAGTTACAGCGTTCTGTTTCTGCTCTACTCGTAATACACCATGCTGAGGGGTAGGGGTAGGCCTGGAGGACGTGGACGGGGGCGAGGACGCGGAGGCCCAAGTCAGGGTGTGGGCACAGGCCGAGCTCCTGATCCAGGTGTATCGCAGCCGACTGCTGTGGGATTAGGAGAGAGGCAAGTTTCTGGGGTCCCCAGATTCATCTCACAATTAATGGGTCCACGCGGTAGACCTTTATTAGAAACTGAGCAGTGTGAGCAGGTCCTGTCGTGGATGGCAGAAAGTGCATCCAGCAATCTATCGACCACCCAGTCTTCGACGCCGTCCACAGCTGCAACTCTGAATCCTCTGGCTGCTGCTCCTCCTTCCTCCCAGCCTCCTCACTCCATGAAAATGACACATTCTGAGGAGCAGGCAGACTCCCAGGAACTGTTCTCGGGCCCCTGCCCAGATTGGGCAGCAATGGTTCCTCTCCCACTGGAGGAGTTTGTCGTGACCGATGCCCAACCTTTGCAAAGTTCCCGGGGTCCGGGGGATGAGGCTGGGGACTTCCAGCAACTGTCTCAAGAGCTTTCAGTGGGTGAGGAGGACGATGACGATAAGACACATTTGTCTATCAGAGAGGTAGTAGTAAGGGCAGTAAGTCCGAGGGAGGAGCGCACAGAGGATTCGGAGGAAGAGCAGCTGGACGATGAGGTGACTGACCCCACCTGGTTTGCTAAGCCTACTGAGGACAGGTCTTCAGAGGGGGAGGCAAGTGCAGCAGCAGGGCAGGTTGGAAGAGGCAGTGCGGTGGCCAGGGGTAGAGGCAGGGCCAGGTCGAATAATCCACCAACTGTTTCCTAAAGCGCCCCCTCGCGCCATGCCACCCTGCAGAGGCCGAGGTGCTCAAAGGTGTGGCAGTTTTTCACTGAGAGTGCAGACGACCGACGAACTGTGGTGTGCAAGGTTTGTCGTGCCAAGATCAGCCTGGGAGCCACCACCACCAGCATGCGCAAGCACCCCACAAGGTGGGACGAAGGCCGTTCACCGCCTTCGGTTTGCACCACTGCCTCTCCCCCTGTGCCCCAACCTGCCACTGAGATCCAACCCCCCTCTCAGGACACAGGCACAACCATCTCCCGGCCTGCACCCACACCCTCACCTCCGCTGTCCTCGGCCCCATCCAGCAATGTCTCTCAGCGCAGCGTCCAGCCGTCACTAGCGCAACTGTTTGAGCGCAAGCGCAAGTACGCCGCCACGCACCCGCACACTCAAGCATTAAACGTGCACATAGCCAAATTGATCAGCCTGGAGATGCTGCCGTATAGGCTTGTGGAAACGGAGGCTTTCAAAAACATGATGGCGGCGGCGGCCCCGCGCTACTCGGTTCCCAGTCGCCACTACTTTTCCCGATGTGCCGTCCCAGCCCTGCACGACCACGTCTCCCGCAACATTGTACGCGCCCTCACCAACGCGGTTACTGCCAAGGTCCACTTAACAACGGACACGTGGACAAGCACAGGCGGGCAGGGCCACTATATCTCCCTGACGGCACATTGGGTGAATTTAGTGGAGGCTGGGACAGAGTCAGAGCCTGGGACCGCTCACGTCCTACCCACCGCCAGAATTGCGGGCCCCAGCTTGGTGCTGGTATCTGCGGCGGTGTATGCTTCCTCCACTAAACCACCCTCCTCCTCTTCCTCCTACGCAACCTCTGTCTCGCAATCAAGATGGGTCAGCAGCAGCATGTCGCCAGCAGTCGGTGTCGCGCGGCGTGGCAGCACAGCGGTGGACACGCGACAGCAGGCCTTGCTGAAACTACTCAGCTTAGGAGAGAAGAGGCACATGGCCCACGAACTGCTGCAGGGTCTAACAGAGCAGACCGACCGCTGGCTTTTGCCGCTGAGCCTCCAACCGGGCATGGTCGTGTGTGACAACGGCCGTAACCTGGTGGCGGCTCTGCAGCTCGGCAGCCTCACGCACGTGCCATGCCTGGCCCACGTCTTTATTTGGTGGTTCAGCGGTTTCTGAAAAGCTACCCACGCTTGTCAGACCTGCTCGGAAAGGTGCGCCGGGTCAGCGCACATTTCCGCAAGTCCAACACGGATGCTGCAACCCTGCGGACCCTGCAACATCGGTTTAATCTGCCAGTGCACCGACTGCTGTGCGACGTGCCCACACGGTGGAACTCTACGCTCCACATGTTGGCCAGGCTCTATGAGCAGCGTAGAGCTATAGTGGAATACCAACTCCAACATGGGCGGCGTAGTGGGAGTCAGCCTCCTCAATTCTTTACAGAAGAGTGGGCCTGGTTGGCAGACATCTGCCAGGTCCTTGGAAAGTTTGAGGAGTCTACCCAGGTGGTGAGCGGCGATGCTGCAATCATTAGCGTCACCATTCCTCTGCTATGCTTCTTGAGAAGTTCCCTGCAAAGCATAAAGGCAGATGCTTTGCGCTCGGAAACGGAGGCGGGGGAAGACAGTATGTCGCTGGATAGTCAGAGCACCATCATGTCTATATCTCAGCGCGTTGAGAAGGAGGAGGAGGAGGGAGAAGAGACAGCTTGGCCCAATGCTGAGGGTACCCATGCTGCTTGCCTGTCATCCTTTCAGCGTGTATGGCCTGAGGAGGAGGAGGATCCTGAAAGTGATCTTCCTAGTGAGGACAGCCACGTGTTGCGTACAGGTACCCTGGCACACATGGCTGACTTCATGTTAGGATGCCTTTCTTGTGACCCTCGCGTTACACGCATTCTGGCCACTACGGATTGGCCAGTGTACACACTGCTCGACCCACGGTATAAGGAGAACCTTTCCACTCTCATACCCGAAGAGGAAAGGGGTTCGAGAGTGATGCTATACCACAGGACCCTGACGGACAAACTGATGGTAAAATTCCCATCCGACAGCGCTAGTGGCAGAAGGCGCAGTTCCGAGGGCCAGGTAGCAGGGGAGGCGCGGAGATCAGGCAGCATGTACAGCGCAGGCAGGGGAACACTCTCCAAGGCCTTTGACAGCTTTATGGCTCCCCAGCAAGACTGTCACCGCTCCCCAGTCAAGGCTGAGTCGGCGGGAGCACTGTAAAAGGATGGTGAGGGAGTACGTAGCCGATCGCACGACCGTCCTCCGTGACGCCTCTGCTCCCTACAACTACTGGGTGTCGAAGCTGGACACGTGGCCTGAACTCGCGCTGTATGCCCTGGAGGTGCTTGTTTGTCCTGCGGCTAGCGTCTTGTCAGAGAGGGTGTTTAGTGCGGCTGGGGGAATCATCACGGATAAGCGTAGCCGCCTGTCAACTGACAGTGCCGACAGGCTTACACTCATAAAGATGAACAAAGCCTGGATTTCCCAAGACTTCTCTTCTCCACCAGCGGACAGCAGCGATACCTAAACAATACGTAGGCTGCACCCGCGGATGGAAGCATCGTTCTTTATCACCATAAAAAACGGGGACCTTTTAGCTTCATCAATCTGTGTATAATATTCCTCCTCCTCCTCCTGCTCCTCCTCCTGAAACCTCACGTAATCACGCCGAACAGGCAATTTTTCTTAGGCCCACAAGGCTCAGTCATATTACTTTTGTAAACAATTTTTATACGTTTCAATTCTCATTAAAGCATTGAAACTTGCACCTGAACCAATTTTTATTTTAACTGGGCTGCCTCCAGGCCTAGTTACAAATTAAGCCACAGTAACCAAAGCAATTAATGGGTTTCACCTGCCCTCTTGGTTGGGCATGGGCAATTTTTCTGAGGTACATTTGTACTGTTGGTACACCAATTTTTTTGGGCCCTCGCCTACAGTGTAATCCTAGTAATTTTTATAGGCTTCGCCTGCACTCATGGTACAGCAAGGTGTGTGGGGTTGGCCTACACTTTTGCTACATAAATGTAACTGGGGCCTTGTCTATACTGCAACTACTGAAATGTGAAAGAGACTGTTATCTCCCTAAACTGCTGCAACGGGAATGTTACTGTGGCCTGTCTTGACTGCTACTACTACTGAAATGGAACTAATACTGTGCTCCCCCTATACTGCTGCTTCGGAATTGTTACTGGGGCCTGTCTTGAGTGCTACTATTAATGAAATGGAACTAAGACTGCGCTCCCCCTATACTGCTGCTTCGGAATTGTTACTGGGGCCTGTCTTGAGTGCTACTATTACTGAAATGGAACTAAGACTGCGCTCCCCCTATACTGCTGCTTCAGAATTGTTACTGGGGCCTGTCTGGACTGCTACTACTACTGAAATGGAACTAATACTGTGCTCCCCTATAATGCTGCTAGTGATATGTTACTGGGGCCTGTCCCTAATGCTACCGTTGAAATGCTACTAATTCTGGGCTCTGCCTATACCGCTGCTAATGCTATGTCACTGGGGTGTGGAAACGGAGGCTTCCCAAAGACATGATGGCGGCGAGGCCATTTCCCACCAACACGGTTACTGTTAAGGTGCATATAACCACAGACACGTGGAGAGGACACGTAGTGCCTCAAAAACATCCCCCTCCTCCTCCAACAATGAAAGCATTCTTGGCAAATACCTTTGCATTGGTCCGTCTGGTGGCAGTCCAAGAATTTCACCTTTAACGACACAACAAGAGAGCCCCCCCCCACCATCCCCCCGCCACGGCCCACTTAACCCTGGCCACATTCCGAAAACCAACTAAATAAAACCGCGCTACTAGGTCCGCAGTCGCCATCACATTCCCACCAACGCGGTTACTGTTAAGGTACATATTACCAGTCTGACTGGGGCATGCACTGTGGGACGAAGCCCACCTGTATTGTATCTGACATTAGCTCTGCTGAGCAAGGCACTGCAATGGGATACATTTATGTACCGCCGGTGGGTTCCAGGGAGCCACCCATGCTTTGGGTCCACACGGACTTCACATTAGGGATTTGTACCTGCCTGTGTCTATGTATTAAAAACCCTGGTCAGACTGGGGCATGCAGTGTGGGCCGAAGCCCACCTGTATTTTATCTGATGTTACCTCAGCTGTGATGGGCAATGCAATGGGATATATTTATGTACCGCCGAAGCCCATCTGCATTTAATCTGACGTTATCTCAGCTGTGCTGGGCAATGCAATGGGATTTATTTATGTAACGCCGGTGGCTTCCTGGGACCCACCCATGCTGTCGGTCCACACGGAGTTATACCTGCCTGTGTCTACTTATAAAGAACCCCGGTCGGACTGTGGCATGCAGTGTGGGCCGAAGCCCAGCTGTATTTAATCTGACATTAGCTCTACTATCTGGGGCACTGCATTGGAACAAACTACAGGATCAATACAGCGCTAATGAGACGTGCACAGCTACGCTAGCATTGGAGTCCGCTGTAGGCACGCGATTGCTGAGGGTTTGTGCAGAGGCCTATGTCCTGGGTGCAGTGAAAGTCCGCTTCCAGCCTAGGATTGCTGAATCTGTGGGCCGAGGCCTATGTCGTGGGCACGGTGCAAGTCTGCCATGTTTGGCCGCTCAGATCAATTTTTGGTTCATGTCTTGGGTTTTCTAGGACCCACCTATGCTGTTGGTGCAAACTTAGTTCCCATTGCGGTGTTTGACCTGTCTGGCACAAAGGCACTGATTGACTTGGGTAGGGGGCAGAGCGCTGACGGCTTTCCCCTTGCAGTGTGGATTGAGCTATGCGACACCTTGACAGAATGAATACTGTGTAGCACATGGATTCCCCATTGCTATGCCCACGTTTGCAGCTCCTGATGGAGGTGGCACAGGATTGGATTTCTCATTGCTTCTGTACAGCATTGTGGGCTATCGCCCCGCCCCTTTTAAAGAGGGTCGCTGCCTGGCCCTGCCAACCCTCTGCAGTGTGTGCCTCCGGTTCCTCCTCATGGCAGACGCACTTATAAATAGACATGAGGGTGGTGTGGCTATGAGGCCAGCGTGTGGCATGAGGGCAGCTGAAGGCTGCGCAGGGACGCTTTGGTGTGCGCTGTGGACACTGGGTCGTGCGGGGGGATTGGGCAGCACGTTACCCAGGAGAAGTGGCAGCGGAGTGTCATGCAGGCAGTGATTGTGCTTTGTTGGAGGTAGTGTGGTGCTTAGCTAAGGTGTGCCTTGCTAATGAGGGTTTTTCAGAAGTAAAAATTGTTGGGAGGGGGGGGCCCACTCTTGCCGCTATTGTGGCTTAATAGTGGGACCTGGGAACTTGAGATGCAGCCCAACATGTAGCCCCTCGCCTGCCCTATCCGTTTCTGTGTCGTTCCCATCACTTTTTTGAATTTCCCAGATTTTCACAAATGAAAACCGTAGCGAGCATCGGCGATATACAAAAATGCTCGAGTCGCCCATTGACTTCAATGGGGTTCGTTACTCGAAACGAACCCTCGAGCATCGCGGAAAGTTCGACTCGAGTAGCGAGCACCCGAGCATTTTGGTGCTCGCTCATCTCTAGTTGATATGTTTTACATTTATTTATGAAGAAAATCCAAAATTTCAAGAAAACTTGCAAGGGGGCATTCACACTTGCATTAGGGCTTTCCGCTGTCATTCCATCTTACTGCTCTGTTTTTGTTCTGCCGAAAAACAGAATTAAGCATCTCTTTTTTCTCCATTGAATTCAGTGAGTTTGTAAAAAAACAGAAAGCGGTTGCTTCCATTTGCTTAAGTTTCCCTTTTATTCTCGGAAGAAATCGCCCTGCAGAGTGCAGTGGGGAAGGTGAAATCTGCAACACAGATGCGGATCCACAGCAAATCAGCTGTGAAAAATTCCAGAACGTATGAGAATATATAGATAGGTAGATGGATAACATACAGAGCAGAAAAGATAAAAGATATTGAAATATAATAGTAAGAGAAAAAAAAAATGTGAAAATGGTGACTTTGGCCAAAACTTAAGTCACATGTCCAAAGATCGCAGGCTAGCCTGTGACATGACATGACATAACATAAAGCAAGTCAGTGGTGATCGCCTTGCAAAAGCTCCAGTGAGTGTGGATCTCACTGTGTCGCAGTCGCGCCAACTTATGAACTGCAACACAGCCATGTTGACTTGCATTATGATTCGATGTCAGGGCTGTGCTGCGATCTTTGGCTATGCCATCCGTGTTGTGGGCAAAGTCACCATGTAGCCTTATACTTATTTCCTTTACTGAGAGACTAAGAACTGGGAGATGGTATAAACTATATGAATTTATTTTTTACAGATGACCTTATTTGTAATCACTGTGACTAGCTGTCACAGCAGGGTAACAGAGCTCTGATGCAAAGGAGATCCTCCTTGTGCTTGCTGTCATGTGCTGTTATAGCAATCACACGCCTAGAGACAAAGTAGCATGGTCTTAGGACATGTGATCTCTGGCTGTCAAAGCGAGCACATGGAGGTTTGTCCACTCCCCTTTGCAAAGCTCCGTGTTTTCAGCTATCTGACAGCGAGATAACGGAGCAACGAACAAGCAAAACTCTGTAGGGCATTCTAAGGCCTCATGTCCACGGGGAAAATCAGATCCGCTGCAGATTCTACATGTAGAATCTGCAGCGGGTCCCTCCTGCCCCGCGGACATGAGCGCTGAAAATAGGAATTTAAAAGCATTTACCTTTCCGTTGCGGGCGGCGAAGCTCTGCTCTTCCTCACGGCCGGAACTTCATTTTCGGCCGGCGGATGAATTCCTGACGCCGGCGGCACATCGCCGGCACGTCGTCGACGTGCCGCGCGCATGCGCCGGGCACATCCGCCGAGCCGAAGCAAGGGAGATGCGGCCGTGAGGAAGAGCAGAGCTTCGCGGCCCGCTGCGGGTGAGTAAATGCTTTAAATTCCTATTTTAGGTCTCCCGCGGATCCGGACGGCTTCCATAGGCTTCAATAGAAGCCCGCGGGAGCCGTCCCCGCGGGAGACCCGCATGAAAATGGAGCATGGTCCAGATTTTTTCATGCTCCATTTTTTTTTAAATGCCTTTTATTGACCATCCGCGGGTATTTATCTACCCGCGGGTGGTCAATGCATTCCTATGGGATGCGGATCCGCATGCGGGAGATCCGCTGCGGATCTTAAATCATATTTTGCCCGTGGACATGAGCCCTAAGAGATTCGTGCACAGTTCGTTGTGGACCACCTGGATGATAGAATAGAATGGCAGAGTTGGAAGGAACCTCCAGGGTCATCTGGGCGAACCCCCTGCTCAGTGCAGGATTCACTAAATCATCCCAGACAAATATTTATTCAGCCTTTGTTTGAACACTTCCATTGAAGGAGAACTCCACCTCCCATGGTAACCTGCTCCACTCATTGATCACCCTCACTGTCAAAGTTATTTTCTAATATCTAATTTGTGTCTCCTCCCTTCCAGTTTCATCCCATTGCTTCTAGTCTTTCCTTGTGCAAATGGGAATAGGGTTGATCCCTCTGCAGTGTGACAAACATTCAGATATTTGTAGGCAAATATTAAGTCTCGTCTCAGCCTTCTTTTTTGCAAGCTAAGCATTCCCAGATCCTTTAACCATTCCTCATAGGACATGATCTGTAGGCCACTTACCATCTTGGTAACTCTTCTCTGAACTTGCTCCAGTTTGTCTATGTCTTTTTTAAAGTGGGGCGCCCAGAACTGGACACAGTATTCCAGATGAGGTCTGACTAAGGAAGAGTAGAGGGGGATAATGACCTCACGTGATCTAGACTCTATGCTTCTCTTAATACATCCCAGAATTCGGTTTGCCTTTTTGGCTGCTGCATCACATTGTTGACTCATGTTCAGTATATGATCTATTAGTATACCCAAGTCTTTTTCACTTGTGCTGCCCCCCCCCCCCCCTTCCCCAAGGTAACAGATCCCTAGTCTCCCTATGACAACTGTAAGTGAAGCACCTATTACAACTTCACTCTACAGCATGACGCTTCTTTTGGTAGCATCCACCCAATGGGAAAAATCTTGTCTCAAGGACCACTTCACCCCCCCCCCCCCCCTCCCCATTCCCCCTTTCCCTCACATTCCCCAAACCTCCCTTCCTTTCGTTTAATTAAAGTTAGGCCCTGGCCAGGCCCCCAGTACTCAGATTGCTTCACAATGCAGTCCAATTCCAAGATTGTTCTGGGACTTAAGAGAGGATTTTACTATAACTTGCCCTTCTGCTGTGTCGTTTTCTCTCTTTTCCCCTAATCTGTATGACTGCAAGAAGCATTTGCATTTGTTATGTACTAACGTAACTGAAATTTATTGCAAAAGCTGTTTTCTGTACTATTGTGATCTCATAAATCTTTAATAAAAAATTTAAGTTAAAAAAAAAAAAGAAAAAACAGTTGCAGCTAAAAATGAGAGATGAAGAAATGTGAAAAAAATCAATGGGTCTCAACATGAAGTCAACGGGTTAAAGATTAACTGTACCTTGCCAAAGTATTCACCCTTCTTGGTATTTCCCTTTTTATTGTGTTACAATCTGCAATTGAAATGGATTTTGATTTCATATAATGCACATTACAAAATAGTCCACTTTGCACCGTCTTTGTAGTCAATACCCTTAAATAAAGTTTGCTTCAACCAAATAACTTCAGAAGTTACATAATTAGTTGCATATGGTTCCCCTGTGTGCAATCAAAGTGTCAAAGTGATCTGTTACATGATGTCAATATGAGTACATCTGTTCTGAAAGGCCTCTTAGTCTGTAACACCACTAAGCAAGCAACTTGGAGCCCAAGGAACTCTCAAAACAGGTGTGGGGAAGTATAGTTCAGGAATGGTTCTAAAGAAATATGCCAAATGTTCATCCAAAGAAGCACCATTAGATCCAGTATATCAAAATGAAAAAAACATGGCGCAACTACAAACCTGACGAGCAGCCGGCCTACCAAAACTCACAGACCAGGTAAGAAGGGCTTTATTCAGAGACTGAACAAGGCACCAATGATAACTCTGAAGACGCTCCAAAGATCCACAAGGAAAGTATCTGTCCATTGGACCATTGTAAGAGTGGGGCTTTATTGAAGAGCAGCCAGAAAAAAAGCCATTGCTTAAATGACTTGCATCTGTAATTGTAGTAAAAAGTGGCTCCACAAAGTATTTCAGGGGGTGGATTAAAGTTATCTGGGGTTTTTTTTGTCTTTAAAAGGGACGTCCTCTGAAAAATATTGTTTATAGTTAATTCTAAATAGCTTAAAATTATAAAAACGTTTGTATTTACACTTATTGAAAAATGTTTCTACCCCCAGATATTCTAAGACTAATGTTAGAATAGCGCTATCTGCTGCTTCTATTCTGTGTTAACCTCAGTAAATATTCCAAGGTGGTCACACATTCTGTCTTTCTTCTCTCTGTGCTCCACTGTGTATGTGGAGTGATCCCCGCTGTGGTGAGCGGCTTCTTCTGAGGTTACTGCATCTTCTCTGATTTTAAAAGAGATGCTGCGCAATTGATAAGAGAGTAAGACAGCTTTGCAGCAGAGAAGCAGGACAGAGTAAATATGACCATTTTGGATCATTAGGTAGTCTCTAATATCTGGATTAGAGATGCGCGAACCTACTCGGCCACGCCCTTTTTTCGCCCGAGCGCCGCGATTTTCGAGTACTTCCGTACTCGGGCGAAAAGATTCGGGGGGCGCCGTGGGTGAGTGGGGGGTTGCTGCGGGGAGTGGGGGGGAGAGGGAGAGAGAGAGGGCTCCCCCCTGTTCCCCGCTGCTACCCCCCACTCCGCCCGCCAAATCTTTTCACCCGAGTACGGAAGTACTCGAAAATCGCAGTGCTCGATCGAGTAATTACTCGAAACGAGTATATTCGCTCATCTCTAATCTGGATGTATAAAGATTTTTTTAAATACGTGCAAATATAAAAAAATGTTTAGAATTGCAGGCTGAATTTAACTATAAACAATACTTTTTGTGGGACAACTCAACTAATTTGTCACAGTAAAAAAAAAATATTTCGCACCTACAAAGTGGCGGGCATGTTGTATATATGATACAACCCCCCCCCCCTCCCCCCCAAACATCCATTTTAATTCCAAGTGGTAGTAAAACAAAACAGGAAGAGCACGAGGGGAGAGGTGAATATTTTCTCAAGGCAGTAAAAGCAACATTTTCATAATGTATGTTTTGTACTGATTTTAGTTGTGTTACAACTTTTTTTTTTATAACTTCAGAGTAATTTAGAAGCCAAGGTTTCTTCACTGAAGATTGAAGCTGACAATATTCTGCCAGTCCAGGAGACAGTGAGTATCCTGCATTCAGCATTGCTGTTTATCTCAATTCTTGCAATACAATCAGGCATAACTAAGACAGAAGGTAAAGAGTAAAGGAATGAATAGTGAGAGAGATGGAAACTAGAAATAGAAAACGGAAACTAACTTGTGCAACACTTTCAAAATAGGAGGAGTAAATTAATAAGATACATAGGTAACAGAGAACTCAGAACTAGACCATGTAGATACGATGACCATGGTTATTTGAAAGTATGCAAGTAGGGTGAATTTTCAGGTAGACACTTGTTTCTATACATAGCCTTCAGGGAAAGGTGTCTGTTGCTTAGGGTCAGGTGAAAAATTTAGTTCAAGCACTGAAAGTTGCTGCATGTCTCCTCATTCAATTTGGGTCCTTTGTGTTTTTTGTTTTTCTTTGCATAATAGCGTAGGATAAGGCCTCAATCAGATGAGCGTGTGTTTTGCGCTTGCATAATGCCCGCTTCTAGAACAACCAATGGGTTCCTATAGGAGCGTTCATATGCGTGGAATAGCACAAAACAGCGCGCACCTGAAAAAGGTTAAGACATTGGCACATGTTTTGCAGGAGTTTCCATTGACTCCTATGGGAGCAGGAGTTAATGGAAACTCCTGTGCTGCCAATAGCTTCCCCGCTGCTCACAGCAGGGCATTTAAAAGGTGCTTCTGGCCAGAAGCACCTTTTAAATGTCCCACTGTTAACCCCTTAGTCCCTGCGGGGTGAGGGGACTCCCGGAGCGTTCCGTTAATCCCCACAGGGAGTCCCCTCATTATTGAACACTGTAACAGCATTCAGTGAATGGCTGAGCTCTGCCATTGATTGGTCACAGTTAGAGATGAGCAAGCACCAAAATGCTCGGGTGCTCGTTACTCTGGACGAACTTTTCGCGATGCTCGAGGGTTCATTTCGAGTAACGAACCCCATTGAAGTCAATGGGCGACCTGAGCATTTTTGTATATCGCCGATGCTCGCTAAGGTTTTCATTTGTGAAAATCTGGGCAATTCAAGAAAGTGATGGGAACGACACAGCAACGGATAGGGCAGGCGAGGGGCTACATGTTGGGCTGCATCTCAAGTTCCCAGGTCCCACTATTAAGCCACAATAGCGGCAAGAGTGCCCCCCCCTCCCAACAATTTTTACTTCTGAAAAGCCCTCATTAGCAAGGCATACCTTAGCTAAGCACCACACTACCTCCAACAAAGCACAATCACTGCCTGCATGACACTCCGCTGCCACTTCTCCTGGGTTACATGCTGCCCAACCCCCCCCCCCCCCCACGACCCAGTGTCCACAGCGCACACCAAACTATCCCTGCCCAGCCTTCAGCTGCCCTCATGCCACGCCACCCTCATGTCTATTTATAAGTGCGTCTGCCATGAGGAGGAACCGCAGGCACACACTGCAGAGGGTTGGCACGGCTAGGCAGCGACCCTCTTTAAAAGGGGCCGGGCAATTGCCCACAATGCTGTACAGAAGCAATGAGAAATCCAATCCTATGCCACCTCCATCAGGAGCTGCACACGTGGGCATAGCAATGGGGAACCTATGTGCCACACACTATTCATTCTGTCAAGGTGTCTGCATGCCCCAGTCAGACCGCGGTTTTTTATAAATAGTCACAGGCAGGTACAACTCCGCAATGGGAATTCCGTGTGCACCCACAGCATGGGTGGCTCCCTGGAACCCACCGGCTGTACATTAATGTATCCCATTGCAGTGCCCATCACAGCTGAGGTAACGTCCGATTAAATGCAGGTGGGCTTCGGCCCACACTGCATGCCCCAGTCAGACTGGGGTTCTTTAGAAGTGGACACATGCAGTTACAACTCCCTGTGGACCCACGGCATGGGTGGCTCCCTGGAACCCACCGGCGGTACATAAATATATCCCATTGCATTGCCCATCACAGCTGAGGTAATGTCGTGCTTAATGCAGGTGGGCTTCGGCCCACACTGCATACCCCAGTCAGACTGGGGTTCTTTAGAAGTGGACACATGCAGTTACAACTCCCTGTGGACCGACAGCATGGGTGGGTGCCAGGAAGCCACCGGCGGTACATAAATATATCCCATTGCAGTGCCCAACACAGCTGATGTAACGTCAGCTGTAATGCAGGTGGGCTAAAAATTCATTTGATTACACTGTAGGCGAGGGCCCCCAAAAACTGGTGTACCAACAGTACTAATGTACCTGAGAAAAATTGCCCATGCCCAACCAAGAGGGCAGGTGAAATCCATTAATCGCTTTGGTTAATGTGGCTTAATTGGTAACTAGGCCTGGAGGCAGCCCAGTTAAAATAAAAATTGGTTGAGGTGAAAGTTTCAACGCTTTAATGAGCATTGAAACGTATAAAAATTGTTTAGAAAAATTATATGACTGAGCCTTGTGGGCCTAAGAAAAATTGCCCGTTCGGCGTGATTATGTGAGGTTTCAGGAGGAGGAGCAGGAGGAGGAGGAGGAATATTATACACAGATTGATGAAGCAAAAAGGTCCCCTTTTTTGATGGGGATAGAGAACGATGCTTCCATCCGCGGGTGCAGCCTGCGTATTGCTTAGGTATCGCTGCTGTCCGCTGGTGGAGAAGAGAAGTCTGGGGAAATCCAGGCTTTGTTCATCTTGATGAGTGTAAGCCTGTCGGCACTGTCGGTTGACAGGCGGGTACGCTTATCCGTGATGATTTCCTCAGCCGCACTAAACACCCTCTCTGACAAGACGCTAGCCGCAGGACAAGCAAGCACCTCCAGGGCATACAGCGCGAGTTCAGGCCACGTGTCCAGCTTCGACACCCAGTAGTTGTAGGGGGCAGAGGCGTCACGGAGGACGGTCGTGCGATCAGCTACGTACTCCCTCACCATCCTTTTACAGTGCTCCCGCCGACTCAGCCTTGACTGGGGAGCGGTGACACAGTCTTGCTGGGGAGCCATAAAGCTGTCCAGGGCCTTAGAGTGTGTTCCCCTGCATGTGCTTTACATGCTGCCTAATCTCCGCACCTCCCCTGCTACCTGGCCCTCGGAACTGCGCCTTCGGCCACTAGCGCCGTCGGATGGGAATTTTACCATCAGTTTGTCCGCCAGGGTCCTGTGGTATAGCATCACTCTCGAACCCCTTTCCTCTTCGGGTATGAGAGTGGAAAGGTTCTCCTTATACCGTGGGTCAAGCAGTGTGTACACCCAGTAATCTGTAGTGGCCAGAATGCGTGTAACGCGAGGGTCACGAGAAAGGCATCCTAACATGAAGTCAGCCATGTGTGCCAGGGTACCTGTACGCAACACATGGCTGTCCTCACTAGGAAGATCACTTTCAGGATCCTCCTCCTCCTCAGGCCATACACGCTGAAAGGATGACAGGCAAGCAGCATGTGTACCCTCAGCAGTGGGCCAAGCTGTCTCTTCCCCCTCCTCCTCATGCTCCTCCTCCTCCTCCTCCTCCTCACCGCGCTGAGATATAGACAGGAGGGTGCTCTGACTATTCAGCGACATACTGTCTTCCCCCGGCTCTGTTTCCGAGCGCAAAGCGTCTGCCTTTATGCTTTGCAGAGAACTTCTCAAGAGGCATAGCAGAGGAATGGTGACGCTAATGATTGCAGCATCGCCGCTCACCACCTGGGTAGACTCCTCAAACTTTCCAAGGACCTGGCAGATGTCTGCCAACCAGGCCCACTCTTCTGAAAAGAATTGAGGAGGCTGACTCCCACTGCGCCGCCCTACGCTGCTCATAGAGCCTGGCCAACATGTGGAGCATAGAGTTCCACCGTGTGGGCACGTCGCACAGCAGTCGGTGCACTGGCAGATTAAACCGATGTTGCAGGGTGCGCAGGGTGGCAGCGTCCGTGTGGGGCTTGCGGAAATGTGCGCAGAGCCGGCGCACCTTTCCGAGCAGGTCTGTCAAGCGTGGGTAGCTTTTCAGAAAGCGCTGAACCACCAAATTAAAGACGTGGGCCAGGCATGGCACGTGCGTGAGGCTGCCGAGCTGCAGAGCCGCCACCAGGTTACGGCCGTTGTCACACACGACCATGCCCGGTTGGAGGCTCAGCGGCGCAAGCCAGCGGTCGGTCTGCTCTTTCAGACCCTGCAGCAGTTCGTGGGCCGTGTGCCTCTTATCTCCTAAGCTGAGTAGTTTCAGCACGGCCTGCTGACGCTTGCCCACCGCTGTGATGCCACGCCGCGCGACACCGACTGCTGGCCATGTGCTGCTGCTGCTGACACATCTTGATTGCGAGACAGAGGTTGCGTTGGAGGAGGAGGAGGAAGGTGGTTTAGTGGAGGAAGCATACACCGCCGCAGATACCAGCACCGAGCTGGGGCCCGCAATTCTGGGGGTGGGTAGGACGTGAGCAGTCCCAGGCTCTGACTCTGTCCCAGCCTCCACTAAATTCACCCAATGTGCCATCAGGGAGATATAGTGGCCCTGCCCGCCTGTGCTTGTCCACGTGTCCGTTGTTAAGTGGACCTTGGCAGTAACCGCGTTGGTGAGGGCGCGTACAATGTTGCGGGAGACGTGGTCGTGCAGGGCTGGGACGGCACATCGGGAAAAGTAGTGGCGACTGGGAACTGAGTAGCGCGGGGCCGCCGCCGCCATCATATTTTTGAAAGACTCCGTTTCCACAACCCTATACGGCAACATCTCCAGGCTGATAAATTTGGCAATGTGCACGTTTAACGCTTGAGCGTGCGGGTGCGTGGCGGCGTACTTGCGCTTGCGCTCCAACACTTGCGCTAGCGACGGCTGGACGTTGCGCTGACAGACATTGGTGGATGGGGCCGAGGACAGCGGAGGTGAGGGTGTGGGTGCAGGCCAGGAGACGGTAGTGCCTGTGTCCTCAGAGGGGGGTTGGATCTCAGTGGCAGGTTGGGGCTCAGGGGGAGAGGCAGTGGTGCAAACCGGAGGCGGGGAACGGCCTTCGTCCCACCTTGTGGGGTGCTTGGCCATCATATGTCTGCGCATGCTGGTGGTGGTGAAGCTGGTGGTGGTGGCTCCCCGGCTGATCTTGGCGCGACAAAGGTTGCACACCACTGTTCGTCGGTCGTCTGCACTCTCAGTGAAAAACTGCCAGACCTTTGAGCACCTCGGCCTCTGCAGGGTGGCATGATGCGAGGGGGCGCTTTGGGAAACAGTTGGTGGATTATTCGGTCTGGCCCTGCCTCTACCCCTGGACACTGCACTGCCTCTTGCAACCTGCCCTGCTGCTGCCCTTGCCTCCCCTCTGAAGACCTGTCCTCAGTAGGCATAGCAAACCAGGTGGGGTCAGTCACCTCATTGTCCTGCTGCTCTTCCTCCGAATCCTCTGTGCGCTCCTCCCTCGGACTTACTGCCCTTACTACTACCTCACTGATAGACAACTGTGTCTCATCATCATCGTCCTCCTCACCCACTGAAAGGTCTTGAGACAGTTGCCGGAAGTCCCCAGCCTCATCCCCCGGACCCCGGGAACTTTTCAATGGTTGGGCATCAGTCACGATAAACTCCTCTGGTGGGAGAGGAACCACTGCTGCCCAATCTGAGCAGGGGCCCGAGAACAGTTCCTGGGAGTCTGCCCGCTCCTCAGAATGTGTCATTGTAATGGAGTGGACGCAGCAGTTGACGGCGCAGAACTGTGGGTGGACGATAGATTGCTGGATGCACTTTCTGCCATCCACGACAGGACCTGCTCACACTGCTCATTTTCTAATAAAGGTCTACCGAATGGACCCATTAATTGTGCGATGAATGTGGGGACGCCAGAAACGTGCCTCTCTCCTAATCCCGCAGCAGTCGGCTGCGATACACCTGGATCAGGAGCTCGGCCTGTGCCCACACCCTGACTTGGGCCTCCGCGTCCTCGGCCGCGTCCACATCCTCTAGGCCTACCCCTACCCCTCAGCATGCTGTATTACCAGTAATGCAGAAGCAGAAAGCTGTAATTAAATGTGCCGCTTATTGGCCTGTGGTTGGAGGCTGACTTCGCTTACAGAACGCCAGGAAATAATTTTGCGCAAGCCTGCTTTAACACTTAGCTGGCTGCGTATGAATTTGGAGAACTTCTACACCCAGCAGAGACCCAGAACACTGAGGACACTCACAGGCAACCGAAATAGATTTTTTTCCCCAAATGTTTTTGCAAAGGCCCACTGCCTATATTCAATCAATATGTCTTCTGTCCCTGCCTAAGCGCTTCTGGCCCTGGAGTATGTCAAAGAACTGCAGAGTGTTGCACTGTGGACTGCAATACAGCTGTGATTTAACAGCTCAGACAGAGCCAGGAAATAATTTTGCGCAAGCCTGCTGTAACACTTAGCTGGCTGCATATGAATTTGGAGAACTACTACACCCAGCAGAGACCCAGAACACTGAGGACACTCACAGGCAGCCCAAATAGATTTTTTTCCCCAAATGTTTTGCAAAGGCCCACTGCCTATATTCAATCAATATGTCTTCTGTCCCTGCCTAAGCGCTTCTGGCCCTGGAGTATGTCAAAGAACTGCAGAGTGTTGCACTGTGGACTGCAATACAGCGGTGATTTAACAGCCCAGACAGAGCCAGGAAATAATTTTGCGCAAGCCTGCTGTAACACTTAGCTGGCTGCGTATGAATTTGGAGAACTACTACACCCAGCAGAGACCCAGAACACTGAGGACACTCACAGGCAGCCCAAATAGATTTTTTTCCCCAAATGTTTTTGCAAAGGCCCACTGCCTATATTCAATCAATATGTCTTCTGTCCCTGCCTAAGCGCTTTTGGCCCTGGAGTATTACTGCAGGGCGCAATGCTCTGCACGGCCGATATACCAAAAAAAAAAAAATGTGCAACACTGCAAAAAGCAGCCTCCACAGTACTGCACACGGTTAGATGTGGCCCTAAGAAGGACCGTTGGGGTTCTTGAAGCCTAAAATACTTCTAACACTCTCCCTATAGCAGCTCCACCAAGATAGCACTTTCCCTAAAGTATGTCAGAACGCATCTGTGGCGAGCCGCGGGAGGGGCCGATTTGTATACTCGGGTGACACCTGATCTCGCCAGCCACTCACTGCAGGGGGGTGGTATAGGGCTTGAACGTCGCAGGGGGGAGTTGTAATGCCTTCCCTGTCTTTCTATTGGCCAGAAAAGCGCGCTAATGTCTCAGAGATGAAAGTGAAAGTAACCCGAACATCGCGTGGTACTCGTTACGAGTAACGAGCATCTCGAACACGCTAATACTCGAACGAGTATCAAGCTCGGACGAGTACGTTCGCTCATCTCTAGTCACAGTGCTCCGCCAATAAGAGCCAGTGCTTTTAGGAGGCAGGAACTTCTGGCCAGAAGAAAATGCTTTAGAACAGTGCAGGGGAAAAGACGCGTCGGAGCCCTGACAGCGCTGCTAGGTGATTTTTTTTTTCTCAAGCAGATAGGGAAGATGTTCAGGGAAGGGCTTATATTTCAAGCCCTTCCCCGAAAATCCCTGCAGGGGTTGCCTTCATCCCATCTCTTTAAATGGGGTGGCAGCAGCGCCAGCCCTATTGAAAGCAATGGGATAGCATCGCGGTCCTCTGCCACAGCTGTGGCAGGGGATTCTTTTATCCCTGTGGGGAGTCCTATCATCACTGAACACTGTGCTGTCACAGTGTTCAGTGATGAGGGGACCTTAGTGGAGCAGTTGCTCCAGTGAACGGGCAAAGTTTCATGCACAAACTTTGCCCGTTCACGCATTTTCCGTATAAGTGAGGAGCGCATTTTTTCCCGCACACATAGACACGCAAAAAAACATGCTTATCTGAATGAGGTGTAATACTTTATTCTGACTAAAAGCTGTATAAAACAAAACAACCCACTGTCGACACCAACCAAAACATCATCATATGCGCAGTGAAATTTGGGACTACACGAATTATATATCAAAACATCCGAAACCAAATGAGGAACCCATTTCTGTACTTTATGTTAGCGTACTAATCTTAAAAATAAACAACTATACATTTTAAAGAATATATTTTTTTAGCTTTTTATTCCTTCCAAAACTATAAAAAAAACTGAAAAAAAATCAGTGAAAAAGATTTAGTTAAAAAAATAGCCCCATATGTCACGGGGAAAAAAATGTGGTAGCTAAAAGAAAAAAAAATAGGGCTGTAAAACCACCACATGGGTAAAATCCCTAAAAAGTATCTGGTCCTTTTTTAATGAAACTACGCTGGTCCTTAAGGGTTTAACTTTTTTAGGTAATTAATTTGGATTGCGCTATTGTTCAAAGGTCGGTCATTAAAGAAATGTACATATTATTTCAAAAGCGCTGTGAAATAAGTTTGGCGTTATACAAATAAAGATTATTATTAAGGGCTCAGTCACATGGGAGCATCGGCACCCGTACACCGGCGCCAATGCCCGTGTGACTGAGCTGTTACTGCAGGAGGAAGACGGCCGTACCTGAAGACGGACGTCTCTGCAGCGCTGAAGAAAGAACACATGACCGGCAATGAAGCCGATCACATGTTCTTTCTCCCGGCGATGCAGAGAGACATCTGAGGTACGGCCGTCTCCTTCCTGCAGTAACACGGGTGCTGATGCGCCCGTGTGACTGAGCCCATTGTTTTCATACGGTAGTAGTCCAAGGCTTTATTGTCATATGTTTAAAAGTAGTCTGTCAGCAGATTTATGCATAGCAATTGACTCCAAGCACTTTGTAGAGCACTTATAAACAGGGGACATGTACTTTGTGTCATTTATATGGCAGTCCCAATCCCAGCAAGTGCTCTGGGTTTCGCATGATAACCCTGCGCTACACCTCAGTTTTTGCTCTGAGAGCACCTGCCTTTTTTATGACGTCACTGCTGCCCATTTAAGCCATACTGATGTCTATTAAATGACATATTCTTACAACTCTACCAATAAATGACGCCCTAGGTGTAATACATTTCATATATGTGACATAGCAGTCTAGGGTCGAATAGAAATAAAAATATTAAGTACCTTGTTACTTCAACAGTTTTACAAGTTTTACATTGTGGTGTTTGTATTCTAAGAAATGAGTTCACTTTATGTGTCATTTCTATAAATCAATATAGAAGCAGCTGTTTTGAAATTGGTACCGTAGTTGGTATGATTAGTGAGCTAAACCATTTCTCACATTTCCCACAGTCCATTATCATACGTCTCCTGCTGTGTTCCCACCACCTTGATTCCTTTAGCAAAACTTTACAAAGCCTCAGCTTTTACCAAAGTAGGGCTTTGGTTTCAGCTGTTTTACTGTGAGAGAGGAAGTAAATGGTAAGGGGTGTCTTTGTGGCATGAATGTGATAACATTGTGGTGGTCTTATCTTTCCTCTAGGTGGTGGCTCTATACGACTACACTGCGCATCGATCAGATGAGCTAAGTATCCATCGGAGTGACATTATCCATGTGTTGTACAAAGATAATGACAATTGGTGGTTTGGCAGTCTACAGAATGGACAACAGGGTTACTTTCCAGCAAACTATGTGGCTGCTGAAAGTAAGTTCATACAATTGATAGTTGTGTTGGTTTAACTGATTGCTCTGCTCCAAACATTGAAATGATTTGTGTGACTTTACTCCTGCCCTGTTTTCTCGTTCTAGTCCAGCCTGTGCATGACCACCCTACGACATCCAAACCAAATTATCCTTTTTCTCAGGAACATTCACAATCAGATCATCCAGAATATACTCCTGGCACGGTAAATGCCCTTCTCTTAACAGAAAATATATATCATACAGTTTTATCAAGTAGTGGCCATGTTATAGAAGATCAGATTCGGAACTTCCTCTGGTTCAAGTGCAAGGCTAAAATTTAGATCTGACCAAATTCCTACTACTTACAACAGTAAGTAGTTTGCAGGTGTGTTTTTTTCTGTGTTCTGCCATGGCCGTGTACGCCTTTTGAAGATCCAGCATTCACTGTACAAAGTGGAAAGCATTCTTTAGGAAATTTTTAAAATGTAATTGTCAATTCACGGACTCTACACAAAGAAACAACGGAGAGGGCAAGGGCAAAGATCAAAATGTAGTATTCTCATTAATAAAAAGGGATAAAAGGATTGTTTGTTCCTTTCACATGGAATGGTTGTGCCTGTCAGGGCAAAACTCCAATGATTGCTTAATGTTAGGGGTTGTCCTTCTGATCGGTTCTACCAGTTGCAGGTCGTGACAAGCCCAGGGAGGTGTAGTTCCAAACACCTCATCCTGGTTGGTAACAATGGAACAAATAGAAGAACACCAACAATGGCACTGCTATATGAGTAAACAGTATTGAAAGCCCCCGACACCTTCCAATTGTGTCCAACCAAATTAATTGAATCGGAAGGGTAAAGGCTACAGCACAACTCATTTCAACCCTTACAGGTGTCTTCATCTGCTAAAAGATCTCCATCCCCATGCAGACTTTTATATGATTCAGCATGGCTACTGGTGGGCTTTACCCCTCAAGACTTCATTTTTAGATTCAGAATATATAGGGACATGCAGAAGTAGTTATATAATTTTGAATGCAATACAAGTACAAAATCAGCTCAATTATAAAAATTGTAACAAATTGAAATGAGAAGGAAACATTGAGAAAGCACATCCAATGTCTGTTTTTGACATAATGATCAACCACTGTACCCTCAAGATCGATGCAAGCTTAAAAGCGATAAGCCACATATTTGCATGCATGCCTAAACATTTGAACTGGAATGTCATTGAATTCCCCAGTGATAGCATCGGGGATTGATAGGCCTGTTCTTTTTTGAGGGATCTATTACAGGAAATAGTTACTTGGATCGGCTTCAACACACTGTTTATCCCATTATCCAGGATTGGGGTATTTTCAACATCACGCGGTGGCCGCAGGACAGGGGCCCAGCTCATTATGCACTCTGTGTTCATGGCTAGTTAGACTAAAAGTTTCCAGAGTATTGGATAGGCAGACATAGGCCAGTGGACTGGTCGGCTTAAGGCCCATTTATATCAGCCGATGATCGCTAAAAATCGCTAATCGGCGATTGTTTTAGCGATAATCGGTGTATGTAAATGTGCGCCCATCGTGTGCTTTTCGGGCACCACTAGCTGATCTTAAATTCAAGCTAACCTAAAAATCGTCCCTCACTTTTATCAGTAGTTCTCCACAGGGAGTGCTGATAGCATTGTTTCCCCGTGGAAAATAAAGGATCTGAGCTCAGATAATAGTCCTCGGGCTATTAGCCTGAGTTCAGCGAAGGCTTTATTTACACACCTAATTGCTATTAAGTAGCTGAGTAGCTACCTAGTACTTTATGCAAAGTGATTGCTCAAAGCTGTCACTCAAACTGTCATTTGAGCGATCTTTCAGCGATCATCTGCTGGTGTAAATGGGCCTTTACTTATCGAATCTTACCTGACTTTTTCCACTGAGGCCATCTTAAGTATAAAGTCTATGCGCATTCCATTTTAACAGTTGAGGAATTGAACCTCGCTATCACTAAGGAATTCAGTGTAAGAGAGTCATCTAGCGGACTCAGCATTGCATATCCTACGAGTCCATTACTTTAGTCCCTTTAGGCCTGCCAATGCAAGGACTTAATAGGATGAAAATTATCCAATATACTACAATACAAAAGTATTGCAATATGTTGTTCAAGCGAGTTCAAGTCACCTTGTAGGACTAAAAGAAAAATTAAGAATAAGTTTTTAATTAATTTTTTGTATTTCACAAAATATTAAGAGTTTAAAAAATCCCAGTATTAATACAAAATAAACATAATAAAAAGATTTTTTTCAAAAACAGGTTCTTGCTGTGTCTGGCGCTGCCACTTGGGGTGTCACCTGTGACATAGTATTTACAGGCTGCAGCAGCATGTGATGGCTGCAGTTAACCTGTATACAAGACTCTAAACAAATACCAGTCATGGAGGACCAAGCAGCTGCACAGGAAATGCAGGGAATCGCGATAATGAGTACATGCCTGGAGGTATTAATGAGCTGCATGAAGAACCTGTTTTTGAAAGAAAAAAATCTCGGACAACCAATTTAATTGATATCACCCAGTCTACAAAAGTCCAGTCTATTAATTATTGGGTTATTTCTCTTCTACAGTGAATGCCATGAGAAAAAAAATACCCAATGCTAGAATTGTACTTTTTCCTGGTTAACCCATATTCCAAAAAAAACCTAAAAAAAGTGATGAAAAATGTATATGCACCCTAATTAGGTACTAATAGAAAGTAAAGTTATGAAGAAAAGATATGGGTGTCAATTTGGTATCACCGTAATTATACTGACCCACAGAATAAAGATACCATCTCATTTTTACTCCACCATGGACACCATAAAAACAAAACCTCCCTAGAAATGGCGGAGTTGCACTTTTTTTTTCCACTTAACTCTGCTTTAAAAACTTTTTCAAGTTTTTGAATTCAGTATGCGGTACATAAAATGGTACCATTAAAGAATGAACTCATGACGCAAAAAAACAAGATGTTGTACAGCTAAGTGGGTGGAAAATTTTAAACGTTATGATTTCTTTAAAAGCAGAGTAAAAAATGAAAAATCTCTGATCTTGAAAGGGTTGAATCAATTTGTCACTGCCTGGAGATGTCTGATACAACATTCTAAGCAAAAGTCCGTTCAGATCAGTGTGCTTTAATGTTCAGGTACCTTTACATGAGGCGACTATCACTCGAATTATCGCTGGAAAAAGTGAAATTGGACAATAATTGTCTCGTGTACACACTGCCTCCCACAGGGCAATGAACGAAAAATTGCTCACCTGTTAGAGACACTTGGTATTTAGCAGATCTATAAGCTAAGCGACTGTTGGGCCGTATAAACAGGCATTCGTTCAATTATGTACAACTGCCTGTTTATTGTGAATGAAGACAGGCGGGCCTGAACAATCTCCAACCCACTCTGCCTCCATTCACAGAAGGACTATCGTTCCTGTGTAAAGCAGAGGAGTGATAGGCAGGGGGTACTCTAGGCACTTATGCACCTAACAGTCTTCCCATGTAAAGGTATCTTTCCAGGAACTGAAGTCTCTGAGCAGTGGCAAAGCGGTCTTTAGAGTCTTGCTTTGGGGTGAGTCTGGGATCACCAGAGGTCCAGCATGACAAACTTCACCTGTGTGACTTTCTAGCTTGCATCTGTGATATCACCTCATTTTGATTAGATTTCTGGTTTGTTGCAGAAACTATGGTTTGGTTTGTTGTATTGCTAGATGACTTTACTTACGCTATGCTATAAAGCTGGGCAATGGAATCTAAATGAATAGAAATGCAATGACTCCATCCTCAAAATAGAAATAGATATTAATTTACAATATATTAATTATAATATATTAATCTTGATGCTTCCAGTCTATTTCAGTATATTTGTTATTACTAATTATTATACATGTGCAATTTATTGAGGGAGTCAGAGTGTGAAATATAGTAGTTTGAGTAGGAATTTTGACTTATCGACTCCACAACTCTACTTTCCAAATTTTCCTAACTTTTCCACTTATTGCCATTATTCCAAACGTCCATCTAAATAATCAAACTGAACTCCAGTACCTTATTTGCTGACCTGCGCCACCACTGCTTTGCACTCAGCATCAGAGTTCCACATTTTCCAGCAGGAGTACAAAAATTACATCTTCCACAATGTCCCATTTTTAGTTACTGACGAGTCTTCATTGACATCTGTAGAAACTGTTATCATTACAGAATTTGAAGGCACTGATCAGCCTGACTAGTAAAACAGCGGATCGTACTGGTCATAACCACTGGATACCAATGGAGAACTAAACAGGGGAGTCCACAATATCTCTGCAGCTTATAACATTATATTACAAAATTACATGTCGCCTTATGAGGCATATAAATTTCACTTAATTTAACCAAAATACCCCATTAAAGAAAGGTTAGTGGGAAATATTTTCCCAAGAGTGTGATTGATTCCCTCTTGAAGCCACACAATGGTGTTAAAGTGCATTTACACACACAGATGAACGCTCAAAATTTGTCAGAAACTGACAGTTTTGAGCAATCATTTTGCATTAGGTACTAATGGATTAATCCACTCTTTAGTAGCCAACTAGCTTTATTTGCATGTATTTATAGAACAGCAGGTGGTCTGTTGTCTAAATACATCGCTATTGTTCTCCAGTGAAAATCAGCTGTTAAAGGATGTTATTAGTGCTGCCCATGGAGAACTCAGTATGCGGTCCCTGTTATCAGAGACAATGGATTTTATGCTGACCTGAAGTCAGCGATGGACGAAAAGTGCACAGTGGGCACACATTTATGGATTTTGAGTGTTAATCGCTGTGTGTAAAAAGGTCTTTAGTTGTAGTCAATATGGCTTAGTATTGTTTATTCTACTGTATTCCCCAAGGATCTCTAAAAACTACAAATCTATATAAGAAACAGCCAGCGCTCATGGAACCAATCAGAGCAATCTCTTGCTGGAGGCAGGGTTTTCAAACCCCATCACTGGCAAAAGATGCTCCGTTGGCGATGACAAGTAGCCGGAAGCCTGCCTGAAGCTCTGGAGAGCAGGAGCAGGGACCTGGATGGTGCCTGCTAGGTGAGTATTACTTTTTTTTAAGGTAGTGCAGCTAGCGCTTGTGTTTAGTGCTGCCAAAAACGTGGTACCAAGTTGTGCCACATTTTCAGCAACACTGAAACCGCTGCCCATTGATTTCAATGGACAACGCACAGCTGAAAATGGCCAAAAATGGAACGTGCATCGCTGTCAAAGAGCAGCGTTTTGACGCTTGTGTGGGCAGCCTCATTGAAATGATTGGGAGCGTTGTACAGCGTTTAGCCCAGCACTGAAAAGGCAGCACTAAACGCTGTACAAAAACGCCCGTGTGAGGGAGGCCTTAGACTTTTAAGATGAAAGCATTTGTAGCAATATCTATTTCATGTGTTCCACACTGTGTTGTTTATAGGATGACTTTGGTGGTTAGTGCTCTAAATTTCTCTATAACTGGTGAACAACCAGGTGCAGGAAAAAATGTACTCTGAATAATTTCTCATGTTTGTTTCTCACTTGACTGGAGGAAAGTGGGGCCTGAGCCTATTTCCTACCACATTTCAACAAGGAGACCTCAAGTGATACAGTATGTTGGAAATGGGGTATATTCTCTCTTTCCCCAGGAAGCTGGTGGGTTTGTTAGATGTACACACTTGGCCTCTTTGCTTGTCACACTACTAATGTGTCTGTCTTTTGTTTCTGCAGATGTCAGTAGTCCCCAGCAAGACAAAGGATCTGAAATTTATGTCACATCATGACACAGATGTCAACTCACCTGTGACACCGTAAGATAGATTGAGGAAAGAGATTTGTCTCGTAATTCACAATGTCAGAACAAGAATATTCTATAGCTTATATATTTATGTATAAAATCTTGAATAAAATGTCATCCAATCACTGCTGGAAACCGTTTTTTATAATTAATTAATTTATAATTTGCATGGCCTTATAAGACCGTGCAGATGTATTCCACTTTTTTTAAATAAAAATATACTGTAACAGGTTTCAATCCTTTCTTCTAGGGATATAAAGTATACTTCTGGTTAGAGATGAGCGAACGTACTCGGATAGGCACTACTCGTCCGAGTAATGTGCCTTATCCGAGTACCGCTGTACTCGTGCTGAAAGATTCGGGACGCGCTGCGGAGCGGGGAGCTGCAGGGGAGAGCGGGGAGGAACGGAGGGGAGATCTTTCTCTCCCGCCCGCTCTGCCCCGCTCCCCGCTGCGACTCACCTGTCAGCAGCGGAGCGCCCCGAATCTTTCAGGACGAGTACAGCGGTACTCGGATAAGGCACATTACTCGGACGAGTAGTGCTTATCTGAGTACGTTCGCTCATCTCTACTTCTGGTTTAAAGGTACACAGACGGAGAGCTTAGGGAACTTCAATTCATTTATATGTTATCAATAGCCATGTAGTAGACATAGGAGCTAGAACCTCTGAGAAAATAAAATCCTCAGCATCTGCCTCGCTGCTCACTTAACCCCTTAGTGACGGAGCTTTTTTGCTTTTTTTCCATTTTTGTTTTTTCCTACTCCCTTTTAAAAAATCATAGCTCCTTAATTTATCCATCGACGTCGCTGTATGAGGTCTTGTTTTTTGCGGGATGAGTTGTATTTTTCAATGGCACTATTTATTGTACCATATAATTTACTGAAAAACTTTTAAAAAATTCTAAGCGGAGAGAAATGGAAAAAAAACGACATTCCACCATCTTTCGGTGCATCCTGTTTCTACAGCACACAAATTGCAACAAAAACGACCTGATATTTTTATTCTATGGGTCAGTACGATTACTACGATACCAAACTTGTATAGTATTGTTTTTGCTGTAGTACTTTTATTTTTTTTTTAAAGATATTTAATTTTTTTCAATTATTTTCTGCGGTCATTTTGTGTGCGCAATACCTTTTTTATTTTTTCGCCGATGTAGTTGAGCAAGGGCTCATTTTTTGCGGGATGTTGTGAAGTTTCAGATAGTATCAATTTGGAATACATACGACTTTTTGATCGCGTTTTTTCTGGGAGACAGGGTAACTAAAAAAGTGTATTTCTGGCGTTCTTTCTTTTTTTTTTTTCAGACGACGTTCACCGTGCGGGAAAAATAATGCACTACTTTGATAGATTGGACTTTTACGGACGCAGCGATACCAAATACATATTTTTATTTTATGATTTTGATTTTTTAATAATAGATATGGCAAAAGGGGGGTGATTTAAACTTTTATAACTTTTTTTTTTTAACAATTAAAAAAACTTTATTGATCTTTTTTCTTACTTTACTTTGAAGTCCCCTGGAGGACTTTAAGATGCGATACTTTGATCGCTCCTGCAGTATGACGTAATGCTATAGCATTACGTCATACTGCTTTTTGACAGGCAGTCTTTCAAGCCACCCTGTGTGGATGGCTTGATAGGCAGTCTGCTAAGGCAGCCCTGGGGCCATTCATTAGGCCCCCGGCTGCCATGACACCTGCACGGCTCCCCCGATCTCACCGCTGTTCGGGGGATTTAAATGCCGCTGTCAGAATTGACAGCGGCATTTAAAGGGTTAATAGCCGTGATCGGCCAAACGCAGCTATTGCCCGCGGGTGTCAGCTGTAATAAACAGCTGATGCCCGCGCTGTATGGAGGGAGATAACGCCGCTACCTCCCTCCATACACATCCTGCAACAGCAGGACGTATTTTTACGATAGGGCCGTCACTAAGGGGTTAAAAAGCTTCACTAAGATACTGCCACTTGCCATGTTGGAGAAACGACAATTAGAAGTTAAATTTATGTTTTGTTTTTTTAAATACTACAGTTTGCTCACTGTAAGCACACTATAGACCCTTAGCAGTGATCAGTAGGTTGCAGGAAAGTTTTAAAGGAAATATGTCATCAATAACAATCTTGGCATTCCCTGTTCTGTAGAGAAAACTTTTCAGCAGTCATATCATTATCATCACAGGCAGAATTACAGTGGAAGGTAACACCTATACATAGATCACCCATCACAGGATCATCCATTCTGAAGTGCAGGCATAGTCTTTATACTTTAATTTGCTAGAATGTTATAATTACTGTATGCATTTTTCATGTGCTGTCCATTTCATATTCATAGTACAGGGTACTAAAATTCTTGCTGGCTGCTATTTAGGTGAGATGCTTTTCGTTAATTAAACAACAGATCTTTTAATTCATAAATATGAGTTAACAAAACTCAAAATGTCACATTGTCAGTGCCAAGTAAACAGTTTTCGTCAGTCAAGAGCATTGTTTCAAAATGCATGGGAATTGTTAGTAACTAATATTTTATAGGAAATAGATTCTTCACCCGCAATAAGGAGATATTTTTGCATATTCTACTATGCACATTTGTTTTCTCCCACTTTCTCTCATCACTCTTATTCACTCATATTCTCCATAATTTTAATCACCATGTTGAAGAGGTTTTCCGGGATCTAAATAATGATAATCTTTATATAGTGCCAACATATTCCACAGAGTTTACAAAGCAGGGGGAAACAAACAAAACCACAGTTACATCTAGTAATCAGTTGATGGAAACAGTAGGGGTGAGGGTCTTGCTCCAACGAGCTTACATACTACAGATAATAGGATGATACAGAAGGTAAACGGTCTGGAGATGTGCTCGGTATGGTGAGGGGGAGATGTGCACGGTATGGCGAGGGGGAGAGTGTGGGATGTTATACACATATACAATGGTCAAATTGTGCCAAATAGTGGCCAAAGGGGTATGACTGCAGGGGCTGGTTAATTGCAGCTGGCAGGGGTTGCAATCAGTAGAACAGTGAGCATTAGAGATGAGCGAACGTGTTCGGCTCCGCCCCTTTTCGCCCGAACACCGAACTTTGCGAGCAATTCCGTGCTCGGGCGAAAAAAGTTCGGGGGTCGCCGTGGCAGCGCGGGGGGGTGCGGCGGGGAGTGGGGGGGAGAGGGAGAGAGAGAGGGCTCCCCCCTGTTCCCCGCTGCTGCCGCCCGCGCCGCCGCGCCTCTCCCCGGCGCCCGCCGAAGCTTTACGCGCGGACACTGAAGTCCTCGGCAAAGCCGGTGTCCGGGTGCGTAAGTGTTCGTTAAGAACACGTTCGCTCATCTCTAGTGAGCATGTTATCAGGCGAAGTACAGAGGGGTTTGGTTTAGGGGATATGATATACTTCCCTGAAGAGGTGCGTTTTGAGAGCACGTCTGAAGTTTTATGTGTCAGGAATTGCCCGGATAGTTTTGGGTAGCACTTTTCAGAGGACTGGTGCTGCTCTGTCGAAGTCTTGGAGGCAGGAATAAGATGTGGCCCTTAGTCTGATTTCGATAGCGAAGTTAGGGTTGCGGGCTGGCTGCTGGATTGAGATGAGGAAAACAATGTAGGGTGGTGCTGTGCTAGAGAGAGCTATGTGGATGAGTTTAAATTTAATTCTGTATTTCACAGGCAGCCAGTGCAGTGACTGGCCCAGGGCAGAAGCATCTGTGTAGTAGCTGGACAGGAAGATGAGCCTGGCTGCTGCATTTAAGATGGAATGGAGGGGAAAGGCTGATCAGCAGTGAGTTGCAATAATTGAGCCAAGAGTGGTTGAGAGCAAACAGTGAGCATTTCAACCGTGTCCACGGTGAGAAAAGGGCAGATTCCTGAGATGCTCTTGAGGTGTAGGTGGCATGTTCAGGCCAGAGATTGGATGTACGGTGTAAAGGAGAGATCGGAGTCGATTATAACCCCAAGACAGCAGGCGCGCTGTCTGGGAGTTATGGTGGTGCCACACACTGAGATGGAGATATCAGGATGAGATTGGTTAGTAGGCAGCAGAAACACCAGTAGATCAATTTTTTTAGAGGTTCTAGGTATAGAGAGGACATAGTATTAGAGACAGTGGACAGACAGTCGGCGGCATTCTGAAGGAACAGTGCAGTCATGTCACGGGAAGAGGTGCATAACTGGGAGTCGTCAGCATAGAAATGGTACTGAAAGCCAAATCTCCTAATGGTTTGTCCAATAGGAACTGTGTAGATGGAATAGAGAAGGTGGCTGATGACCGAGTCCTGGGAGGCCTCAAATGAGCAGCTTTATAACACTGAGATCCATTGGCAACATGTAAAGGAGTTTGCTGCTCACTGAGCAGGTAATCGCTGGGGTAGATGTGGGGGTGGATGGTAGTTTGGGAGAGCAGGATGAGCAGGCAGCTAGCTGGATGACAGACAGAGGGGTGGAAGAAAGAGATCCAGGGAGGCTAGTCCTGAACTGGCACACCCCAACAAGTTTGCAAAGTTGGCAAATGAGGGGAATGCCATTACAGGATTAGCACTGCTGCAGTACAACATGTCCTCTAACGGCCAGAGGGATGTCTGCTCCAGTAAGAAGGGAAATGGGAGCTCACTACAGGTTACACGGGTCCTGGTAGTGGGAGACTCAATTAGCAGGAGGACAGACAGGGCAATCTGCACAAAGACCAGGATCGGTCGAACGTTGTGTTGTCTTCTTGGTGCTCAAGTTTGACACATTGCGGATTTGGTTGACAGATTACTGGGAAGGGGTTGGTGAGGATCCAGTGGTCATGGTACATTATGGCACCAATTACAAAGTTAGGCCTTAGTCAGACGGGCGTTTTTTCGCGCGATTTGCGCATGCGCATGCGATTCGCGCATATATAAAACCAATGGTTCGCTATGGTATCGGTCACATGTCCGCTTTTTATGCGGATATGCGATAAATTATAGGACACGACGATTCGCAGATGGCGCCTATCTGCGTTCGGCGTTTTATGTGCTCACCAAAATCATTTTTTTGGCCGGTCAGTCTAAGTTTCATGCGCATTTTGATGCGCACTGCGATTTTTCTCCGGTCAGACGGGCGTTTTGCTGCGACGATTAACGCGGCTAGGTGCAGATTTTTCCCGCGATTTTTCGCCCCCGGTCACGCGATTTGCGCATGCGCATCCGACATGCGATCCGCAAATCGCGCGAAAAAACGCCCGTCTGACTAAGGCCTTAGAGTTAAGTGGAAGGCCCTTAAAAATAATTTCAGGGAACTAGGATGTAAGCTTAGGGTAAGGCTCTCCAAAGTAGTGTTTTCTGAAATATTACCTGTACCACCTGCCACACCAGTAAGGCAGTGGGAGATTAGGGAGGTAAACAAGTTTAGGAAAAAGGGTCTACCATAGGGATGGGCCGCATGTCAATGGGGAGGGTGCAGCTGCGCTGGGGGAGAAGATGGCTAGAAGGTTGGAGGAGTGTTTAAACTAGACTGAAGGGGGGAGGTAGTGGGGGGCAGCCAGACAGTAAGATAGAGGGGAAGACAGTGTAGACAGTGACCTGTGACTAAGTAATGGAAATGAGGGTGGAGCAGCAAGAGGGATTAGTACAGTTAGAACTGGCAGAATAGTTGGTAGAGATAAACATAATATAAAAAATAACCAAAACCTTCTAAATTTATGATGACTAATGCTAGAAGTCTGACCAATAAAGCAGACAAACTAGAAGTAATAATGTCTGAGGAAAACTACAACATAGTGGGAATAATGGAGACCTGGTTGGATGAAAGCTGTAACTGGGTGGTGAACTTACAGGGTTACAGTCTGTTCAGAAGAGATTGTAAAAACTGAAAAGGTGGAGGGGTTTTTCTTTATGTAAAAACTTGTTTAAAGCCCACATTATGGGAAGATGTATGGGAGGGAGATGAACATGTGGAAATACATGGAAGGAAAAACAGCAATAAAATCTACATGGAGAGTTTCTATAGACCACTAAATATAACAGAAACTACTGAAAATCTATTATTGAAGCAGCATAGAGGTCACAAATTTCTGTCTATTACTAAAGTACCATACTTGTACAGGACCCGACTAGAGGGATGACCATTTTGGTCTTAATATTAATAAACAGACCTGACAGTTTAATAGGGTGCAGGTTGGGGGGCACCTGCAAAATAGTGAACATAATATAATAAATTTCAACTGGTCTCTCATGATAGATTTTTCTTGGGAATCTATGAATATTCTGAACTTTAGGAAGGCCAAGTTTGACCAGTTCAGAGATGCCCTTAACCTTATTGACTGGGATAATGTCCTTAAATATAAGAGTACAAACAATAAATGGGAAACTTTAAAAAACATCCTAATTACTTACTGTGAGAGGTTCTTACTGTACAAGATTAAAAGACTTAGCAATAGGAGAGAACCAATGTGACTCAATAAAGTTGTACATGGGGCAATAAGCAGCAAAAAGAAAGCGTTTAAACTACTTAGGCCGCCTGCACACGAGCGTTCCGGATTCCGCTAGCGGATTTTCACGCACGTATGGTACCTATTTATGTGCTTGCGGATAGGTGCTGATGCGTGAAAAATCACGCGCGGATATACGCGGATGTGTTGCGGAAAAAAACGCGCAGAAAAACCAGCAGACACCCCTTATTGTAAACCCAACCCCTAGAGAACTGCCCATTCCTTGGAAAACAGCTTAAAAACCAACACCCAGATTCCGTTTTGTCCCTCTTGCTTGTGCGAGCACCGTTAAATTATTCTGGCAACATGCTTTCACCCGGTGAGCAGATGTCTTTGTGGGCATGATTGATCCATGTAACTTTTTTCAGGCGCTTCTCCAGCATGACTTTATTTCAGTCACTGCAAAAAAATTCACAAGAGGAATTCATTACTACAGATTTTGCATTCTTAAATCCTGCATTGGCAAGAAATACTACCTATCTCCCTCTACAAATTTGCCTGTGAAGCTCTGTGCTGTGTGTTGGGACGCCTCCTACCATGCCTACTTCCTGTAGTCATAGCAACCAGTGACTCCATCTGCAGCTGCACTGCGGATGTACTGCGTGAAAAAACGCACCCATTCACTTGTATTGGAGGCTTCATGCGCAGAATCCGACCCAAATTAGAACAGGTCGCAGATTTTTTCACGCGCGTGAAAAAACGCGATACAAATCCGTCCGTCTGGGGATAACTGCGGATCCTCATAGGAGTATATTGGCTGCGGTCTGGGGCAGATAATGTGCCTAAAATAACGCGCTGGAAATTCCGTTCGTGTGCAGGCACCCTTAAGCAAGAAACCATCGAAGAAGCACTGAAAACCTATAAGCAAAAAAATTAATTATGTAAAAATCAGCTAAAAGCAGATAAAAGATAGAGACAGAGAGACTTGTTGCCAGAGAGAATAAAACTAATCCTAAACTGTTCTTCAACTATGCAAATGGTAAAAAGATTAATGCTGAAAGCATTAGCCCCTTAATAATTAATGTAGTAGAAATTCTGGAGGTTGATGAGGAGAAAGCAAATCTATTAAATTGTTTTTTCTCCAGTGTATTCGGAGGAAAATGAAATCTCAAATGAGATGCAGAGTGATAATGTAAACTCTCCACTAAATGTCACTAGTCTAACCCATGAAGCGCAGAGCCATCTTAAAAAGATTAAAATGTAAATATTTTATTTTAAACACTATATTGCATCTACTATTTGTATCTTCAATAAAAAAAAAAAGAATTTACACAAGAAAAAATTAAAATGGACAAATCACCAGGTCCCAATGGCATACACTCCCAGGTTCTAAACGAATTAGGTAAAATGATAGACCATTGTTTCCTCTACTCTATAGTGACAAGGTCTGTTCCATTTGATTGGCGCGTAGCCAAATTGGTACCAATATTCAAAAAGGTCAAAAATAAACCTGGAATCTACAGGACGGTAAGTCTTACTTCTATTGTGGGTATAATGTTTGAAGGATTTCTAAGAGATGCTATCCTGGAGTTCCTTAAGGAAAATAGCTGTATACCTCTGTATAAGCATGAGTTTATGAGAGATCGCTCCTGTCAAACTAACCTAATCAGCTTCTATGAGGAGGTAAGTTCTAGACTGAACCAGAAACAATCATTGGATCTTGTGTATCTGGACTTTTCCAAAGCTTTTGATACTATGCTTCATAAAAGGTTGGTATATAAAATGAGAATACTTGGTCTTGGTGAGAATGTGTTTAAGTGGGTAAGTAACTGGTCAGTGATAGAAAGCAGAGGGTGGTTATACATGGTACATATTCTGATTGGGTCACCATTACTAGTGGGGTATCAAAGAGGACAGTTTTGGGTTCTATTCTTTTAATATATTTATTAATGACCTGGTATGAGGATTGCACAGTGAAATATCAATATTTTCAGATGACACAAAGCTATGTAAAGAAATTTACACGAGAGGACACAAGATGGTTGTGGTTGCAAGAGGATCTGGATAAGTTGGAGGCATGGGCAGAAAAGTGGCAAATAAAGTTTAACACTAATAAATGTAAAGTTATGCACATGGGCAGAGGAAATACATGTCAGCATTACACACTAAAATGGGAAACACTAATATAGAAAAGGACTTGGGGATTTTAGTTAATTGTAAGCTTAACTAGAACAACCAGTTTTCTCCACATGCCCACACTCAGTGAAATGTGTAGGTGAATTGCATGCTATGTAAGTCATTTTCACCCCATCATTTATCTTAATATCTTGTTCACCAGTCATAATACTAAAGTGCCTGGAAAAATTGTTTTATGTGCAGAGTAAAACAGGGTGCTGTGGTCATAGACAAGCTGTAACTTTATGCAGGAATGTTAGCGCATAAGATACATCAGGAATGGTTGGAGAGAGAGGGAAAAACAAGTATCAAAGCAGTGAGAAAATGTAGTCACAGAGTATCTAAACAATGATGCATGCATGTATCTTGTCGACTTAGTGTTACTGTTACCAGAGTTTTTGTTTAGGTTTCTGTGTAATATGGTGGTCATCTTACTATAGAGCAGTGATGGTGCACCTTTTAGAGACCGAGTGCCCAAACTTCCACTTATTTATAGCAAAGTGCCAACAGGTCAGAGGGCGGGGTTTTAGCACGACATATGATTTTTGCCTCAGTCATTAGAAAAATGACAGGGCCGTTTCAAAATAGACAGGGAGGAACGCCCTGTGTTTTATTTCCTAGCAGCAGCTCTGGAGCACCATTGGTGCAGATTTTGACTGGAAATCAGTTGCGTACCCGCAGCTGATTTCATACTATGTGGCGCTCCCCCTCACCTCCTCTGTAGGCTTCTCGCTGTCAGCGCTCCCCGGCTTCTGGCTCTCAGCGGCCTGCAGTGGTTTCACCTGACCAGCCGCGCCGCACCTGCCAGGCCGCTAGGAACTGGAAGCCGGGAGCACTGACCTAGGGAAGCCTTCAGAGCAGGTGAGGGGGAGCACAGAATAGTATGACCTCAGCTGTGGATACACAACTGATTTCTTGTCAAAATCCATAGCAATAGTGCAGATTTTGACTGTATTTTTGATGCGGAAATTGCCACAGAAATTTTCGCTGCCGACATTCTGCAGCGTTTCCACCGTGTGTAAACATACTCTGAGTCAGCTTGAGGTATGCTGCCACATGCAAAATGGCCTCAGTAGTAATAGTGTCCCCCCACAGTGGCCTCAGTAGTAATAGTGTCCCCCACAGTGGCCTCAGTAACAATAGTGACCCCCCCACAGTGGCCTCAGTAACAATAGTGACCCCCACAGTGGCCTCAGTAACAATAGTGACCCCCACAGTGGCCTCAGTAGTAATAGTGTCCCCTACAGCAGCCTGAGTAGTAATGATAACCCTTTTAGTAGCTCCGGTAATAATATTAACCCCATCAGTAGTAATATCCACACAGTAGCCCCAGCAGTGTGTAAGCCCGGAATGTTTCCTCCTTTGTCCTCTCCTACAGAACTTAGAAGGAGAGGACTCGGGGGAGGAGGATCCCGAATGCACACTTACGTCAGAATGTGGGATGGGATCAGCACTGCCAGAGTGATTACCGGCGAGGAACTGCGGCACCCCAGCCGGTAATCAATACCGTGTTGAGCGGCCGACGGCAGCACGTGCCAGCAGGGAGGGCTCTGCGTGCCGTCCCTGGCACACGTGGCATAGGTTCGCCACCACTGCTCTAGGAAATTTATGCAAATTGGAAGATTGAACAATGCCTCTGCAGCGCCACCTATTAGAAGGCAGCATTCCTACAAGTCAATGTCAGACCTTTTAGCCAGCCTTGTAACAATGACTGGAAATATAGGCCAAATTCAGTCTTCTCCAGAAGGAAAAGATAACAATGCATAGACAGACTGTTTCAGGGCTTTTTGTTCCTCATCAGTGTGCAGTAGATTATTGGTTTGGCTGGTGAGAGGCTTGTGACGTGGGTTGTAAGGGTATCATTTCTGCTTAGGGAGAGCACCTAGTAGGCGTGAACAGACCTATAAAGTCATGCATGGTTCTCTAGTAGATGGAACAATGCCTCTGCAGTGCCTCCTACTAGAAGGCAGCATTTCTGTAAGTCCATGTCATATCTTTTTACTGGCCTTGTAACAATCATTGAATTAGATTGCACATGAACATAGTTAATTCTGGAAGGAAAGGGGAGTTTTGATTTAAAGTAAATTTATCACTTATATTTTCTTTTAATAAATAAAACCAGAAAGTGAAACAAATTCCTTTTCTTCTAAGTTGTTTTTATATTCTTACTGTAGAATATGTACATGACTATTAGATCTGCTGTTCGAGCTACACTTTTAGAGAAATACTTTACAGCAACCATATAAGCCAAAAACACAATGGACAGGAGAAAGAGAGCCACTGACTTCTACAGGAGATTGTTGTAGGCATACTCTGACATGTGCAGAGGTCACTCTGCAGGGAAGCAGAGAAGGTGAACTGTGACTATCACCAACTATGAATCATAGATCCTGTGTTAACTTTTATTATAATCCTGCCCATGATGATAAAAAAACCACTACTGAGAAGTTTTCTCTATATAAAAGAAAGTGTCAGCCTAATATTAGGCTTAGTGGCTGAAGTGAAAACTGCAAGATATTAGGATTTGTTTCAAATATAGACAGTGACATTGAAAATGTAAAATTAAAATTAAATATTTAATATAAAAAGCTTGATGAATACAATTTTCAATATGACATACCGTATATACTCGAGTATAAGCCGACTTTTTTCAGCACATTTTTTATGCTGAAAAAGCCCCTTTCGGCTTATACTCGAGTGCAGGTCCGTGCACTATTTCCTTCAATTGAGCCGCTGCTGCTGCTGGCGACCCCATTGAAAGCAATGGGCTGCATGCAGTGATCTTCAGGAAGGGCTTTAAATATAAGCCCTTCCCTGAAAATCATCCCTACATGTAAAAGATAAAAAAAATAAAATACCTCTCCACTTGTGCTCAGGCACGTCCAGCCACTTGGTCCTCCAGCAGTGCAGTGAAGTTCTTTCAGCAGGTGGGGATTTAAAATCCCTGTCTGCTGAAAGGGCTATATCTGATTGGCGGAGTGCTCAGCCAATCACAGGCAGCGCTCAGCCATTCATTGAATGACAGCTGAGCACTGCCTGTGATTGGTCACAGCACTCAGCCAATCGCAGGCAACGCTAGGTCATTAATTGATTTTACATCCCTGCCTGCTGAGAGAACTTCACTGCACTGCCGGAGCACCAAGCGCCTGAGCTCCAACAGCGGTGGAGAGGTACGTGTTTATTTTTTAAATTTTTTTACACGTTAGGGATGATTTTCAGGGAAGGGCTTATATTTAAAGCCTTTCCCTGAAAATCACTCCACACAGCCCAATGCTTACAATGTAGCTGCTGGCAGCAGCAGCGGCCCCATTGAAAACAATTGTGGACTGACCTCACTCGAGTATAAACCCAACCTAGGCTTATGCTCGAGTAAACAAGTTTTCCCAGTTTTTTGGGGTAAAACTTGGTGCCTTGGCTTATACTTAGGTAGGCTTATACTCGAGTATATACGGTAAGTATATTTTGTCTTTCAATTTCCCCTTTTAGCAGTGCCTGCAGTCTGAAAATATGCATTCTATATGAGTGATATATATTTTATGGTTTCTTTTAATAGTGGAAAAAGACAGAAAGTACAGCAAATGAGACAGTCACCTGACTTTACTTCATGGCCTGTAGATCTGCTGACAACATTATCCCCATCTGCAGTTTCTAGCTTGAATGATCGTGGTCTACCAAGGCATGAGAGCAGTGGTAAACTGAAAAAGAACAGTTTAAAACAAGTCATCTCGGTTGGGAAAACAAACATAGCATTTCAGCCGGATGAGTAAGATACTAACTAACCTAATGCAAGAGAAAGTGCAGCAGTGATTGTTAAGCACTGGCTACTATATTGGTCTAGTAAAGTATGGGAAAAAAAAGAAATGCAGGACATTTAGAATCGCATTATTTTTATATTAAGTAATAATAAATCTGTGCTTAACCCTTTCCAATCCACTGTCTGACCTCTGAAGGCATTATGATTTAAGGCTGTACAGCTTTGATGTTGGAAGATATCCGTCGGGGTTCTCTTACTGTATATTGCCAGCCTCTCTCCTGTCAGAGCCTATCCAACGTGTCACCTTATGCAGTACTGGCTTTAGCCAGCATATAGTGCCGTTGTATAACAGCAGAAAAAGAGTAAGCCCCCTAGGAAAACCAGAATACAAATTGGATTGGAAAGGATTAATGTTCAGTAGAAAGCAGTCTGGAAAACATGATTTTGGGCATAGTATTAACTGCACCAAATTTTGCTGACCGATTTACAAGGTATAAAGGGGACCAAGAAAAGCCTTAGAGACCGAAGCTCACTTCACCTTATGCAAAAAAAACAACTATTCGACATTTCTGACAAACTCGTGGAATATTGGGGATTAATTTTGACTCACAGAATAGTTCTACTGCTATAAGAAGTGTCTAAATCAGCCCACATGTTGAGAAGAGTGGAGGACCACCAGTGCTGGTGTATAATATGTTTACCGATAAGATATTAGTAGAGATGAGCGAGCATACTCGCTAAGGCAAACTACTCGAGCGAGTTGTGCCTTATTCGAGTACCTGCCCGCTTGTCTCTAAGGTGCGGGTGAGAGGTGAGTTGCAGCGGGGAGCGGGGGGGAGAGAGAGATCTCCTCTTCGTTCCTCCCTGCTCTCCCCTGCTGCTCCCCGCCCGCCGCCGAATCTTTAGAGACGAGCGGGCAGGTACTCGAATAAGGCACTACTCGCTTGAGTAGTTTGCCTTAGCGAGTACGCTCGCTCATCTCTAGATATTACCAGTCATTACTACTTTATCTTCTGTACTGAGATTGTGTTATTTACCGAGACAGATCTGGGTTACAGGTAGATATAGGTGCACTTATAAATGAATTCTAATTATTATCCATAGTGCATATGTGAGTCACCTGACCATGCATTCTGCATCACAATTGGCTATTCTACTAATCTGCAGGTGACTTAGCCCACCACCTCACCTTTCAAGAACTGACTCGAAAGTGGAGGATAGACTGTAATCTCTCACAAGTGTGAAGAAAGAAAATTGTATGTGCAGTTTACAAGTATGCTTTTCAAAAAGTAGAACATTCAAGTCTAATAAAGCCGTGTGTTTAATAATACCAGGAAACAAGATGTGCTTGTGAGTGGCAGTGTGGGAGCTTATTCCACATGTAAAACCTGTGTGCGGAATACGCTGTCACCAACATTCATGTGAAGGAGTCCTTAGGATGAGGCACTCAGCTGATAACCCCCTTTTTTTCTTGCAACACTTCAGTTTTACATCAGCAGTTTTAGGCAGTAGATTCATCACCAAGAAATGATATATCTGTGTGATAAAATCCTCATGTTACAATGTTAAATCTATGTACAGTGTTCTTCTAAAATATATTTTGTGTATTACTTTAGTGTTAAATACTGGTAATTGTATTCTATTTTTCTCACAGAAATTAACAGAAGTGCACTTTATTTTATAAATAATTTATGTATTTATACCTCTGAAATGAGAAATAGTTTTTAATGAGGGACTGTGCTGATATAATGTGTTTTACTATGTTCTACATGAAACACAAAAAATTGATGTTTTCAGATTCTCCACCATGATTTTATATTTAATTATTAAAGGTTTTAATATAACTGTGGTTCAGCTCTTTATACGTTTTTATTGTGTTGTGGAAAATAGAAAACTTAACCTTTGGCTCTCTAGGGAGGATGTCAACTGAATTAAAATTAGATAATCCTACATTTGCCACATGACAAAATGTAAACCCATTGATAAAAAGAAAGAAGTGAGACTAGCAGCATTTGGGCATTGAAGTGTGAAAAATTCCCCAAGCGCAAACCACAGTAATCCCTGCACATGTTCCTACTTTCTAAAATTGAAAAAAAACACAAATATGATTGCTTAACAAACTGAAGAAAAGAAAATATGAAAAAAAAACTGGCAGATTGGAGAAATTATGTAATGTAACATACGGATTTTTAAAAAGTGGGTTACAGTACATACTTAAATTACCCATACAAAGAGATTTAATGATACATCTAATTACATTTTTATAATATAATAGCACTGGAGTTAATTTGCAGGGTTTATAGGAAAATATTGGCATTTAACTCTATTGTGTTTTATTCTTAATGTTTTTGATTCATTTTTATTTTTGACAGTGAACAACAGAAAATACTCTTTAATGTCAAAGTAACAACAAATCTGCTCAAAGTCCCCTGCTGCTTGCTTTTCTTGTCTTTTAGTGTGCATTGACATGACACCTATTTTGACGGCATGTCAGGGCCCACAGGGTCTTCTAACTGGCCACATTGGTGGCATTCCGCATCATGTAATAAAAAAGTGATAGAAGCAAAATATTTATAAAGTTACTCTACTTAAAGTTGGCTTAAGCTATTGAATATTGTGAAATATCACTCGAGAGCAAAGTTTTCCTTAAAGTTAAGATAGGTCATCAATAGTTCATCGGCTGAGGTCCGTCGCTTGGGACCCCAACTGACCGGCTAATTGTGCGCCTGTGGACAGCACCGCAATTCCACAGAGGTCTTAGCGGAAGCAGCAGAAGCTTATGCACCGACCGCTGTGTAGTAGCAGAAACTTGTAACTGCAGGCATGGCTTTCACTGAAATCAACGCGAGCCATGCCTGCAGTTACAAGCACCGGCCACTACACAGAAGTCGGAGCAGAGACTTCGGCTTCGACATCTGTGCAATTGCGGCGCTGTCAGCGGGCAAACAATCAGCTGATCGGTTGGGGTCTTAAGCGACAGATCCCAGCCGATTGATGACCTATCCTGAGGATAGATAGGTCATCAACAGTATTCTCCCTGGGAAAACCCCTTTAACATCATTTTGTAAAGGTTTTTCACTTTGACATTAATCTTCTTTTTTTTCGTTGAAGGGGTTTTCTAGGACTAAAATATTGATGACCCCTGCCAATCAGTTGTTTGAAGGGGCAGCTGTGTTAAGGCAAGTACTACTGCCTGTGAGCGATGCCAACAATGCTTGCTTCTATGAAACATCACTTGTATGAGCTGCCAGGCATCGTTTGACCAACAGCTCGTCCCATGTAAAAGGACCATTAAGCAAAGAACCGTAGATAAGCTACTTACTGTATATAATGCTTTTATGAACAATGTAAATAGTGCTTGATACCCTTAGTAGCAATTAGTACTTTTGTAGCAGTTATTTCTTAAATCTTTTAAAGCTCTTTTACATGCAACAATTATCGTTTGAACGACCAAAAGACTGAATAAATGAAGGATTTTTTTTTTTTTGCGATATCACAAAAAGAAAAGGCATGCTGCAATTTTTCTTTTTCTTTTTTTTTTTTGCATGCAACAACGCAGGAGTGAAAATATTGCAAATAAGAATGAAACCATTGAAATCATTGGTTTCATAATCATGCATTTTTACTCACTCTCTCATCTCGAGAAAATTGTGCGATTTTTCTCGCCAGTGTGAAGGAACCCTTATTGCAGTTTTTGGAAGGCGAAATGAACAAAAAAGCATTTTTCTATTTTTTTTTTTAAAGAATGTGTTCAATTTATTGTACAGGTCATTACAGATGCAGTGATACCAAATGTGCTGGGGTTTTACATTTTTTTTGACAAAGAAAAAAGTGCAAAATTGGATTTTTTTACTGTTTTTTAAACTATTTTTTTTATGTGTCTATAAACCTACGGTATGAAGCTTTGATTGCTCTGATAATGCATTGCAGTACTTCCATACTACAGTTGATTATCTCTTATCACAGTGATCGCATGCATGGCAGACCCAGACGCAATTGTCTGGTATTCGGTTGCAATAGCAGTCCATCGGTCCTCTGCAATTACATGGTGGAGGACCAATGATTTCACAGAAGGAGTGCCCTCCCTCAAAGTTCTCACTAATCCCCTGCTGTTGCAGCAGGAATCCAGCTTCTGCTGCAGATGGTGCGGGCTCAGTATGTACCATCCATAGGACATGAATGTATATCCATTCACTGGAACTGCTTCCCAGCCAGGGGGTAGGAATGGGCTAAACACTTTTCTGAAAACTCCAAAAAGTTCATTTTTTTCTAGATTCGACTTTCAGCAATGAATCGATTGCCAACAAGGTGGCTGTGTTGTGTTTTCAGCCAAGAAAACTAGTGCCAGAAGTGTCTAGCAGAAGATTCTCACCATCCAGGTTTGGCTGGGTAGCAGTTATCTAGTGATGGTGTTATCTGTCTTATGGCCCACATATTTCCTTCTTTTCTTAAAGATGTGTCCTTTCCTTTCTTACCTTTCCACTTGGCGTAATCTTTCCAGAGATGTGTGTTGTGAGCTTTAAAAAAAAAAGATTTTACTATATTTTGTTAGGCTGGGTTCACACGGGGCAGATTTGCTGCGGAAATTCCGTCCAGAATTTTGTCACGGCGAATCCGCCTGCGGCCGCTAATCCCGGTATTGGCCAGCCGTGTGGACGAGATTTCGCAGAAGCCGTCGCTACGGCACGGATTCGCCGGCTGCAGCATGTTTATTTTTTTTCTTCTTCTGCTGCGGCCACGCTCTCCTCTAGAGGGAGCGCCGGCCGCAGTGGAAGAGCGAGCGGCCAGGCCGCTTTAAAACCCGCGGCTAAGTGCCGAGGGTTTTGAAGCAGCGCTTCTCCCGGCGGAAATCTCGCGGTTTTTCGCTGCGGCCAAACCGCAAGATTTCCACCGGGAATCCGCCCTGTGTGAACCCAGCCTTAGGGAATGTCTACGCTGTATGAGACTGTGTTGGTACCCAGTGGTTGGGATGTGTATTGTAGTTTGTCTTGTTTCTTATTTGTTTCATGAGAAATTTGAATCCCTAAAGGGGTTATCTGGTTGTAAACAATTGATGGCCTATCTGTCAGTAGTGGATCAGCGGAAATGTGCAATCAGGGACCCTTACAGATCAGCTGTTTGCCAGGCCAGCACACTCAATACACTGAGCTGATTTCTACAAGAAGCAGACAGCTCCGTTCCAACTGTTGTGGCCGGGCTTGGTGTTGCATGCAAAGTTCCCATTCATGTGAATGACCTGCAATACCAATCCCAAACACTGCCGTGATAATGGAGCTGTCTACTAGCTGTGCACTGGCCTGCCAAACAGCTGATCGGCAGGAATCCCAGGCAGTGGACCCCTGACAATCTACTCTTGATGGCCTATCCTAAGTGTAGGCCAATAATAGTTTACAACTGGACAACACCTTTAAGTAAATTGAAGGAGAGCAAGGGTGGATACATGTCTATGAAAATTTTGTTATAAACCGCTCTTGTTGAAATCAAGATAAGATTAAAGAAAAACTTAGTTTTTACTGCTGAGTGGGTCATTACCCTGTACAACAAATACTTCTTTTGTCATCTTAAAATTTGCATGGCGTGAACCTTTCGCCTGCAGTGTTTCATACAGCTTTATTTGGGACTGAGTGCCTTTAGTAAAGTTCCATTCATTAAAACTCATGATGTGCCAGGATACTTTACTTTTGGTATGCCAGTATTTTACATATAGCTAAAGATATGCAAATTTGATAAATGTAAAAACTGGAAAAGACTTGCAAAGAACTAATAACACTGAGATTTGCATTGCTGAAAACTTTTGAGCACAAAGGTTAATCAGTGAAGAGAGATCTGTAAAATAGTACATGAGTGGCAGTCACTCATGAACATGCAAATATTGGTTTGGAGGTTGCTGGCCAACTATTGCAGTTCCTAGTTTGTTTTACATCTTTTGCAAAAGTAATTGAATTGAACCACAAGCTGGCCACATTGTGGCTCTGCAGCTCTTGACAGTCTAACCCCAAGCAACACGTGTCCAGCATGTAGTAAAATGGGCTCCGATTCCATGCTGTGTCCCAGATTGCCACACATTAAAAAGATCAGTCATATCATTTTCTCCAGTGCTGATATTCAGCAAGGATTTGGTTGCTGTATATTTATAAACTTTAACACCCTTATAAAATTAGTTTACATGTACCTGATTGCTGATAATGCAGGCAGAGATAATCCCAATCCTGGCCACTTAAGGGGGTTGGCCACTTTGTATAGAATAGTTAGAAGAAGGAGATGCATCGTATTTGAGCAATTTACTAACACTGTATAATGTAATTAGGGGTTCTGTAGGGTTCTTTTCTTTTACGAAGTCTCACCTCCAAAGTCATCCTCCTGTACAGTGGTGACTCTGTCCTGCAAATGGCCCCTATTGGGGGGGCACGTAATGTGACCCCATCTACCAGCACCTCCTGCTCTGCACTTGCACTAGTTTCCTGCCCGCCTGGAACTGTGTCCAGGAAGGAAACCACTCTGTACTTATTCTGTAGAGAGTGGTGGCCAACCTCTCTAACTGCTGACATACCACTATCTGTAGTGATCAGGGTGCAAACTGAAAGACTGGACTTTCTTTATCCTGCTCATTCAACCTGTAAAAATATGACAGTACAGTGTGAGTAAAGAATAAAGAAAAGTTATGCTATTAATTTTAAACCTTAAAATTAAAATACAACCATAACTTCAGGATCAATACTCAGTACTGAAGAAATGGACTACTGGCTCTGATTAAGGCCGGGCTCACATAAACGTAATTGTGAATGGTCATGGAAGATCGTGCAATTTTCCGGCCAGATGTATATGTATGCACAGCATATCATTCGTGTGGAAAAAACTTGCAAGCGGGAAATGACATTAGAACATCGGCCAGGCAACTACCCAGGCGAAAATTCATTCGCTCTTTATATCTTAGAATTCAGGCTTTTCTATGCTAGTTCCAAGCAATTCTGACGCTCATACGTGATATTAATTGCCTTGTTGACAGCGGGCACTCGCATCCATTGACTTTATCTGCTCGGAATCAATTATAAAATACAGCATGATGCGATTTTTCTTACGCTCACAAAATACGCAATTCTTATCCACAAGTGTGAAGGAAATCTCGAAAATACATGCCTTTCAAGGCCCGCGTTTTACTGCAGATCCTCTAAACGGACTGTGATCGCAGATTCTGCAATTCAAATCCGTTCGTGTGAGACCGGCCTAATATATCCTAAAACAGCTCACAGTAGGAATACACTTGCCTGGAGCTTATACTGCGTTTGCAGGTTCATTGTAGCCAATGTCTGCAAGTACCAGCTTGTCTTCATACAGTGCGATGGGTGCCTGCTTACGTTGTGGCTTTCACATGAATACACAAGCCTACAGCTGTTCCCTAGTGTCCTCGTGGTCATTCACTGTCTGTTCACACATCACGTTATTGTTGCAGAATTTCTGCAGCAAAGTACTGGATAATACTTTTGAATGGGGTTTTAATAGTTCCCATTCACTCATGCAATTAGATTCTAGGTGTTTTGTGGATTTTCAATCAATGGTTTCATTTCAATGGAAACTTGGACTGCAATAGCAAGCCGGGTCACTGCTGTTGTTTGCTTCTTGCAGAAATCAGCTCAGTGCATAAGCTCAATGGCCCCCCAAAGCACAAATCTTCTGAGGTTGATTTATTTATGCGCTTTGCATCATTGTCTTGTTGCATCACCATATGTCTCTTCAGCTGGAAATCATGAACTGCTACCTAAAATTCTGCTGTAAAACGTTTTGATATAACTTAGAATTGATTGTTCCCTCAGTGCTCACAAAGTGTCTAGGCTCTGAGGCAGCAAAACAGCCCCCAACCATGATGTTCACTCCACCACACTTCACAGATGGGAAAAGGTTTTGATGTTGGCATGCAGTGTTTTTTTCTCCAAACATAGCTTGGATTTCTTTAACACATCTTCGAGGCATGGTTTACACTAACCAGTCTTTCTTGACAAGAACAGATTTGTCAATAACCAGACTCTTTGCCTTTATCCAATGAGCAAAGCACCAGTGAAACCAACACTTCCAATCTCATCTCCTTAATTAAAACACCAGTTGTCAATCCCCTACCCATGTGCTTACCCTGCTACTCCTAGCCGCAGGGGACATATCCCTCATCCCAGGCCCACCCCGTACTGCTCTCTACCAAAATGCCCCTCCTTGCCCCATTCAAATGTGCCCTATGGAACTCCCAATCCGCATGCAACAAACTCCCAACTATCCATGACCTCTTCACCACCAAACCTTCTCGCCCTCACCAAAACCTGGATACAGCGGTCCGATTCTACCTCCCCCTCTACATTGTCCTTTGATGGCATGCAGTTATCTCACACCGCCATATCCCATGACAGGTGCGGTGGAGGAGTAGGCGTCATGCTCTCGCCTAACTGTACCTTCCAGGTCATTCCCTCAGCTCCCTCGCTTAGCTTCCAGTCATTCGAAGTCCACACCCTGCGACTCTTCCGCCCACTGCCCCTGCGTGTCGCAGTTATTTACCAGTCCCCAGGTCCCACCCGCCTGTTCCTAGACCACTTCGCCGCATGGCTCCCCCACTTTCTATCCTGTGAAATCATGGCTCTTATCCTCAGTTATTTCAACATCCCTGCTAACGACCCCATCTCCTCATCTGCCTCCTGTCTTTTAACGCTTACCTCCTCCCTCGGGCTGTTGCTAATCTCTGACTCCCCAACTCATAGAGATGGCAACACTCTCAATTTAATCTTCCTCTGCCTCTCACTTTACTAATTCCCCCCTTCCACTCTCAGATCCCAACCTCCTCTCTTTCTCCATCAGGCACCCTAGCATCTCCCCTGGCCCTCCTATCTATCACACCTCTACCAACCTCCAGTCCGTCCACACCCAACAGTTCGCCAAGACCATTCAGTCCTCCCTGTCCCCTATGTCTCTCCTCCCCTGCTCTAACCTGGCAGCCGAACACTACCACACCACCCTCAGCCTTGTGCTGGATGAAGCGGCACCGCCAATGACCCGAGCCATCAACCGCAGACCACGGCAACCTTGCCTCACGTCGTAAATACACTTCATCTGATGGTGATCTAGGTGTGCCAAGTGGCTGTGGAGAAAATCATAGCGGCTCGCAGACTTCCTCCACTTCAAATTTATGCTTAAAACTTATAACCTAGCCTTTCACCATGCCAAGCAAGTTTATTTCACCTCCCTTGTCTCCTCACTATTCCACAGCCCCAAACGACTCTTTAAGACCTTCAACTCCCTCATCAGCCCCAAAGAACAGGCCCCCATGACGGATCTGACTGCTGGAGAACTAGCTGCCTATTTCAAAGAAAAAATCGACAACATCCAAAAAGAAATCTCCAAAAACTGCACAGGTAGCCCTGATCCCAGTCTCCTCAGCACTGCACCCAGCACCTACTCACTTTCTATATTAGAACCAACGACATAGGAAAAAGTCTTCAGGCGGCTTTCCCCGCCCCGCCCCACCACCTGGGCTAGCGACCCTCTCACCTCCTGTTCCTTTCCCCAGCTCTCATTACTTGCCTCACCTCAATCTGCAACCTCTCTCTGACCTCTGGCAACTTCCCCTCCTCATTTAAACACTCCATCATATCCCCTCTGCTTAAAAAACCAACCTTTGACCTGACCGATGCTGCTAACTATCAAGCCATCTCAAACCTCCCCTTCATCTCCAAATTACTAGAACACCTTGTCTACTTCGCCTCACACGCTTTCTCTCTGACAACTCTCCCCTCGACCCCTCCAGTCTGGTTTCCGCTCTCTACATTCGACCAAAACTGACCTCACAAAAGTATCAACTGACCTGATGAAGGCAAAGTCAAGAGGTGACTACTCCCTACTAATCCTCCTTTACCTGTCTGCTGCATTTGACACAGTCAACCATGACCTCCTTCTTATCATGCTCCGCTCTATTGGTCTAAAGGACACTGCTCTCTCCTGGTTCTCCTCCTACCTCTCTGACCACTCTTTCATTGTCTCCTTTGCTGGCTCTATCTCCTCTCCACTACTTCTTGCTGTCAGCGTACCCCAGGGCTCAGTCCTTGGTCTCATTCTCTTCTCTATCTATATAGCCCCAATTGGATAAACCGTCCACAAATTTGGCCTTCAATACCATCTGTATGCTGACGACACCCAACTATATACCTCTTCCCACATGAAATCTCCGAACCATTCTTCCAAAATATCACAGACTGTCTGTCCGCTGTCTCTTATACTATGTCCTCCCTTTTTCTCAAACTTAACCTCTCCATAACTGACCTCATCTTTCTGCCTTCCAACAGACCACCCTCAACATCTCCATTCCAGTGTCTGGCACCATCATAACCCCCAGACAGCATGCCTGCTGCCTTGGGGTCACACTGAACTTTGACCTCTCCTTTAGCCCCCACATCCAATCTCTGGCCCAAACATGCCACATGCACCTCAGAAATATTGCTAAAATACGTCTGTTCTTCACCACAGACACGCTAAAAACACTTGTTGTCGCCCTCATCCACTCCCGACTCAACTACTGTAACTCCCTATTCATCAGCCTCCCCCGCACCAGACTCACTTCACTCCAATCCATACTAAATGCAGCAGCTAGGCTCATTTTTCTATCCAGCCATTACTCAGACGCCTCTGCACTATGCCAGTCACAGCATTGGCTGCCCATCCACTGCAGAACTAAATTTAAACTCCTCAACTTCACCCACAAAGCTTTGCATGGTGCTCCACCACCATACATCACCTCCCCCCTGTCCATACACCACCCAGCCCGCTCACTCCGATCTGCTAACACACTCAGACTAAACACCCCTCTAATACAAACTTCACATGCTTATCTACAGGACTTCACCAGAGCAGCACCCATCCTCTGGAATGCTCTACCCCAAGGCATCCAGACAATTCCTGATCCACGAAGTTTCAGACGCTCCTTAAAAACGCACCTCTTCAGGGAGGCATACCAAATCCCCTGACCTAGTCAACCACCCCTTCCTATGGCTTCCCACACCTTCCACATAAGACCTCTACCCCTGCACCTCCTTACCGGCCCACCCCGTTTGCTTTTTAATTAATTTCCACTTGAAATCCCCTACTGTCTGTGTTCCCCATGCCTTGCTCCCCCCTTTGTATTTTCTGTACCACCCCCATCCTATTTGTTTCAAAGTGATTGTACCTCACATTGTAATTGTTTTTTTGTTTGCATTTATCCCATGCTTGAAAGCGCTGCAGAATAAGTTGGCGCTATACAAATAAAGATTATTATTACATATCATGCCATCCAGGGATTTCAGAAAATTTAGTTGCCAGTGTTTTTGATGAATATAAAGCAAAAAGAATCCCAAACAGGGAAACAGCAAATACACCTAGTGTGTGTCAGCGGCTTCAGATGTTGTTCAAAGTCGTGAGTCCAGCTGCTACGAATTATGTACAGACCTTACGCAGCAACCTATGGTTTTCTACAAAGTTAGCTGAAAAGGTTCCTAAAACTACACTAAAAAGGCTACACCTAAAAAGAGGTGGAGGTGGTAGAGGACAGGCCCAGTTGGCATTTTAAGTGGCTCCCACTGAAACAACAGTTCCACACTACCATTTCTTAGAAATAGTTCTGCCCATGCATTACATCTGCAGCACACAAAACTGGTCATAGAGTGGATGACAGCTGTTACGATTGTGTGGGCAAACTAAGCACGGGGCCCACACGATCACGACCAAAGAGGACTGGGTACGCACACGGGTTTCAGGCAACTGACCCTGTGCTACCGGGAGGTTGACCTGGCCCTACCTAAGCGGGGACATTGCCCCAATAAAGGCAGCTCAGCGGTCCTCGGTTCTGGGCCCTAGTTGATCCTAGGAGCCACGCACCAGAACAGGACGCATTTACATGACACATGACAGGAACTGAACCACAGGACACACAGAGCCAGAATACACAGCATACAGCAGCCAAAATGCAAATACTAATAGATGATAAGCTGCGTATAAATGGGAGGTGTTAGTTCATACATTGGCTAATGAACTTAAGCTGCAAGGCCCCTCGTATCTTGCAGTCCCTACACTAGCAAGACACATCTACTAGAGGGCTGTAGGGGCCAACCTAGCGCAGACATAGCAAACAAACTCAGAAGACCAAACTGACACAAAATGAATGAACATGAACCGCAAGCTGCAACAGATCACACAGCAAGCTGCAACAGAACACAGATAGCAGGTCACACAGCAAACTTCAACAGACAAGGATTCATGACTGCTCACCCTGGACACCAGACAGAGACTGACCAGGAGCTGGGTTTCCTCCCAGTTGCAGGCACACAGCAGTCAGTTTGTAACAGCCGCCCATGAGCATCCCCTCTCTACCTCACCCTGTGCCAAATCACCTGCAAACTGTAGAGAGTAGTCCACAGAGATCATTCTGAGTAGCTGTTTGATCATTCAGTGTCATGGATGTCAACAGAGCAGTCCAAACAACTAGAGGGAGAAGACAAAGATATAGAATGCACTGATGCCCAACCATATTTTTCTTCTGAAGAGCAAGATGAAGGTGGGTCAGTGTACATGGTAAGCTCCACAGGCATTGTGTACTCATGTGAATGTGAAAACAGAGGTACCAGTTCCTGGTGCTCACTATGACATAGAGTCCACTCAGGAGGAGAAGGAAGAGGATGAGGTACTTTAACATGGAAAAGCAGGGATAGTCTTCATAGCCGCTCCCAGGAAAAGAAGGAAGAGACAGATGTTGCGGGGCAGCATTCTGCCAAGATGGTGCCATTGTGTCGCAGAAAAACAAAAGGACACCCACAATCAGCTAAGACAGCCTGCACATGGGCAGGTCAGACCCCGCATGTGGAATTCCCACAGCAAAGTTCGACCCGGTGCCTGGCCAGTGACCCCAGCTTATCTCTCCGCCGGTCTTCTCCTCTGCTGCGAATGTGCCAGACGGCACATGCACAGTTAAGAGGACGTCGCAATGGCGATGATGTGGCTCCTGTGGCCATTCTGCAATGGTTGCAGAATAGCCGTGGGACGGATGGCTTCCATTGACTTCAATGAAAGTCGGCCGTGCGCAGCCTGCACAAAATTGCAGGATGCTGTGATTTCTCCCCTGCGAGCGGAAAATCACAATCGATTTCCACTCGTGGGCAGGACATTGCATTTTCTCATAGCATGTTATAGGCTGGATTTGTTGCAGAAACCGGAGGCAGAATCCCGCTCCAGATTTCGCAATGCAAATCCGACCTTATGCAGCAGGCCTTAGTCACAGTAGCATGCGGCCGAAAGATAGGTCTGCTCACAGAACCTTTGCAGCTTGAACATTCTTTGAAACCGCAGGTGATGACAGAACAGTGGTCATCTGTAAAATCTGCTGTAAGTGTTTAAAAGAATGTAAACAACCTTAACACAACATGAATGAATAGCCACATTAATCCATACCACCAGCTGCCTAGGAGGACCCACCTAGGCTAGAGGACAAAGAATCAGTCTCATGCTGCTCCCTCTTCTGCTGCTGTAGCTGCCTTTTCCTCCATTTCTCTCCCTGTTCATGCAGTAGCCTCTGCACACAAAGAAGTAGTTTTGTGTTGGCTCAGTAGCATGGCCACTTTAGGCCTGTCCTCTGCAACTGAAAACCTGACTGCAGGCTTCAGAGCCAGGAGTGGGAAATGGACAGCAGAACTTAAGCCACCAACATTGACATCTCCCCCATGTTACAGCATATCCGAGATCAGCAGCCAGATGCTTTTGGAACAGATGCTACAGGGCCTGATGGTCAGTGACGTGTTGCTGTCATAGGAGGAAGGTGCTATGCAACGTTCCTTTCATCGTCACCAACCCCCAACTATTGTAGTGGATGGCAGGTCCAGCCGGATTACACTCTTAGACCTAACCACAAGAAATATGGACCATAACTCTTAGGCATTTTGAGGCACATGAGTGCTTTTATGCTGCAGTGCTTGCAGAAGGTCCATCGCATTGCCCACATCAAAATACCAGATCATTATTGGGTGGGCACTGTCCTTGGTCTCTGCTATAAGGCCAAAATGTCAAATCTCAGTCCAGCAATGGAGAGAAACCTTAAAATGCAGCAATAACAGGACAGACTTAGGAATTCATTCTCAATGAAATGCAGCTCTGCAACTCATGGTGGACGAGCAGGAATTTGCCGCAGTACTACCAATGGTAGCAGGGGGAGTCAAACAGAGCTGTGGCATAGATTTTTAAGCCCATTGCAGCCTACAGCAATAGCATAGGGTAATACTCACAATCGCAGGCAGCACTTATTTATGATGATCCAAGAGTTGTCAACTCCCTTATGGATGTATGCAGACATGGCTTTGGCCTTTTGACTTCTAGGTATCTTGGACAAAGTGACCAGAGCTTGCACAACATGCTTTAGGTGCTTGCCTGTCCCGCTACCAGTGTGCTATCAGAAAGAGTGTTCAGCACAGCTGGGAGTGTGATAACTGAAAGACGCATCTGCCTGCCCACAGACATTGTAGATCACCTGACATTTATGAAAATGAACCAGGCATGGATTTCACCTGACTTCTGCACACCCATGCCAGATTCCACTGATCAGTCAGCATGCTGGCAATTTTAATCACATGGCTGAGCATAGATTTATATAAAAGACTATACTGTGCCATCAAGGTGCTGTTGCTGCTGCTACTGGTCTTCTTCAGATTCTTCCATGCTTCCTCTTTCTACTTCCCCAAATGAAAAAATATGTCAATATGGAAATGCGGAGCTACAGATGTCAAGTTTCCAGGACGCGCACTCTGCTCTCAAGGTGCTGATGCTGCCGATGGTAGTGGTATTGCTGCTCTCCTTCTCCTGCTTTCTCCATGTTTCCTCCTCCTCATTCTCCCAAAACAAAAATTTTCTAAAGCACAAGAAACACCTGTAGCTCTACAGCTTTTCCTTAGAGAAGGCCCATGCCTGGTTGTTTCTGCTCTCCTGCTAAATTTATGACATTGTTTTTAAAACAAGCGCCACACTTGCTATCTTTTCTGGCATCATTTTTGGTAACCCTACTGTTTTTCCTAGGAGGAGGAAGAGTAGGAGACCCATGCTTAGTGGTACAGTTCAACAGGTAGAATTTGTTCTTGGAAAACGTGTAACATTGCTTTTAAAACCTGCTGTCTTGCATAGCGTAATTTTTGGTATCTCTACAGCTGTTCCTTAGAGCAGGTCCCTATTTGAGTGTTCTGTTCACCTGGTAGAATTTGTCTGAAAATTTATGACATTGTTTTCAAAACAAGCAGCACATCTGCTGTATTGCTTATTATACTTTTTGGTATCTCTACAGCTGTTCCTTAGAGCAGGTCCGTGCTTCAGTATTCTGTTCATTGCTTTTTTACACAAGCACGATACCTGCTGTCTTCTGTGGCAAGGATTTTGGTAACTCAACTTCTTTTCCTTTGAGGAGCAGGAATGGGAGAATTTGTTCAACTGTTCACTTGCTTTCATTCTTGGTGCAATTTTTTATCTAGGAGACCCTATGTGGACTTTCTTTTGTTTTCAGTGACACCCATGTGCTTGCGAGTATCCCGCACAACACTGTACACTATTTTACCAATTGTGTGTTCCCCAGATGTGTATCTGAATTCCCATGCAATTTTTGGGGATTTAGCTGCATTGGGGACCTTCTGGAGGGCAAATTGATAAATCAGATTTTTACTCCCACTGACTTGAATGGGAGTCGGAATCGACTGTCCCAACTCACGATTTTGGTGAAATCAACCCGATCCCAGAACAAACCCATTATTCCATTAATTGCACATCACTATTCATGACTATGGAGGTAGCAATCTTACCTCACTTGCAGTTAATAGCATTTAGAGGTATGCTTTACAGGAGAACTCATGGGATATTCATACTTCGATAAGAAAGTGCTTCAGACAAAGTCATTGCTAAGGTCTCAAAAGATCAGCTATAGAGATGAGCGAACGTGTTGTTAACGAACACTTACGCACCCGGACACCGGCTTTACCGAGGACTTCAGTGTCCGCGCGTAAAGATTCGGAGGGCGCCGGGGGACGGGGAGAGGCGCGGCGGCGCGGGCGGCAGCAGCGGGGAACAGGGGGGAGCCCTCTCTCTCTCCCTCTCCCCCCCACTCCCCGCCGCACCCCCCCCCCCCCCGCGCTGCCACGGCGACCCCCGCACTTTTTTCGCCCGAGCACGGAATTGCTCGCAAAGTTCGGTGTTCGGGCGAAAAGGGGCGGAGCCGAACACGTTCGCTCATCTTTAATCAGCTACAAAACCCCCTACACACCCAAAATTTTTAAAAAATGTAATATATATATATTTATTATAATACATTGTTGCTGATATAACATAAACAAATATTGTATTACCACTATACAGTAATTAACCTCTTAGTGACCGGCCTATCTTGTACCTTAATGACCAAGCTATTTTCTTAGTTTTTCATCGTTGTATTGAAAATGGCATAACTTTTTTTCCAGCAACATAACTATCTGAGGACTTGTTTTTTGCGGGACAAGTTGTATTTATTTTATGTATTTTTTATTACTTCTTAAGGCCTCTTTCAGGCGTGTTTATTTGCGCACATACGCACAAAACTGTTTTCACATGTCCATGTTTTACAGGCGTGCAAACACGCATACCTGCAAAAGATAGTACCGCATAGCTCCATGTTGTGTGTAACTATTCCCCGCAGAGTCCCTTCATCACTATGATGGCACTAATGATGGCTGTGGCCAAGGAATGCAATGTTCTCCCATTATGAATTATGAATGGCTGAGCGCTGCCTGTAATTGGCTAAGCGCTGTGATCAATCACAGGCAGCAATCAGCTGTCATTCAATTAATGGTTGAGTGCTGCCTGTGATTCAGAGCAGTGCAGGGAGACCAATTGTCCAGACGCGCCGAGCCCCGACAGCGGCAGAGAGGTGATTATATGTTTTTTACATTTTTTTACACATGCTAGGGATGATTTTTAGGGAAGGGCTTATATTTAAAGCCCTTCCCCAAAAATCACTGCGGGGGGTGCCAGCGCGGCCGCATTGAAAGCAATTGGCACGGAGCTTCGTTGACGCGTTTTTCTGCACAACTGTGCAGCGCTGCGTTTTGTGCAGCACAGATACGTGCAAAGCAACGCTCGTGTGAACGAGGCCTTACACACTAAGGAAGTACAAATTTAAAAATTGCATCGCCACATTCCTAGACCCATAACTTTTTTATTTTTCCACCTGCGAAGCTAAGTCAGGTCTTGTTTTTTTTGCGGGAAGAGTTGTACTTTTCATAGATTCAGTTGATTTTCATTGATTTAAGGGTACATGCGACTTTTTGATAACTTTTTATTGCATTTTTTTGTGAGGCAAACAAACTTAAAATAGCAATTCTGCCTTTTTTTTCGTCATTTTTTACATCACTCATCATGTGGGATACATAACTAAATATTTGATTTTGTTCAGGTTTAAAGATGAGCGAGCACCAAAATGCTTGAGTGCTCGTTACTCGAGCCGAGCTTCTGTTAATGTTCGAGAGCTGGGATTGAGTAACGAACCCCATTGAAGTCAATGGGAGACAAGAGCACTTTTCCCAGATCTCTCTCTCTGTCTCTCTCTGTCTCCCAAGCACTGCATGGTTCTCGGTCGAGTAATCAGTTACTCGACAATATCAATGCTCGATTGAGCATCAGGCTTAAGCGAGTGTGCTCGCTCATCTCTATTCAGGTTGTTGCAAGCATGGCAATATCTATTATGTGTTTTTTTAATCTTTAAATTTTTTTTGCATTTAAAATTTTTTAGTGGAGGAAAATGCTTTTTTTTAAATTCTACCTTTTTTTTTTACTAAGCTTTATTGAACTTTTTGGACACTATTTTCTAGTACTGCTTGGGGACTTAAAGATGCGACCATTTAATCGCTACTCCTGTAACGCAGTATACTATGCATATGCGTCAGTCTATTAAACTCTGCAGGAGGACGCACTGATTTTTTTTGGAATTTCCACCTGAGGACGCAATGATTTTTGGAAATTTTCATCTCCACATTTCAGAAGCCATAACTTTTTTTTTTTTTCATCGACATGAGGGCTTGTTTTTTGCGTGACAAACTGTAGTTTTTATTGGTACAATTTCTGGGTCTATATATTGTTTTGTAATGTGTTCATTAATTTTTTTTTGCATTGTTAATCATGCAGCATAAATGACACGTTATTTTTTTTTCTGACGGGTGGTATGATTACGATGATACCCAATTTTTTACCCACTCTTACACAATAAATCCCTTTTTGGGGGATTTTTTTCTACATCGCTGCATTCAAAGTGTCATAACTAGAGATGAGCGAGCGTACTCGGAAAAGCACTACTCGCTCGAGTAATTTGCTTTATCCGAGTATCTCTGTGCTCGTCCCTGAAGATTCGGGTGCCGGCACGGAGCGGGGAGAGCGGGGAGGAACGGAGGGGAGATCTTTCTCTCCCTCTCTCCCGCCCGCTCTCCCCTGCTCCCCGCTGCGACTCGTAGTTTAACTGAACAAGAGTTGCCACATATATGTGGAGCCCATGACTTATCCTGGTCCCCTACCTTCATACCAAAAATAATGATGATAGGCAGTCTTTACAAGAGGCGGCAGATTGCACTTCTGTGACGAAAATTTAATTTCACCACAATTGTAACAAAAATTATTCACTAAATTTACACATTTTCATGACATTTTGATATATCAAATTTTACACTTCAAAAGCACTCCAAAATCAGAAATTCTGAAAAAAAGAAAAACAGAAACTATATGAACCTCAGTCATAGCAACATTTATTATGTTTATAACCTACAAACATATGGAGAACATTGTGTTATGTCAGTTGAGAGGTGTGACAATTCCCCCCCCCCCAAAAAAAAAATTCCCACAAAATAAAAATCTAAAAAATGACATATCACTGTATCTCTAAAGCAAGAGCTAATCAGTCATATTATCAATACGCTAATTTTGAGCCCGAACAAAATCATCGTTGAACAATAATTATTGTTCAGTTGTGCACAATCCAGCGATAAAAACCTACTGATGTACATTAAGACAACTCTTATCAGCACCGCATAGATAGAATTCTTGCTTCCTTCATGAAATGCTGTCAAGTCAATGAATTCTATTATGAAGACGTATCATTTTTGGTGAACAGTATGTAAAGGGCACACAAGTGACCCTTTATAGGCATCTCATAATTAGATTGATTAGGATGCTTGCTTGGCTGTTTCCTTGATACCTGTGGACTTTGCAAAAAACTGTGCTCTGTCTGGGTTCTTTCCTTAAAGGGGTTTTCCAGGGACATACTATTGATGACCTATCATCAGGATAGGTCATCAATAGTTGATCGTCTGGGGCCCGTCGTTCAGGACCCCAACCGATCAGCTGAGGATAGGTCATCAATAGAATTTCCCTGGAAAACCCCTTTAAGAACGGCCACCAACTGCTTTATATTGTGAAATAAGAACTAAGGAACCAACATTCTCCTTACATGTGTGGATCCCAGAGATAGGAGTGCCACCTATCAGACATTTCTAGCATATACTGTAGTAAATGTCTAGTAGATGATATGACCTACAGTATGTTTAATTGCGTGATCACAGCACTGACGACAGAACTAGAAGTCCAATTATATTAACATTTGGGGAGTTGTCCTTCCTCATCTAGGTTTGCCTTAAAACCTCAATATAATTATTGTGCAAGACGTCTTTATAAGAGACTGTAGAAACATTAATAAAGCATAGAGTTCTGTATTATTTTCTGCTATCATGTTCCATTCTGTTTCCACCTGCTCCAATCATTGCACAATATGTATGTGAGCTCCAGAAATACTCACCTTATCTTAAACTCTTCAGCCTACATTGAAAAACAAACTCATACAGAAACAGGACCAGGTGATAGGACCACAATTCACAATGACAAAAGAAAACATACACGAGATTAGTGAACATGTCTGCACATGACTTGGCCTACAGCATTTCTCCAGGTATTGACGTTCAACATATCATTTGCATAAAATCCAACAATGCAGAGAACCTTGCCCAGTAAGGTGAGTGTTTTCTTATGGACTTTAGATGTATTGCAATAGCTAAATATTTAACCTGTAACCATTCATTTTCTATTAGCTCATATGTGCTATAATTCCCATACTTTCTATCATGGACCATTGAACAGGGTTACTGTATTTGGGAGTGAAAAACCATTGGGAAAATGTACTAATTGTTGTGTTATGATGGCAGAGAAACAGTCTGTGGCATAGTTGTAAGAGATGCAAAAAGCCCCTTCGATCACACAAGACAGCAGCAATACGAAACAGAATAGAGATGTGATAAATTGTCATATTTGCATAATCAAGTAATAACTGTAGACAGAACTATGTCAATACATACAAATAAATGACTCACTTTTAAAATGTTGTCTGCCTTCTAAAATAAATTACATCAAAGTGCTGCAGTTCATTACATAAACCGTAGTTAGCGTTTAGCTATAATTGTAACTGAATATTTCCTCTGATTTCACATCTCTGTCGAGGATTTTTTTGTCTGTTCTTATTTGCAAATCTGATTAAATCCATGTACAATCATAGCTTTTTACCATTAAACTTGTATTCCAATGATTTAGGGCTCCTGCACACTTGCATTTTTTTCACGCGTTATAGCTGGCTTTTTTTCCAAGCAATATCGCTGCTTTTTTTTCACGCGATTGTCAATGGGACTTTCTAATGTTAAAAACGCACCAAATTGCAATGCGTTTTTAACATTAGAAAGTCCCATTGACAATCGCATGAAAAAAAAGCCAGCTATAACACGTGAAAAAAACGCAAGTGTGCAGGAGCCCTTATATGTATAATAAGTGAGTAGGTGACCATAGGGTATGCACTGGCTTACAGTTTCAGTTGCTCCCATTGACTGTAATGGAGAGTGCCGTATCCATGCTCAGCCTTTTTTCTCAATCCATAAATGTCCATGGTTGGAACTCTCCTGTAAGATTAAAGGGGTTCTGCAATTAGAAAAAAACCCAATACTTACCTATTCCTCCCCAGGCCATCTTCTTACCGCATTTTCTCCCCACCGATCTTTTCCCGGCCTCTCCAGTCCCCAGGTCACCTCACCTCCAGACGGCCGGATCCTCTTCTTCCTGTGATGTTACGTACATTGCCGGCAGTCTTCTTCCTGCAGGTCAGTGTAGGCCACATCACTTTACTGTACATTGCTTGTGGTTAAAGGGCTTTATGTAAAGTGGGGATAACATTGGTTTTCTTTTGAATTTTTGTTTACTCAAGTTCACTTTTTTGTAATATTCAACTAATAAACTTAGGGATACAAATATACCATAATAGGGACATCAGTAGTCACTTTTTACCAATACTGTAAATATTACTTCAAATAAATTATTCTATTGCACTGGGTTTTAAATTTCAACTTATTGCAACACTATAGTATGTACAATTTTAAACCACTTCAAGCATTCAAGAAATTGTCGGTAACTTACTTTGTGTAGATGCGTTCCAAGATTAAACTAGTCCTGGTTCTGTGCAAACCATTTTCAAGGCTACAGGTAATATTCAATTCACCTGTAGAAGGGGGATGAGTGTCTATGGAGCAATATAAAGGCATAGAAACTAGGGCACCATGGTAGAAACATGGGTATTAGAATAGAAAGGGGAAAAAAGGGAGCAACGCATATTCATTCAGTAAGGAGAAAATCTGGAGGTAAAATAGCAAACATTGGTCTCAGCGTGTTGGTATCTTGAAAAGGGATGATTGAAGATTTTTAAGGCTCAATAGAGCCTTAGGAAGAACATTGGGGGGAATTTTGGCCCATTCATGATTAAAGGAGAAAGGTCGTTTCTTCGGTGAAGAACTGGTTTCTTCTTGGGGAGAAGCCAGAGACCACTTGGATAGCAATTTTCTTGCTTCTTTAGGAGATGTTGTGAGTAATTCCATTCTTGAAAATTATGAGTTTTACAGGAAAACCCACGACATATCTCTCAACATGCAGACAGCCAGACTGCTAAATGTACAAGGTACATGTACAAGGTAATGATGAACAGCCACCCACACCCCTTCCTTATATTAAGGGAGGTGGCTGCTTAGTACTATTCTTGCACAAAAAATGCAAATACAGGGTATCAGGCCACACAGTACGTGTATTGCACCATGCAGGCTTACAATCGATTAATAATGCCATATTTCAGTACAGCAGGCTGCCCTGCACCTCATCAGTGAACCTCACTGGTACTGGCACCCTGGGCTCCCCCAGTATTCAATGCCGCACTGCATGTTACTGATATGATAAATACCTATAAATATGAGGTATTGGTTAATATTTTATCTCATTTAAGAGATTTTTTCGTCTCCTAAACATTTCACAATTTTGTGTTCTGGAGAGGGATGTTGGTTGTGTCTGTTGATCGCCGGAGAATGCTGAGGTAGCTGGAGTGTAACTCCTGGATCAGAAAAGGAGGAATTATCTTTGCTTTAAAGTGTATGAGTTGCAGATGCAAAGAAAGCTGTGAGTTTAGGAGGGTTGACTCCCTTCTTCTTGCCTCTCACCATGTTTTTTTATAGAAGGAAAAGCAAAAAGACAGAAAAAAAGGACCAGTTGGGTCAAATATATGTAGTGGCCTGAAAAAAGGCACTACATACAGTAGCTCTGTTTAGCTGTGGGGACCTGTAATATAGTAACCGGCCCTAGGGATTTAATCTGAAACATTTTACACAAATGATGCAGATAGCCTAGCAACCAAATAGGTTGTGATTGGCTGCAGATAAACTGGTCAGGTGACAGAGGTAATAATAAATAGCCGGACAACGGTCACAGGAGGCAGAGTAGTGACAAGAAAGTGAAACGCCAGAAAGAGGAGTGGAAAGGAAAAAAGAAAGTGCCAGGCAGGAGAGAGAAGAGGCAAAGAGACAGAGCAACAGAGGCAGAGAGAGCAAAACAAACAGGAGCAAGAAAGAGAGAGAGGCAAGAGAAGAAAGAGAGAAAGCAGAGAAATAGTGAGTAACGGAGAACGAGAATCAGCTTTGACAATGAGGGAGATAAAGAAATAAAGAGATGTAAATACGAAGAGGGATAGAAAAAAGAAATCCAGAGTAAGCTCCCAGTGTATAAGTGTGCTAGACACAGGTGTCTTCATTGTGGCAAATTGTGTATTATTTATTACTCACTGAGTGTGTGGAAGAAAATTGTCTCATCTCCCCACTTTATTTAATAATACCATAGATCTTTCTATTGTTCATTTGCTTAGCATTTTGCTAATTGACAAAAATAAACTCTAAAAACTTTTATTTTTGAAAGCCTTCTTGCCTTGCAGCATTTTTTCCACACCTGTCTAAAAATTTGCAGAGTACTTTATAAATTGAGATATCGAGCCAAAAGCTGCCTTGCCAAATTTGATAACATCTGGGGCCATTGGATAAACTCTCCAAGCACAGTGTTGGGTGCATCTGATAAAGATTTTGACTGGACGTGCTGGGGCTCCCGCTCCATGGAATCTCCCCCTTTACTGCTGTTTATCTGTCATGCTGTGTTGATGGATTTTTGTTTATTTTTCCTTTTGGTTCCCCAATTGGGATTTTTTTTTTGTTTCTGATCTGTTTAAATAAATAAAAAAGAGAGGCTACAGTATTTCAGAGATATCGGTAAATGTCTATGGCACATTGCTTTGTGATTCTCTAATTGAAGTACCTTTTTTTGCATATATAAGCTACTTCTTCATATTATACACGTGCTTTTGTACTTTTTCTATGCAGTTGCTTAATAAATGTTCTTTTTAAAAATGCTTTTTAATTCTGGGTTCAAATGGGGCAAAACAGAAAAAAACACCAAGGGGTTGAATACTTTTGCATTCAGTACTCTATCACAAAGCATCACAGTCCTGAATTTAGAAATGAAAAAAATAAAATGTGTATATATATAAACCAACTTATTAGATTTGATGAGTACTACTTCTGTATTATATTGCTATAATTAAATGTATTTGTGCACCTCTCTTGATGTCTGTCAGAGCGGGCCTCCACACATCATGCCTCAAGCTGCCCTATTCATCCTCAGACCAGTGCACACCATTGTAACCCTGATCTCTAAGCCTGAAAAGATAATGTGGCCACAATTAGGAACTCTGCCTTGGTATTGTGTTTAAATCAAGTGTTATTTATTGCAACATTTAACCTCTATTGTGCCAAAATAGTGTTTTGCATAGGGCTTAGCAGTGTTTTCCCTAATATGTTCCAAGACAATGCTCTCCTCGTGACCTTTCATGTGACACAGCAGATAATATGCAAAGTTATTTTACAATTTGGTGCTGTTTTTACTCTCCTGCTGCTTGCAGGAAGCACTGTTTCTGCATTACCTCAATCTATGTATGCAATTTTCCCAGCATTATTCTACAGCTCAGTTTACACAATGGATTACGTATCCCAGAAAGTATTTTGATAGGTGATTAATATGCATTGTATCAATCTAGAATATGGCTCTTTGCACTTATTTACTGAAGTGAACATAAAAAGTAATTTAAAATCTATTTTGCATTGAATCATTTGTAATGAATTTATTTTCATATGTATTTTGCTGTATTCCGGTCTAATGTGTAGAGGTTGTACAAAGAAGCATCAGTCTCCAGCACCAGATGCATCACATTCTCAGACTTTTTTCAGTTCTACAGTACTTTACTAAGTTTCATAATATATCAGGTCTAAATAATACAGATATATGTAATATCAATAGAATCAAGAAACTGGCGACCTTGCAATTTAGGTAGAAAAGCAAGCCATTAGATCATGATTCATGAAGCCTTTTAAACGAAGTACATAAAATGGGTTATCTCACAAAATCTTTTTTCTCCTATTAGATCATGCAAACATAGGTTTTCAGCTGTGATGAAGTAAAATATAATGTTCCTGTGTCTACATATTGCTGTTACATACTTGTTATGGTTTTTAATTACCTTTCAGAACATCCACCTATACTCCAGTGGCAGCAGTCACACATGCTCAGTAGTTAGACTGCCTGGATCCTCTTGTATATGGGCAATGGTGCAGTTTCTGCTATTGTACTGGACAGACATTAAAAATCAGTGCACAAAAAGTGGTTTCTTCTCAGCAGCACTACACATATTAGTTGGATGGTCTGAGAAGGAATCCAAAAAACCACTATATTTAATAATGAATGATTAGTGGAATAAACTGTCTCTGTCAAGATTGGGCCAATTTCACCAAAATCATTGTGAAAATAGCCAATTCCAACCATTATAGTCAAAGGGAGTAAAAATCGAGTTCACTAATTTGCCCTTCAGAAGCTCCCTAAGGTAGCCAAATCCCCCAAATTACGTGGGAATATAGCTACTAATCAGGGAAACACTGCTGCTCCCAAAAATGAGTAAAAATAGTGTACAGTGCTGTGGAGGTCAGTCATAGCACAGGAGTGTCACTGAAAACAAAAGAAGGTGCACATAGAGTCTTCTAGATCACAAATTGCTCTAAGGAAGATAACAGGTATCTGTGGAAATGTTATACATTTTAGAAGGACAACTTCTACCAGCTGAACAGAACACTCAAGCATGGGCCGACTCCAAGAAAGAATGGGAAACATTTAAAGAGTCTAGGATGGTGAACACGGAACTTAAATACATGCTAAAAATGTGGGGGCATATCTAAAGAAGAATATAATGCAGTTTGCAGAAACAGCAAGCTAGTCAGAAAAGCTAAAGCAAATAATGAATTGAGGCTTGCAAGAAAGGCCAAAAGCAATACAAAAAGGTGATGGGGTATGTGAAAAACAAAAGAAAAGTCAAAGATGCTATAGGATGTTTATAGGATGAAAATGGTGAATTGGTTAAAAAGGATGTTGAGAAGGCCAAACCTTTTAATTCCTATTTTGTATTTGTTTTCTCTCAGAAGGTAAGTCTAAAACATCAACTGATCTTCCCTGTGCTATTGGGGAAATAAAAGAATGCAGGCTTATCTATAAGCAGAGAGATGGTGAGGGAACACTTAGCTAACTTAAATGAATTCAAGTCTCTAGGTCCAGATGAATTACATCCTAGGGTACTAAAGGAAGCAGCAGATGTAATTGCTGAACCACTCACTGTAGTCTTGGAAAAGTTCCAGAACATTAGAAAAGGGCAAATGTTGTCCCTATCTTCAAAAAAAGGGAAGAAGGTGAACCCAGAAAACTACAAAGCTGTGAGCCTGACTTCTATACTGGGAAAGACTTTGAACAAATTAAACAGCATGTATGCAAGTACTTGGATAAATATGGAGTGATTAACCAGAGCCAGCATGGGTTTGTAACAAACAAATCATGCCAGACTAATCTAATTTCATTCTATTGTCAGGGAAATACAGGAAATATAGTATATCTTGACTTTAGTAAAGCATTTGACAAGGTATCTCATACCATACTTATTGAAAAAATGACCAAATATGGGATCGACGAGGCAACTGTTAGGTGGATTCACAACTGGCTGAATGATCATACTCAAAGAGTGGTCATAAAGGGCTGCATATCCAAGTGGAAGAATGTATCAAGTGGGGTACCCCAAGGCTCTGTCCTAGGCCCAGTGTTGTTCAACATTTTTATAAATGATCTGGAGGAGGGAATTGAGGGGAAACTGATCAAGTTTGCTGACGACACAAAGCTAGGAGGGATGACAAACACTGGAGAAGAGAGAGAGGGGATTAAAAAAATGTGGAGAAGCAATCAGTGGACGACAAGTAATAGAATGATATGTAACAAGGAGAAATGCAAAGTACTATATCTGGGCAAGAAAAATGAAAAAAACACATACAGAATGGAAGGAATTGGGAAGCCTGGGATATACTTATAGATCACAGACTGAACATGAGCCAACAATGTGATGCAGTAGCAAAAAAAGGCAAACACAATTCTGGAATGTATTAAGAGAAGCATAGAGTCTCAAACATGTGAGGTAATTATTCCCCTCTACTCTTTGTTGGTTAGACTTCATCTGGAATACTGTGTCCAGTTCTGGGCACCCCAATTTAAAAAAACATTGACAAACTGGAGCAAATTCAGAAAAGAGTTACCAGGATGGTGAGTGGTCTGCAAGCCATATCCTACAAGAACAGTTAAAGGAACTGGGAGTATTTAACTTGCAAAAAAGAAGGCTAAGAGGAGAATTAATAGCTGTCTACAAATATCTGAAGGGCTGTTACAGTGCAGAAGGATCAGCCCTATTCTCATTTGTACAAGGAGAGACTAGAAGCGATGGGATGAAACTGGAAGGGAGAAGACACAGATTAGATATTAGAAAAAACTTTCTGACAGTGAGGGGGATCAATGAGTGGAACAGTTTCCCACAGGAGGTGGTCAGATCTCCTTCAATGCAAGTCTTTAAACAGAGGCTGGGCATATATCTGTCTGGGATGATTTAGTGAATCCTGCATTGAGCAGGGGGTTGGACCCGATGACCCTGAAGGTCCCTTCGAACTCTATGATTCTAAGTTACAGGCGTAGAGCCCACAAAAATTTTGCTACGCCAGACAGAATGTGCGGTACTTATTTTAAACGTAATGTCATACATTTTAGAAGGATAAATTCTGCCAGGAAAACACAACACTCAAGCACAGGCCTGCTCGAAAAAACAGCTCTAGAGCTACCAAATATTTCACTACGCTAGACAGGAGGTGTGCTGCTTGCTTTAAAAGCAATGTCATAAATTTTGCAAAGAACAAATTCTAGAGAGGAACAGAACACTCAAGCATTAACTTTCTCCAAGGAAAAGCAGTAGAGCAACCAAAAATTGTGCCAAGGCAGAAAAGAGGTGTGGTGTTTATTTTAAAAGCAATGTCATATATTTTATAAAGGACGAATGCTACCAGGTGAAGAGAAAAGCCAAGCATGGGACTTCTCCAAGAAAAAGCTGTAGAGCTACAGCTCTTTCTTGTAGGAGAATGAGGAGGAGGTAGAAACATGGCAGAAGCAGGAGAATGAGAGCCATAGCTGTTTTTCCATATTGATATATTTTTCATTTGGAGAGAAAGTAGGAAGATGAAACAGGGCGGAAGCAAGAGAAGGAGAGCAGTAGTTCCACCAGCAGCTGCAACAGCAGCTTGAGAGCATAGTGTGTTTCTCATTGAAATATGAGAGTTGTAGCTCCATATTGACACATTTTTAAAACCTCACCCTCCATCATGCCAAACAAATATTTCACCCCCCTCATCTCCTCTCTATCCCACAACCCCAAAAGATTCTCCAACACTTTCCATTCCCTACTTAGCCCCAAAAAACGGTCCCCCGTGACGGAGCTCAGCGCTGGAGAGCTAGCCGCACATTTCAAAGAAAAAAAATCGAGATTATCTGTAAAGAATTTCCCAAACATTGCACAGCTAGCTCTGATCCCGGCCTTTTCAGCACTGAATCCATCACTCACCCACTATCTGTACTCGAACCAACGACAGAGGAAGAAGTCTTTAGACTGCTTTCCAACCACTCGCCCACCCGTGCCAGTGACCCTCTCCCCTCACACCTCCTCTGGTCCCTCTCCCCGGCTGTCATCACCCACCTCACTACCATCTTCAACCTCTCCCTGTCCCCTGGTATTTTTCCCTCCTCTTTCAAACATTCCATTATATCCCCTCTTCTAAATAAACTGACCCTTGACCCGACTGATGTTGCCCACTACTGACCTATCTCTAACCTTCCCTTCATCTCCAAACTACTTGAACACCTGTTCTATTCCCACCTTACTCGCTTACTCTCTGACAATTCTCTCCTTAATCCCCTCTAGTCCGGTTTGCGCCCCCTCCACTCAACCAAAACTACCCTCACAAAAGTGTCTAACGACCTGATAACGGCCAAGTCGAGGGGTGACTACTCCTTAATAATCCTCTTTGACCTGTCCATGGCAATTGACACTGTTGACCATAAGCTCCTCCTTGCTCTGCTCCACTCTATTGGCCTAAAGGACACTGCACTCTGCTGGTTCTCCTCCTATCTCTCTGACCACTCTTTCAGCATCTCTTTTGATGGCTTTACCTTCTCTCTATTTTCTCTCGCTGTCGGAGTCCCCCAGGATTTGGTCCTTGGCCCCCTTCTCTTCTCTATCTATACAGCCCCAATCGGGCTAACCATTTGCAGATTTAGCGTCCAACATCACCTCTATGCTGACGACAACCATGACATCTCTGAACCTTTTCCCCAAAACATCTCTGATTGTCTGTCCACTGTCTCTAACACCATGTCCTCCCCTTTTCCTAAACTTAACCTCTTAAAAACTGACCTCATTTTTCCACCCTCTTCCAGCCGACCTCCCCCAACATCTCCATATCAGTAGCTGGCACTACCAGCTACTGCTCTACTCCAAGACATCCGGACAATCCCTGACACACGGAATTTCAGATGCGCCCTAAAGACCCGCCTCTTCAAAGAAGAATACTAACTCGCCCTCAAATGACGCCCTACTATACACTACCTGTACCACATCTCCTGTACCACCCCACCCCGCCCTGATTGAGCTCCCCCATGCGTCAAAGCACTGCGGAATAAGTTGACGCTATACAAATAAAGATTATTAGGAAATTATAGTATCAGTGTTTCGGGTTGCGGAGTGCGCCACACAGCTCTGCTATGTTGCTTTCGCATGTGAGTTGCACGTGATTTACGAACTTTAGCAGCTCGCTGAGGAGACATGTTCACTCGTAGCCTTTGCATATGAGCTACATGTGTTTTACGAGCTTCAGCTGGTGGCTGAGGTGATATCATGGCTTGTCGCTGTGTCATGTAAGCTGCATTAGCGTCATGGCGGCGTTGAACGCTCTGTAGTGACATGTTTGCATGACAGCAATAGTTTGTTGTAACACTGGACAACGGTTGATGATTAAATGAAGGCTGGACTGGTATTGACGGCATTAGCACTTGAGATGACAGGATATCACGTTAAGGAGATGTGAAGGTAGTGGGGAAGGACTATGCTTCAATGTTGTTAGTCAATATGCACCGCCAGCTATGTATGAGTACATTTGTGAGGTATCATTTATTGGAGTCTCCACACAGGTGTGCTGCTGTGTCACAACATACAACTGCCAACTGAGTACTGCTGTATTCATAGCAACTGAGGCCGCAGGGGTTTGTGGGGGACCTAGTCTGCCCATAATTCCTCATTCAGTGCAGAAGGAGGATACAGGACCTGTGATGTCATCACTGTTATGTGATCAGGGGGCAGAGCTAAGAGCCAGCATGTGTAAATTTGTGAGGTGTCATTTATTGGAGCCTCCACACAGGTGTGCAGCAGTCTGACAACCAGATATAAACTGCCAGATGGAGTACTGCTGTATCTATAGCAACTGAGGCTGCAGGTTTTTGTGGGGGATGTAGTCTGCCCATAATTCCTCATTCAGTGCAGAAGAAGGATAAATGATCTGTGATGATGTCACCATCATGTAATCAGGGGGCAGAGCTAAGAGCCGGTAACTGACATCACAGGTACTGTCAGGCTCTGCATATAACTCACATGTCACACACAAATTTGACGGACAAGTGGTCATTAGTAGTTTGATTATAAAAGCACAAGAACGATATTGCTGGGATGCCCTGCTGGACATTTGTGCCCAACCGGTCGTTCCATGTAAAAGGGCCCTTAGGAACCATCATTGTTTACTTCTAGTGGATAAAAACTTGTCCAGATGATGTGATGGACACCCAGGTGCTCTGCTTGTTACAGTATGTGTATCCCAGAGATGCCTTGTGAGGAGCCAGTAAACAATTACAATTCCTTTTATTGAATGACTGCAAGCAGATTTTGACACCTATTTTTTGCATGAAATCTGCGACTGAACCCCTGAAGTTATGAACAGAATCAAGGAGTTATTGAGTGGTTTGGTTTTCCATAAAGTAAAGTCAGTGTATGCCTCGAAGTCCAATAATGTGCTCACTCCCGATCTCGATGAATTTTTAAAAATCAGTCAAAAGAAAAGTCCATGATCAAGGAAAAGGGTAATGAGAATGGTCAGGTCACTATAACTCTGCTGTGATGCTTCCAAAGCCTTGTAGAATCTTGTCCTGGACATTAAGAAGCAGTGACCAAGCAATCCCACTTCTGTAGCTGCTTTGCTCATTACCTATATTATACTAGTAATTATTAAGAAATTATAGTACCAGCTGTGCTACACGGTACATCCATTATGATTCACAGACATCACACACACAGTTCTACTACATCCATCGTGATGCCACACATCACACACACACAGCTGTACTACCATATTTATCCTGATTTCCAGACATTACACATGCAGCTGTACTACATGCATCCTGATTCCCACACGATACAAACAGCTCTGCTACATCCATGCTGATCCATCCTGATTCCCACACATGACACACACACAGAGCTCCTGGATACAGTGATCAGCCCCTGGTCATGTGATTTCTGACTCCACCCACACAGGTGATCACATGACGGTGACATCATCACAGGTTCTGGTAGTTGCTGTCGGCTTATCCAGTATACAGTACTTTCTAGAAAACTCCAGAATGGCTTCTTCCCCAGTAGTGATGTCACTGCAGGTCCTTCAGCCCGCCATATTTCTGTGGTGGTGGTACATCAGTGTCTCCTGTCAGGACCGCTGAATTATTTCTGAGATAATAACTGCTTAGTTGTATTCTTATTTTGTTAATTTTGTCCTCCCCTTCCAAGAGCCCTAACTTTGCTCTTCTTCTGTCTGTCAGGCTCTGTGTTTTATATATACTGTAGGACCTGTGATTACGTCACCAGGGGTGGAGCATGTGAAGCACACACAAACTTACATACGTACATTCAAATGGACAAGTGGTCGTTAGTAGTTTAACTACGTATGTATACCTATGCAATTTGAGTAACTTTAATAGGCCATAAGTACCTCTACAGTGTTTCAATCCTTTCTTGGCTACTAAAAAAGGTGCCTTCAATTAACTGTTTCAACCATTGCAGCCCATGTTTTTAATTCAAACTCATGAGGATGCCACTTAGTGAAGTCAGCAATGAGTATACAAACCTAAGTGGCATCAACTGTCATATATTTTGAAGAATACTTAAGCACTAGCCAAGCCAGCTGATTACTACAATAAAATATGGAGATACCTCATGTAGAGAATATAAGAATCCAGGCCACTCCACATGGAATAAATACTATTCAGAGGAAAATTGCTGTTCAGCTTGTATGTCCCGTCATTACCATGTAGATAGAGGGGTTTCCTGCGGTAAACATGCAAGTGACTTAAAAATGTGCATTTGGGCCTGTCTGAGAAGACCTAAACTGTGAGAAATTTGGAAACATCTTACACAATTAGAATGTCATATCAAACACAGGCTACATAATCATAACTAGGTCATGCATAGTAACAGTGTGTAGGAGTACACTGATTCTCACAACATGTGTTTCAACTGAAACTTCATCAGCTAGCATGTAATAACTACCCAAGAAATCTTTTTACATGACCAGCCACCAAAGCATAGGATGTTCATAATCAATGTAGGCTGTATTTATAATGTATTGATTCATAGAGTCCTATTGGTCATTATTACTTCATCATGTAAACTATTCTGTGCATCTTCTGCTTTGTTTCAAACCACACAGATCACACGTGGTTTCGCACATCAGTCCCTTTCATTTTAATTGAGCTGAGCTGCAATATCAGACAAAACCAATAGAAAGCAGCCATGTTTCTCTAAACATGGGCAACTCTTTTAATTGTTCACTAGGTCCATATTTCTCTCTGATATATATGCCTCTTTGGATCTATTTCATTATTCTTGAGGAAGAACTCTAAGTACCTTTGAAAGCTTGCTATAACATTATGTATTTTTAGCTAGCAATTAAAATGTTTACAAGATTTCTTGGTTTCCCTTACTGAGAACAATCTCTGGGAAGAGGCACACATCACTTTTGCATGTGCAATAGAGTCATTAGCCACTATTGTTATGTGTAGCACAACCATTTGGGTATTTTGTGATCGATCTCTTGAAGACCACATGGCACTAGAGATGAGCGAACGTACTCGTCCGAGCTTGATACTCGTTCGAGTATTAGCGTGTTCGAGATGCTCGTTACTAGAGGCGAGCACCACGCGATGTTCGAGTTACTTTCACTTTCATCTCTGAGATGTTAGCGCGCTTTTCTGGCCAATAGAAAGACAGGGAAGGCATTACAACTTCCCCCTGCGACGTTCAAGCCCTATACCACCCCCCTGCAGTGAGTGGCTGGGGAGATCAGGTGTCACCCGAGTATAAAAATCGGCCCTCCCGCGGCTCGCCACAGATGCATTCTGACATAGCTCAGGGAAAGTGCTGCTGATGCTGGAGCTGCTATAGGGAGAGTGTTAGGAGTGATTTTAGGCTTCAAGAACCCCAACGGTCCTTCTTAGGGCCACATCTGACCGTGTGCATTACTGTTGAGGCTGCTTTTTGCAGTGTTGCACCTTTTTTTTTTTTTTGTATATCGGCCGTGCAGAGCATTGCGTCCTTAGTCTGCAGTAATTTTACATAGTATAGGGCCAGTAGTGCTGAGGCAGGGACAGTGAAAAACGTGAAAGACATATACTGTCTATATAGGCAGTGGGCTTTTCCAAAAAAATTTGGGACAAAAAAATATATTTGGGCTGCTTGTGACCATCCTGACTGTACTGCGTCTCTGCTGGGGGTAGTAGTCCTAATTAATACGCAGCCAGCTAAGTGTTACAGCGGGCTTGCGCAAAATTCTTTCCTGGCTCTGCATTGCCTGTTACATCATTGCTGTCATGCTGTCCAGAGGGAAACAGTCTGCACTGCAGTAATTTTACCTAGTATAGGGCCAGTAGTGCTGAGGCTGGGACAGTGAAAAACGTGAAAGACTTATACTGTCTATATAGGCAGTGGGCTTTTCAAAAAAAAATTTGGGACAAAAAAATATATTTGGGCTTCCTGTGACCGTCCTGACTGTACTGCGTCTCTGCTGGGGGTAGTAGTCCTAATTAATACGCAGCCAGCTAAGTGTTACAGCGGGCTTGCGCAAAATTCTTTCCTGGCTCTGCGTTGCCCGTTACATCATTGCTGTCATCCTGTCCAGAGGGAAACAGTCTGCACTGCAGTAATTTTACCTAGTATAGGGCCAGTAGTGCTGAGGCAGGGACAGTGAAAAACGTGAAAGACATATACTGTCTATATAGGCAGTGGGCTTTTCAAAAAAAATTTGGGACAAAAAAATATATTTGGGCTGCCTGTGACCGTCCTGACTGTACTGCGTCTCTGCTGGGGGTAGTAGTCCTAATTAATACGCAGCCAGCTGTTACAGCGGGCTTGCGCAAAATTCTTTCCTGGCTCTGCGTTGCCCGTTACATCATTGCTGTCATTCTGTCCAGAGGGAAACAGTCTGCACTGCAGTAATTTTACCTAGTATAGGGCCAGTAGTGCTGAGGCAGGGACAGTGAAAAACGTGAAAGACATATACTGTCTATATAGGCAGTGGGCTTTTCCAAAAAAATTTGGGACAAAAAAATATATTTGGGCTGCCTGTTACCATCCTGACTGTACTGCGTCTCTGCTGGGGGTAGTAGTCCTAATTAATACGCAGCCAGCTAAGTGTTACAGCGGGCTTGCGCTAAATTCTTTCCTGGCTCTGCATTGCCCGTTACATCATTGCTGTCATCCTGTCCAGAGGGAAACAGTCTGCACTGCAGTAATTTTACCTAGTATAGGGCCAGTAGTGCTGAGGCAGGGACAGTGAAAAACGTGAAAGACATATACTGTCTATATAGGCAGTGGGCTTTTCCAAAAAAATTTGGGACAAAAAAATATATTTGGGCTGCCTGTGACTGTCCTGACTGTACTGCGTCTCTCCTGGGGGTAGTAGTCCTAATTAATACGCAGCCAGCTAAGTGTTACAGCGGGCTTGCGCAAAATTCTTTCCTGCCTCTGCTGTGCGTTCCGTAAGCGAAGTCAGCCTCCAACCACAGGCCAATAAGCGGCACATTTAATTACAGCGTTCTGTTTCTGCACTACTGGTAATACAGCATGCTGAGGGGTAGGGGTAGGCCTAGAGGACGTGGACGCAGCCGAGGACGCGGAGGCCCAAGTCAGGGTGTGGGCACAGGCCGAGCTCCTGATCCAGGTGTATCGCAGCCGACTGCTGCGGGATTAGGAGAGAGGCACGTTTCTGGCTTCCCCACATTCATCGCACAATTAATGGGTCCACGCTGTAGACCTTTATTAGAAAATGAGCAGCGTGAGCAGGTCCTGTCGTGGATGGCAGAAAGTGCATCCAGCAATCTATCGACCACCCAGAGTTCTGCGCCATCCACTGCTGCAACTCTGAATCCTCTGGCTGCTGCTCCTCCTTCCTCCCAGCCTCCTCACTCCATTACAATGACACATTCTGAGGAGCAGGCAGACTCCCAGGAACTGTTCCCGGGCCCCTGCCCAGAATGGGCAGCAATGGTTCCTCTCCCACCGGAGGAGTTTGTCGTGACCGATGCCCAACCTTTGGAAAGTTTCCGGGGTCCGGGGGATGAGGCTGGGGACTTCCGGCAACTGTCTCAAGAGTTTTCAGTGGGTGAGGAGGACGATGACGATGAGACACAGTTGTCTATCACTCAGGTAGTAATAATTGGAGTAAGTCCGAGGGAGGAGCGCACAGAGGATTCGGAGGAAGAGCAGCAGGACGATGAGGTGACTGACCCCACCTGGTTTGCTAAGCCTACTGAGGACAGGTCTTCAGAGGGGGAGGCAAGTGCAGCAGCAGGGCAGGTTGGAAGAGCCAGTGCGGTGGCCAGGGGTAGGGGCAGGGCCAGACCGAATAATCCACCAACTGTTTCCCAAAGCGCCCCCTCGCGCCATGCCACACTGCAGAGGCCGAGGTGCTCAAAGGTCTGGCAGTTTTTCACTGAAAGTGCAGACGACCGACGAACAGTGGTGTGCAACCTTTGTCGCGCCAAGATCAGCCGGGGAGCCACCACCACCAGCCTCACCACCACCAGCATGCGCAGACATATGATGGCCAAGCATCCCACAAGGTGGGACGAAGGCCGTTCACTGCCTCTGGTTTGCACCACTGCCTCTCCCCCTGTGCCCCAACCTGCCACTGAGATTCAACCCACCTCTCAGGACACAGGCACTACTGTCTCCTGGCCTGCACCCACACCCTCACCTCTGCTGTCCTCGGCCCCATCCACCAATGTCTCTCAGCGCACCGTCCAGCCGTCGCTAGCGCAAGTGTTTGAGCGCAAGCGCAAATACGCCGCCATGCACCCGCACGCTCAAGCGTTAAACGTGCACATAGCCAAATTGATCAGCCTGGAGATGCTGCCGTAAAGGCTTGTGGAAACGGAGGCTTTCAAAAGCATGATGGTGGCGGCGGCCCCGCGCTACTCGGTTCCCAGTCGCCACTACTTTTCCCGATGTGCCGTCCCAGCCCTGCACGACCACGTCTCCCGCAACATTGTACGCGCCCTCACCAACGCGGTTACTGCCAAGGTCCACTTAACAACGGACACGTGGACAAGCACAGGCGGGCAGGGCCACTATATCTCCCTGACGGCACATTGGGTGAATTTAGTGGAGGCTGGGACAGAGTCAGAGCCTGGGACCGCTCACGTCCTACCCACCCCCAGAATTGCGGGCCCCAGCTTGGTGGTGGTATCTGCGGCGGTGTATGGTTCCTCTACTAAACCACCCTCCTCCTCCTATGCAAGCTCTGTCTCGCAATCAAGATGGGTCAGCAGCAGCACGTCGCCAGCAGTCGGTGTCGCGCGGCGTGGCAGCACAGCGGTGGGCAAGCGTCAGCAGGCCGTGCTGAAACTACTCAGCTTAGGAGAGAAGAGGCACACGGCCCACGAACTGCTGCAGGGTCTGACAGAGCAGACCGACCACTGGCTTGCGCCGCTGAGCCTCCAACCGGGCATGGTCGTGTGTGACAACGGCCGTAACCTGGTGGCGGCTCTGCAGCTCGGCAGCCTCACGCACGTGCCATGCTTGGCCCACATCTTAATTTGGTGGTTCAGCGCTTTCTGAAAAGCTACCCACGCTTGTCAGACCTGCTCGGAAAGGTGCGCCGGCTCTGCGCACATTTCCGCAAGTCCCACACGGACGCTGCCACCCTGCGCACCCCGCAACATCGGTTTAATCTGCCAGTGCACCGACTGCTGTGCGACGTGCCCACACGGTGGAACTCTACGCTCCACATGTTGGCCAGGCTCTATGAGCAGCATAGAGCTATAGTGGAATACCAACTCCAACATGGGCGGCGCAGTGGGAGTCAGCCTCCTCAATTCTTTACAGAAGAGTGGGCCTGGTTGGCAGACATCTGCCAGGTCCTTGGAAACTTTGAGGAGTCTACCCAGATGGTGAGCGGCGATGCTGCAATCATTAGCGTCACCATTCCTCTGCTATGCCTCTTGAGAAGTTCCCTGCAAAGCATAAAGGCAGACGCTTTGCACTCGGAAACGGAGGCGGGGGAAGACAGTATGTCGCTGGATAGTCAGAGCACCCTCCTGTCTATATCTCAGCGCGTTGAGGAGGAGGAGGAGGAGGTGGAGGAGCATGAGGAGGAGGGGGAAGAGACAGCTTGGCCCACTGCTAAGGGTACCCATGCTGCTTGCCTGTCATCCTTTCAGCGTGTATGGCCTGAGGAGGAGGAGGAGGATCCTGAAAGTGATCTTCCTAGTGAGGACAGCCATGTGTTGTGTACAGGTACCCTGGCACACATGGCTGACTTCATGTTAGGATGCCTTTCTCGTGACCCTCGCGTTACACGCATTCTGGCCACTACGGATTACTGGGTGTACACACTGCTCGACCCACGGTATAAGGAGAACCTTTCCACTCTCATACCTGAAGAGGAAAGGGGTTCAAGAGTGATGCTATACCACAGGACCCTGGCGGACAAGCTGATGGTAAAATTCACATCCGGCAGCGCTAGTGGCAGAAGGCGCAGTTCCGAGGGCCAGGTAGCAGGGGAGGCGCGGAGATCAGGCAGCATGTACAGCACAGGCAGGGGAACACTGTCCAAGGCCTTTGACAGCTTTCTGGCTCCCCAGCAAGACTGTGTCACCGCTCCCCAGTCAAGGCTGAGTCGGCGGGAGCACTGTAAAAGGATGGTGAGGGAGTACGTAGCCGATCGCACGACCGTCCTCCGTGACGCCTCTGCCCCCTACAACTACTGGGTGTCGAAGCTGGACACGTGGCCTGAACACGTGCTCTATGCCCTGGAGGTGCTTGCTTGTCCTGCGGCTAGCGTCTTGTCAGAGAGGGTGTTTAGTGCGGCTGGGGGAATCATCACGGATAAGCGTACCCGCCTGTCAACCGACAGTGCCGACAGGCTTACACTCATAAAGATAAACAAAGCCTGGATTTCCCCAGACTTTTCTTCTCCACCAGCGGTCAGCAGCGATACCTAAACAATATATAGGCTGCACCCGCGGATGGAAGCATTGTTCTCTATCACCATCAAAAACGGGGACCTTTTAGCTTCATCAATCTGTGTATTATATTCATCCTCCTCCTCGTGCTCCTCTTCCTGAAACCTCATGTAATCACGCCGAACGGGCAATTTTTCTTAGGCCCACAAGGCTCAGTCATATAATTTTTGTAAACAATTTTTATACGTTTCAATGCTCATTAAAGCGTTGAAACTTGCGCCTGAACCAATTTTTATTTTAACTGGGCTGCCTCCAGGCCTAGTTACAAATTAAGCCACATTAACCAAAACGATTAATGGGTTTCACCTGCCCTCTTGGTTGGGCATGGGCAATATTTCTGAGGTACATTAGTACTGTTGGTACACCAATTTTTTGGGGCCCTCGCCCACAGTGTAATCCAATTAATTTTTTGCCCACCTGCATTAAGGCTGACGTTACATCAGCTGTGATGGGCAATGCAATGGGATATATTTATGTACCGCCGGTGGCTTCCTGGCACCCACCCATGCTGTCGGTCCACACGGAGTTGTAACTGCATGTGTCCACTTCTAAAGAACCCCAGTCTGACTGGGGCATGTAGTGTGGGCCGAAGCCCACCTGCATTTAACATGACATTACCTCAGCTGTGATGGGCAATGCAATGGGATATATTTATGTACCGCCGGTGGGTTCCAGGGAGCCACCCATGCTGTCGGTCCACACGGAGTTGTAACTGCATGTGTCCACTTCTAAAGAACCCCAGTCTGACTGGGGCATGCAGTGTGGGACGAAGCCCACCTGCATTAAACATGACATTACCTCAGCTGTGCTGGGCACTGCAATGGGATATATTTATGTACCGCCGGTGGGTTCCAGGGAGCCACCCATGCTGTCGGTCCAGACGGAGTTGTAACTGCATGTGTCCACTTCTAAAGAACCCCAGTCTGACTGGGGCATGCAGTGTGGGCCGAAGCCCACCTGCATTTAACATGACATTACCTCAGCTGTGATGGGCAATGCAATGGGATATATTTATGTACCGCCGGTGGGTTTCAGGGAGCCACCCATGCTGTCGGTCCACACGGAGTTGTAACTGCATGTGTCCACTTCTAAAGAACCCCAGTCTGACTGGGGCATGCAGTGTGGGCCGAAGCCCACCTGCATTAAACATGACATTACCTCAGCTGTGCTGGGCAATGCAATGGGATATATTTATGTACCACCGGTGGCTTCCTGGCACCCACCCATGCTGTCGGTCCACACGGAGTTGTAACTGCATTTGTCTACTTATAAAGAACCCCAGTCTGACTGGGGCATGCAGTGTGGGCCGAAGCCCACCTGCATTTAATCTGACGTTAGCTCTGCTGTCCAGGGCACTGCAATGGGATACTTTTATGTACAGCCGGTGGGTTCCAGGGAGCCACCCATGCTGTGGGTGCACATGGAATTCCCATTGCGGAGTTGTACCTGCCTGTGACTATTTATAAAAAACCGCGGTCTGACTGGGGCATGCAGACACCTTGACAGAATGAATAGTGTGTGGCACATAGGTTCCCCATTGCTATGCCCACGTGTGCAGCTCCAGATGGAGGTGGCACAGGATTGGATTTCTCATTGCCTCTGTACAGCATTGTGGGCTATCGCCCCGCCCCTTTTAAAGAGGGTCGCTGCCTAGCCATGCCAACCCTCTGCAGTGTGTGCCTGCGGTTCCTCCTCATGGCAGACGCACTTATAAATAGACATGAGGGTGGTGTGGCATGAGGGCAGCTGAAGGCTGCGCAGGGACAATTTGGTGTGCGCTGTGGACACTGGGTCGTGGGGGGGGGGTGGTTGGGCAGCATGTAACCCAGGAGAAGTGGCAGCGGAGTGTCATGCAGGCAGTGATTGTGCTTTGTTGGAGGTAGTGTGGTGCTTAGCTAAGGTATGCATTGCTAATGAGGGCTTTTCAGAAGTAAAAATTGTTGGGAGGGGGGGGCCCACTCTTGCCGCTATTGTGGCTTAATAGTGGGACCTGGGAACTTGAGATGCAGCCCAACATGTAGCCCCTCGCCTGCCCTATCCGTTTCTGTGTCGTTCCCATCACTTTCTTGAATTGCCCAGATTTTCACAAGTGGAAACCTTAGCGAGCATCGGTGATATACAAAAATGCTCGGGTCGCCCATTGACTTCAATAGGGTTCGTTACTCGAAACGAACCCTCGAACATCGCGAAAATTTCGTCCCGAGTAACGAGCACCCGAGCATTTTGGTGCTCGCTCATCTCTACATGGCACTCTACATAGATGACAAGCTCCTTTTTCTTAGTAGGGAGTGATCCTCTCTACCAACTGTGATGTCCATTATTGATGATTTTGGCCTCTGGTCTCTCTATTAATTGGGCTAAATCAACTCCTTTAACAGTTGATCTACTACCCCCTGATCTATGTCCACGTTTCCCATGAAATGAGTCACATTATACTGCAGTAAAATTTTTCACTTGCATTATAGCTGATGAATTACTTAACTTCACACCCTTATTGGAAAAGTTTCAATTTCAACTACTCTTATTATGTAAATTGCCCATTTCAGTGGTAGGGAGGGTTAGCCTTTTAAAAATTATTTGGATGACACAACTTCTATATCTATTATATAACTTCCTGCATTTTCAGGGCTTAACTTTTCCATTTTCTTTATGGCTAATCGAAAGAAAGATTTCTTGCTTAATCCCAAAATGTACAGTATTGACGAAATTAATAGCATAATCTTACAAATTTTGTATTGATATACAGAACAATGGTCCTCATTCATCGAAACAGTCTAAAAGAAAAACTGTCTTTGTTCCCCATAACAACCAATTACAGCGCAGGTTTCATTTTACCGGAGCAGCAGCCTCAAAGATGAAAGCTAAACTCTGATTGGTTGCTATAGGCAACAAAGATCGTTTTGATAAATTAGGTACAGTATGTTTTAATTGTATTTGTGTTGTGAAAATGTGTTATTGGTTGGAATTTTATGGGTGCTACGACAAACACTGCTACTTACTGTATAGTATGTCTGCAGAATCTTGGTGGTAAAACACTGCTGCACGTGTAGAGGCTTTGCCTCTTTATGTAGTGGTTTGTCTGGTAATATGCTGTACAGCATTGTTGGCAAATTGTTGGAGCTTTTGCAAAAATGGGCAAAAAGTGTGATAATTTCACCTCGATAGTGGGGGTAAAATTGGTGTTGGCTCAGTCTAAAATAGGTAAGAAATTATTCTTAAATCAATTAGTGTTTGCCTGGATAAAAATGCAACTGGATTTGGGTCAGAACTTGGTGAAAAAAGGGGTGCTGCACAAGTAAACTAATCATCAGCCCTAAGAGTAAGAGATTAATTTTAAACTTGTGCCAGAAAAATTGGAAGGCATGCACCAAATCTTTAAAGCTACAAGCGAACAAAGTGGTGTCAAATTATGCAGTAGGACTGTGAGGATGGATATGTGATATGTTTGTTACAAGTTTGATTTCCAGTTGATATTACATAATATTTAAAGTACCAAAACCCTCCTATGCAGCTTAACAGTTAACTAGATTGTTTAACCTGAAAACTGCAGGCCAGTAAGTCTTACTTCAATTGTGGGTAAAATGTTTGAGGGGTTTCTGAGAGATGCTATCCTGGAATACCTCAAGGAAAATAGTTGTATAACTCCATAGCATGGGTTTGTGAGAGATCCCTTCTGTCAAACCAACCTGATCAGCTTCTACGAGGAGGTAAGTTCTAGACTAGACCATGCAGAGTTATTGGATCTTGTGTATCTGGAGCTTTCGATTTGATACCGTGCCACATAAAAGGTTGGTATATAAGATGAGAATGCTTGGCCTGGGTGAGAAGGTGTGTGAAGTGGGTAAGTAACTGGTCAGTGATAGAAAGTAGAGGGGGGTTATAAATGGTACATACTGTGACTGGGTCACCGTTATTAGTGGAGTGCCACAGGGGGAAGTACTGGGCCCTATTATTTTAATATATTTATTAATGACCTGGTAGAAGGATTGCGCAGTGAAATATCAATATTTGCAGATTACACAAAACTATGTAACGAAATTAACAAAAGAGAGGACTGATAAATGTAAAGTTATACATATGGGCAGAGGAAATGCATGTCACTATTACACACTAAATGGGAAACTAACTGTAAGCTTAACTAGAGTAACCATTGTCAGGCAGATGCTGCCAAGGCAAATAGGATCATGGGGTACATCAAAAGAGATCATGTAGCACATGATGAGAACATTGTTCTTCCTATTTACAAATCACTGGTTAGTCCACACATAGAATATTGTGTACAGTTTTGGGCACCGCTACTAAAGAAATACATATCAGAGCTTGAGCAGGTACAAAGGCGGGCAACTAAAGTAATAAACGAAATGGGTGGACTACAATACCCAGAGAGGTTATAAAAGTTGTGGTTTTTTACTTTACGAAACACACAGCTTAGTGGTGACCTAATAACTATATATAAATATATCAGGGGACAATGCAGAGATCTCTCCCATGATCTGTTTATACCCAGGACTGTGACTGTAACAAGGGGGCAACCTCTACATCTAGAGGAAAGAAGGTTTCTACATCAATATAGAAGGGGGTTCTTTACTGTAGGAGCAGTGAGACGATGGAACTCTCTGCCTGAGGAAGTGGTGATGGCAAACTCACTAAAAGTGTTTAAGAGGGGTCTGGATGCCTTTCTTGAGCATTACATGTTATAGTCACCAGTTACTTTGGAAAAGGTTTTTGATCCAGAGATCAGGGGCGTAGGTGAAGGCTCATGGGTTCAGGTGCTAAAGTTTATCTTGGGACCCCCCCAACTTCTCTTAACCCCTTAACGCAGAGGCATAACTTGAAGCTTCTGCACCCCAATGCAAAAACTGTAAGAGAGTCCCCAACTATAATGCTTTATTCATAGTACTAGGCTCCCTATATGGAGAAGACCCCCGACCCCCTTACGACCCCCTAAGGCTCCTTGGCCCGGGTGCAACTGCATCCCCTATAGTTACGCCAATGGCAGGGATTATTTTGATTGTCAGACTTTGTTTTTTTTTGCCTTACTCTGGATTAACACTGGGGGCTGGGTAATAGTCCTAAATACTATGTTACTTAGTTCGATAAAGTTATTTTATTTTTTAAAAATGCTGTCTCCTCCATCTGTCACCGCCACTTCACCCTGAACCTGTGTTGCACCAGCACTCAGTGACACCATTAATTTGATCATTAATGTATTTCTAACATCTCAAATGCAACAACGTATAGGTTAATGCAGGGATTCAATGTTGATGTTACTGATACCAGGACCACATGACAGCTGCAGCTATCACATGTGCCAGTGTCAGGGTGTCATCACATTGCACTTGGAAGTAAATACCAGTGAAGAGCAGGTGCCATCAGAATGGGAGCGGCAGAGTAGCTGGGAAAGAACGTATATCTTCTTTTTTGAAGGTACTGCAGGCTGACCAGCCTTTTCGTAGGAAAAAATGTGTCTGGATAACCCCTTTAACATCAGAAATTTTACAACCTTCTACTTATTAGTTAAATTATGGTGGAAAGAGAGAGACGTTTAGGAAAACTCAAGCTGTGCTACAAACACTTCTATTTGACTCACCACTAGGTTACATGAGCAAAGCAAAATCACTATGTTGGATGTTGGTGGGTATACACCATCTGTCACATATTTATAATGGCCAAGGCTTGACAACCTGCATACAAATCCAAGAGGACTTTAATATGTGTAACACAGGTACAGTTTTGTATGCCATGCTGTTAAGACTCATTAGGGATGAGGATGGGCAGAGTGTTTCAATGAATGTAATAGCAAGACTGGAATCCACATCTGGGCTCATAAACATTTCTTGTTTTATTTATTGAAGGCGTTTCTCATTACCATTAAAATTAAGTAGGAACAAGACCTAGCGCTTATGAGCCACCAAATTTGGGAAGAAATACTGAATTGTATACCAAGTTTGACATTGAAGACTGCTCAGAGAATCTCACGCATACAGTATATCTTGTGCAGAAAGTTTATAAAACCCAACTATACTATATAATATTCATTTCAGAACGGATTCAAATTGTAACCCTTGTAAGGCACTCCGGTTGGACATGAGTCACATGCTGTGGAACTATCCAAGTCTTTGACCGTTAATTATCCATTTTGGGATCTACGTACAAGGGCATTACCTATTAATAGGAGGTATTAAAATAGCTGATTATTATTATATCAAGCTCTGAAAGTTATAGGTCAAAATTAGATAGGGTAAGATTCCTAACAAGTTCTAAAAAAGTGTATTGGATACTCAGGATGTTGGTCTTAAGCAAATGAAAAAATCTGAAAGCCTGGTGGAGAGGAACACAATTCTGAAACACCTGTGGAAATGTTAATCACCTAACTACATCATCTCTTAGGAAATACTATGCTTTGTTTGATTGGTTCTTTCTCATCATGCAACCTTTTTATTCACAAAAAACAAGTTTCTATCCAAATAGCAAGTATATGTGTTGTCTCTGTTGTTTACACCATGTGATTTTACATTTCCAATTTGATTAACATTTCCACAGGTGTGTTTCAGTATTGTGTTCCTCCACATTACACTTCCAGATGTTTTCATTAGCTTAAGACCAACACATCACTATATGCAGTGTGGCATCATGAGTTTGCATTATTTGAAATGTTTTTGCTATTTCACATTTACATAAGCTATGAGTAAGAGTCGCACTAGCCTGATACAAGTCAAACAAGACTTGGCAAGAGTGTAAGTGCACCTGCCAGTACAGAGACTTTGTCAACATGGCCTGTGCGTATTTTATCATCTAGAAGTTCAAATCCTCATATATATCAAATGTGATTTGCAATTACGTGTACTTTAGTTAAATTAATATTTGTTGAAAAATAAATATTATTTTCATCACACTTGTTATTTTGACACGTACAAAAGTAGATGAATACTATGACGGAGCAGGGAGCTATTAGCCATAGTGCCTCTATTAAAAAAATGAAATATTACTCACCTAACCCCATTCCCACGTCTAACGGATCTCAGCCTCTGCAGTGTTGTGGCCTATGAGAACGCGACAACCAATTTTTTACATAGGCTGGCACGATGACCTCTTCACAATGCATCAACCTACACAGGGATCTCATTCTAGGGTCTCATAGGTTGCAGCACTGAAGAAGCTGAGCTACATTTGGTGTGAGAATGGCGCCTAGGTGAGTAATATGCAGTTTATAATTTTTAAAAAAATAGAGACACTGCTCCTGAGTTGGGTGGGGACACTATTACTATGGGGAAACGTATACTTAACTGTGGTAGCACTATTACTTAGGGCACTAAGAGGGCATCTATACTTATTCAGGAACACTTAACTGAGTGGGCGAGCACCATTACTGAGTGCCAGGACACCATTACTATGTGCACAAATGGGGCATCTATAATTAGTAGGGACACCAAGGTGGCCTATACAGAGTAATGGGCACTAAGAGGCACTGTTACTAAGGGTATCATTAGTAAGAGCCCTAAGAGGCATGCATCAATACTGATTGATAGGCACTATTACTAAGTGAGCGTACTAAGGGAGCATCAATACTGAGGTGGGGGCACTAAGGGGCACTAGTAATGGGTAAGGGCACAGATACTGAGTTAGGCAAATCTTACTGAGTGTGGGAGCACCAGAACTAACTGGAGGCATTAGGGCATACCACTACTGAGTTGAAGAAAAAATGGGGCACCATTACTGAGTGGGGCACTAGGGAGACATTATTAAGCTCAAAAGGAGCATACAATGGCATTACCTTTTAATGGGCATCCATGGGGCACTATTACTTTTAAAGGGGGCACTTCGGCATTATTACTTTTATAATGGGGTCACACAGGGGACATTATTATTTGCAAGGGGGATTATTACTCTCTAGAGTGCAAAACGAGGGCACTCTTACTTTCTAGGGTGTATAGACAGGGTATTATTACTTTCTAGGGGAACATAGGACATTATTGCTTTTGAGAGGGCAAAAAAGGGCATAGTTACTTTCTAGAGGGCACAATGGTGGGTAGTATTACTATGTGCAATAAATGTAACACTATTACTGTTTGACAATAAGAGGATCAGTATTACTCTGGTGTACAAAAGATTGCACTTTTACCATCAGGTGCTTTATTAACTTTAAGGGCACAATATGGGGGACTATCTACCTGACACTATTTTTTTCAAGGAGGCTGTCTGTGTGACACTATTTTTTGATGAGGGTTAATCATAGTTATGATAACATTAATTCTGCAGTCAGAGAGAACATCACCTGTGATCACCAGATATAACTGTATTGTAATCACTTATATGGTCTACAGAGCAGCTACGTAGAACTGGTATATACCACTATACTACATATCAGGCTATGGGGTAACATTGGTCTTTGTGTAGTGCTTTTTATTCAGAAACAGTAATATTATTCAGTCACAGTGCAGTAATAATGGTAATGGTCATAGTATGGTGGTAATATTGGTCTTTGTTTAATGCGTTTTTATTCAGTAACACTATGGTAATATTATTCAGTCATGGTGTGACGGTATTATTTGTGGCTTGTATTATTGGTATAATTGTCCTTTGTATAGTGTGTTGTTTAGTTATAGCAAGGGACTTGGATGCACATATGGCCATTGTCACAAAGGAGCAGCGTGTGTTCTACAAATCTGCTCTCCCCAATTCCTATCCACCTCTGTCTAGATCTAGCACCTTACATCCTAAGAAAAGTGCCTTAGGTTTAGATCTCTAGTCCTACTTACAAGTGTTCATCCAGTGTGTATATATATCTGTGTTATTTAATATAATGTAATTATGAGCTTGAGAAAGGCAATTCTAGCTGAAACGCGTCGCTCAGTGTTTTAATAAAAGTTTGATGTTTACGGACATCTAGAAGACTGATTTTTGCAGGTCTGATCCTCACGAGCACGGAAGACTTTTTTCTTTTACATTTTTCTTAAAGTACCTATTTGGATTGCTTGGTCCTCCGGCGTCTCTCCTGATTTACAGATCGTGGATTAAAGACCTCTCTATTCTCTAACCTGGACAACAGGTGCTGGTGGGTTTTCCCATCCAGGGTCATCCCACCGTGCACCAGGTGAGTCGTTATCTACAACTAGCTAATCAGCATATCAATCATTTTATATACTTGACCTATATAATAACCTTCATACTGTTGTTGGAGAACTTCTTTAAATTTAGAAATGGCCATAAGGCTACCAGGATCTGAGTTCTTGCACATGTCCAAATTAATTAACAATGATCATTGGAGAAAGAACAAGAGACATTAACTGTGTGAAGACACTACTGTCCTCTTTCTGAGGGATCAGCTCAGTGTTACCTTTATTAATAGTGCAAAGTAGAACAAAGAAAGGTATGGTTGTCCAATCACGGGAGCCAAACCCCTAAATTAGCTGATTAATGAATGCATAATATGATGTGTACATATATTATCTACTTCGATATGAGTAAGGAATGCAGATACAATGACTAAATATGGTCTCCAGAAAAAGCTTAAGCCCCCAAAATTAAGAAAACGCTGCTTTCATGAGCTTCAGATTAAGTTGAATTAACCCCTGAATAACAAGTATAACATAAGCCATCTCAATAATTTCACACTATCACTGTACAAAACCCAGTTTACCAAGACCAACATTACAAACATAGTTAAAGAAAAATACCACCATACTGATACTGAATAAAGACCATTGCAAGGACCAACATTATCAATAAAAACAGTATATGAGGGCCAACTAATACCGTCAGACCATGAACACACATTACCACCACATGGTGACAGAAAAACACTATAGAAACACTATACAAAGACCAGTATTACTCCCACACAATAACTGCTCCTTGAGTCATGGAAAGATGTTCTTGCTATATGATATTCAGCCCGCGAGCCTTGAGTAAGTGATTGCAGTACTATTATATCCGGTGATCACATGTGACCTTGTCTTTGCAGATTTTTGGAGCAAAGATGTCTGCATACCATTCTGCAGCCACTTGCCTTTATTTTCCACATCTTTACATAATCTCACATCCATAGTGCCCCAGATAGTAATAGCGCCACCCATAGTTCCCCACACAGTAAGTGTCATTTTGGTGCCTCCACACAATTCTAATGCCTTCTTTATTCCTCCCATTTAGTATTAATTCCCACTTTTGTGCCGTTGCTTAATAACAATGCCCATTATGACCCCATTCAGTCATAATGTGTCTTGTGGTCCTCAATGAGTCATAATGGCCCTTATGCTCCTCATTCATCATGCTGCTTATGGCCATCATTCATTGTGCCCCAATGGCACTTATTCATTGATTGTGTACTTTATGGCCCTCATTCATTCATCATGCCCCCTATGGCTCAATTAATTTAGCATGCCCCTTATGGCCCCATTCATTCATAATGTCTATTTTATGCACTAAAATAAGAAAACAAAACACTATTACTCATCTCTGCTGCTCCTAGGAGGCCTCTGCAGTCCGTGCAGCACTGGTTCCCTCTGACTTCTGAGTCACAGGATCATTGTGGTCAAGTGTGCTTGCTATACAATTGCCTGACCCAAGAGACAGTAGAGGGCTGCAATGGCACTTACTTCAAAGGTGAGGAGGAGCGACAGAGGTATGTATTAATGTTTTTTTTTATTTAATAAATTCACTTCTCCCAAAAAATTGAACTCAGAGCGGGCCGACTCCATGGACCCTGCATCAGCCCCAGAACCCAACCATCCCACCAGGAGAAATCCCAATGGAGTCAATGGCCAGTCCACTCTTGTTGCAGGTAACTAAGAGTACGTAGGCTTATCTCATGTCTCATTCTGGATGTATGCTTGATCTCCTAAAAAATATGCCAAAGTTCTCACCCCATACCTTCTAAGAACATTTGACCAACATACTCAAAACTTTTCCCCAGGAGATGTTAAATGCCCTAATTATTACACTTCCAAAACAGGTAAATCTAATAAAGCCTCTGCGAATTTTAGACCCACATCATTACTGAATACAGATGTAAAGATATAAGCAAAAAGTTTAACTTTAAGGCTCTCAAATATTCTACCCAAAAGCCCATTTACACGCAACGATTATTGCTCAAAATTTGTTCAAACGACCGCAAATAAGCGATAATCGTTGTGTGTAAAACGCTACCATTGTGCATTTTTCATCTGAACAATGATTTTGAGGTGAACTTAAAATCCATAGTTCAGGTGCAGAAATAAAGTATCTCTCAACAGACCGCACGCTATGTTCTCCACTGGGCCGGGAGATAACATTGTATTCTGCAGGCAGCCCCAACAAAAACAATGCAGCTGTTTGCACAACAGAGCATGTAATTAGTCACAGGATGGGCTCTTCAAACAGCTCCTGGAGGCCCTTTTACATGCAAATGAAGATGATAAAGCTGTTCTCGAAAAATTTGGTTTCCAGCTACATTTTCCATCAGCCACAATGTCTTTAGATTCTACCTCAAATGCCTACGTTTACTCATCAGGGTTTATGTCTAATTCTTTTGCAATTAGCAATGTCACCATACAAGGATACCCAATGTTGCCTTTAATTTCAGCCTTAATCATGGAACCTTTTGACGAATACATAAGATCCTCTCAAGATATCCCAGGGATCCAGGTAAGAAATATAGAACACAAGGTTTATTTGCTGATGATGTAATCTGAGCCATGTCAAACCCCTATCTTTCGCTTTCAACAACTATCGACATAATCAATCAATTTGCTGTGGTATCTTACTAAAAAGTTAACAAGTCAAAATCACAAATCCTCAATTTAGGAATTAAAAAAATCAATCTCTTCTTTTCTAACATCCATGTATAAATTTAACAGGGTTACTGAAGCTCTCCCATATCTGGGTGTCTACCTAACATCATCATCTACTAAACTATTTGACACAAATTTCAAACCCCTTCTTGTATCTATTAAATCAGAAATTAATAAACTAAAAACCTATGGAATTCCTTGGTTGAGTAGAATTTCAGCAGTAAAAATTATTATTCTTCCTAAAAACCAAAATTACTTCCAAAATGTTCCCAACCCAGTATTTGAAAAATGCTGAAGCTCTTTTACAATCGTTAATATGGGGAAAGCAAAAAAACCAAGAATTAAATTTGATGTGCTTTTCCTTCACTGCAAAAATGGTGGACTGAGTTCTCCATCAGTTACTCATTACTACAGAGCTACTATTTTAGATCAACTTAGACCTTTATGGCTTGATGACCTGTCTAAATCTTGGGTCCTGATTGAAAAATTTCGATTAGAAAAATTTCCACAAAAATTCTACTTATTAGCCCAATTTTTAAAAAATCCAATTATCGATACATCCCAAATACCCTACAGACTATTTGAAATGTCTGGAATATGGCAACACAAAATAAGGCACTGATCTCTTTCCATATTGATAAATTTGACTTAGATTTATTAGAAATCGCAATCAAAAATATTGTAAAATTGCAGGCCTATCACATATTCACTAATATCAGATGGAGAATCCTTTCTATCTTTTTAATTTGACTCTCAGATTTAATATACCACAATCGTATCTCCTCAAAATACTTTCAAATTGGCCATTTACAAAAATTCATTCCTCCTCGGAGAATTAATATACCTTAAAAACTGGATAACTGGTTCATGGTTTAGCCTGGTTTACTTCCCTCTCTCAGTTCTACGAAAGGCCTTTCTACCTGGTATCAAATTCTAAATCTCTTCTCAGTTGACCCCATGCTTAATTGAAGAAGAAAATGGGAAAATGACCTAAAAACTATATTCCAAGATGACCAGCGGTACAACGCCTACTGTTTAGTTCTTTCGGTTTCTAAATGTTCAAACCATTTCAAAAACTCCTGCAAATGTCCTATATAGGAGGTATCTTACTCCTCATATCCTTAACAAGATTTCACTCTGCTTCTCTTACCACTGTTGGACGTGGGGTTTAGTGGATAGTACCTTGCCACACTAAGGCCACTTTCACACATGGTGTGGGTAAAACACCGCAATTTTGATCTGGCTATTGCATTCAACAGCGCTTTTTAAGGCATCCCATCATTGTGATGGGTGATTAGATGCATTAAAAAGTGCAAAAACACACCAAAATAGTGCAGACAACACTCGTAGATAGCGAAAAGTCTGCAAGGTCCCATTCAAATCAATGGAAGTGTTGTGCTGTGATTACCATGACACTCAAAACACCACAGTAATCGAGATAAAAACGCATGTGTAAGAGTGGCCTAATGGGACTGCCCTTATGTTTTGACCTTCTGGAAACAGGTCTTTCAGCTGATGTCAAACTTTAGCAACATGTAACTACAACCCAATCCTGCTATGCCTTTACTGAATTTAGACACTGATCAACTGCCCAGTCCAATTCGCAGTCCCCTTCTTCACATTCTCATTGCTTCTAGAGTAACTATCGCTCGCCATTGGAAAAACAATCCTATTCCTTCCACATCTGAAATAACCAGATTAGTAAATAATAACTGCTGGTTCAAATATATGAGCGCAAGTCCCTTTAAATAAAATTAAAACCTTTAGGAAGAATTGGGCAGCCTGGCTCCAGTGTGCTCTGTGCTTCATGCCTTCTTTTTTAGATCACTGAATTCACTGATCTGTTACTTTAAATTTTTATTAATCTTTATCATGACTAAACGTTCTTTTACTTGTTTCACTTATTTTACTTTTTAAATTTTTTATTGTAACTTTTCCCCCCAAAGTGTCCTAGAGTATCTCACATTTATTTACTTATGTTTATGAATCTACATATACATGTTAATAATTTTTAACTTGTTTCTTTGAGATTTTTTAATAAAGAACTTCATCTTCAAAAAAAAATACCACGCATGATTCTGTAATGCAATTCGCTGCATGGGCTCAAGAATACTCCCAGAAATCATTGTCTATAAACAAAGTTCACTGTGCAACCTGCAAATGCAAGTTAAAGCTGTATGATGCAAAGAAGTCTTATATAAACACAATCCAGAAATGCCGACATCTTCTCTGGGCCAAAGCTCATTTAAAATGGACTGAGGCAAAATGGAAAACTGTTCTTTGGTGAGATGAATAAAAATGTCATAATCTTTTGGGAAACCACTGATATTGTGTCCCGTGGACTCAAGAGGAGAGGAATCATCCAGCTTGTCATCAGCGCACAGTTCAAAAGTCGGCATCACTGATGGTATAGTGTTGTGTTAGTACCTACGGGCAGCTTACACATCTTCCAAGGCACTATCAATGCTGAGCAGTATATAGAGGTTTAGAAAAACACCTGCTCCCATCCAAACAACGTCTATTTCAGGGAAGGCCTTGCATATTTCAGAACGACAATGCTAAACCACATATTGCATCCATCACAACAGCATGGCTTCGCAGAAGAAGATTCCGGCTGCTGAACCGGCCGCCTGCAGCCCAGACCTTTCACCAGTAGAAAACATTTGTCGCATTATGAAATGGTATTTGGCAAAGACGACCCCGGACTGTTGAGCAGCTAGAATCCTACATCAGACAAGAATGGGACAACATTCCTCTCCCAAAACTCCAGCAATTGGTCTCTTCACTTCCCAGATGTTTACAAACTGCTGTAAAAAGAAAAGGGGCTGCTACACAATGGTGGACATGGCACTGGCTCAACTTTTGTGAGATGTGTTGCTGCTATCAATTTCTAAATTGATGGTTTGGTTTTTTAAAATGATATGGAAAATGTCTCTTTTACCTGTTGTTATTGTGAATAAAACATGGCTATATGAGATATCAAAATCATCGCATATTTTTTCTTTATATTTATTAACATTTTACACAGCGTCCCAACTTTTTTAGAATTGGGGTTGTACTTTCTCAGGAACAGATGTAATGAAGAAACAAATGAAAAAGTGAACTCAGCCAACCATGAGTGCAATGGGAATATTACTTTATACAAGGTATCTGGGTCGTCAGGATTATGTAAATAGAATGTGGCTGGGCTATGCTATGTCCCAAACACCCACAGAAGTCCATAGGAGTTACAAAAATAGCGTAGCACAGTGAGCTACAATATTTCCATAACTCCAGTTTATGGAAATGACATAGCTTGCTATCCTACACTTTTTGTATAACACATTTTGACTGCTAAGAGTTGTGGTTCCCAACATGGCAAACATTTTGAAAGCCACCATCTTGAAACCAAGTTGACATTTTCAAATGGGGTAGGATTGTATGTGATGTATGTATCTGTTAGAGAATTTGATGAGATATCCAAATCATGTACCTTTATACCTTTCCAAGTTATTAACATTTTTCATGACATGGAACATAGCAACTATTCACTACAGGTTATGCTTGATATTCTGGTCGTTGTTTCAAATCATCAAGACTATCCTCTTCTACCAATCACTAAGCACTGAGAGCAACAGCTTAGCAGAAGTGCTTGCACAGGCGTCCAGGACCTGCTGTTACATGTGCACCGCACTCTGGATTTTCACTGGATAAACCCTGAACTTGACATCCCCCTCACAGGTAGAAGTCCAAGGGGGTGAGATCCGACAAGTGCAGGGATCACTCCATTGGGCCATGACACCCTGGTAATTCATTTCCCTGGAAACTGCTAATACCAAAACTTGCAGATATCACATCTATTATGTGGAGAGCCAACATCCTTCTGGAAGAACAGTGGGAATGTGTCACTTTCATTGCACAGTGACAGGAAAACCTTGTCATATAACAATTGCAGATATCTGGCAGCAGCAAGGTTACCGACAATGAAGAATGGGCCAACTATCTTCGTGACCCCAACCGATTATGCTGTTAACGCTGCAGTAACACAGAGGTCAGAATGGAAGCCTCCGTGCTGACCTTCGTGTAGTGGCCGGCGTGTGTAACAGCAGGGGCAGCTCTTATTGAAATGAATGGGAGCCATGCCTGCAGTTACAAGCGCCGACCACTACATAGGAGGTCTTCGCAGAGACTTCTGCTCCTAATGCACAGAGGTTGGAGCAGAAGCTTCCTAAAGTGGCCGGCACTTGTAACTGCAGACACGGCTCCCATTGATTTCAATGAGAGCCGTGCCTGCAGTTTCAAGAGCCGGCCACTATATGAAGATTGGTGCGGAGGCTTCCACTCCAACCACTGTGTTATTGCAGAGCTGACAGCATGCACCTATTCAGCTGATCGGTCGGGGTCCCGGGCGACAGACCCCAGGTGATCAACTATTGATGGCCTATCCTGATGATTCATTCATTCCTATCTTATCATTGTCATTTATTACTTTCTATATCATTCTATGACTATTTGCTCCATCAAATTGAAATAGGATCACAATAAGATGAAATAAGAGTTTAACTTCTAAAGCGCTTTTACCAAAACAGCACACATAGTTAGTGCAAGTGCTAATCGACTAGGCTTGGCACTGACCATGGATTTATAGTTTAAGCATTGTTATATAATATTGATTATTAGATTAATTGCAAGAATTACTGCCTTGGTGATTAATTCATTTGGAAGGTTCATCTTCCAACAAAGCAATGACCCTAAGCACACCGCCAAGACAACACAGGAGTGGCTTAGGGGCAACTCTGTGATTGTCTTTGAGTGGCTCAGCTAGAGCCCTGACTTGAACCTAATCGATCATATCTGAAGAAACTTGAAAACGGCAATCCACAGACAGTCACCATCCAACCTAACAGAGCTTGAGAAGATCTGCAGGGAAGAATAGCAGAAAACCCTCAAATCCAGGTGTGCAAACCTTGTGGTATCACACCCAAGAAGACTGGAGACTGTTATCGATGCCAAAGTTGCTTCAACCAAGTACTCAGTACAGGAGCTGAATACTTGACATAGTTCTTTTCTCAGAAATCATAAAGCCTAGAGAAATGAATTGTAAACTGAGGAGAATCTACCTCACCTCTATGTGTATATCCTGAGGAGAATCTACCTCCCCTCTATGTGTATATCCTGAGGAGAATCTACCTCACCTCTATGTGTATATACTGAAGAGAATCTACCTCACCTCTATGTGTATATACTGAGGAGAATCTACCTCACCTCTATGTACATATACTGAGGAGAATGTAACTGACCTCTTTCTGTATATACTGAAGAGAATCTGCCTCGCCTCTATGTGCATATACTGAGGAGAATCTAAATGACTTCTATGTTCATATACTGAGGAAAATCTATCTGACCTATGTGTACATACTGAAAGGCTGTAAAGTACATAATGTAGTGGCCTTGGACTGCAGGGATGGAGCATGCCTTTAAGGCTAACAAGGGGTTGCAACCTCCAGTCTGAGGTTAAATTTGAATAAAAAGCGGCGTTACTTTTAAGACTAAAAAGTGAGGAGAGTGGGAGGGGTGGCACATTCTGCAGAGGAACATGCAGTCTGAGAAGAATCTAACGCTCCTCTATGTATATACATATTTTATTCCTCGGTTCCTCTGAAGTAATTGTGACTTCATAAACCTTTCCATGTGAACAACAGGTAAACACCTGTACTAAATTAACTCGGGCAAAGCCGGATATATCAGCTAGTTATATACATATCTGGTTAGTCAATATTTGTATAAATAAAAAAGAGGAGAGTGTAGAATATAAACTTATTTCTATTGTGCATTGTTCTCCAGTTCTGTAATTGCAGACAGCAATGTAAACAATGGAGAACTAGAAAATCAAAAATGCTGAGCCGGTTCCAATTTTGTCTGGAACATAGTGCCAGAAATTAACAGCAGAAGCCATGTTCTTTTTAGAGCTATTCCTTAGGACCTCATTGTCACCCTTTTTATTGGTAACAGAAGAGGAGCACACTGTTGACTTCCTAGCAAAATCACAGCCATCATCTATGGTAAGAACTCCCTAGGGTTTTGAGGGTACACCTGTCACAGGCATCATATAAGTACCCTTGAAGCACTTAAAGTGGCACAAGTATGGGTGGCACATACTGTTTAGAGTAGCTCTCAGGAATATTGGGGCCTTCACTGGAGAAAATAAGGTTGCTTGGAGGTATACAATTTTCATGTCAGGGTTAGGAATTTCATATATCTATATATATTTTTTATCTGCTTCAAATATAAATATTATTCCCTCATATTATTGTATAACTTTATCATATATACTGTTTGATAGATTACTGGGTGTCATCTTTTACTTGTGCACTATAAGGGCGGTTTCACACAGCTGTATGCGCAACTACACTCACCGCTATGGAGCATAGTTGTGCATGAAAGAGGTTTTTTCCTCTGCACAAAGTTTTAAGTATGTGTGGGAACAATAGGGCAAGTCCTATCTTTTCTCGGGCATAGTATTCACACCCAAAAAAAGAGTTAGGAAAATAAAACCTTTGAAATCAATGAATTTTTTTGTCCTGTTATGCGACCATGACCCACATAATGGGACTAAAACACGTTTGTCTGTTTAAGCCCCAAAGCACTATTATTTGTGGGCTTAAAGAGGTTTTGTTATTAGAACAAAACCCCATTCCCTAGCTGGACCCTGCCTAAGATATAAAATGAGGGTATACTCAGCTCTACTAGAGCCCAGGGACACATCTGACAGGCACAGTCAGCAGCGGTGGTGACTTCTGGGTAGACCGCTGGGCAGAAACATGTGACCCCTTTGGCCACTCCAAGGCCACAACATCTGTGTCAGTGCTCCTAACATCATGTGCCAATCAGAAGCCGCAACGGTCATATGCTGTCGATACCAGCGGCGGTTGTCAGCTGCGTCTAGGGGCTCCAGGAAAGTTGACTATACCCTCATTTTTTATTTTAGGCAGGGCCAATAATAATATAATAGTACTGTAAGTGTAATATAATATGTAAGGCTGAAAAAAGACATGTCCATGTAGTTCAGCGTATTACGCCTCAATGTTTATCCAGAGGAAGACAAAACCTCAAAAGTATAAGCTCATTTTCATCATTTTAGAGGAAAAAATTCCTTCCCTACTCCAAATCTGGCAATCAGAATAATCCCTGGATCAACAACCCTTCTGAAGTAATTAATGACTAATTACTAAAGAAAGGCGTCCAGGCACCTCTTATACTCTTTTAGCAAGTTCACCATCACTATGTTTTCAAGCAGTCAAGAATCCCTTTTGTGTTTGTGTAGAAACCTTCTTTCTTCTAGATATAGGGGATGTCTCCTTGTTACAGTCCTGAGTATAAATAGATGATGGGGGAGATCTCTAGATTGACCGCTGATATATTTATATATCGTTATTAGGTCGCCCCTCAGCTGTCTTTTTTCTGAAGTAAATAACCCCAATTTTGATAACCTCTCTGCATATTGTGGTGCATCCATTTATTCATTTAATGCCAGCCTTTGAACCTTCTCAAGCTCTGACATGTTCTTCTTGAATATTGGTGCCCAAAACTGTACACAATATTCCATGTTGGGTCTGACCAGTAACTTGTACAGACAAAGAACAATGTTCTCGTCATGTTCCCCCATACTCTATAGTTTTCTATACTCTCTGCATTTCACTTGACATTTCACCTGAGTGAATGCATTAGAGAAAAAAAAACTATTTAACGGATTTCCTTTCTTCTCATCATCCTCTCCAATTTTTCCCTTGTTACTTTTTAAAGGGCCAACATTTTCCGTTTTAATCTTTTTGCTACTTATATAGTTAACGAACTGTTTAGGGTTAGTTTTATTATCTCTGTCTCCACCTTTGCTGCTTTTATTTGCTTTTTACATATATTTTTCTTATAGCTTTAAATGCTTCTTCACTGCTTTCTTGTTTTAGTAGTTTAAAAGCTTTCTTTTTGTTGTTTATTGTTCCCTTTACATCTTTATTGAGCCAACTTGGATTTGTCCTATTCCTAACTCTTTTATTTCTGTAAGGTATGAACTGCTCTTTGAGTATTTAAGACGATTTTAAGTAACTCCCATTTATGGTCTGTACTCTTATTTCTAAGGACATTATCCCAGTTGATTACATTAAGGGCATTTCCAAGCTAATTGAACTTTGCCTTCCTAAAGTTTAGCATTTTTGTAGCTCCCCAATAATTGTCCCTTTCGAAAGACAAATAGAAATGTATTATATTATGGTGACTATTTCCAAGGTGCCCCCCAACCTGCACCCCGGGTATTCTGTCAGCTGTATTGGTTAATATTAAGTCTAAAATGGCCATCTCTCTGCTTTGGTTCTGTACAAATTGGGTAAGGTACTTATCTTTGGTTATTTAGAAAAACTTGTTTCTTTTATTAGATCCACTGGTTTGAGTTTCCCAATTTATATCCAGATAGTTAAAGTCCACCATACAAATTACCTCATTGAGATTTGCTGATTCACCTATTTGCCTTAGTAATCAATTTTTGGTGTCTTCTGTTATATTTGGTGGCTTACAGAAAACCCCTATGAGGATTTTGATATTGTTTTCCCTACCCATAGAGACTAAACATGTACATCTACTTCAAATATCTTTTGTTTATTACTACTATGTCATCGTTTTCTTGGGCTTTATTACTTTCAGTTTGTCAACTTTATTGGTCAGACTTCCAGCATTAGTCACCATAAAATCTAGAAAGTTTTGGTTATTTTTTTATGTCCCTATTAACTGTTTTGCCAGTTCTAACTGTACTAACTCCTCCCACCACTCCACCCCCATTTTCATTACTTAATACCAGATCACTGTCTATATTATCTTCCCCTCTATCTCTTAGGTTGCCCTTACCCCAGTACCTAGCTTAAACACTCCTCCAACCTTCTAGCCATCTTCTCCCCCAGCACAGCTGCACTCTCTCCATTGAGAGTCACCCAATGTCTACGGTAGAACCTGTATCTAAAAGTAAAGTCAGCCCAGTTCTTCAGGAACCCAAATTCCTCCAAATTCCTTCCATACACTAACCCACTTGTTTACCTCCTACTGCCTTTTTGGTGTTGCACATAGTGCAGGTAATATTTCAGAAAACACTACCTGGAAGGTCATTGCCTTAAGCTTACATTATTGGTCCCTCAAATTGTTTTTAAGAACTTTCAACCTACCTTTAGCATTGTCATTGGTGCTTCGAGTAATCTGTCAACCTGATCCATGATGTGTCATACTCGAGCACTAGGAAGATAACACACTCTTTAACGAGTACGGTCTTTGTGGCAGAATGTCCTGTCACCCTAATAATTGAGTTTCCCACAACCAGGACCTTTCTAGCAAGCCCTGCACTCATATTCCCCTTCTTACTTGGAAGCTCAGCCATGAGAGGCAACACATGTGGTTGCAGGATGTTCTGAACATATCACTGAGCTGCCATTCCTCATACCACTACTAAGGGTAACTGACTGATGTATGTGATGGCCCCCCAGAGCATAACATCAACAGTGGAGGCAGTGTGCTGCTCCACAGGAAAGGCAGGATTGAGGCGCTCACCCCCAGGTCTCTAGATACGAACATGGCCATCATCAGTGCCCAAATTAAACCTAGATTTGTCACTGAAGACCACCACTCATTTATCATGACACCACTGCAAACGGAGGCAATGGTGGGTGTTTGTCAAAAGCAGTACACCAAATGTCCTTCAGCTAAGCACCTGCAATTTGTTCCAACAGACACAGGGGCCTGTAAAAATGGTGGAACCTGTTTCTAAATTGCAGACAGTGATGCATTTGGAGTTGCTCGTGCTTGTTGGATGATCAATCTACTGGTGGTCTAGTAAGGGCGTTCTGAGCCCTGTTGCGTTGTGTGAATGTCCTCATGCATCCATTGGTCCCAACAACTCTTAACAGTCTGCTTACAATGGCCTAGGTGGCAGGCAATTCATCAATATGACCATCCAGCTTCTCATATTTCAATAATGCGCCCCCTTTAAAACTCTGTTAGATAGGCAAAATCTCTTCTATTGCATCATAGAGGCGTCTAATTGTCAACAAGCTCTACACAAGTGGGAGAAGAGGTCATTACACACAAGTAGCCTCTGAGAGCCTTTTTATAGACCAAGGGTAGAACCACTTTTAGGGCCTTAGTTCATCTAATTACACAACATTTCTAATTATTGGTAGTTTGCCTGACATGTTACTGCATGGCGAGTTTTGTAGCAAAAAGACAAATCCTTGATTGAGTTTGACATTGTACTAATTTTTTTGTAATACTTCTGTGCTCTGTACGGTGTATTTCTTTTTGATTTAATAAATTTATATCTTTGATACAGGAAATAAATTAAAAAAGCACTTGATTAAGAAATTAATTCCACCACTGCTATGTCCTCATTGAGAATGCGGTACCAAGTATTGTTACTGAAATTATTTTCTGAATGTTAGTAGCTCTAAATTATTAATCTATGTGAATATTAACCACAAAAACCTTCTACTAAAATAAATAGAAAGCTTCCTCTTTTACAGTTATACAGACCCCCTAAGTGCTGTCAACTTGCAAGAGCCCCAAGGCAGGGCGTAACAACATACAGTACCACTGAAAGGTTTTAATATTACATTTTTTTGTAAATAACACAATAGTAAATTAGTGCATTGAGAAGTTAATTTGTTTTGTAAGGTGAGGCCTAATTAGCCCTATATGAAAAAATGACATTTTCTTGGTTGTAGTAGTCCAATATATGACAAAAATAACAGAAAGCAAAGATAAATAATAGTCCATCATTACTTTAAGAAGTTAATAAAGGTCAGGAAAAATTAAAGGTTTCTTCATGTACAGTGGCAAAGAGCTACGGTACACTGGTGAAACAAGCTCTTTACAAGCTTGTAAGAAGATTTTACACCACATATATAGTCATGCAGATGAAGTCTATGTTTTTTTAAGAAAGGAAAATGTATCCGTCTGATATATACAATACATATGATATAAAAGAGACCTTACCTTTTCTACGTGAGCAAATTATATGCTCAGCAATTCAACCAGCAGATTGCAACAGATTGCAACATCCACTTACAAAGAAGTCATGTCTTTATTGTTGGATTTCTGCAAGAATGCAACTACTGAAGGAGAGAACGCAGCAGAATTTTGCTTGACTCAAGATGCACAGGTGGTAGAAATCTATTCTTTGATCTGATAAGTCTCAGTTATAGATTCTTGGTTCCAAGAGCAGAAAAGGTTAGCCAATGATCTCTGGTTTCCACTATGAAGCATGGAGAAGGTGTGATGTGGTAAGGATACTTGGTGACAATTCAATTAGAACTGATGACGTATGCTATCCCATCTAATTCGTAGTGATTCAAAACACACCTACAAACATGCAGAGACAAACTGAAATATGGCAGGAACCCATGATACGATTGTTAAGACAAAGTGAAAATGCAACTTTAAATCCAGATGGCAGGGCCAGTACCTCATCTAGTAGGACCATCTCATATTTCTGGTACTGTCCTGGGATACTCTATTTCTATCTCATAGTAAGTACAAATAAATTACACAACCAGTTGTAGAGACAGGCAGTAAAAGAGGAACGAGTGCAACTAATTAGTTGTTACCTACATTATATTGCACAAAGGGTAATTTAATCTATGATATACCAATGTAAAATATAACTTTTCTTTTGCTATTTTCTTGCTTTTCTACATGCTTGCCTTTATGTTCTCCTAGGATAATAGGATGGCCTCACACTTTAAAACACTGTTGTGATACATCACACTTCTTCAAAATTGTTCTCTTGGGATCTGTTTTGTCTAGCTCTGTCCTACTGGTATGCCATTGACAAGTGATCTGCGATGCCAGTTATTCCAACGAAAGGTGTTATTAGTTGATGTCTCCTTACAGAAAATATCTATTTTTGGTACTTGTGGGTTATCCGTCATCACTTTTTTAGAGTCGACTCATTCGAAGTTATCTTGTAGGCTCTTGCCTCATTTATACCTATTGACCAATATTATAAATATTTATGTTTTAGAGAAATAAAAGAGTTTAAGAAACAAATTGTGCATCTTTTCACGCATATGTATCGGTGAAACATTTGTGAAATTAATTTAAAAAGTGGTAAAAGAAAACCCACAAAACCCTATTTTTATATTGCCAGCATTGTCAATAAAGATTGAAAGATCCAGAAAATTGATCTGTTCTTTATTAATTTCACATATGAAACTTAAAACCAAAACTCTTCTCATTCAGAATGAAAAAGTCAAAGAATAAATGCAATACATATGGCAGTGTCTGAACTGTCAACAGCTGCCCATATAACTTAATAGCAATAATATATGAAGATAATGACAAACAATCCTCTATAATATTGGTTGATTTAGTTAGATTGTGCTTTTAATTTTTTATAAGGAACTTTACAACTAAATCTTAGTAGAACATTAATAAAACTTATATTTAATATTAGTGGATCATATAGCTATAGGCATATTTGTTTCACTTTGGAAAATTTATTGTAGGAATAATGAATTAATACCTACTATCATTCTGGGCAATTTTGAATGATTTGCTTAAAATAAGTGGTTGCCCACATTTAAATTACAGCTTGTGAAGAATGGGAGTGTGAGGGCACTAAGTGTACATTGCATGGATAATAAAGAACATTGTGGCTAAACTGTTATGGCAGCATCTAAACTGTAGCACAGGGAGGGTCTACCAGGGCATGTACCCCTGGTACTGGGTGCAAAGGATATGCCCCTCTGTTTTGTCAAGGGTATTTAGATATAGGGCTACAGTATTTCAACAAATGTAAATTTTGCCCTGGTTGAAAAAAAGCCTTACTATTTGGCCTCTTTCACACCGGAAGCTTGGTGAGTAAAAATAATGAAGGAATCTGAACATTCCCATAGGAAACCATTGGTTCTAACAGCCGCATGTTTTTTTAAGCACAGTATTTTTGCGCACTTAGCTCCCTGTGTGAATGAGCCCTTACTCTTCCATCTGCCACCATACCGCTATTGGCAAATTTTATATGGTGTGCAACCGCTGATGTCACTACACAGGTTTGCAAAAAAAAAAATTTAAGAGCTGTTTTGGTTATTCCACGTAATCTTTAGATTTTTTGGTACGCTGAATCCGATAATGACCTCCATTTTGTCATAGGACATCAATAGGGAAATACCTCAAAATAAATGAAAATAGACTTATAAAATTAATTTTATTACAAATTTTACATGAAAATCATTTTTGAACTGAAATGAGCTCACTAAAACACACTAAAATCATTTCTTCAGCTGCCAACTCTTCTTGGTCCAGTGACTTTGTCAGTCTCGACTGTCCCATAGACACAGAAAACAAGGGTATTTGGTATATGCAGCTTGTTGCCCGAGCAGCATGCACAGGACCTTTAAATCCCCACACACTTGCCAACCGTGGTCTTCATATTTAAGTTTACGAAGAACCAATTCCAAGTTCTCGTAGGTTTCCTTCAAATGTATGAAATGACCTATAGGAATGGAAGCGTAAAAACCACCGTTGTCGAGCAAAACTGCTTTGAGACTTCTTTTTGAAGAATCTATGAAAAGACACCATTGCGTTGAATCATATTGGACTTCGAACCCATCAAACCTTTGACATCGATGCAATAAACCAACTTGTCTTCTTGGGCAAAGTAAGGAACGAACTCCTTTTCATGATGTCTGAACAATGAAAAAGACACTCCTGGCAATAATAAATTCCTGCTTTTGAGCCTTGAACCGAGTAACTCAGCGGCATCTTTGGGAAGATTCAAGTCTCTTACCAAATCATTTATCTCCTCCTGGGAAAAAAATTTTACTCTTGCATCATTTTCAAAGTCAGAAATTGATTCGTCATCTGGTTCAGATATGACTCCAGCTTCATTGGAGCTAGGTATCTCTTCCAAGGTAGCAGGGGGCTTGGGTACTGGTATATCTGTGCTATGGGGGATGGAATGAATTGCTGAGTGAAGATTGGGGTATGAAATGGAATGCTTCCATTTGGAATTATAGCCTTTCCCATTGCATGAACAAAAGTAATAGTCATCACTATGGTTCTTTTGCTCTCGCCATACCGTAGGAATCCCATAACAGAAAGCTTTTTTTTTTACCCTTGCACCAATTTTGGAGGTCCTCAACTCAGCATTTGCACATTTTATGAGGTGCCCAAACAGAGCCATAACACTAACTAGGGGAAACAGGATTTAAGAATGACGAGCTAACACCAAGAGCTTGTGTGAGTTACTCCCTCTCTTTCCGTTTGTCAGCGGCCACAGCAGCAGAGAACCGGTATCTGGGACAGAGCTGAGAGGCGGCACAGTGGCACAGACACATCTGCGGAGAGAGCTGTGAGGGAACAGATGCTCTGCGGCTTCGTAAGTCACAGCGCAAGGGCTTTGCCAGGGGAGATGGGAGGGCACAGCCTCACACCAGGGGGATTCCTAGAGCGGCTGCAGTATCACACTGTCAGTGCAGTTGCCGCCTAGCAGTTTGCCATGGGGAGAAGAAAGGGGGACATCTGCTCTGGGGAGAGTGATTGCTGCGGCGTGCTAGGACCTTGCTCATGGCAGCCAATCTGCTCCTGGGGGCATCACCGCCCTGTCAAGCACCCTGTATCTTGTCTCCACCCATACTTCCGGTGGCATCAAGATACAATAGTACCACAGGCGAGAACCAAGAAAAAAAATTGAATCAAACCTGTGCGTGTCAGAGCCTGCGTGGTCAGCTTGCAACATGTTGATGCTGGTTTCCATTAGCTCACTCTGGAAATTCTTTTCTTTGAAAGTTATGTTTTTTTGGCATTGTATATCTGAAATGCACTAATGTGAATTAATTAATAGCAATTTTGACTTTAAATTTAGTTAAAAACCCTAAGATAAAAAAAAATACTAAAAATTGGGAACAATTTGTTAAATTTGAAGAGAATTTTGCATTTTGTGGTAAATCCTGGCGTCTAGGGCTTTTTCATTTTTTTTTTCATTTTCAGCACACCAAAATACATGGAAATTAGTTAAAAAAAATAAAACAGCATTTTAGTCGCAGATCTGTGCTATCGGTTCCAGCCTAACCAGATTGTATTTCATCATGATTAATAGCGTTTTGCCAGTACCAAAGGCTATATCATATCTAGTGAATAGCACCTTCATTTCTTTGTTAGAAATAAACCCTTGAGACTGTAATAGACATGTATAGACCAAATTGTTTTATCCGTTAGAGCATTTTTATATGCTATCGTTACAAAAACCTCATACGGATAGATGTTTTATGACATTAAGAAATTTTTACTTGATGTTATGAAGCTTTTATTCTTAATTTCAGAAAATTAATTCAATAAAATTTTAATTTACTTTTAGAAATCCTTATTTATTTTATGTAAAATATTTTTGTATAAGTTTCTAATTTATCCATGTATTTGTTAAAGTTGTAATGTTTTTATGCTTTTTGTAACAGACTGGTGAGCAGCTCATTCAGCATGTAAACAGTAATGCAGCTGTGTTTGTGAGATGCTTCAGCTACCTCTCCAGATTGAATGTTTTTTAGTGGAACCACTTGGGCATAGTGATCAAAACAAAGTTCTTCACAACACTTTTCAGTGTAGAACGAGAGTAAGACAATAGGCACAGTCCCTTGATCTTTATAATACTCATTCATAAATTGCATAATTAAAGTGTTTTGATGTACAGAGCTAGATCAGGGTTGGTGGGATATTAATGTTGCACAAGTATCCTTTAATACTGGGGGTATACTTACAATTTTTTTGTCCATAGCAAGTGCATGTCCAAATTATGTCCTGGGAGACCTAGAGATGGAGAAGACCCATGGACATTCTCTTTTTTCTTTTCATATAGAATAGAAAAGGAGCAGCGCGCCGAGGCAGAGCCACGAGTGGGGGTCTGAAGGGCAGAGGGGGCATCGGACCAGCGGAGGAGCCGATACCGGCGCCCGGAGGTGACAGGAGTCCGAGGAAGAGCCGGCAGGAGGAGTGCAGAAGCTGAGCAGGTCCCGGAGCAGCAGCAGAAGGGCAGAGTGATAGGTGGAGTGAGCGGCCGCCGGGAGAGCCGGGAGAGCAGGTGACGTCACTGTGGAGGAGCTGCAACAGGAGCCGCTAAGTATCTTCTGTGTGTGTCTGTGTGAATCTAAGTGTTTGTCTTCTGTGTATCTAGTGTGTCCTGGTTGTGTTTTCTGTGTACCTAGTGTAAGTGTGTGTGTCTGTGGGTCTAAGTATTTGTAAGGAGGAAAAAAATTTAAAAAAAATAAACATTTTTTGTTGTGTGAGCGGTTGAGCTGAGGGTAAGGGTGCGTTCAGACGAGCGTGTTTTGGTGCGTGCATATGCACGCACAAAAACACGCTTGTATTTACAACACTGCATTCCCTATGGTGTGTGCACATGTCCGTACTTTGCAGTTGCGTGCCTGCAAAGATAGGACATGCGTGCACCATAGGGAATGCACGCATTGTTTTCAATGGATCCGTGGCTGCTGCACTGTGGTGCTGATCTAGTGCTCAGCCAATCACAGGCAACTCTCCCCGAATGAATGACAGGTGAGAGTTGCCTGTGATCGGCTGACCTCAGCCAATTACATACAACTCTTTCAGCAGGTGGGGATTTTAAATTCCCGCCTGCTGATAGATCAGCAGTTCAGCACCACAGTGCAGGGGACAGCAGGAGAAGACGCGGCAGCTGAAGGGAGGTGAGTACCTTTTTTGAAAATTTTTTTTACTATTTTAAAAGGCTTTTCAGGGAAGGGCTTATGAAGCCCTTCCCTGCAAAGCCACTGACAGCTGCCGGGGCTCAGCGGGGACTTCTGCCACTGTCCTGGCTCTGTAGCGCTGCTGAGCTATCAGCAGCCGAGGATTTAAAATCCCCTCCTGCTGGTAGCTCTGATTGTGATTGGCTGAAGCAATTCAGCCAACCACAATCAGAGCTACCAGCAGGTGGGGATTTTAAATCCCCGGCTGCTGATAGCTCAGAACTACAGAGCCAGGGACAGAGCTAAAAGTCGCAGCTGAAGGGAGGTGAGAATTGTTTTTTTTTAATTTTTTGCACTATTTTAAATGGCTTTTCAGGGAAGGGCTTATGAAGCCCTTCACTGAAAAGCCATTGACAGGATGCCGGCAGCAGGATTCTCTACCGCAGCTGTCATGTGTGACAGCTGCGGTTGAGAATTGAAGAATTCCTTTTGCTGCATCTGCCACAGATGTGGCAGATGTAGCAGCAGGGAATTCTCTTAACTAGCGGGGGTGAAGGATACATTGGCCGCATGCGGCAGATGTGTTCTTCATGCCCGCGGGGGTCACAGCAGCGGCGGACAGGTAAGTTTTTTTTAATTCTTTTTTGTTTTGCACTAAAATGTTTCTTTTTCAGGGAAGGGCTTATATGTAAAACCCTTCCCTGGAAAAGAATGCAGGGGACCGGCAGAGCATTGTTGTCTATGGAGCCGCCGGCAGCAGCCGCGGCTCCATGGACAACAAGCACGCAGCTGTGTTCACGCGTGCTTTTGCTCGTACCTAGGTGCGGACATATATACGCACCTAAGTACGCACCAAAACACGCTCGTCTGAACGCACCCTAAGCGTCAGTGTGTGAGCGGTTGCGTGCAGGGGTCAGCGTGTGAGCAGTTGCGCAGAGGGGGCAGCGTGTGAGCGGTTGCGCAGAGGGGCCAGCCTGTGAGCGGTTGCGCAGAGGGGGCAGCGTGTGAGCAGTTGCGCAGAGGGGGCAGCGTATGAGCGGTTGCGTGCAGGGGTCAGCGTGTGAGCAGTTGCGCAGAGGGGGCAGCGTGTGAGTGGTTGCGCAGAGGCGGCAGCGAGTGAGTGACTGAGCGTGAGTGGTCTTTGCAGGAGGCAGCAGGTGAATGGCAGCGTGTGAGTGGTTGCACATAGGCGACAGCGTGTGAGCGGAGTGTGAGCAAGTCTATCTTCACCACTTCCACAAGTAAATTGTAGATCCCCATTAGGATGAGCTCCATGCCTGGCAATGCCATCCAGTGTGCTACTTGTGCAATGTATGCGGTCCTTGATCAGCCGATCGAGGGTGCATACTGTTGCGCAAGATGCGTGCACGTCGCACATTTAGAAGCCCAAATCCTGGATCTAAATGGGCAACTGGCAACACTGAGAGCCATTGACATCATGGAAAGGAGTTTAGTGCTCACTGAGCAGGCACTCGCTGGGGTAGAGGCGGGGGGGATGGTAGTACGGAAGAGCAGGGGGAGCAGGCAAGAAGCTGGGTGACAGAAAGAAGGAGGGATAGAGGGAAGAGAACCAGGGAGGCTAGTCCTGAACTGGCACAACCCAACAAGTTTGCAAGACTGGCAGATGAGGGGGATGCCATTACAGAGCCAGCACCGCTGCAGCACGACACGCCCTCTGAACGCCAGGGGGATGACTGCTCCAGTGAGAAGGGGACGGGGAGCGTAGGGCAGGCTAGACAGGTCCTAGTGGTGGGGGACTCAAATATTAGGGGGATAGAGAGGGCAATCTGCCATAAAGACCGGGATCGTCGAACAGTGTGTTGTCTTCCTGGCGCTCGAGTTCGACACATCGCGGATCGGATTGACAGATTACTGGAAGGGGCTGGTGAGGATCCAGCGGTCATGGTGCACGTTGGCACCAATGAACAAATTAGAGGTCAATGGAGGGCCCTCAAAAATGATTTCAGGGACCTAGGGTCAAGGCTTAGGGCGCGGACCTCCAGGGTAGTTTTCTCAGAAATACTACCTGCACGTAAAGCCACACTAGAAAGGGAGCAGGATCTTAGGGAAATAAACAAGTGGCTCCGGAGTTGGTGTAAGAAGGAGGGATTTGGGTTCCTGGAGAACTGGGCTGACTTTGCTGTCGGCTACAGGCTTTACCGTAGGGATGGGCTGCATCTTAATGGGGAGGGTGCAGCTGTGCTGGGGGAGAAGATGGCTAGAAGGCTGGAGGAGTGTTTAAACTAGGGACTGGGGGTGAGGGCAAAATGAGAAATAGTGGGGTAGCCAGTATAGATAGCGACCTGGGTCAAAGAAATGGGAATGGGGGTCAAGCAGGAGAGGGGGGTTAGTACAGTTAGAAATGTGAGGTCAGCCATTAGTACGAATAGCAACAAAACGAATTTAAAAAACAAAAATAACGATATCAATTGTATGACCACAAATGCACGAAGTCTGATTGGTAAAGTGGGTGAGCTTGAAGCAAGAATGACTTGATGGGAGTTATGATATAGTTGGAATTACGGAAACATGGCTTGATGATAAGTGTGATTGGGCGGCGAATTTACAGGGGTACAATCTCTTCAGAAGAGACCGAAGGAACCAGAAAGGGGGAGGGGTATGTCTGTACGTCAAATAGAACTTAAATCCGAGACTACGGGAGGACATAGGGGTAGGAGAAGAACAGGTGGAATCTCTGTGGGTAGAAATACAGGGAAGAAAAAAATAACAAAATCCTGATAGGGGTTTTCTATAGACCACCAAAAGTAGCAGAAGAAACTGAAAACGTACTATTAAGGCAGATAGAAGAAGTGTCAAACCGCAATGAAGTAATTATAATGGGGACTTTAATTATCCAGATATAATATGGGAAAATGATACCTGCAAATCTTACAGGGGTGATAAGTTCTTGAGAGTAATTAAAGATAATTTTCTGAACCAACTGGTGCAGGAACCAACAAGAGGGAGGGCCATTCTGGACCTAGTACTAACTAACAAACCGGACCGAATAATATGGTACAGGTTGAGGGGCACTTGGGGAACAGTGACCACAATATAATCAACTTCCAGCTGTCATTCAATAAGAAGCCTTATCAGGGAGAAAGAAACAAACTAAACTTTAGTAAAGCAAAATTTGATCAGCTTAGAACTACTATAGGTAACATTAAATAAGACAACATCCTCAAAATGCCAGTACGGAGGACAAATGGGAAAAGTTCAAAAGGATCCTAATCACTTCATGTGAACAGTTCATTCCCTTTAAAAATAAAAGAATCTCAACCAAAAGGAAACCAATATGGCTCGACAAGACGGTAAGAGGGGCAATAAACGAAAAAAAGAAAGCGTTCAAACTACTAAAGCAACAAGGCAGCGAAGAAGCGCTAAAATCGTACAGGGAAAAAAACAAAATATGCAAAGATATGATCAAAATTGCCAAGGAGGAGGCGGAAAGACTGATCGCCAAAGAGAGCAAAAACAACCCAAAACTATTTTTCAACTATATTAACAGCAAAAGGATTTGCAGGGAGAGCACTGGCCCTTTAACAAATAATGCAGGGGAAATCATTGAAGATGATGGAGGGAAGGCAAATCTATTAAATAGTTTCTTTTCAAGCGTATTCACAAACGAAAAGGAAATGCCACACGAGATACAGGGGAATAAAATAAACCCCTCGCAAAATATGTCATACCTAACACAGGAGGAAGTGCGGAACAGGTTAAAGGGGTTGTCCCGAGGCAGCAAGTGGGTCTATACACTTCTGTATGGCCATAATAATGCACTTTGTAATGTACATTGTGCATTAATTATGAGCCATACAGAAGTTATAAAAAGTTTTATACTTACCTGCTCCGTTGCTGGCGTCCTCGTCTCCATGGTGCCGACTAATTTTCGCCCTCCGATGGCCAAATTAGCCGCGCTTGCGCAGTCCGGGTCTTCTCCTCTTCTCTATGGGGCTCCGTGTAGCTCCGTGTAGCTCCGCCCCGTCACGTGCCGATTCCAGCCAATCAGGAGGCTGGAATCGGCAATGGACCGCACAGAAGCCCTGCGGTCCATGAAGACAGAGGATCCCGGCGGCCATCTTCAGCAGGTGAGTATGAAGACGCCGGACCGCCGGGATTCAGGTAAGCGCTGTGCGGGTGGTTTTTTTAACCCCTGCATCGGGGTTGTCTCGCGCCGAACGGGGGGGGGGGTTTAAAAAAAAAAAACCCGTTTCGGCGCGGGACATCTCCTTTAAAGAAGATTAAAATCGATAAATCGCCAGGCCCAGATGGAATACACCCAAGGATACTAAGGGAACTAAGTGATGAGTTAGCTAGGCCGCTATACCTAATATTTCTAGACACTATCAAGACCGGTGTTGTACCATTGGATTGGCGCATTGCCAACGTGGTTCCAATTTATAAAAAGGGGACCAAAAGTGAGCCTGGCAACTACAGGCCGGTAAGTCTCACTTTAGTAACGGGAAAAATTTTGAGATTCTGAGAGACGCCATCGATGAACACCTCAAGAAGAACAAGGGAATAACTCCTCACCAGCATGGATTCATGAAGGGTCGCTCATGTCAGACAAATCTGATCAGTTTCTACGATGAAGTAAGCTCTAAGCTGGACCTGGGAGAGTCTATGGATCTCGTATATCTGGACTTCTCTAAAGCGTTTGACACCGTGCCACCTAATAGGCTAATATACAAAATGAGACAGCTTGGATTGGGTGAAAACGTGTGTAATTGCGTTAAAAATTGGCTCAATGATAGAAAGCAGAGGGTGGTAATAAATGGCTCATACTCCGATTGGGCCACAGTCACTAGTGGGGTGCCACAAGGTTCAGTATTGGGCCCCATTCTGTTCAATATATTTATCAACGACCTGATAGAGGGACTGCACAGCAAAATTTCAATATTTGCAGATGATACAAAATTATACAAAATAATTAATGCAATGGAGGACAATGTGTGGCTACAAACTGACCTAGATAAGCTAGGGGCTTGGGCAGAAAAATGGCAAATGAAGTTCAATGTTGATAAATGTAAGGTGATGCACATGGGCAGCAAGAATGGATGTTACCAATATTCACTTAATGGGGTACCGCTAGGGAAAAGTGATATGGAAAAAGACCTGGGGGTACTAGTGGACTATAGACTAAACTGGAGTAACCAATGCCAATCAGCTGCTGCAAAAGCTAATAAAGTCTTGGGATGCATTAAAAGATGTATATGGGCGAAGGACGAGAACATTATCCTTCCATTATATAAGGCACTTGTCAGGCCTCACATGGAATACTGCGTACAGTTCTGGTCACCGGTGCTCAGGAAAGATGTTACGGTATTGGAGGGGGTTCAAAGAAGGGCAACTAAACTAATACATGGAATGACGGGACTGGCATACCCAGAGAGGCTATCCAAATTGGGACTATTTACTCTAGAAAAAAGAAGGTTAAGAGGCGACCAAATAACTATGTATAAATACATGAGGGAACAATACAAGGATCTCTCCCAGGATCTGTTTATACCCAGGACTGCAATGGTAACAAGAGGGCATCCGCTACGTTTAGAGGAAAGCAGGTTTCATCACCAACATAGAAAGGGATTCTTTACTGCTAGAGCAGCTAGACTGTGGAACTCTCTGCCTGAGGACGTAGTGATGGCAAAATCCTTAGAGGAGTTTAAAGGGGGACATAATGTCTTTCTAGAGAGGAAGGATATTATAAACTATAAATCTAAGATTATTTGTTAATCCGGGTATACAGGCAGGTAGGAACTATTAGGGGTTGATCCAGGGAATAGTCTGATTGCCATTAGGGAGTCGGGAAGGAATTTTTCCCCCAAAAGGGCTAATTGGCTTCTGCTCTTGGGGTTTTTTGCCTTCCTCTGGATCAACAAAACAGGAGGCTAGACAGGCTGGACTAGATGGACATTGTCTTCATTCAGCCTTACGAACTATGTTACTATGTATATAATCTGTCCCTGCTAATATGCAAAATAAGCCTGACAGACAATGAGTATAGTAGCTTGATAAAGGGAAATTTATGACAAACAAATTGTTAGCCATTAAAACAACACATTAGTGAACTGTATTATCAACAGTGTATGCAAATTACCTGAATGTGAGCTGCCATCTTATCTACCATAGCAAAATATATGTATTCTTTACACCAGCCAATGTTCAACAAAGTAAGGCCTTAGTCACACGGGCGTAAATACGCGCGTATATACGCGCATAAAAACCCACGGGTGTAAATACGCGCGTACATACGCGCGTAAAAACGCACCTACAAAAGATAGAACATATTGGTGGCAATAGACATGGTCACGCGTTTTTTTTACGCGCGTATATACGCGAGTATATATACGCGCGTATATACGCGCGTATTTACGCCCGTGTGACTAAGGCCTAAGTAGAGAGGTTGTGCTGAAACATGGGCCAAAAAATCCTCTGTTTGATAAAGTCAGTATTCTTGTGATGATGTCAAAAAACAATAGCAGAGGATTGGTTTTCTTGTAAAGAGAGTTGTAGATCCCATAAATATATATCAGGGATTTTTTCCTACAGAGAATAACATCGCTGCAATTGGATAGTTTTACTTTGAGTTGTTGTGTTGAATTTTTATTATAGATGTAAATTAAATTGTATTTTTGAGCATGTAATTTTATGGGTTTTTTTCTTGAATTTCGAGAAGCTTTACTTTGTTAGACATGCTGATAAGTACTGTCATTGATAGGTGTGCAGTACTATTAAAATGAGCAACACAGGAGCCATACAGATTCTCCAATTCAGGTATTCTGGAAGCCCAAACCAACCTAGATCAGTCACAAGAAGAAAGGTGACATTAAGGAATTCTTCCCACCGGTGTACGCGCACCACTACGGAGCGTAGTTGCACATTAACGAGGTAAAAATCTTTTTATTTTACCATTCAATTTCTGCGCTATTCTATGCGAGTTAAAAAAAAACAAAAACAGGAAGATAGTTACTGCCCTATCTTCATCGCACGTGGTTAATTCCTATCATTTCTTGCCCTTACTATTAAAGGAGATGTCTCGAGGAAGCAGTTAATTTTTTTTTTTGCCCAGTCCCCCCCATTAAACACACATTACTAAGCCCCCCTGTAAATGACATTTCTAGCTGGTTCGTACTTACCGTTCCAGCGTTTCAGCAAGTTATAAAAGTTTCCTCAAGATGGCCGCCGGCTCTTTCCCAGTCGCTCGCTGCAGCCCGACGTGCGCGCTCCCGAGACGCCGCCAGCTGTGTCTCCATGGCAACCGGACGCATCGCAGCCGCCGACCAGACGCCCCGCAGCCGCCGACCAGACAGCAGGTAACCGGCGCTAGCCCCCGGCTCCCCAGCGCTAGCTCCCCCGGCGCAGCGACAGCCCCCCCGGCCTAGCGCTAGCTCCCCCGGCGCAGCGACAGCCCCCCCGGCCTAGCGACAGCCCCCCCCGGCCTAGCGACAGCCCCCCCCGGCCTAGCGACAGCCCCCCCCGGCCTAGCGACAGCCCCCCCCATCGCAGCGACAGCCCCCCCGGCCTAGCGCTAGCTCCCCCGGCGCAGCGACAGCCCCCCCGGCCTAGCGCTAGCTCCCCCGGCGCAGCGACAGCCCCCCCGGCCTAGCGCTAGCTCCCCCGGCGCAGCGGCAGCCCCCCCCCCGGCGCAGCCCGGCGCAGCGGCAGCCCCCCCCCCCCCCCCCCCCCCGACCCATCACTTACCTGGGAGGCTTCTCGGGGCGGCTGGGCTGGGCTGGTCTTCTCCGCTGGGCAGCTCCAGTTTCTGCACCTTCCTCTAACAGAGGATGGTGCAGAATGGCCGCTTCAGAAGAGCTGTAGCGGGGAGCACACTGAAGCGGCTCGTGCTGAATGGAGAAGACCGGACTGCGCAAGCGCGTCTAAAAAAGCAAGCTGCCAGCGAATTTAGACGGAACCATGGAGACGAGGACGCTAGCAACGGAGCAGGTAAGTGGAATAACTTCTGTATGGCTCATATTTAATGCACAATGTACATTACAAAGTGCATTAATATGGCCATACGGAAGTGTATACCCCCACTTGGTTTCGCGAGACCACCCCTTTAACAGGCGAGAATACCGCTAGTGAAAACTGAACCATTGAAATCAATAGTTTCATTTTGTCCCATTATGCAGCCGTTATTTTAACAACCACATAATGGAACAAAGTCAAGCCCATCTGTTTATGCCCTAAGCTAGTAGAATATCCTTAAAGACAGTTTGACAGAAGAAGCATATTATGGGTGCATTTTTTGCACTCAAGTTAGGGTCTACTAACTTGAATCTATGATGTTTTGAATTTGGGTGAGTAGACTAGAGGTCAGGCCAGGACACTCGTTTGCATTGTGCTCGTGTGAAACTAGCCTTTGTCACGTCCAGACTAGACGTGCTGGATCCGTAAACTGAAGTATTCACACAATTGCACACTAAACAGTGGTAAACAACCACAACAAGGAAAACACTGTCTCTAAATAACCTAGTCGGGAAAGGGACCTGCCTATATTCTGGTAGCCCGCCCTGAGAAGGGCAAACCTGACTATGTACCTAGGCAACCAGCTGACCCTACATGGGATAAGAAAAAAACACCACAAACAAGCTATGAAATATAATAACCACTGCACCTAGCTTTGAGAAGACTCATGCAAACAGGACATACAGCTCCAAGTTCTGACTTCCACCGAAGCCAAAGAAAGACTGAAAATGAAACAACACTTAGACAAGCACCAGGTCAGGCTAAAAAGTCCTGACAAATTACCCACAGGTGAGGCCAAGCATGTCTCACCAAATACCACTCACACCAGAGTCATCAGATAAACACGTGCAAAACCTGTACCAGATTATTCAGAAAGGAAGCGATCCCCAAACTGTTTTCACTGTTTTATTCCTCATTTTTTTTAAACACAGTATTTATGGCAGTTTTTGTGAGAGTTTTTCTTGAATTTTAAATCAATGCCAGAAGGGATTTAAAAAGATATTGGGGGTATAAAAGGAGGACTTAAACTTCTTCCTGCTGGATCCGCTTCTGGCTTTGGCTCAAAAACTGCATCAAAAATAGGAGTATTTTCCCCCCAAAAAGGGCTTTGTGGGGGACTACCCTTATTGTGTCAACATGTTATAAAAAAATTTAACCATGATGATTGCTTTTATGCCTGTTAAGTCCATGCGGCGCACTAAAGCGCCACACCTCAGCACGGACACAAGATGGTGTGCTAATAAAACCATAATAACTCTCATATTGTTGCATAGGCCAATTATATCTCTCCAGATAAAGATCGAAGAACACCCATTCCTTCCTAATCAGGGAAGATGGGGAACCTCTGCCTAAAAGCAGGGTGATTGTCCCAATAATGACAGCCCCACTGTCTTCATCTGGAACCTGGCTATCCCTGATTAGAAACCTGGAGATATGTACAAAACACAGGACACAACACTGTTCACACACACTAAACACATAACAGGACAGTTCCCACCTAATGTTTGGCCATCTGCACAGACATACAGAACAAGTCGCTGTTCACACTAACACACAAGTTCATGCATACTAAACAGAAAAGGACTGCACCTAGAGCACGTCTGGCCACCTGCACAGACATATCCGCACACCAAGGGGATGGTCAGCCCCAATGTTGACATAACAGGGAATAGCATCAGGCATCACCCATCTGACACACATAAGCCATCAGACGTCTGAAGGCCGCACCTGAAAAGGAATAGGGAGAAACTTGCAGGTGTATGCACCTACGTGGTCACAGTACCATACACTGTTCGATGCATGCACCCCAAAATGCAACGAGGGGAGGGACAACAGGTGTCCAGACCATCCTCTGGGAAGGTGAGAGAGGCTCTACAGACAAGCATGCATAACACTAGCACTGAGTGAGTTTACAACAGAGTAAAGCACTAAAATGACCAGCATCTACTAACAATGATGCTGGTATTTATGTGCAGAAGACCAGAGGGGATTGGCTGGTGGAGAATACCACACCCAGCCAGATCAATTAACCCTCGCCTGTAAAGCTGTGCTCATGGAAACCCATAGAACCAAAAGTCCCAGACACACAACCTAACAATGCCTCTAATGTGCAATCTGGACTCTTGAGAGCTGCCCCCTACTCTACCCTGCACCACTTAGTCAGTTTGTAATAATAGCCAGTGCATGCTTTTTTTCACTCTAGTAAAGTAAATCTAAGGGAAGGATTGAGGAATGGTTCTGCTTTTGCCATAGCCACTGTTTATCAAAATTAAATAAAACTGCAATTACTTTTGTTGTCTATCAACAGTAGTAAATGGTTTTATACAAGCCAATTAACTGGTTTTATTTTATTCTAAAGAGGGTTAATCAATTATCCTAATCAAATGATCAAGAAGATTTCACCATCTGAACATTGATTAATGTGCAATAAAATCTGTACTACTCCATTCTGGAACCTATGTAGTGCAGTCAAGATGCATAGTAGGAAACAAGAGAAAAATCATTCTGGTCTAAAGAGCCACCACTGGTCTACACAATTTTTTGGAGACTCAACACATGTTAGAACAGGTGCACTGCAGTTTAAATGTGTCCTCTAATGCACTCATGTGACTAAGGATTTATTCACATCTGTGTCGGTGGATCTGTCCAGAGCCTCTGATGCAGATCCAGTATGAAATGCCAGACGAAAAAGGTGTGCATGTAGGACTATTTTGTCTGGTACAAATTCTGGACAGGTGCAGGAAATGAATGGACTCCATTATAGTCAATGGGTCCATTCGGCACAGTTTGGTTCCATTATGAGACGGATCCGTTCATTCGAGGGAATGTGTTTTGTTGCTCCCATAATGGAATCCCTAGCGCAGATGTGAACTAAGCCTGTGATTTGTAACTACAAATATTACTTTACTATTATTATTGTGTAAACAAGAAAGATTGTAGGTGTTAAATACTTCTAGACTCACATTGTGAATTCATGATGACCTAATACTAGCGTGTTTAGAGATGTCTTAGGAAGAATATCTGTTTAATTCCCATCATTATAGACAATCATGGTAGGAACTCAGACATGGAGAAACTCAAGGGCTTTCTAGTGAATGCTCTCACACATATCAGAGTACTTTTTATTTTCTGGAACAGACTGAAAAAAGGACACAGTGGGATATATCTTGTGTTTCCATAGCATCATCGCATCTTTTTGTAAGCATCCAATGGGTTAATTAGGATGACAAAGAGAGGAGGATCAGAGTCATACTGGGGCTAATGAGGAAACAGCAGAAAGACATGACAATTGAAAGCTCCTGTTGACCAGCAGACTAAATCTGCCGCCTGGCTCCAATTGTCTGCCGGAGAAATGAATGTCATGACCACTTAGGTTTAACAATGGCCCAACACAAGCACAACTAGACAGCTATATAAGAAGAAATTGCCGGCATGAGATGCAGAGTTAGTAATGAGGCATTCCATTCACTGCATCCTTCTGCTCTAATTGTTGAGGTGAATAGAAGATACTTTGTCAGAGGCGGGAAAGGCCCAGAGTGAAGGCAATTGTTTTGCATTGAGTTGTTTGTACATGTGCTTTCTCTTCCTAAGGTGTGTGTCAAAAATCTAGTGTGAAACCCTAATGCCATCGGTTTTTGATGGGGAAGTCATGTTCTATCTGCATAGGTATTCCAAATCTAAAGGCTAATATTCTCCAAAACCTAGTCATGCAATACCTGAAAGCTTAAAATACATGTCAAGCTATCTAGTCAACCATAATTGTAGATTAATAAGGAATAAATCAGGTGTCAGCAAAACTTTATCTAAAGACCAGGACCTACAAGTAATTCAACAATCTAAACAATATTCACAGTTGATATATTTTACTTTACTTATGTTCTATTATTTACAGCACCGTTGCTTGTTTACCGGTAGACATTATTACTATACTAAATGATCCACGCTGTAGTTTTTGTCCATGCAGAAGTAGTCCCAGATATAGTTAACGGTTATGAACACCTTTAAATTAGTATTTTTTATTTAGAACAATTTTTGTAGTAGTTTTTTTTTATAAAAACAAATGAGCTGTATGTATATTACATACTAATATATAGCAGGGTGCAGAATGAAATTCACTGGCAAATCTGTCAGACTGGCTGCATGATGGTTTGGTCTCCAGTCCTTCTCTCTCCTTTTCTAAAGTTCCTTTTTACCTGACTTGTGACCAAACTACAGTTCATCTAAAAAAATGTTTTTAAAAATAGAATGGTGTTTTATATTGTCCCCCCCCCCTCCCAAGGAAAAATTGAAACAAAAAATTAAACAGTAACATATGTGTACACCAAGGGTAGAATATGCTGTGTTGGACCTAAAAGAAGGGGAGGGAGCAGGTGTACCTGGTCTCATTAGTCCCACAACGCCATGAGCCGCACCTCACGCCATGGTGCCCAGGTTACAATAAACTTGTCATAGGTGTTATTTGACCAGCTATGTAATTCTTCCAGTGAGTATAAATTGTTAACTCTCTCTCTCCATTGACCCAACGTTTGGGGGTGTATTTTGCAGCCAAAGACGGGGGACTAGGGATTTAGCTGTATCCAGAAGCAGAGCAATCAATTTATTTCTTATAGGATGGAAATGCTCATGTGGTCTCCATAGTAGGACTAAGTCAGGGGAGATGGAAATCTTTGGTGCAATCTTCTGGATGATTTTATCCACGCCCCTCCAGAAGGGAGTCAGAACCGGGCATGACCACCAAATGTGTAGGTACGTCCCCACATCGTTCTTACATCTTCAGCAAGCTTCCTGGATGGAGAGTTTGTGGTCAAATAACCACTGTGGGGTCCGATACCACCTTACAAGCAGTTTACCAAATGGGGTATTTAGGATCGATTTAGTCTCCTCTGCAGTTAGATGAATACCCAGCTCCTTCTCCCACGAAGTGAGGAAGGCTGGTTTGTAGGGCTGGTACGGGGAGATAAAGTTTTTGCGTAGAGAGGAAATTCTCTTTTGGGAGGCTTTGTTTTCCAACCAAGCCTTTTCAAAAGGTGTAGAAGGTCTAGTGGATTTGTGTGTGTTGAGATATAATCTAAATGTGCCAGTCACTCGGGCTATCTCTAAGAATGAGAAGTTCTCCGCCGGCCGTAGCTTTTGAGGGATGTTGATAGGGTCCAGATGAGCGAGGGATTGTAGCGCTGCAATATGGAGCGAATTGAATTTCCTCCACACTGGGGCAACATCTTGACTCAGATGGGGGTTCAGTATTTTAGAGATGGAGGACAACGGGAGTATGGGTGAGGGAGCTGGAGCCAGTTCCACTCTAAGCTTGTCCCAAACCTCGCAAGGGCCTCTGAGAAGTGGATTATAGGTCCTGGACTGGTAGCGGGCGCATACTGGGAACCATAGGTCCTCTGACAGCGGAGACCTACTATAACCTTCCACTAATTTTGTGAGTAGCTTGTCACTCTCTATCTGCGAGAGATCCCACCAGTAGCGTAGTTGGGATGTCCTATAATAATCGCATAGGTTGGGGAGGTCTATGCTTCCTTCAATGCTCCTCCTAATCATCAGGCTGTGCGCCAGTCTTGGTCTCCTCCGCCTCCACACAAAACCCGAGAAGGTCGAACGTAGCTCTTTAAAGAAACTGGAAGGGAGGTGGATAGGGAGCATCCAGGTCTTGTAAAGTATAATGGAAAGAATATAGGTTTTTATAATGTTTTTTCTCCCAAACCATGATACACATGGGATGTCATAAGATTTAAGAAGATGTTTGACCCGATCGATAAGGGGGACGAAGTTCGCGCTATATAAGTCTTCGGCTTTTTTGGTCAGTCTGATACCCAGGTATTCTAGGTAGGAGGATGACCAAGCTAAGGGTGAGTTGGCTCTCAACTGGTCATACTGCTTTGATGGTATGGAAATATTTAACGCTGTCGACTTTGCAAAATTAATTTTAAAGTTTGATATTCCGCCAAACTCCTCTAATAGCTCTAAGAGCCTGGGCAAGCTCTTCTGAGGATCGGTAACTAGGAATGCCACGTCATCCGCGAAGGCCGCCGCTGAGAGTTGTTGGCCACCGATATAGAGGCCTCCAACCCCGGGGTCCTGCCTTATCCTCAAAAGTAGAGGTTCCAAAGACAGAATGAACAGGGAGGGAGATAGGGGGCATCCCTGCCGAGTGCCGTTTTTTATGAGGAAGGGAGGGGAGAGAATCTTGTTTACCTTAAGTCTTGCATGGGGACAAGCATAAAGCGAGAAAATTGCCTGTATAAACTGCGCAGGGAGGTTAAAGTGGTGCAGCACCCTCTCCATGTAGAGGCAGTCAACCCTATCAAAAGCCTTTTCGGCATCAGTACCTACTAGGGGAATCTTATGATGTTGAGCATATCTGGCCACGTGGAGTAGTCTAAGGCAATTATCTCTCCCCTCCCTTCCCTTGACAAAGCCCGCCTGTTCTCTATCAATCAGGGAGGGTATAAAGGGTTCTAATCTTTTTGCTAACAGTTTAGCCCAAAGTTTCATATCTAAATTAATTAAAGATATGGGGCGGTAGTTTCCGCATAACTCCGGGTTTTTATTATCCTTATGGATCAGGGCGATGTGGGCCTCCTGGGCTTGTCTCGGCAGGGATGCGCCCCCCATCAGGTCATTAAACAAAATTGCTAATCTCGGTTTTATCCCTGGAAGAAATGTTTTGTAATATTGAAGAGGGAAACCGTCAGGTCCGGGGCTTTCATTAGGGGGGCTGGATGCTATCAGTTCTTCCACCTCGGCTTGCGTTACTTGTTTGACTAGAGAGGAAGCCTCTAATGAATCAAGCCTAGGCATATTAATCTGCCGGATAAATCCGTCGATAAGGTCAGAGTATTTCTCTGGGGGGGGAGAGAGTGTCACAATCTTTTTTTATATTATATAAGTCCGAGTAATACTTTCGGAATTCTTCCGCTATGTCTTCGGAGGCGGTCATAGTTACACCCGTGGGGGACTTAATAGCCTTAATCTGGTTCTTTGCACGGGCTTTTTTTAATTAGCACTGACTTAAGTCTACTGCCTCTGTTGCCCTGGGCATATATCTTATGTTTAAAGTGTAGCTGTTTTTTATTGAATTTAGAGTTAAATAATAGCTTCAGGTCAGCTCTTACCTCTGACAGTTTATCTAAGTTTTGTTTTGTTTGAGACAGTTTCGCTGTTAACTGTAGTTTGGCAATTTGTGAGAGCTTCTCATCGATGGCTTTCTGTGTGCGTTTCTTGACACGTGAGCCCAGGTCAATCAACAGGCCGCGCATATAGGCCTTATGGGCTTCCCAAACCATCGGGGACTCAGACCCCTCTGTTGAGTTAAGATGAAAGTACTCCTCTAACTGTTTGGTCATATACAGTATTCTCTGTCCTCTATCTGGTCAAGAAGAGATGTATTGAGTGACCATCTCCACTCTCTGGCGCATGGATGTGGTGGCTGTATTGTCACATGCACGGGGGCATGATCTGATATCGTCATAGTGTCGATATCGGCTCTAATCAGTGACGTGAGGAGGGCGGAGGAGACCAAGATGTAATCCAACCTCTGATATGTGGAATGTACCGAGGAGAGGTATGAGAAGTCTTTCGTGGTGGGATTTAGGGAGCGCCACAAATCCACCAAGCCAAGTTCCTGGATCTGTTTGCCCAGCCTTCTCAATTTACCCTGCGAGATCTGTGATCGGCCGGAAGAAGAGTCTAACGCGGGATTAAAGGTGATATTGAAATCACCTGCCAAAATAACCTGACCTACACTGAAGTGTTTCAAGATTTCCAATTGTTTTAGCAGCCAGGGTATCTGCTCTGTATTGGGAGCATAAATATTCGCTAAGGTCATTTTAGTGTTGTTCAGTGTACCTCTCAAGTAGAGGACTCTGCCCTCGTCGTCCCTAAACTGAGCCTCCTCAACGAAATTAATCGTTTTATGTAATAGTATGGAGACCCCTTTCGAGGCCGACGAGGGGTGAGTTCTATGAAAAGCTCTGGGGAAACTCTTCCCCAGTAGGGAGAAGGATTTGATTCCCTTAAAGTGCGTTTCTTGGAGAAAGAGAATTTTGGTATCATACCTTCTCAGAAGTAGCTCAAGGTCGTGACGTTTTGACGGAGAATTGAGGCCCCTGACGTTAAAGGACGTGAGACGTAATCCACTCATGACAGGGTTCCTGTGCTAAGGATGGAAACAGACAAGAATGTAAGCAGATCAGAATGACACGCAATTGATGGGGAGGGACGCCTCCGATGGAACTCCTCCGTAAGGTCACCGCACTTAAATAGGGGGGGATGGGTATATCGGGAAGCGGGAAAGTTAGGGAAGAGGGGGAGGGGAAGGAGGTAGGGAAGGACAAACACAAGTCTTGCTAGTAAGAAAAAGAGCGAGATTCCCTTCAAGAGAGAATCTCTGCCAGCTAAAAATGACTTTATAACTTTATAACCGAGGACAGTCTACTGATATCCCGCAGAGTCGCAGACTCTGTCAGGAGGTCAGAGTACTAATTACTGCCTGGACAATACAGTACAGGCACCCACCTAGTCCCTTCAAAGGAGGAACAAAAGGGCTAAACGCCCAAAAAACAGACAATTTGTAACGGCAAAACATATTATATAACATGCGATATGACCGGTAATATGATGGATCAGCAATGGTCAATAAATTGTTAATGAACAGTCACCGGTCCCTAGGCAATGTGCCGGAGGGTTGTAGGGAATACGATTCTTCAGTATTTTCCTGGACTTCCCTATGGAACATTCGATTAAGCAATTCTCCATATTCTGACCTCACCGGACTGTGAAAGTAGAAGGTTAATATGGAAAAAGGGAGAGAAACAGAGAAACAACAGAGGAACATAAACCCCTTCAGTAAGCGGGCAGCGTAGGTGGAAATAGGGCTGCCCATGGGGTCTGTTCTAACTCAGACGAGCAGTAGCACGATGCTCACGGACTCTGCAATTTCTGGTCTCACGGTTCCTGCGGTGGCTTCTTCTTTTTCCCCTTGGCGGATTTTGAGCTACCCGCTAACAGCCAGTCCCCTGGGTCCTCCAGCGGTTGGAACTGAAGCGGATCAGGGATCGACTGCCAATTAGGAAGATCAATTGGCTCAATATCCAGGAGCTCCCACAGCTTTTGCATATCTTCCTGAATGCGAATATTGAGCTTTTTGCCTTTGATAGGGATGCTGATGCCAAAGGGGAATAACCAGGCATATCTTAACTCCTTAGAGTTAAGGACCTCCAGCAGTGGTCGTAGAGCACGTCGCTTAGCTAGGGTGGAGGGTGCAAGGTCCTGGAAAATCCGAACCAAAGAGTCTGTGTATTTCAGTTCTCCGTGGGATCTGGCTGCTCTCAGCACCGCGGCTGTGTCGGGGAAGGCAAGTAATTTGCAAATCACGTCCCTAGGGGGATCAGAAGTGCTAGGCGGAGGTCTGAGGGCTCGATGTATTCTCTCAATACTGATGATAGATGCTCTTTCCTCCCCCAGCAGGGTAACAAAAATTTCTTTGGCAACCTTTGCTAGACATTCGTTAGCGTAAGACTCTGGAATACCTTTGAGGCGCAAATTATTGCGCCTATTCCTGTTCTCAAGATCTTCTTGAAGTAAGAGCGCTCTGTTAAGATGTAGATGTTGCTCCTTAACTGCTTGCTCTAGCTGCAAGGAATGTGAAACAATGGCGGCAGATGAGGACTCCAAATCCTCCACCCTGTGTCCTAGATGTTTAAGCTCATCCTTTATTTCAGCTAAGTCAGAGCTAATGGGATGCAGTGCTTGAGAAATTAGGTTTTTCATGAATCCCCTCGATACTGACTCACCCTCCTCTCCTTCTGAGGGAAGCTCCTCTTCCTCCGCATGGTTGAGTTCAGGGACGAGCGCTCGTGCCGGCGCCATCTTGGACGGGGGCCGAGGGGAACGAGTGGTCCGTTCTCTGAAGAAACACTGTACATCCACCTGCATTTTGGCCGGTCTGGGGGTGCTCTGCAGGTCTGTGTTCTTGTCTTTCGTTGTCTTTCCCATTTTTCTTTCGTTTTGCCGCTGCTGTAAGGCTCTGCGGGTGCCTGTCTGAAGGAGCGCAGCTCTCAAGCAGCCATTCCGCTCGGCGTCCAGGCTCCGCCCCCTCCTATGTGTATATTTTTAATACCCCAACTAGATCTAAACAGAATGATTGAGTCAGAGGCTCTTGCTTTTGTTTTCTTTATCTTTTGATTTGGTATCGTAGCACTTTGCTAAGCAGGGATAGCATCTCACCTCTAGGCAGTAATACTAATCTTGCTTTAAACATCTTTAGCTTTTAAAAAAATTGAGCTACATTTTTCTAAAAAAGCCTAATTGTGGCTTACTTTCTTTATATACTACCTTACGAAATATCCAGAACCCATCAATCTGGTGTTCGTTTTTTGGTGCTTTTGCTTCCCACTTGGCGCAATGTAAAACCCTAAGGGGCAATCGTCCTCTTATGCATTGCTCTTCTTTAGTGCATCATCTCCTTACGATATCTCATTATTCAGTTGTGACAGGTTCACCTCAGTCATTCTGTTTAGATCTAGTTGGGGTATTAAAAATATACACATAGCTCCTGATGAACTACTGGCAACCACAGTAGGGAAACGCGTAGAGCCGTAACCTTTTCTGTTTCTATTTTTCATGCCAGTTGAATACTGACATCTCTTACGTCAGTTTTTCTGATCGGTGTTATATTGATAATACACCAATCAATATAGTAATCCAGTACCCTCACAGGACCAAAAATAACTTTAGGTTCCCGTACGTATAGACATCTAGCCGTGACAAGCTACTGGATTCTACTATTGATCTAACCCTCTCTGATCTTCCATAGGGTCTAGCAGTCCTATGCTATAATCTAAGTGACTGACTATCCCCTACAATATAGATACTGTGTCCCCTAGTCCTCTTTTGTTTTTGTTTGTTTGTCAGCCCATGTCTTAATTTTAATAAGGGTTAATTAAAAGTTATATTTAACTTGTCTATATCTATGAAGGCCTTCACATTGGTGAGGGCAATGTCGCGCTGTGAATCACGGCCCGATATTGCACTCACCATTCATGAAAGCCCCATGGATGCTAGGAGTTTTTATGTGAAAATAACCTCGCATCACTGCAGGGATGAAGGGAATCCCCAGCCATGGCTGTCACAGCCACTGCGGGGGATCAAGGAGTTCTCCCATTGTTTTCAATTAAAACAATAGGCGATTAGAGATGAGCGAGAAGCGGGTGGGATCTCTCTCTGTCTCCCCACCACCCCCCGCTCACCCCCGCCAACCCCCGAGCCTGCTCGGACGAGAATGGAGTTACTTGAGAAGAGCCATGCTCGCTCGAGTAACTGCATTATCCGAGCGTGCTCGCTCATCTCTATAGGCGATATTGCAGAAAGATAGGACATTGCTAATGTGAATGAACCCATTGAAAACTATGGGTTTCATACGTATGGTAGATTTGTACATCTTGCAATTCACAAATCTCACCCAATTTTCATGCCAGTGTGAAGGTCCATTTAGGCAATAGTGCTAACCAGTGGGATCTGTCGCTGCACCTCTTAGAGGGAATATTAAACAATTCTAATATTGTCACTTTGACATTAACTCATCATTGTCAATTTTCAATAGTTTGGAAAAAAAAGAAAAAGATTCTTGGATAATACTGTCATTGTTGCACATTGTCAGAATACACCTTCTTGAAAATATCCCAAGTAGTTATAAACTGTAGATGCAGTACGTAGCTGTAGTCGCACATATAGTCTGGAGTATAACTAAAAGTTCTAGTCATTAAAAGGTTATCCATATCTCAGCCAAGTATGGCTATGATGGGAATACCAGACCGTATGCCACAGCCATCAGTGAAACAGCTCTGTTTGGGTGGTTTCAGACGAGCGTAGGTGCAAATACATTCACCGGTACGGAACGTATTTTCACAAGAACCAAGATAGGAGATGGCAGGTAACAGGCTGATATGTCTGTGCGAGCGAATTGTTTGGTTATTTTTGCAATCGAAATGCCAGTTCACACGCTCACATGTCACATCCTTCCCGTGGAATGGAATGGCAATTAAATGCCAAATTAGGGCCAGTTGTTTTCTTTTCCCTCCGTTGTATGCAGGGTAAGTCCCTTCTCCTCCGTTTTTAAAGCTGCTATAGACTTCTATGGCAGCTTTCTGTGTAACACAGACAAAGATAGAGCAAGACCTATCTTTTCTTGCACGAAGATTTCACGCGGCAAAAACACGTTCGTCTAAACAAATCTATTGAAATCAATGCCTTCGAACATCATCCATCAGGCGAAAATAACCTCCCTGCCCATATGCCTTCTTTCTACGGATGCTGATAAGACCTTTGACAGAACTGACTGGGATTTCTTGAAAGAAACGCTTTGTCACTTAGGGCTGGGTCACAACATGCTGAACTGGATCTTTAGCCTATACTCCTCCCCCACAGCCTCGGTCAAAGCAAATGGTATATTTTCCTCCCCCTTCAATATCTCAAACGGCACGCGACAGGGTTGTTTTCTTTTCCCTCTCCTCTTTATCCTGTGCCTGGAACCCCTCCTCTGCCATATTCGATCCAATGTCAACATAGGGGGCGTGCGGATGGGGGGAACAATACACAAAGTAGCCGCATATGCAGACGATCTACTGTTCTTTCTGTCATCCCCTCGGGTCTCCCTTCCTGTCCTTCTGCACGAACTTCGTACCTACGCCACGTTCTCAAATTTTAAAATTAATTATCAAAAATCGGCGGCTCTAAGTATCTCCCTCCCCTTCTCCCTGATGGCTGAGATAAAAGACTCCTTCGCTTTTAAGTGGGCCAGGGACAGCATCAAATACCTAGGGGTATATTTCACGGCAGACAACTCCGGCCTCTACACAGCCAATTTCCAAAATCTCTTAAATAACATCAAAAGAGACCTTACCTCATGGACAGAGGGCATTTTCTCCTGGTTGGGCAGGTGTTCAATATTTAAGATGAACATCCTACCCAGGGTACTATACACTCTCCAAGCTTTACCCATTGACATCCCTAGACTTTTTTTCCGACACCTGTCTTCCCTGCTCACGAAGTTTGTGTGGGCAGATAAGCCTACCCGTATAGCCCGGAGCAATCTGTCCAGGCCTAAGGAGATGGCGGGCCTTGGCCTTCCAGATCTAGTGGCTTACCACCAGGCTTCCCAATTAATGAGAGTCGTTGACTGGGTCAGGCATTCGGAAAATAAGCAGTGGATCTGAATAGAACAGACATTTTCCTCAATACCCTTATTGGCCCTCCCTTGGGTTCAAGGAGACATCCCAGCGGAGATTAGGTCGCATCCTACAATAGGACCCACTCTTAGAGTTTTATCTCGGGTACTCCACAGGCCTGGGGTTTCACCGAGTCCCTCACCACTGTTTCTTATCCTACGGTAGGTAACCCAGCCTTCCCTCCTAGTCTAGAAGTTGGTGGGTTTCAAGCCTGGCTTCGTAACGGCAGGTTTAGAGCGTTCCATTTTATCTCAGAGGGACATTGGTTGTCAGTAGATGAGTTTACCAACATCACAGACCCAGTACCACTGAAGTTCTGGCAAATTTATCAAATTAGGCATTTTCTCCTTTCTCTACCCTCAACCACAGGATTTTCATGGGCTAAGACCCTATTTGAGCAACTTTGTAGTGGGGCGGGTCCCTCACGCCATACTCTCTCACGCATGTATAATATTCTATCATTGGATGCAGAGAACTCCACACCTCCATATGTCTTGGCCTGGGAGAGGGAGTTGGGGATGTCATTTACACCTGAACAGTTAACAAAAATCTACACTTACACGCATAAGTCCTCTATTTCAAGCAAGATTCAGGAAACAGGATTCAAAATTCTCGCTGGTACAGGGTGCCCTCCCGGTTACATAAAATGTTCCCTGCAGTATCCCCACTTTGTTGGAGATGCGGTGCTGGCCAGGGGACTTTATTACACATTTTCTGGGACTGCCTGGTGCTGACAGGTTTTTGGTCCAAGGTGTTGCCTCCAAATTCACGGACTTCGCTCTGCCAAAATCGCCCGCATTCTTCCTCCTGTATCTCAGTGACATCCTGGAGTATGCCTACAGGCGCTCAGTGGTGAGACACCTGGTAAACGCAGCAAGGGCTTGTGTCCCAAAACTTTGGAGACAAACACTACCGCCCTCCATTTCATTGTAGTTTCATCCTATATGTGAGATCAGAGAGATGGAAGAGCTCACAGCATCACTCAAAGACGCTCATGAAAAATTTGCCAAAACGTGGCATCATTGGCTAGAGTTCCAAAACTCTGATGAATATAAGAATCTCTCTGGACAGAACATTAGGTAGCTTTTCCAACAGGGGTTTTCAGCCAGTTATTAAATCCCCCACTTCCCCGCCTTATATGCCTTCCCTTACGGAACATAGGGACCTGTATTTGTTCCCCCCCCCCCTTTTTTTGGTCTTATCTGTATTTGTCTTTGTCTTCTTGCTTTTCCCTCTCCCTCAAACATTCTATGTTCCCTTTCCTTACCCTTGCTGCAAGTTAAAGGGGTTGTCCCGCGCCAAAACGTTTTTTGTTTTTTTTCAATAGCCCCCCCGTTCGGCGCGAGACAAACCCGATGCATGTTATAAAAAAAAAAACGTCCAGTACTTACCAGAATCCCCGCGCTCTGGCGACTTCTTACTTACCTTAGTAAGATGGCCGCCGGGATCTTCACCCACGATGCACCGCGGGTCTTCTCCTATGGTGCACCGTGGGCTATGTGCGCTCCATTGCCGATTCCAGCCTCCTGATTGGCTGAAATTGGCACACGTGACGGGGCGGAGCTACAAGGAGCAGCTCTCCGGCACGAGCGGCCCCATTCAGAAGGGAGAAGACCGGACTGCGCAAGCGCGTCTAATCGGGCGATTAGACGCTGAAATTAGACGGCACCATGGAGACGGGGACGCCAGCAACGGAGCAGGTAAGTGAATAACTTCTGTATGGCTCATAATTAATGCACAATGTACATTACAAAGTGCATTAATATGGCCATACAGAAGTGTATAACCCCACTTGCTTTCGCGGGACAACCCCTTTAAGGTTCAAATAGTCAGGACCTACCTGGTCCTGTATTGTGACTGATATTTTGGAATGTTAAACATGTATGTACACATATATTTTGTTTTTGTATTTGGTTGAATGTTGAATTGCAGTTTTATATGGAAAACTTATAAATAAAGAATTTAAAAAAAAAAGAAATCAATGCCTTCGCTTAGTTGCGTTATACGGACAAGATTTTCACGTGCGGAAATGCCTCCACAAATACGTTAGTCTGAAACAGCCCTTTAACTTACTAGGAAATACCCTTTTAAGGGTTCATTCACATGCAGTAGTTCTTGACTACTAAGCTGACAGGGATTTCAGGAGCTCCCCCGCTTGCGCCAGGTAAGTCTCCTTCCTTGTGCATAGGGATTTATATGCAGGTATTAGTTTTGTCATATACATCCAATTCAAGGCGCTTGTCCTATCTGTGCATTAACCCCTTGAGTGGCACGCCCGGAAAAGTTCCGTGACGAGCTCCACTGCTCATAGCAACATAGCCCGGAAGATTTCCGGGCTATGTATCACTATGGGAGCTGCAGAGCACAGTGCCACAAGCTGTGACAGTGTGCTCTGCCTGCACAGACCCACAGAGAACAAAGCAAGGGCTTTGAAAAACCAGCAGAAGATATTGCCGACATGTCGGCAACCTCCTGCACTAGTTTGTTTACAGGTTGCCATAGAGACCATTGGCTTGTCAGAAGCAAGCCGATGGTCTCTGTGGCAGGGAGAGCTGGTTGTTAGCTGTCAGAGGACAGCTAGGTACCAGCTCTTACAGCAGAGATCAGAGAAAACCTCCGATCTCTGCTGTGTTAACCCTTTACATGCTGCAGTCTATGTGACTGCAGCATGTAAAGGGCTGTCACTGCAGCATGTAAAGGGCTGTCACCATCGGACCCCCGGAATGTGATCAGGGGTCCTGATGGGTCCCTGTGGAAGTCCCCTAAAGGGACAAAAAAAAAATAAAAAATTTTTTAAAAATTTAAAAAAAAAAAAGTTAAAAAATTTAAAAAAAAATAAAAAAAACACTTGTCTCCCTTTACTTTGTAAAAAATCAAAAATACAATCACACATGTGGTATCCATGTGCATCGTAATGACCCAGAGAAGGAAGTTAATACATTATTTAACCCCTTAATGACATGGCCCCTTTTTTTCTTTTTTCCCCATTTCTTTTTTTCCTCCCCCCTGTTTAAAAAATCACAACTTGTCCCGCAAAAAACAAGCCCTTATATGGCTGTCAATGGAAAAATGAAAAAGTTATGGCTCTTGAGACGCAACTGCAAAACTAGTTGAAATTCAATGATTAGACCATTTTAAAAAAACCTGCCCTGGTGGGCACGACAGGGTGGTAGGAAACCTGCCACTCAAGGGGTTAATAAGCAGCTTTAAAGAGAACCTGTAATCGACTATAAGCACCATAAACTATGTTATGAGGCTTATAGTTTAGACGGCTGGAGTTCAAGAAGTTGTGTCTCATACTCACCTGCTCCCCTGTTACTGCAGTGTCCTCTGTGAAGTCAGTGTGTGTATAGCAACTTGACTCTTTTCAGAAGACTGTCCGTGTGCAGTCCCATTTATCTCTATGGGCGCACACAGGAGATGCATGTATACGGCCTTCCGTTAAGAGCCAAGTTACTGTATGCCTGCTGACTTCACAGGGGAACACCACAGAACGGATGAGTATGAGACACAACTCCCCTTCATCTAAACTATAAGCACCATAACTTAGTTTGATGACAGGTTCCCTTTAAATGTGGTTCAGATATTGATGTTTAATGAGGTATATAAAAGTGTTTCCTTGACAACTACAATACAGAATACAAAATGAATCAATATATAAACTGTAACATAACTTACATTGTTTACCTTATTGCTTAGCCTAGCTGCAACATACAATATGTTGGCAGGACAAATAAAGACCTATGTGTCTGCTAATCCAGATTAAAACAGGTATATTTACACAGGATATCCCATGAAAGTCTGATCACTGTGGGTCCCACAACTAGGTCCCACATCTATCTCAGGTTTTGGTCCTCAGGGAAAGCTGGGGATGGTTAAGACTTACAGAAGCAGCCTAACAAGGTTCAGTATGCTGTTTCTGTAACTCCAATAGAAGTCAATGGAAGTTATAAAAATAGTGTAGCATGGTGAGCTACACTGTTTCCGCAGATTTCAAGTTATGGAAACCTCATTGCTCGCTGTATAGACTGTTTCCCTAATTACCATTGACTTCTATGGAAATTATGGAAATAGTATAGTGAAGACCACTGGATGGTCCCTCAAAATATAATATTAATTGGTTCTGGGATGACCATTGTATGTTAAAAATATTGTATTCTGAGTCCATTGTAACTGCAGGGATCAATGTATTATATTTTTCTGTATGTTCTGAGAGGAAATCAATAGAACATCAGGGGGCGCCATGATAAATATGTAATGAGATACATTTTTAATTATTCCATTTGAAAACGTATTGTGTTTTGTGGGATCTAACAGTAGATTAATATTTATTCATAGAACAACCCCCTTTAGAGTATGCTTTGCTTTATGCATGTAACACAACTAGGCTTAGAATTTACAGTACAACCCGTCATTTGATATATTTTAGTAATAACAGCAACATCTTTTTAGACCCTTAGCCCTATGGGGGAGATTTATAAAGCTGTTTAAAATGAAAACTGTTTACTGTCCATAGCCATAGCAACCAATAACAGCCCAGCTTTCATTTCACACTCTGCCTATGAAAAATGAAAGCCGCTCTGTGATTGGTAGCTATGGGCAACAAAGACAGTTTTCATTTTAGATAGTTTTTTAAATCTCCCCCTATAGGTTTCCTTCTTGATTATTTTAAGGGTAAGTCAAGTTTCATTCTGCTTTAAGTTATAGAGTTACAACATTAGTCATAGGGTTACAACAATGAACTTAGGTTAGCAATGTTGTGTGTGCAAACAGACCAATTGATGATGTCAAATTCTAAACACTTGAATCTTTTCAATTACTTGCCACCAAACATGAAAGGTTATCAAGTTATCAAATACTTGGACCTTCTATGACCTAAATTATTTATTATTTGGTGCATTTCACCTGGCTGAAAACATGTAATTTAATTTACCAACTATTTTTGCTTGTCAAGAACCTGATGGGACATATACAGGTAGGATTCCTTTTTGCAAGCTTAGTGTTAGTGCTGGCAGTGTCGAGGCGCAGAATCAGAACCTCCCCCCAGGCTTCACAGCAAAGCAGTATTGCTGTGTCAAATTGGAATTCAAGAGAATAATGAAATGTGGCTAAAGCCAGGGTCATAAGAAACAGTTGAGAAGCAAAGTCAGAGACCAAGGTCTGGTACAGGAATCCTGGGGTAGAAATGGGACCTAATACTCTGGCACTTGAGTTTTATATAGGCTGTCTTATTAGTTGCCATGGGACATCAAAGGGGGGTCTTCAAAATTGGAGGTTGTACCGCACCTTGACCAGTAGAGGGACCTCTTACATGTAGTTGCGAATGCTAGCCACTAGAGAAATTTTTGGCGAGTGGTATGTCTGTCTCTAGAGGGAGCTCCAATGTTGGAAACCACTGAAAGATGATGTCTAACAGAAGAAGAAAATCTGTGCAGTTGCTGTAAGTGACAGACATGATAAGTAGGCACTTTTATTACATTACCTGAGCAGTCCGCATAATTAATTATAAAGTTCATTAAGTAAAATCTGTGTTGTCACTCTTGTGGATTATACACTGATATGCTAAAAGTCATGGGATAGCAGTATACAAATAGATTACGAGGTGGTTACCTCAGATGACGGCTTGGGAACAATCTCCCTTATTTTACTATATCTTGGGAGAGGAAGCTTGGGATGATGTTCACAACTGAGGAGTGGCAGAAAATATTTACTCTGGCTCATAAAATGCCAATTAAGTTCTACACTCAAGAGAAAAATTATAAAACTGTCCTCATTGGTACAGGTATTACTACTTAATTTGTTTCCCTCTGTGTCACTAATGACTTGAAAGACTGTACAAGACAGTCGAAACTTCGTCTTTTCTTATGTGCAACTAATAAAGGATATGGCACTTTTTATGGATCTGTGAGTACTTCACCTTTGTAATATCCCGGATGCGGTTTGAACTTTGGAGAATATATGTTGGATTTATGGACCGTGGCTCTGGGTCCAATCTAAACCTGCATCATTGGATTATTGGAGCCTCCCCTCGGATCTTGAGGTATGTCTTGCTGCTGCTGTCAGCTATTATTGTATCCTTTCTATACATTATATATACTGTATACACTATACGGACAAAAGTATTTGGACACTGCATATTTTTCAGAAAAAGTGCTTAATAATTGAGTAATGTATTGCCCCTCCTTTTGCTTGTATTACAGCGGCAACACATCAAGAAATACTTTTCACAAGTTCTCTGTAATTCTGGGCAGGAATAGCTCGCCATTCCTCATACAAGGCTGTGAGAAGAGATTGCTGTGAAGACAGGTGTGGGTGGCGGTGTTGTACTCGTTGCTCCAGTTCGTCCCACAAGTGCTCCATCGGATGAATGAATAGTTATTACAAAACGAGCAGCTTTTTATTTTACCCATGCCCTTCCCAGCATACCGTTCGGCAAACTAAGTATTTGCATATTTGCTGATTTTCTGCAGTGTCCAAATACTTTTGTCCATATAGTGTATGTGACAGTCATATGCCAGGTATTTGAGACTATAAGGCACTCACTCTGTGAAATATTTCCTTTATTGGATTTTTGTTTATTGTGACTTGTTGCTTTGGCCTTCACACATTTATTAATTCTTCATCTCTCTCTTATGATTGTAAAATACCCTATACAAGCTCAGCCTGGCTGAATTATGTGTTGTTCTCTATGGAGGAAGAAGGAGCAGATTACTTCAATCGTGCTTCTATGAGGGTTACATGGGTTTCCTGTTGAAGAACAACAGAACAACTATTAGTAGACTGCTAGCAGATTATAAATACACAAGATCTGTCATCTATATTCAGAATCTATGTATACATAACACCCATTTTGTTGAACAAACCTCACAAGAAGAGTCCTGAGTTAGGAAGTATCCATTGCACCATTCGAACTCTTACAGTGACCATGGTTGTTCCATATATGTAAAAGTATTGAGCCCCTTTAAAGATGGCTTCATTGTCAACATTATGCTAAATCTGTAAGACTAATGGTCTATGTCACTATCCAATAACATGTAATTTCCAAGTACAGGTCATTTTTCAAGTGTGCAATAATGTATCTCTATATTTGACGTCATGTCAGCATCTTTCAGTATAAATGTGTCTTCCATAAAGTAGGTCTATGGTACATCATATTTCTATATTCTTTAAATAACTCTTGAAAATCATTATCAAGCTCTTATATATACAAATTTCCTGCCATGAATTCAAAACTAGTCCAGTCAGTTACATGTAAATTTCCTACACTATCAAGACTATCTGTACAATCTATGTGGATTATTGCTATGTCAGAGGCAGCCAATGTATATAAACTAGTCCTTAGCAGCTGTAAATTTTCTGAGGATTTATCTAACCACAACTATAAAGAAGTGGAGAAACTACGCTATATTAAACTGTGCAAGAGGCTGCCTTCATTTCTGCAACATCCTGTAATTAATTTATTATGACAGGTTTGACAAACTGAAACACCCAATTTGCTTGCGACAGACACTCATGATATACTTGTGTGGAAACCTTAGTCACCAACTTATAGTAATAGTAACAAAAATCAATGCACAAAGGAATAATATGAAAGGCACACAAGAAACAGTTGTCATTATAAAATGGCACATAGGAGGTATATGAATGGTGTAATGACATGGACTATAGTTATAATGCCATGAGAATTTATAGCACAATTCTAGAATTTGGGGAGGAGCATCTTCTCCATGGCTAAAAACCTGCAACTTAAAAAATAAAAGAAAGAGCATTTCTCCAAAGTTTAATGTAATGAAAATAGTTATAGGGATGAGTTTATTACCACTATACAGGGGTTTATAATGATGTTATAAGGCACTGATCAATGGCGATTTACCCGTGTTTCTTCAGTATCAACAAACACCAAGAAAATGTTGGTTTAAGTTTTGTCCATTGATGGAATGCAGGAAGTACATACCATTTTGTTAGGAATTTAAATGAATTAGAGTTAAAAGGGTTGTCCCATCAATCATTTCTATACCAAAGGTCCTGAAAGGCTATTATTAGCTAATTAACAGTAATTTACAGTGTTTCTAGTATTAAAATACCTTTCTCATTTTTGTTCCCCTGTCTTCTCTTTTGGTGCTGCTACTCTGTGCTGCTGGGGATGGTCTCTGGGCTGGATCAATTTCTTTCCCCGTTGGCGATATGGTCCTTTCTTAAAAGGGTTGCCCCACGAAAACAACGTATCCACCATCTACAGACAGCTCAGTATAAGCACTCACAATCTATGACAGTCACATAGAAATTAATGGAGAAACAGCACACATGTGTGACCGCTACTCCATTTATACAGGGAGACTTGAAAGGCCTGTTCTTCTGATTGGTGAAGGTTCCAGTGGTTGGACACCAACCGATCAGACACTTATCATCTATACTGCGTGCCTGTAGACTTTTCAAAACAGTTGAATTAAACAGGTTCTGTGTTTTCAACAAGCTTTGCATAGATCAATAGTACACATGAATATACAGGAAGATACTATAATACAGTACATCTTAAAGGGGAAAAAAAAATCTCTTTAAAAACTTATGAGCCACCCCCACCCACAACTGTTAAAATCTTTCTTGAGACAATCAGCTCACTAGGAATCAAATTACATGTTGCCCATAGAAATCTATGGAGCAGAGGAAGGCAGAGAGACAAACAGATGCTGATAGTAAATCTTATTCGCAATTACACAGTTCAGTAATCTTGTATGATGTCCTCCATGGTGATGGTGCTTCTGAGGATGTGCTACAGAAAGACAGGAGTGGAATCTCCTCTTTTCTGTGCGCAGTGTATGGGAGACTTCAAAGGAGTTAGACTCTACCCAACAGCTCAGGAAAAACTGAGAATTAGAGATGGAGTCTGCAGAAGGGAAAACTGGTGAGAATGCAATATAAAAGTCATATAATTGCCAGAAATAGCATTATTCCCCAGAGACACACACAACAGCTTATTCTGAAGATTCACTTGAAAGGATAGGCATGCCTTAAAAGAATACCATGCCAAAAGAGTCCTCTTGTAGCATAGTTTTGGATTATAAAAGTCTAGATAGTTGTAACAAAATGGAGCTGCCCGGGCAGTGCTTATGCCATGGTGTCTATTTGATCAGACGAATCCTCTTTTATCCTCTGTTATATAGGAATATATTTATGAGGTCAATTTGCAGATAATCTGCCATGTTTTCACTTCGACTGATTATATACTGTATTTTCAACATGAACTTTGCCTAATGCCAGAATATAATGCTTGACTCTTAATGCTGTACCCCAGTACATGGATCACACTTCCTGTTTCTTCTTTGGCACTTCGCTTTTGCCATGACAAGTCTATATGCACTTTATGTTACTCTAGTGTGTTTTCAGTAAAATATCACATTTTTAAGTGTACATTGTAGTACTGTTTGCCCTATTTCTATTGCACATTGATTGGCTCCTGTGTGTAAAGTGGTGTAATGTGCAGCAGTACTATTTGGCTACCACATGGCAATATTTATTATGTATATACTGTATGATAGTATCACTTTGTTCAACAGAACAAGCGTTTAGCAGTTTCATTTAGTAGAGATCTGTACTGTCAGGTCCGCCTGGCCAAAGAGAACCATGCCCAGCATGGACATAGAAACGCAAGAAGCACACACGATACAATGCTAACACAGGGTACACCACTCCAGGCAAAGATAGATGGAGAAACCTGTTTCTTACAACTCAGGGGAATAGATAAACCCTGCCTAAAAACGTGGTAGGCATCCTGGTAAGGACAGCCCCATGGTTTTCACCTACGACTTGATTATCCCTGATAAGGTACCTGGAGAGATGCTCAAAATATTACAAAACAGCTGTGTAAAGACTAACCAAAAGCAAAAGGAAAGAAAACCAGCACTTAACTGACAGTGGAAAGCTTTGACCCAGGATAGAGGCTCCAACCTGCTCCAACTACACCTCTAACTGAACTGCATCAACAGCAAGGGAAAATGAACTGCGAACTGGACTCACAGACAGACATAAAGCATGACTGATAAACACCCAGGAAATTCACCAAGCATACCAGCACACATAGATAGTTAGCATTACTACAGAACATACAAAGTATTGGTTTGTGTTTTGGCCAAGACACTTAAGTCCACAACAGGAGTCCTCATTGTCTAGCGGGTCCCTTCTCTCACAAGACAACTTACTATGAATCCTGTCTGCCAAGCCCATAATGGTAACGACTAGAGATGAGCGAACGTACTCGTCCGAGCTTGATACTCGTTCGAGTATTAGCGTGTTCGAGATGCTCGTTACTAAAGGCGAGTACCACGTGATGTTCGAGTTACTTTCACTTTCATCTCTGAGACGTTAGCGCTTTTTTTTGGTCAATAGAAAGACAGGGAAGGCATTACAACTTCCCCCTGCGACGTTCAAGCCCTATACCACCCACCTGCAGTGAGTGGCTGGGGAGATCAGGTGTCACCCGAGTATAAAAATCGGCCCCTCCCGCGGCTTCCTACAGATTTGTTCTGACATAGAGGAGGGAAAGTGCTGTTGGTGCCGGAGCTGCTATAGGGAGAGCGTTAGGAGTTATTTTAGGCTTCAAGAACCCTAACGGTCCTTCTTAGGGCCACATCTGACCATGTGCAGGACTGTTGAGGCTGCTTTTAGCAGTGTTGCACAATTTTTTTTGGACAGCCATTATCTGCTATTTATCCTTCTCTGCAGAAGTATCGCATCCTGGTGTATAGTGGGGATGCAGACATGGCCGTCAACTTTCTGGGCATTGAATAGTTTGTGAATGGACTCGACTTGGAGGTAAGCAGACTTAAGTGATCATGTAGGATACTGTATTAAACATTTTCTGCATCTTTCATACAAGTTTTATATCTGCTACTCAGTAATTCTTTGTGATTTGTATTCACTTCTGTATGTACAGCCGGTGGGTTCCAGGGAGCCACCCATGCTGTCGGTCCACACGGAGTTGTAACTGCATGTGTCCACTTCTAAAGAACCCCAGTCTGACTGGGGCATGCAGACACCTTGACAGAATGAATAGTGTGTGGCACATAGGTTCCCCATTGCTATGCCCACATGTGCAGCTCCTGATGGCGGTGGCACAGGATTATATTTCTCATTGCTTCTGTACAGCATTGTGGGCTATCGCCCCGCCCCTTTTAAAGAGGGTCACTGCCTAGCCGTGCCAACCCTCTGCAGTGTGTTCCTCCCCATGGCAGACGCACTTATAAATAGACATGAGGGTGGTGTGGCATGAGTGCAGCTGAAGGCTGCTCAGGGACAGTTTGGTGTGCGCTGTGGACACTGTGTCGTGCGGGGGGGGGGGGGGGCAGCATGTAACCCAGGAGAAGTGGCAGTGGAGTGTCATGCAGGCAGTGATTGTGCTTTGTTGGAGGTAGTGTGGTGCTTAGCTAAGGTATGCATTGCTAATGAGGGCTTTTCAGAAGTAAAAATTGTTGGGAGGGGGGGGGGGCACTCTTGCCACTATTGTGGCTTAATAGTGGGACCTGGGAACTTGAGATGCAGCCCAACATGTAGCCCCTCGCCTGCCCTATCCGTTGCTGTGTCGTTCCCATCACTTTGTAGAATTGCCCAGATTTTCACAAATGAAAACCTTAGCGAGCATCGGCGATATACAAAAATGCTCGGGTCGCCCATTGACTTCAATGGGGTTCGTTACTCGAAACGAACCCTCGAGCATCGCGATAATTTCGTCCCGAGTAACGAGCACCCGAGCATTTTGGTGCTCGCTCATCTCTAATCATAACCCAAGCAGGACAGGACCCAGTTTACACCAACACACCAGGGATTGCATACCACACAGAACATCTCATGTCCAGCCACCTGCACAGACACTCAGAACATGTCACTGTTCACACCACTACACACCGAACATGCTTATTCACCTCATGTCCGGTCATCAGCACAGACACACAGAACATGAGACTGTTCACACCTACACAACAACATCCATAAATGCAAACACCAGGGAATTGGGAAACCAGCATCCTATAGCTAGAAAGACTGGTATATATGCACAGCTGACCAGTGCTAATTGACTGGCTGGCTGGAGAACACCACGCCCAGCCAACTCAATTATCCCCAACCTGTGGTAGAGTGCTACTGGAACCTCATAGAACTACAGGTCCCAGCAGCACAACCTAGCATATAGCATACTTAGTCTTAATGCTTAGTGAAGAGCTAGCTGTATGTACAACCCTGAGGACTGTCATAAAGTAAACAGAGGGTTTCATATTATTGCAAACCTGTAAAGATATGATACGGCAGATCTCTTTATGTAAAATAGATGTATACATATATTTTGTGTATACACCTAATTGAGTGATTGTTATTATTTTTTGTGGTCACTGACTCTATTCAGAAGGTGACTATTAGGCTATTTACCCTGTCCATCAGTGGGATCACATACAGGAAGTCTGCTTTCCGTAAGAAGAACTGAAATTTCTTCAAGCTTTTACTTTTCTCCTGAATGGGAAGCATGTGATACCATTTGCTTTTGACTTTTGTTAATAACTAAACTAATAGATCATTGAAGAGCAGGTACAAAATCATCCAATGGTTCATCTTTTACTTATGTTGAAAAAAGACACAAAGTACCGCCTTTCCCATATCAATTATATATCATTTATTGGTGAATTATTGTATTCATTATTTCCTTTTGGGGTAGGGAATTCCATGGTTTGGCTACTCTTAACTGTAAAAAACCCTTTCCTGTGATGATGCAGTGACAAGTGATAGGTCACATGTTACTACTTTTGAAGTCAAAATGAGCATTAGTCTTCTAGTCATAACACGGGCATTACAACACTGTGAATATAACGAGAACAGGAGGAATTTATCAAGACACTTAGGCCTTAGTCACACGGGCATAAATACGCGCGTATATACGCGCGTAAAAACGCACCTACTAAAGATAGAACATATTGGTGGCAATGGACATGGTCACGCGTTTTTTTTTTTACGCGCGTATATACACGAGTATATACGCGCGTATTTACGCCCGTGTGACTAAGGCCTTAGGCTAATTTTCTGGCATAAAAAGTTTGCACATTTTGGTGCATTCCTCAATTGCATAAAAAAGTAGTATTTTTTCCCGATATTACGCTTTGCTTGCTTCTTTTCAAAAAGTGAGTGGGGATTAATAGGAGGGGCTTGGTCTCCCAAGGCCCGAGAAATTTACTATAATTTATGAAACTTGCAGAAATTACACCAGGAGGCCATTCCAACTCATAGCTGGTTTAGATTTGACTTACAGTGGCAGAGCAAGCAACAAATGTGCCAGATTTATTACATTTAATATATATACTGCACAGTATATCTGTTAGAGTGCCCCTGCGGCGTGAAATATGTTGGGTGAACCAAAAATCCCCTTCGGACTAGAATTGCAAAACATAGATCCAATATAAGAAATAAATATCTTTAGAAAATTTAGTGATAGAGATAGCAAGATATATATTATTATCCTATAAATGTATTGATGTGCCTTTTTATATATATTATCTTCTCGCCTTTATTATTTTCCTTAGAGATATCTAATATATTGATTGATATATATTCTTATAAGATATTGACTGGTTCTGCATGTAATTTTTCAAAACAAGTTTTTACAATTGATTTTTACATTATTCATATGTTTTAAATCAAATGTCTTTTAAATCAATGTATTTATAAAAGGCTTTTTAATTTTTAATATGCAGATTAAATTGTTTAAGAATAAATCCTCTATGGACCCGATATGGTCAGAGGAGGTGATATGATAATTTGTATTAGGGAACCATAAACGTGTTCCTTTCATGAACTCTTTTATAAAAAAGAATGGAGACATTTTCAGCTCTCCACACGAACTAATCATGTGACCCTGACTATGGGCATAATGAAATTTATGAATGATTAAGGCCTCATGTTCATGGGGAAAATCAGGCCCACCACGGATTCTCCATGCAGAATTCCGCAGCGGGTCCCTCCTTTCCCGGGGACATGAGGCTAAAAATAAAATTAAACTCACCTGTCCGGACGCTGCGAATCTTCCCTCCGTCGTGGCCGGATCTTCTTTCTTCAGCCTGGCGGATGTGCCCGGCACGCCAGCAGCGTGCCGCGCACATGCACCAGGCACATCCGCCGGGTCGAAGAAAGAAGATCCGGCCGCGACAGAGGGAAGATCCGCAGCGTCCGGACAGGTAAGTTTTAATTCATGTACGGGTGTTCCGTGGATCCGGACGGCTTCCATAGGCTTCAATAGTAGCCTGCGGGAGCCATCCCCGCGGGAGACCCGCACAAAAATGGAGCATGTGGCGTTTTTTTCCCACACGCGGATCCGCGCCTGAAGGGAAAAATGACATCCGCAGGTATTTAACTACCTGCGGGTGTCCAATGCATCCCTATGGGGTGCGGATCCGTGTGCGGGAAAAAAAAACGGATCCTGTGGACATGAGGCCTAAGGGAGAAAGGAACGCACGTAGCGTTCCATGTAAACTGATCGTGTGACTAACGTCACACACAAGACGACAGCCCTGCCCATTGTGGTAACGTTACGATATTCCAAAGCGGGAATTTTTGATTGTAAGTTACCTATATAAATGTGTTTGTTAATACCGCTTTTTATGCTTGAAAAAGGTGCAGAGGTGCGCCGAAATGCGTTGCATTAGAAAATTTAATAAAGTAAGGTTATTTAACCATTAGACCATGTAGGTCTTGAAATCACTCTTAGTCCCAGAGCGCAGAGTATTTTTCTTCCATCTTTATCCTATCAAACTAAAGAATTCTATTACTTTGGTTCCATTTTGTTCCGTTTACATCCATTTTTATATCCGGAATTTTTTTGCCTTTGCATATTCTTATTTAAAAACAGATTCATTCCTCTGGGAAAACAGCAAAATGGAATACAAAAACACAGATGTGAAGGACCCCATAACAAGATAGAGAACAGAAAGTGAAAGGAGGGTGATGACTTATCCTGCCCATAGAAGTGTATAGAGAGGAGAGGAAAGGAAGAAGACAGAAGCAGAGACACACAGATGTGCTGTAAGAACTAATAGTGAGTTATTTACTGTTAGTTAATCAGAACTACACTGCACAGTACCTCTCTATTGCCCTACATGAAGATGTTACAGATATATCAGAGTTTTAAGGGTTTGTCTAAGTTATTAGTTTAACATAGTTTTGGGGTCTCCGTGCACAAAACTATATACAATAAATACATTCACGGCAGCGTTAGACTAGCATTTAGGTGGTCCAGCATTACGGCATCTGATAGGTCAAGTAACCCAGCCAAAAGGCCCAGACATACTGTAATCTTGTCAAATGGGTTTTCAATGTGAAACCCCTATTGTACATGTGGGATGTCATCTGTCGGGCCTTCTATTGTTCTATTGGCTGCAGCAGTCACATGGGTATACAACAGTGCTCATAAACAGAAGATTGGAGGACTGGGAGAGCATGGTGGGGAAGCATTGCAGCAGCAGGGGTGAGTATTGTGTTTTTTTTTATTCTGTAGGCTGCATGCCCTCTACTTTCACCAATGCTCCCCAATGTCACTAATGACATCAGCAGACCCCTTTAACACGTTACGCACCAAGCACTGTAAATTTACCGCATTTAGTCCCAGGCTTAAAGCCTAGCCGTATGTAAAATTACAGTGGGGATTAAAGCCTCCTGCTTCTGCAATCAATTACAAGCAGGACAGGTTGACAGCTGTTAGTCACAGCTGATAGCCCGGAGGAGGGGGGAGAAGTGGGTTTTAACTAGAGATGAGCGAACATGCTCGTTTAGAGCAATTACTCGAATGAGCATAGCTTTTTTCGAGTAACTGTCTACTTGTGCGAAAAGATTCGGGGGGCGGCAGGGGTGAGTGGGGGGTTGCAGCGGGGGGGGGGGGGGGGGGGAGGGGTTAGCGGTCCTAGAAGACCCTGATCAGCTCTGCCAGTGACTAATGTCACTACAGGGGATGTTTTTAGGTTGTAACTGGGGCTCCTATGGATGCCCCAGCAACTGCGGAAAAATGCCAAATAAAAAGAAAACATGTGAATGTCCCCCAGAGGTCCTATATGACGTCATGGGGTACATAGATGGTAAAAAACATAATTACATACATAAGTAAAAAACAAATTACAGAATAAAACAACAATATATACATAAGATAGAAAATAACCCAAAGGCGACGCCAACCAAATCCATCGCTATATGCACCCTGTAATCCAAAAGTATACATATTATATATCAAAATGTCCAAAACAAAATGAGCAACCCATTCCTATACTTTATTTTAGCACAAATACATAATTTCTAAAAATATTAACTATAAATGTTAAAAAAATCTTTTAACTTTTTACCGCCAATAAAACTAAAAAAGCTGAAAAAAAAAAGTAAAAAAGATATAAAAAAAATAGCAAAAAAAAAAAACAAAGCAAAAAGTTTAGTAGCTAAAGGAAAAAAAGGGCAGTTAAACCACCACATGGGTAAAGCTCTAAAAAGTACTGTCTCCATCCTCAAGGTACAAAACAGTCTTGTCCTTAAGGGGTTAACATTATTTCTAACACATTCTGATAACTTTCTGTGGCAGAGTTTTAATTGCTTTACAATATTTTTTTGTATTAAGGCAAGAGAACAATAGTTTTTGATGGGCTATGATAACTTTAAGTTAAAAAGTTAAACTTTGCTACATTTCTATGTCTCTGTGTGTGATACAGAGACTTATGGTTTACAATATGCAGTTTTCTCCATGTGCAGTGTATGCATTGTATGATACAACATAACAGGTGACTTCTCCCATCAGGACTGAAAATCATAGATGCAGCTTCCATTGGGCAAAAATGCAGAATACAAGTCATATAATAGCCAGCAGTAATGTTATTCCTTATGTACACACTTAACAGGTTACTCTAAAAATTATTTTTAAAAAATAGTTTGCCTTTTTTGATACATTTATTTTAAACAGTAATGCAATGTCACATTACTGTATCAAATTACATCACTGATTGTACAAATATAATAAACAGGCAACCTGCTAGAGCATGGGTACACAATAGAGATGAGCGAGCATACTTGCTAAGGGCAATTACTTGATCGAGCATTGCCCTTAGCGAGTACCTGACCGCTCGGAAGAAAAGATTTGGCTGCCGGCGGCGGACAGGGAGTGGCGGGGGAGAGCGGGGAGGAACGGAGGGGAGATCTCTCTCTCCCTCTCTCCCCCCGACTCCACGCTGCTCACTGCCGCAACTCACCTCTCACCCGCGCCCGCAACCGAACCTTTTCTTCTAGAGATGAGCGAGCATACTCGCTAAGGACAATGCTCGATCGAGTAATTGTCCTTAGCGAGTATGCTCGCTCATCTCTAGTACACAATCAACCGCCTGGAAGCCACATGTAACCCACAATGCCATTCTGTGCTGCCTCGATCATGGCATTCACTGAACGGTATAAACAGCATGTTAACTTTATTCTGCAGGTCAGTATGATTATTCCGAATATGTGATATTAAATTTATGTCTTACTACTTTCGCTCAGTAAAAATGTTTTTCATCTCCATTTTCAGAGAACCATAACTTTTTTATTTTTCCATCTATGATGCTCTGAGAAAGCTTGCTTTCTGTGGAATGAGCAACATTTTCTTTGGTATAAATTTGTTGTGCAGACAACTTTTTGATCACTTTTTATCGTGTTTCTAGGAGCCAAACTGTACAGAAAAAGCAACTTTGATATTGTTTTATTTGACGTTAACAGTGAGGTATAAATGATATGTTAACTTATTCTGCAGGTCAGTATGATTGGTGGCAATATCAAATATATATATTTTTTCAGTTTTTTACTAATTTTGCAGAATAAAGCATTTTTCTTAGATTTTGTTTTGCATTGCTATACTTAGAGAGACATAACATTTTTAGTATTTCATTAGGATTAGTTGACTTGCTCATTTCTACCATTTTGGGGCACATCTGACTTTTTGATATCTCAACTAGATGGATGGTCATTTTGAATTTAAGATTTACCAACACATGAAAGAATAACAAGGGTGCAGGTTGGGGTGGACCTAGGAATGAATGACTATAGTATAATACATTTCCACTTGACTTTCAATAGGGATTTTTATCTGGGAGCTACAAAAATAATACTCTTTAGGAAGGCAAAGGGACACAGGGACAGTCGCCACACATCGATATTTTCGAGAAAATCATTCAGAACGAAATAAAAAATAGTTTGGTATCTCCGATAAAAAAGAACAATCTGTCCCCCAATGAATTGAGAGCTCTAAAAAATCTCGAGACTAACCATGAACTAATAATCAAGTCATCGGACAAAGGGGGGAATATAGTCGTCCTACCGCGAGATGACTATATTGCTATGTGTAATAGAATATTAAATGACAGGGACACATACAGAATCTTACCCCATGATCCGACAGATCCATTCAAAAACTCTTTGAGATCCCTCCTGGACCAAGCTCTAAATGATCATTGCATTGATCAAATTGAATACGATTTCCTCCTCCCCTCGAGTCCACAGGTAGCCACCTTTTATTCTCTACCGAAGGTGCATAAGGGCCTGCACCCCCTCAAGGGAAGGCCCATAGTTTCCGGGGTGGACAACTTATCACAGAACTGTGGCATCTATCTAGATAAAGTACTGCGCCCGTTTGTTCTATCTTTACCCTCATTTGTTCAGGATACTCCTGACGTTCTTCGTCACATCGAGGGCATACAAATTGAAGGAGGAGTTTTTCTAGCTTCCCTGGACATAGAGTCGTTGTACAGTTCCATCTTACACGACATTGGTCTTAAGGCGGTCTTTCATTTCCTCCAACAAAGGGGGTGTGATTTCACCAGACACAACCAGTTCATTCTGGATCTTCTTCATTATGTTCTTACCCATAATTTCTTTTTGTTTAACGGCAAGATCTTCCACCAGCTCAGGGGCACCGCGATGGGGAGTCCAGCTGCCCCATCTTACGCAAACCTGTTCCTGGGCTGGTGGGAGGAACATCTTGTCTTTTCAGAGGGCAACAGCAACTGGACAAAAGACATACTAGTCTGGTATTGATACATCGACGATGTTTTTTTGCTGTGGTCCGGGACCAAAACCGATTTTTCTGTCTTTGTCCAGCGATTAAATGATAATGACATCAATTTGAAAGTCACTTCTGAATTACAGGAGCAATCCCTGGCTTTCCTTGACATCAGTATCTCCAAATCCCCACAGGGATATCTCTCCACGACACTCTTTAGGAAGCAAACGGCTACCAATAGCCTGTTGTCGTGGCAGAGTTATCATCCCTTTCCCCTACGTCGGGGAATTCCGAAAGGGCAGTTCTTAAGATTAAGAAGAAACTGCTCTTCGGAGTCTGATTTTCGGAGGGAAAGCGACAACCTAAAAGACAGATTCCTCCAGAGAGGCTATCCTAAAAACGTGGTTGATCAAGCCTTCGATTTCGCTGCAAAACAAGACAGAACAGTCCTTCTTAAACGACAAATTAAAACACCAGACAACAAAGTACGGGTAATCGGAACATATGATGACGGAGTACCATTTATGCAAGGTTTGCTGCAAAAATATTGGTACATCCTGAAAGAAGATCCAGACATTAGAAACATCATTCCAGACAGGCCCCTCTTCACTTTTAGGAGGGGAAGGAACCTCAAAGATCACTTGGTCAAAAGCCATTTGGACTCCTCTCTCAATACACGCACTTGGTTAGGCCAGGCCCGACCTAGAGGCACCTTTCCGTGTGGAAGATGTGAAGCTTGCAGATTTATTGGAAAAGGCGACAAATTCCATAGCGTGTCAACAGGTACCTCGTATGTGATTAAGGATTTCATAAACTGTAAATCCTCTCATTTGGTTTATGTTGCCACATGCCCATGCCCCAAGAATTACGTCAGTAAGACAATCCAGCAATTTCGCAGACGTATCTTGGGGCATGTGGGCAATATCAGCAGGGGAGAGAGCACCCCGGTGGCAAACCACATGCGTGAGGTACATGCGGGTGATGAACTCAATATTAAGTTCCAAGGGGTGGAATGTATACGCTCCTATGGAAGAAGGGGTAACGTCAACCGTAAAGTCTTACAGAAGGAATCACAGTGGATTTATCGGATGGATTCCGTGTCGCCAAGGGGTCTAAACGAGGTGCTACCCTTTGGATGTTTCCTTTGAACCTATTCAACTATACATACTTTACCTTTGTCGATTCAGCTATCTGTTTTGGTCTTATCCGCCGTCCCTGTTTTTACATGGTCCCTCAATGAATTGTTAAATATGCATTAGGCAGCTTTTTCTATGAATTTAGGCATTCTCCCTACTTTCCATCTGTCATTTTTTGAGCTATGCATTATATTAGATTGCTGATGCAGTTGACATCGATCTTTATATGTATTGTTGCAATACTATCTACAGCATCACATATAATCAACTGTTTTATTAAAATCATTGCAGTAATTGCAGCCATTAATTTATTCAATGCATATTTTTCACATTTGGCATCTTTGTCACCTATCATAAGTAATCACTGATCCAATATCCTAATCATTTATTACCTCGACCGGCATGAACTGCTGCCTATTTGACTTTCATCATATAGTCTATTGGCACCTAGTAACCAACAAATATAACGTCCGGGTCTCCATGGCTACGGATACTTGACAGTCAATCAGCTGGTAGGATGAATTCCTCTCTGCGGGATAACTCCTCCCCCCTACGTCATTACGTTGACGCTCTGTCACATGTTGAGTGGGCGTGGCAGCGCTATTCGGCACTGCCGCCTGCGGTTCCACCTAATTTAGTGACGTCATCACGGCACTATCCAGCCACTCCTCCAGTCGGCGTCACGTCACCCTGGCAACACAGGGACGCCGATGTGCCTTGCGAGGAGTATTACCATCACCAATCTTTTTAGCGATCCCACCCGCAGATAGGCACTACTATTCATTTGTATGCCGGCCAGACGTTTTAAAAGTTTTAAAAGCCATTTTCCATACTTCCCCCTCTCTGGAGAACAGGAATGAACAGACGGCTGGTGGGAGGTGTTATAGATCCCTCCCTCCCCCCTCCCCACTATGGTGACAGTGGTTGGATTTTTTCAAACATGTTTTCTCATTGGTTAACAGGGACATACCCCCAAGTGGGGCGTTAGCCTCTTTGCCTCATTTAAGACATGCTACTCCTGTGAGTCATCATTTCCCTCCTGTCTACCATCAAGACAGGAGTTGCTGTTCTTTCTCTCTTCTTCCCACTTTGCTCTATCTCTAACCGGATTGGGTTTTTTTTAACCTTTTGTTTTGGAGCACTCTCCATGTATTGTGGAGACCCTGTTCTGTTTGGGATATTGTTTCCAGGATATCACTTTATCCTAGCACCTTCTAGTGAGGAATCAGTGTAACATTTGTAACGCTCATTTCTCCATAGGTGTTGCAATCATCCTGGTTAGTTTTATTTCTATGAGCATACTCCTTATTTTTCTGGGAGTCTTTCTATTATTGGGGGAAGTGGTATTTTGGTACAATTTTTCTGTTATGGGCAATTTATCATCTATTCATTTGCCCATACGGATAGGTACCCCCTATTTTACTATATAACAGCATACTATATAATAGCATAGCTTACAGCATAGGGCATCTGCTTAGGTAAATCCAACTATACATGAGATAGATATTTTACTATCAAGGACAACTATTCTTTTTCCGTGTCTTATGACACTATCAAGCATTAAGGTTCCTGATGAGTCTGTATGAGACAGAAACGTGTTGAACCAGTCTGAACCAACCTTGAAACAATTTTTCAAAATATCCCTTTTTTTGCTAGGAGAACCCAGTCTGATTGTCCACTGGTGTTCTGAACTTGTCTTTTATTGGTCTTTGAAACCACACGTTGCATGAGAACCCATCATATCGTTGAATGTGGTTCTCCTGCTGTTTCATTAGAATCTATTGTATTTCTGGATTGATAACCTGTGGCTTATAGTCTATCAGCCACTTGTGTTTATCTCTCGGAGGTACTCAGCGGAAGCATTGATTGGTGTCCGTGTATTCAGAACTAATTTTCATCTAGTTCTGTGGATAGAAGCCAATCATAGACTTCTGCTGGTTTCTCGTTCTGGGATTACTTCTTGCCCGCTACTATTACTTAAACAGGGCATTCCTCTGGATAGAACCGCACTTGTCTCTTACCGGGACGTCATTTTCAGAGCTCTGGGGCTTCTACTGGGTCGCTTGCTCATTTTGCTCCTGGTCTAGCTTATGGGACATAGGGCGAACCCAGGGGCTCGTCACCACTAGAAGCTGACTGTAAACCACCCACTTGGTGGTATTTGTTCCACTTCCACCCTTTCTATAAGGGTAGACCTCGATATGGTCCTCTAAATAGATTTGAATTGCTTTTGGAGCGGTTGATATAGTGAGTCGGTAGTGTCTTATCCATCAGTACACTCCCGTACCACCTTGGAGGGATCAGCTTCGTAGATTTTTTTCTCGGTTCTTTTCCAGGGTTCTATCTCCTGCTCTGTTTCTGTTTTGTTTTGTTTTGTCTGTTTTTTGTGAGGCCCAAACATTTTATATATATTTGTCAATAAAAGTTATATTTTAAGGGATACACCCAGTGAATATTTCTTTAGGAAGGCAAAGTTCAATCAGCATAACCTCATTGACTGGAACAATGTCTTTAGAAATAAGAGTACAAACAATAAATGGAAAATGTTTAAAAACATCTGAAATACTAGCTGTGAGCCACAGATAACTTATAATTTTATAAAGGGTGGACTACATAGCAGTGCCACTTAATCCATTGAGCAGCGGCTTTCAGTGCTCACATTTGGGGAATCATGGGGGAGGTAAGTATGACAATAATATTGCCAGACTCAGTGGGACACCTACTTTCATCTCATAAGTTTAGCTTATATTATAGGGCTAGAAGTAGGTGACAGAGTCTCTTTAACTGGAGCAACCAGTGTCAGGCAGCTGCTGCCAAGGCAAATAGGATCATGGCATGCAGCAAAAGAGGTATAGGGGCACATGACAAGAATATTGTTCTTCCTCCTTACAAGTCACTGGTCAGACCACTCATGCAATATTGTGTACAGTTTTGTGCTCGGTTACTTAAGAAGGACATATTAGAGCTTGAGCAGGTACAAAGGCTGGCAATTAAAGTAATAAATGGAATTGGTGAACAATAATACCTAGAGAGGTTATCGAAATTGGGGTTATTTACTTTAGAAAAGACTACTGATGGGAAATCTAATAACTATGTATAAATATATCAGGACTCACTATAAAGATCCCTTCCATGTTCTATTTATACCCAGGACTGTAACAAGGGGGCCTCCTCTACGTTTAGAGAAAAGAAAGTTTTTAGACCAACATAGAAGCGGGTTCTTTACTGTAAGAGCAGTGAGACTATGGAACTCCATGCCTTAGGACATAGTGAAAGCAAATTTGATAAGAGGAACCTGGACGCCTTTCTTGAGCGAAACAATATTACATGCTATAGTCACTAATTACTTCAAAACAGTTGTTGGCCCAGGGATTATTCTGATTGCTAAATTTGGTGTCGAGAAGGATTTTTTTCCCCTAAATGAGGAAATTTGGCTTCTTAGGGTGCTTTCACACAGCCCAGAAAATCGTGTAAGATTTGTTAATTGCGAGACGCACAACTCTCGCACAAATACTCTTTTGAATGGGGTCATATATATAAGCAATTTTTTTCCAGCATTGTTGTGCTCAACCCCCTCCTCTTCTCCATCTACACAGCCCCTATTGGACAAACCATCAGTAGATTTGGCTTTCAGTACTAGTTCTTTGCTGATGACACCCAGTTATGCACCTCTTCCTGTGACATCACTGCACCATTCCTTCAGAATGCCACCGCCTATCTATCCGCTGTCTCTAATACTATGTCCTCTCTCTACGTAAAACTGATTTTCTCAAAAACTGACCTACTCTTGTTTCCGCCCTCTGCTAACCGACCTCATCCTGACATCTCCATTTCAGTGTGTGGCACCACCACAACTCTCAGACAGCAAGCCCACTGTCTTGGAGTTACATTTGACTCCGATATCTCCTTTACCCCCTACATCCAATCTCTTGCCTAAACCTGTCACCTGTACCTCAGAACATCTCAAGAATCCGCCCTTTTATCACAGTGGACATGCTGATAACGCTCACTTTTGCCCTCATCCCCTCTCGGGTCGATTATTGCAACTCGCTGCTGATCGGCCTCCTTCATGACAGACTCTCCCCTCTCCAATCCATCTTGAATGCTGCAGCCAGGCTCATCTTCCTGACCAGCCACTACTCGGAAACCTCTCCCCTGTGCCATTCACTGCACTGGCTGCGCGTCAAATGTAAAATTCAATTCAAGCTCATTACCCTCATCCACAAAGCCCTCCACAGCACTGTGCCACCATACATTTCTTCCCACATCACAATCTACCACCCAGCCCACGCGCTCTGCTCCACTAATGAAATCAAATTAAGCGTCCCTTTAACTCGAACCTCTCATGCCCGCCTACAAGACTTCTCCAGAGCAACACTAGTCCTCTGGAACGCACTACTCAAAACTATCCAGGCAATCCTGGACACACAAAACTTCAGGCGTGCTCTAAAAGAACAGCTCTTCAGGAAGCTATACCATATCCCCCAAACCAAACCATTCTTTACTCCGCCTGATAACATGCTCCCTGTCCTACTGATTGCAATCCCTGCTAGCTACAATCAACCACTCCCTGCAGTCATATTGATTCAGCGACTATACAGCTCAATTTGACCATTGTCTGTGTGTATAGCATCCCACACTCTCCACCTTACCATACCTCGCACATCTCCAGCCCTTTTACATTCTGCATCACCCCATTATTTGTAGCATGGAAGCTCGTTGGAGCAGGACCCTCACCCCTACTGTCTCCATCAATTCATTACTACATGTAACCATGGTTTTGTTTCTGTTCCCCCTGTCTTGTAAGCACTGCGGAATATGTTTGCACTATATAAATGAAGATTATTATTATTAGATTTTACAACTTTTTCATAAAACACTTTTTGCATTGCCATAGTCCATGAGCCATACTTTTTTAAAAATTTTTCTTCTATTAGGCTATATGAGGGCTTGTTTTTTGTGGGATGAGATGAAGATATCATTAGTACCATTTTTGGTACCACCTTTTGATCACTTTTTATTTGGTTTTTTAAGAGTCAGGATGATCAAAAACATAAATTCTGGGTTTGTTTTCTTTTTTAAACGGCATTCGACATAAAGAATAAATAACTTAACAATTTTGTAATACGGGTCGTTACAAACAAGTCAATACCAAATGTGTGTTTTTTTCTAAATTTGCACTTTTCCAACAAATGGAGTTTTATTGTAAAAAATGGTGTTCTGCAGAATATTCAGGTGTGTGTAAAAGCACACTTAAATACTGTGCTTTTCACATATAAGACTGTATAAGACCTCATATATTCTCCAGAAAATATATCCTGCTATGTATGACATGCTGCTGCTGACAGAGAATTGCATTTGGAGCTGCTGAGCGCCAATGACAAATCTGTAACATGGTCTCATCCACCATGTGCCATTTACAGTACTGCTGTCTTCTTACAGGGAAGAGGGCACTTTGGGTACTCTTAGGCACCGGGACCCAGGTGTGATTGCTACATCTGTAACAACTACAGTGATGCCCTTGATCCTAAAGTACTCTTACGCACTTTTCACATATGCTCTTTTTTCGCCATAGTTTTAATACTTTTGTGTTCTTTACTGGAAGTCGTATCACTCTAGAATCTCTCATTAAAATCAGTGCAAGAAATATGTATATAGAAATCTGAGTTACTTCAATCCAAATTATGCAAGGTACTTGAGTTTCATGGTATCACATTGTTTGGTCCATGTCAGCTCAGGTGCATGAAGAATTGCTTGGTGGGAAATGCTATGTTACATAACACTCTTGCACCTAGGCTGCCTAATATTTTTATATTTGGTAGATCATGGCCAAAATTCAATAAAGCTATTACAGTAAAAAGCTTAGCTTCTCTGTTATAGTCTGTCTATAAAACTGAAAGGGAAGAGTATACAAAGTATAACAAAAAGGTGCATTTCTCTCCAGACATTAAACTCATACATAGAAATAATAATGAATAAAACTGAGTAAGGCTTAATGTTATTTATTGCTGTAATACAACAGTTGGCAAGGAAGATTTGTCAGAAAAACTCTGATGAACATCTGTCCATGTTATTAGATCTGCCTTTAAATTGTTCATTCCATTGCCAAGTCAAATGACAATGGGGAACAGGATAGCCAGGTGTAATTTTTGTGAATAGTGAAAAGTCTGGACATCATTTTAAAAGTAGTGAAGCTTTGTATATAATGTATTTGATCACATCCAACATATACAAATAATACTTCAAGTGCAAAACTGTTTGGATTTATGTGCCTATGTATATACTGTAGCCATACCGCCATATATAGGAGTCATGTGAATAAACTACCCCTACAGACAGAGTTCTCTCTATGATTTCTGTACTATTTATCTTTTCCTATACAAATGAATGATAGAATTATCCTCCATAGTGCCACATACTGAATAATAGTCGAAATCCATCCTTGTGATTAGGGATGTGAGGTACAACCAGAATATTCTGTTGAAAGGTCAGATATTGACTCGTAGGGTAGCTACCATTCCAATAGGTGGTGCTATGAAGGATTATTCCATCTCTCATTTACCTGATTTTTTTCCCCAGGGAGCAATGCATAGCCTATTAAAGACTCAATACAGCATAGTGCTGCTGTCTCCTTTGGTCTCTCTATAGAAATGCACTAGTGCATAACTACAAAAATAAGATCTATACTATAACGTTTTAAAGTGTAGCACATTATATATTTATATTGATAGTGTGCGCATTATACTCATTATATGAATAGCTTGATTTTTAGAGGGTTAGTTTTCAGTTCCTATTTTTCTGTTGATTTACTCAAAATGTTTCCTCTAATCATACTAATAAAAAGACACAAGTGTAATTAAATAGTTCGCTTTCAGGTAAGCTACTTAATCACGTGTATACTGATAGTCAAGGATCATATATGGTATTCATTAAGCTGCCAGTCATGAACTCTCTATTATATAGCATAACAATAACTTTGATCTCCAGGGAGTTAAAGAGGAAGTTGGTTTCTGCTATTACACTTTTCTTTTATAGACAGCAAAGTCCGTGCTTCCACCTGTATACAAAGCTCTGTGACAGCTGGGCGAACAAAGCACTCGAGGGACAGAATCTGTGTGACTCTGCCAGCATACAGGTGCAGTCTTGTTTGTCAGCACTCTCCCAGCCACTGCTGGCTGACAACGTTCTATTCAACTTCTTACTTCCACGTTACAGGTCCACTCAACATGCAAGATCTAAAGTTTGTTCTAAAGGGGACAAGTGTAATCAGAGAATGCATGAAAATAAAGATGTACATTATCTCTATATTTGAAATAAAAGATATTTTCACCAAGGATTAGACTGGCTCACCAGACCACAGGAAGACCCTAGGGTGGGCCCAGACCTTGACATTACATGAAATGATAGGCAAATAAGGAAGATGGAATATTACCTCCACAGTGCCACCTATTAGAAGGCAGTATTCCTGCAAGTCAATGTTAGACTCTTTATACAAGCCTTGTAACAATGACTAGGTACTGATGGCCAATACGTCTTTTTATGGCAGTCACTATTGGGCGTTAAATCTGCTCATATGTCTTTTTAAGACAGTGGCTTGGCTGACTACTGACAGACAGGCTTCTGCTGTAACTGCCAGGAATGAAGAAACATCAGATCCTGTCAGTTTCACCCCTTACACACCATAATCAATAGCATATAAGCAGATGACAGGGAAGGGCTCCTCCTGTCAACCATCAGTAGCCCACAATGCGATCGCAAGATACCAATGGGTTCCCATTGCAGCCTGAGACCTGACAAAAGTAACCGTGTCTGCCATTTAACTCATCCTATTAGATCCTACCTCCTGCAGAGTCTAATGGGTTGATGCCATAGCCATTGTAGAATAAGTTATGCAGTGTACTATCCTAGTGATCAAAGGATTACATCTTCAAGTCCTCTTGAGGAACTATAAAATAGTGTAAAAAAAATTAATACTGTTTTTTTAACTCATTTCATTTATAAGTCTAACATATTCTACTAATATGAACATTCAAAAATGATAAATTAATATATTACAAAGACTGCAATCCTAAGATACATAGAATTCTCATTTGGATACCAATGGATCCTGAGAAGGGAGGGTAAAACTCAAGGGTTTGTTAACAGAGTAGAGATATATATATATATTGCAGATTTAAATGCTGGTTTGATAACAATAAACATTATTTAGTTAGATAATGCACAATGGTATCACCATATATGATTCTTACTTAGTGAAGTACTTTTAATAGCCCATAAGACAATAACAATGGGATGGATGGACAGGCAACTGCCAACTATAAGTCAATGCCATAATATGGTTAATATGATTATTTCTTAGAAAAAAAATAGTTTTTATAAATAGAAAATGTCCTGAAACATTCCACAAGATATGGGATATATGGTGTAAATCTTCAAATACAGACTTTACTCAAAATTCTTTTCAGTACTTACTAGATCATCTAGTAATTTTGTAAAGTATAATTTTTAGAGAAAAAAATCCAGTTTAAAAAAATGCACATTTTTTTCCCCACAAAGCCCATTAGGAAATGGATAAAATACCACAAAATATTTTAATAAGCAGCACATAATATGTATGAAAATATTTCAAGCTGGATGAACACCATAAAAATAATTTTAAAACATAATGCCAAAATTGCAATTTTTCTTTTCTTTGCCTCCCCAAAAAACGCAATAAAAAGCAATACAAAAGTCACATGTACCTTAAACTGCAGCCAATAAAAACTTCAACTCTTCATGCAAAAAGCCCTTACATAGCTCCATTGCTAGAAAAATGTAAATATCCTGGGTCTTAGAATGCAGCAATTCAGATTCAGATGTTTTTCTTTAAAAACATGTTTTTCTTTCTACTAGTAAGAAAAATCAAAAAATCTATATAAACTTGGTATTGCAGTAATGTCCATGAGAAAATTAATTGGAATACTCCTCATTGTATGACAAATCAGGACTGCATTGTCTCCTTGCTTCTAGTAGAGAGTACATGGATGTGTGCAGAGTGCCACAACGAGTCACACAGACTGTAATAAGTTCACATTGTACTCATTACTATAATTATTACAAGTCTGATCCTTCTCTAAGTGACAGTAACCAATCAGATTCTGTAGTACAGTATTCACAGCTTTGTTCAGTAAAGTAGAATTGTTTCCACTTAAGGTAATCTGGTCTAAGATTGTCTTCTTTAAAGGGGATCCACAAATAGGTCATCAGAGATGAGTGAGCACGCTCGGATAAGTCAGTTACTTGAGCGAGCATGCTCGGGGGGCGGCGGGGGTGAGCGGGGGGAGAGAGAAAGAGATCCCTCTCACTCTCTCCCCCATTCCCCTCCGCTATCCCCTGCTGCCCCTCTTGAGCACGCTCGGACAAGAATGCAGTTACTCGAGAAGAGCGAGGCTTGCTCGAGTAACTGACTTATCCTAGCGTGCTCACTCATCTCTAGTCATCACATTACAACCTGTAAGTTCTTGAAGTTGATGAGTTGGAACAGAAATAATATAAGGCATAAGGATCTGAGTGATTTTGATGCGTAGAAAACTGTGTCAGAGCATCTCCACAATGGGGGTCTTGTGGGGTGTCCTAGTATGCAGTGCTTAGAACCTCCCAAAAGTGGTCCAAGGAACAATAACTGTAAACCAATGACAAGGTAATGGTGTCCATTGTTCATTGATGTGTGTGAGGAGGGAAAGCTAGCCTGTCTGGTACAATACAAACTAATGAAGCAGGAAGAAAAAACTAACTATTATAGTAAGTTGTAGGAGCACACAGTTCCTCCCAGTTTACTTCATATAGGGCAATGTAGTCTCAGAATGGTCAGAGTGCCAGTGTTTATTCCAATCCACAGCTGGAAGCATCTACAATCAGCATGGACATCAGAACAGGACTATGGAGCAATGAAAGGTATTCTGGTCTGATGAATCGTGTTTTCTTTTACATCATATGACTGGACCTGGGAAAGTGCATTGATCTTATATATCTGGACTTCTCTAAAGCATTTGACACCGTGCCGCATAATAGGCTAATATATAAAATGAGACAGCTTGGACTGGGCAAAAAGGTGAGTATCTTGGTCAAGAACTGGCTTGTTGCATGGCCTGATATCACACTTGCCCATGTGAAATTAGCCTAAGGGCTTAAATACATGAACGGGTTTTTCTCCCCTTATGCGGCCATGATAATCACGTCCGCATCATGGGACAAAACAAAACCACTGATTTGAATGGTTTTTAGTGGTTTCGTTTTCACTATCGGAATTGTGGCCCATTAATTGTACGCGTGAGAAAAGATAGGACTTGCCCTATCTTTCTCGCACGTAGTATTAACTATGTGAGTCAAAGATAGGGCAGCACTTATCTTCCCGCAATTTTTTTTTAAATTTCTGCTCTATGGCACAAAGTTTGAATGACCGCGAGAAGAAAAAAAAACCTTGTTCAGACGCAACTACACTCTATAGGGCCGAGTGTAGTTGTGCATACAGCCATCTAAAACCACCCTAAGGGCTCCCACACACTTGCGTTTTTTGTTAACGCAATTGTCAATGGGACTTTCTAATGTTAAAAACGCAACACACCAAAAACGCAAGTTGGATTGCGTTTTTAACATTAGAAAGTCCCATTGACAATCGCATTTAAAAAAAACGCAGAGTTAAAAAAAACGCAAGCATGTGGGAGCCCTAAGTCATACATTTGGTCTTATTTCCTTTGCTTACGTGTTTCGAGCTGTAAGCCTACTCTTAATCATAGCATAGCATGAAACATAGCATCTCTGGAAATGCGTGATAGTATGAAGCTGGACCTATTGTATAGCGTACATGCTACATTTTCCTTCTCCTACATATGCTATCAACTGCTTTGTATTCAATTTGATAAGCAATGTGCAACCTGGCACTGAAAAATATTGTCTGAAGTTATTTTCCAACTGTATCTCACAGCAAAATATCTATATACATTATCTTCAATGATTACTTATCAATATACTATATATGTCTGAGAACATTATATGGCAACCGAATAACTTAAAATTAACTTTTTAGTCTCCTAGCTCAATTATCCTCAGTGTTTATTGGGGATAGACTAGACTAGACTGTTTCCCAAATATGCAGTATCTTATTCTTCACATAGGATGTTTACTTAGTAAATTGCTTTGCTCTGCATGCCAGGGTCATTACTAATGACATTCATGCATACAGCTGAAAAATCGGGAACCATATTGTCATAAAGTAATTCCATGATAATAAATCTGATATTTTATAACCAGGCAGCTGCTGAATTTCTGCAACAGTCTATTTTTCTATAAATGAAGTGTCCTAAAGATAAAGTCTACCCAACATGTTGAATGACCTGCCTGAGCTGTAGTTTTGTAACTGTAATTGTGGCAAAATTCTGGAGTTATTAAAGAGTACCAACCCTTTTTTTTTCTTTTTTCAACGTACAGAATAGGCAATTTTCAGCATTTTTGCGATAGGTTTTATCAGCCTATTCTGTACATTTTACTTACAAAACCTCTCTTAGCAGTGCAGCTAGGAAAAGATAGGGCTGAGAAATTCATCTTCACCTCACTGCATAGCAGAAGAGGGTACTCCAGCTGTGTCTGCTGCTATTCTCTCTAGAGCAGCTATAGACACGCTGTTGCCAATGTTCCATTTTATTTAATGTAATCTTAGTTTTCTGTGTCCCATTACCGGGGTGTAATATAAATCCTCTCACTCCTGTTGCTGACCCCCGCGGTGTGCTGTGTCAGGGGAAGCCATTCTATTCTGCAGACAGCTTCTACGTAGGCGTGCAGTACTACCACATTGGGTGTGCAGTATATTGGGCCCGGTTGCCCTGTGGTAAATGGGCGTGCTGTGGGGAGGAGAAGCCATCTGTGTCAATCCAAGGGGTTGTTTAGTGGTAAACTATTAATGCCTTATTGTCAGTATAGGTCATCAGTAGTAGATTGGCAGGGGTCTGTCACCCAAAACACCTGCCGATCAGCAGTTCACTTCCCTGGTGTTCTTGTGCACTGAGCTGATTTCTACAAGAAGCAGACAGCTCAATTTTAGTGGGAACCTAGCCTGCAATACCAAGTTAGGTCACCGTAGTAGGAACGGAGCTGTCTGATTCCTGCAGAAATCATTGGCCTGGCAAATATTTTTAAAAGCTAGAATGTCCCTAGATGTATTCATCTTTGCTGATATATATGCAATTACCTTTGGTATTATTAGTATTTGTATCACCTAGTTAAGGACAGAGTACTAAATACTGGAGAAATCTGTGTCAGAATCTGTGTTTTCCGTGTCCCATTATTTTCAGTGGCAATCTGAGCCATATTTCCTTTGGCAAACATTTTTCCTCAAACAGATTTGAAATATGCATTGTGTAAAATGGCATGCAGCAGCTCCATGTATGTGCCTTGTCATAAGTATGTATGTCATAAGGCCTTAGTCAGACGGGCGTTTTTTGCCGCGATTTGCGCATGCGCATGCGTCCGGCGATTTTATAAAACCATTGCTTTGCAATGGTATTGGACACATGTGCGCTTTTTATGCGCTCGTCCGATAAATTATAGAACAGAAATCGCAGATCGCACCTATCTGCGATCTGCGATTCCTGTTCTCTTCTCTATATGCGCTCAAAGGGGCCGGCGGCAGCAGCGCCGACCCCATTGAGAACATTTAGAAGACAAATCCTTCTTCTCTGCCACAGCTGTTGTTTGCCCATTGAATTCAATGGAGCCGGCAATACAGCCGACTCCATTGAAAGCAATGGGCTGCCGGCGTGCGCGGGATGAATTGTCGGGAAGGGCTTAAATATATAAGCCCTTCCCTGCAATTCATCCAGAAATGTGTTAATATAAAAAATATATATATACTCACCTGCTCCCGGCAGCCGGAGTTCCGTGGCCTGCAGTGGGTGTGAAGGGGGTGTGAGTCAGACCTGCCCCCTGATTGGCTCAGCGCTGAGCCAATCAGGGGGCAGGTCTGACTCACACCCCCTTCACACCCACTGCAGGCCGGCCGCGCGGAACTCCGGCTGCCGGGAGCAGGTAAGTATATATATATTTTTTATTTTAACACTTTTCTGGATGAATTGCAGGGAAGGGCTTATATATTTAAGCCCTTCCCGACAATTTATCCCACACTCGCCCGCAGTGCATTGCTTTCAATGGAGCGGGCTGTATTGCCGGCTCCATTGAATGCAATGCGCTGGACAGCTCCGGCCCGTTTCTAATGAAACGCGGCTAGGAGCAGATTTTCGGGCGATTTTCGGGCACCGGTCACGCGATTTGCGGATGCGCATCCGTCATGCGATCCGCAAATCGCGCAAAAAAACGCCCGTCTGACTAAGGCCTAAGTGTGTACAAATATTCATGCCTCTTTGGATCTATTCCATTTTAGCCTGAAGAAGAACCCGAGAGGTCCAAAAGCTCGCTATAACATCATGTATTTTTGTTAGCCATTAAAAGGTATTATATCTACAAGATTACGTGGTTTCTCTTGCTGGGAACAATAACATTTGACTCTACTGGTTAACATGGTACCGAACCTTTGTTTTCATTAGACAGACTGTTGTTTCTTATATTTAAGGACTCTATAGTGATAGGGTCTCTTCCACTGAATTGGCGCATCGCCAACATAGTGCAAACATTCAAAAAGGGGTCAAAAAAGTGAACCTGGAAACTATAGTCTTATTTCTATTGTGGGTAAATTGTTTGAAGGGTTTCTAAGAGATGCTATCCTGGAGTACCTTAAGGAAAATAGTTGTATAACTCCATATCAGCATGGTTTTATGATGGGTCATTCCTATCAAACCAACTTGATCAGCTTCTACGAGGAGATAAGTTCTAGACTGGACTGGGGAGAGTCATTGGATCTTGTATATCTGGACTTTTCCAAAGCATTTGATACTGTGCTACAGAAAAGGTTGGTATATAAAAGGAGAATGCTTGGCCTGGGTGAGAAGGTGTGTAAGTGGGTAAGTAACTGGCACAGTAATAGAAAGCAGAGGGTGATTATTAATGGTACATGCTCTGATTGTGTCACTGTTACTAGTGGGGTACCTGTCATGTTGTGCTCCTGGGACCTGTAGTTCTATGGGTTTCCAGGAGCATATTTCCACAGGTGTGGGATGATTGAGCTGGCTGGGTGTGTATTGCTCCAGTCGGCCAATCACCACCCTCTGCTGCATACAAATGCGAGTACTCTTTTGCTAGAGATTACTGGTCATTTATCCTTCTCCTCATTCCTTCTCAGAACTCTGGTGTTTGGAGTCATGCGTGTTTTGCTTGGTGTTGCTGTATGCATGAGTTTCTGGGTTGGATTCCCTCGTCTGTTGATGAGCCCGGGCCCTAGGTTCCAGCGTGGGGCCGTCCCTATTGGGATGATCACCCTACTTGCAGGCAGAACTCCCTGGGGTTTGAGCTCTCTTGTTAGAGTAGGGACTGACGAGAAAATGAGGACCCTTGTCATGTACTCATGAGCTTAAGTATCTTGGCCAAAAAAATTAACTAATACTTCATATTTATTAGTTTTTCCATCTGCCGAGGTGTGGTAAGTGATTTGGCATTTGGCAGTCATTGTTAGATGTCTGTGCGCAAGTCCCATTTACTGTTCAGTCTGTTTCGGTGTTCAGTTGTGCACATTCCCCTTTTATTCGTGTTCGGGCATGGTGTCAATTACATTCAGGTCGAACTTGAGAGTACCATAGGAGTCAGTATTGGGCCCTATTCTATTTAAATATATTCATTAATGACCTGATAGGATTGCACAGTAATATATCAATATTTGCAGATGATACAAAACTATGCAAAGTAATAAACACAAGATAGAACAGTATACAGTTGCAAGTCAATCTGGACAATTTGGGGGCTTGGGCAGAGAAGTGGCAAATGAAGTTTAACACTGATAAATGTAAGCTTATACACATGGGCAGATGAAATAAATGTCACCATTACACACTAAATGGGAAACCACTGAGCAAAACTGACGTGGAAAAGGATTTGGGGATTTAAGTCAACTGTAAACCTAACTGGAGTAACCAGTGTCAGGTGGCTGCGTAGACAAATAGGATCATTGAAAACATTGTTCTTCCTCCTTACAAGTCACTGGTCCGATTCCACATAGAATATTGTATATAGTTTTGGGCACTGGTTCTCAGGAAGGATATATCAGAGCTTGAGCAGGTACAAAGTAGGGCAACAAAAGTAATAACTGGAATGAGTGGATTACAATACACAGAGAGGTAATCGAAATTGGGGTTATTTAGTTTAAAATAAAACGGCTGAGGGGCGGCCTAGTAACTATATATAAATATATGAGGGGACAATACGGAGATCTCTCCCACCATCTGTTTATACCCAGTACTGTGACTGTAAAAAGGAGCCATCCTCTGCGTCTAGAAGAAAAAAGGTTTCTACACTAACATAGAAGGGGATTCTATACTGTAAGAGCAGTGAGACTATGGAACTCTCTGCCTGGGGACATGAAGATGGCAAACTTGATAAAAGAGTTTAAGAGGGGCCTGGATGCCTTTCTTGAGTGTAATAATGTTACACATTATAGTCCCTGATTACGTTGGAAGGGTTGGTGATCCATGGATTATTCTGATTGTCAGATTGGAGTCAGAAAATAATTATTTTCCCGCAAATGGGGAAAGTTGGCTTCTACTTCATTGGAAATTTTTGCCTTCTTATGGATTAAAATCTGGAGTGTAACAGACTGACTTGGATGAACATATGTGGTTTTTTTCAGCCTAACATACTATGTTACTAAATGTTATGTAATGTTCTGCTATATATTTAACTATGTTTTTTTTTTAATTCTTGAAAAATAAGCTGTATAGAATAAGGACTATTGCATATGGATAATTGAATTTTCACCAAAAATATAAAAAAGGGCATATATTAGTAAATTACAAGTTAGACCAACAACCATAGTTTGCTTATGATGATTCATTTACTTTTCCTTTTTTGTTTGGGCAGCAACCTTTGCTAAATTGACAGTCGGAAGAGCAGCCATATTAGTTGTCAGTTTAGAGTTACTTTCCAAAATGCTAATCACTTGAACAAGTTCTAATTATCAAAATTTTACAGTTCTACGCTACTAATGTGTTCATGTGTTATATAGGAAAAAGAGCCATAACCAGAATTTGGCGTCACTGATTAAACCAACAGGGAATCTTGGTAGAACTGTTAATGCAGCTCCAGACTAAAATACAAGATGCAATTCAATAACTATATAAACATTTTATAGTTTCATATTGTGGATAAACAATATACATTCGTGCAATATTATGTAAATAACAAGAATTTGGGGATTTTTAAGCCCAGAAAAACATTGCCCATCCCCATTTATATGGTTTCCCCAGAAATTTTATTTAACTTAAAACTTTTTTTCTACATGCCTCAAAGTGCTAAAAAATAAATCACAACGCTTACAATCCCCAAAGGAACAATATATTTGAACTCTCCCTACAACAGATGCGTGTTGCAGACTTGTTTTCTTAGGTTTACAACTCTTCTATATGGTCCATGGCTTCCAGTAAGGCAACAACAAAAAATGTTATGAGCCTACAAAACCTATAAACAATGAACACATTTGCATTTATGTATTTTGCTTGGAAAATAGTTTGACAGACAGAGGTGAACACAGCAGACTGTCCCCACACTAGTGCCACATGCAGCACAATGATGCCGTCTTTAAGAACTTCCACACTTTTATGCCTAACATCAGACTGGGGATTTAGTAACAACTAAAGGAAATGATTCTCAGGACCTACCAATTATCAACTGTATACAGAATCTGTGTACATCCACTTTTTATTTGCATTGTACATTTTGCTATGATTCGGTACATGTAGGATAAATCATTAATAAGCTCTAATTTGTGAATGAACCAATAAGAAACAAGCAGCAGTGGAAAGTGATTGGTTCCAAAGTCATTTCCAAATTGAGTTATATTCTGGTGGACTTTAAGGCTCATTATTGTGCCTAAGTGTAGTTGTACAGTGTTAACTATAAGTGTAAGCACAACAACATCAACACAGACTGTATCCATAACATTGTGTCGGTATTATTGTACCTTGTCACCACTGGAAGTTAGGGGTGGCGACAAGGTACCAGCTGTCAAAGAATTTAGTAACCCCCCCCCCCCAGCTTCTGATTGGCTGGAGGCCATTACTAAATTCAGACAGGGCAGGAGGACACAGGCGAAGCAGGGAGCGGCCACGCAGCCAGAGTTAGAGGCGCCGGAGGACACCGGGCACTGCTGTTCTGCGACGGCATAAAGACAGCACCGAGGCTGCGAGCGGCGGTACACACAGAGGCGCCAGAGGACACTGCTAAGGGCTAGGAGTGCCGTCCTCACACGGGACGATGACTACAGCAACAGTAGGAGCGGCGAGTGAGCCAGAAGCAGCAGGTGACTCACACGAACAGCGGACCCCATCAGTGAGTGACCGGGGCAATTGCTGCCGAGTATGGAGCTGACAGCCGGCACAGTGGCGACAAATCAATGGCCGCACGGAGCACTGGGGGAGTGCAGGGACTGCTGCAGCATGTGTACTGCTTTTTGCCTGCCCTGGAGGGTTAGGAGTTAGTTTTCTTATTAGCCTTACATTTATATCTGTAAAGGCTTCTGCATTTACAGCTAATAATGTAAGCCTAACAGGAAAACTAATCCCTAACCCTAACCCTCCAGGGCAGGCAAAAAAACAGCACACACGCTGCAGCTAGGACCTTCAAGTCATCAAATAGGGAGCTAGGGGTGTGACAGGGGTGTTCCTTCATCCAAGCCCTGTCATACCCCTAGCTTCCTGGTGGTGACAAGATACTATAATACCCATTGTGTCACCCACACAGTAGTTTGCAGTTACATAAATCCCCACACATTATTTACTGCTACAATATGTCTAGCCAAAGAATTGTTCATACAGATTCACCAGTTGCAGTTCCCACATAATATAAAATGCATGTCTTTCTTAGGCCTCCTGAAGATTGGCGAGAGCAATATCAGGCCATGATTTACATCCCAATATTGCTCTCACAAACCTTCTAAAAACCCCTGGATGCAAGGCGTTTTTATGTGAAAACAGCCATGTATCACTTTGGGGGTGCCTTTTATCCTATTGCTTTCAATGGGGAACTGTGCACTGTGACAGCAGGGGATTCCTTCATCCCCGCAGAGTCCCCTCATCACTGAACACCCTGCCACTGCTGTCACAGTGTTCAGTGATGAGAGAACTCCCCGTGGGCATAAGGGAATCCCCTGCTGCTGCTGTCACAGGAGATCACAATGTTAAACCCCTGGATGTGACAGCTTCACATCACTGTGGGGCTGAAGGATCGTGATCCTCTCCCATTGCTTTCATTGGGGCTGGCGCTGCTGCCGCCAGCCTCATTGGAAACAATGGGTTAGATAGCAAAAGGAATGGCATGCTGTCTTTTTTTTCACGCAGCATCGCAGAAGGGAAAACATTGCAAATGAGAATGAAACCATTGAAATTCATTTTCACTCACTCTCACAGCACAAGAAAATCGATTGATTTTCTTGCTTGTGTGAAGGCATATGCGTGCACTAAAACACGCGTCTATTACAACTACTGCATTCCCTATGGTATGTTCACATGTCCATGTTTTACAGGCATGCACTTGCAAAGATAGGATATGCGGCTCCATTGAAGGCAATGGTCAGCTGGCACCCATGAAGTGATTTTCACAGAAGAGCTTTAAGTATAAGCTATTCTCGCTGATTGAATGACAGACAAGAGCTTCCTATGATTGGCTGAGCGCCTCAGCCAATCAGAAGCAGCTCTTTCAGCAGGCGGGGATTTTAATTCCCCACCTGCTGAAAGAACTTCAGTGCAGAGCCAGGGAAAGCCCAGAAAGGATGCAGCTGACCCCCGGCAACTGAAGAAAAGTGAGTATGTTTTTTTTTATTTTTTACACTAGTTTGGCTTGTTTTTCAGGAAAGGGCTTATATTTAAAGCCCTTCCCTGAAAAACAATTCAGGCTGCCGGCAGCTGGATCCTCTAGCGCAGCTGTCATCTGTGACAGCTGCAGTAGGGAATTCTTTATTCCCCGCGGGGATGAAGAACTCCTTTGCTGCATCTGTCATATCTGTGATAGGTGCAGCAGGGAATTCTTTATTCCCCGCGGGGATGAAGAAAACATCTGCCGCATGTGGCAGATGTGTTCTTCATCCCAGAGGGGGGCATGGCAATGGCGGACAGGTAAGTGTGTGTGTGTATATATATATATATATATATATATATATATTTATTTATTTATTTTTTTTTACACTAAAAGGGATGATTTAAAGCTCTTCCCTGAAAAATCACTTCAGGGATGCTGGCAGACCATTGCCTTCAATGGAGCGGCCTGCAGCAGCTGCGGCTCCATTGAAGGTAATGCACGGACCTTCACACATGCGTGTTTTTGCGCGCACCTATGTACACACATGCTTGTGTGAAGCCACCCTTAGACTTAGGTCGACTTCTCATGAGAGCGTTTATGTGCCAGTTTTTATATTCCTGTACAAACTCTTTTTAATTTTTCATTTTGTTGAACTGAAACTTCAAAGCCAGGTTCCTTATCTTTAACTAGTAGAAAGCCGGTCCCAGGACGGCGACTGCAATCTATATATAACATTTATGATTTGGAAATTATTCAGTGGAATTAAGAATAATAGTTAAAAGGCAAAGGCATCACCTATTTTGAACACACAACATACTCAGGGCAAACCAATATGGAGGTCCCTTTGCGTGTTGCCTACTTTTGTAGACACCAGTGGAATTTCTCCAAATCCTCCTCAGGCTTTTATTTTATTCTTAGCGCATCAAATTAAAATATTTCCTGCTAAACAACATTCCAATGAAGTTTGTTGTACAGAGTGGCCACGGATAATTATCCCAGCACCACATTCTTATAAAAGCTGTCTAAAGGAAAACCTTTGTTGACCCTAGCAACCAATCCCAGCGCAGCTTTCATTTTACCTCAGCAGTATAAGAAATTAAACCTGGGCTGTGATTGGTTGCTATGAGCAACAAAGACAGACTTTATTTTTGATAGCTTTCATAAGAGTGTGGTGCTGGGTTACTATTCCATGGCCCACCCTGTAGTTGCTATAGTGAGGAGTGAGAGGCATAATGTGTAGTAGAGAATGTAAACACATGAGGGCAGTGTTGTTTTGATAACAAACCTTACTACATCAGGCTAAGGCCTCCTTCCCACGAGCGTGACGGGCTCCGCAGCGTAATATTCCGCTGCGAAGCCCGTCACGGCGCCCCCCAGAGCCCCTATACTTACCTGCGGGAGATAGCGTGAAATCGCTTCCCCGCCCACCGCCGCGCGTCACCGCCCACCGCCCTCGCGTCACCAGCCGTGTCACGTGCACGGCCAGCCGTGTCACGTGCACGGCCGGCCGTGTCACGTGACGCGGCCGGACCGCGTCATTTGGCGTCATATGACGCTCGGCGGTGGGCGGGAAAGCGTTTTTTCACGCTATCTCCCGCTGGTTACAGCGGGAGATAGCGTGAATGGACGGCTTCCATTGACTGCAATGGAAGCCGTCAGTGCGTACAGCCCGTCCTCACCCGCAGAAAATAGAGCATGCTGCGGGTGAGGACGGGAGAAATCGCGGTGCGTAATTCCGCGGTGGAATTACGCATCGTGAGCATTGTGCTATTAGGTTCAATAGAACCTAATAGCTGCGGGCAACGCAGCGGATTTTCGCCGCGAATTACGCGGCGGAAATCCGTTCGTGGGAAGGAGGCCTAAGGGTCCTTTTACATATGCCCGACAGGTCGTCCCAGCAATGATCTTTCATGTGCTTTTACACAAGAATGAGCATTGCTGAGTGAATGAACGCGGAGCGAGATAGGGATCGTTCTGACCCGCCCCCCTCAATTCACAAAAAACTGTCAGGAGCTCATAGATGAGCGACTGTTTACACGGGCCAATCAGTTATTCATATTCATTATTTTATGCATGCATAAAAGGAATGAGAAGTAAATGAATTCTCATTTGTTGTTCAGTCAGTGCATGTATTTAGATTGAACAACAATCGTTCAGAGGGACCATGTAAAAGGGCCCTAAAAGTCTGTGTGTATATATACATATATCACGATTGGGAACGTGCACTATAACAAACTAATTTTTATTTTTTTGTATAAAATGGATAGACTTCACACTACCTTGTGTTGAGCACTGATTGTTTTGTGGTTTATTAAACTACTGTTATGCTCAAATCATTATGACTTAACTCCTTAGTGACGAAGCCCGTATGCGCCTTAATAACCAGGCCAAATTTTCGAAATCTGACATGTGTCAGTTTAGCAGAGAATAACTCCGTAAAGGTTTTGCATATCCAAGTCATTCTGACGCTGTTTTTTCACCACATACTGTACTTCATTTAGGTGGTAAAAATAGACCGATAGAATTTGTATTTATTACGTAAAAGCACCAAAATTCGGAACTTTTTTAACATTTTCAACTGCAATATCCCAGATATGTGCAAACATACTGTACACATTTTTGATAAGATATATATTTCCATCTGTTTACTTTATTCTGGATGCACATTGGAAAAACTTCAGTTTTTTTTTACCATTTAGAAGACGTACAAATTTAGCATTGCTTAATAAGGTTTTGAGGAACACTTTGTTTTTCTACACCAAGCCAAGATTGTAAAGGCTCATAGGTATCAGAAAGATAGATACCCCCACAAATGACCCCATTTTAAAAAATACACATTTCAATGTATTCACTGAGGGGGGTCATGAGTATTTTGACCCCACAGTTTCTTTTCAGGAATGAATGCAATTTAGTGGGGGAAAAAAATCATATTTTTGCTAATATGTAATTTTATTTAATTTTTATTCACTTTTATGCAGTAGATACAGGCGATCGCGTGACTGGGAGGAAGGGGGTCTTCCTGCGGCCCCCCATGACAGCTCGAGGTTGTCAGCTACCTCTGGTAACAGACAACATGGAGCGGTCACATCCTCAGCCCACATGGTTTTAATCCCCAGAGCAAGCGTGTTCTTACGGCCCTTAGGATAAAAGCCAGCTAAAGCAGGACGTAAAAAGTCTATGGGGTGATCACTAAGGAACTCTTTAGTTTTGAAACAAAATTCTGTCCCGGTACCAGAGGGGTACGGGATATATCATCTGCAGTTGTTCTCTGTCATTACTCTGCCAGTTCCAGGTCCTGCTTTCAAGCCATTCAAGATGGCACATTCACACGGGCGCTGTCGATACACATAAGGAGTGCACACAGAACACGCTACTATAAAAACCAAAGAGTTCCTATAGAAGCGTTCAAATGGACGATTGTTAGACACGCACATCAAAATAAAGATAGGACATGTGAGTGCAAACTCGCATGTCAGCTTCGAGGTGCGCGCAAAGATAGGACCTTGGATCGTGCGAACGGCGACTTCAAAGTAGTTAGAATTAGCCGGTTCACGCAATCTTTAGAGCAGTGAACCCGAGAGCCATGCACATGGCCTCACTGCGGGTGGACAGTGTAAAAGAGCCCTTAGAAGAACACATAACATCCTGGGCTTTCATTCAGGCAGAGCTAAATGAGAATAAAACACTTGTAAATAGCAACATGTGAGAATGCAACAAGTTAGAAAACACTCTTTTTTATTTAGATATATTTTTTTTTTTACAAAGGCAGTACAAAATAAGTGCAGTTATGCTGCACTTTATTCTTTAAGGCAGCAGATTTAAAGTTTACGAACAACAATAAAACTCAACGATACAGTGTTCTGCTCAAGTCCAAATAAAAGGCAGTAACTGTACAGATACAGAACAATAAAACACTGGGTAGAAAACCAAGTCTATATAACAGAATTCCTGAAAAAAAACAGACAAACAAAAGGAAATAAAAAACAAACATATAAAATGCAGTCTTCTCCCAATTAACTGAAGGTGCAATTTTCAAAATCTCCCAGTATTTTTTTTCATTCTTTTACTTAGTAAATATACAAAATGGTTTTTAAAACATAAAAATGTATGAAATGCTAGTGCATAATAAAGCAGACATCAGCATGATAGTCTTTTTCTTTTGTACACATTCCAATTACTTTGTCACAATGCTAGCATGTCTACATGCTACAGTCATAGCAGCAGGGCAAGGGGTAAAAATAATATATTAAAAAAAACCACAACAAAATCTTGGTAATTTAATAAAAAAAATTAAATTAGTGAATAAAAATATAAATTTGCTTTATTTAACAAAATTTTGTTTTCCAGTAGCCATGTAAAGCAAGCTAAAATGTGTATAAAAAACAAACAAAACAATTATTTTTTTTTTACACACTGTAGAAAAAAAATGTACATTTATGAACATTAACGATAACTACTCCCTTTTGCATGTGTGATAAATATTGACAATTGTAGTAATGCTTGCTACTCCCCTGTATCAGTAGACTTTGCTTACTGGCAATCAGACAGAAATTGGTATGGTTCCCGTTTGTAATATGCCAGCAAATTTCTCCTATAGACAATACTGGTATTGTGTTTGTTCTTTTAAACATGTTCAAATGTTGTGTAAAATACACTAAATAACAGCGCAACACCTAAATTATTTAGGCAGAAATGTCACTTTATGTTTGTGGAAATATACATACGCCAACATTGGTTGACACAATGCAATTCCAACAATAGGCCTAGTGACTAGAACAAAATGCACTTGGTGCTTCTCCCAACTGTTGTACCACAACAAAAATCTCCCAATTAACAATATTCCCAAAGCTTCATGTGGAGGAATTTCCCGACAAATTCCCGAAGTAATATGAAGTGTTTCTATGATAATGCTTCTTTAAGACCCCATTGTCATCACATGACAAGTGTAGATACATTTTTCATACGTTTGTGATAAATTTCTGAATACATCTTCTGCTCTTCCGTTTTCCCACAAGACATTGCTTCCCACGCACTGCTGAATTGCTGTTGGGAGAAAATATATATGTATATTAGTATAAGGATATAGCAACATTGTGGCAATTTATAGTCGCTCTTCATTCTTATTCACCGATATGGGTCTCGTGCTGTGGTTTCTAGTAGTCTTACGCCTCACTTACACGCAACAATTATCGCTCAAAATTCGCCCAAACGACAGCGTTTGAGCAATAGCCATTGCATATAAATGTGTGCCCATTGTGCACTTACCGTGCACTCTTCGTTCATTGCTGACTCCAGCTCAGCTAAAAATCCATCGTCCCTGATAAGAAGGACAGCATGCTGTATTCTCCACGGGCAGCACTGGTAGCATTGTATGCAGCTGGCAGCCAGTGGCAGAACAAAGCAGCTGTATTTAGAGAGCAGATCACCCGCTGTTCTCTAAATACATGCAAATGAAGCTAGATAGCTACTAATAGGCTGATTAACCGATTAGTAGTTAATGCAAAATGATCGCTTAAAACTGTCAGTTTCTGACAAATTTTGAGCGATCATCTTTGCATGTACATGGGGCTTTAGTCTAAGGCCTCGTTCACATGAGCGCTGTTTAGCGCAGTATAGGTGCATGAAAAGATCACAGCTATACTGCATTAAAGATATTGTGAACGAGTGATTTCCAGATGTTCTATTTAGCTGTGAAATTGCCAGTTCATGCGATCAGAGGTGCGTGTTAGCCAGCTCCCATTGGAGTCTATGGAAAGCACGCACCAAAGCTAGGTCAGGTCTTATCTTTTCACGCACCATGGACCTAAAATGCGAGCATTGCAGTCGTATGTCCTATCTTTGTTTGGTGCAAGTATATAACGCATCTAAAATTCCTTCATCTGAATGGTTCTATAGGAAACCATTGGTCCTAATAGAAGCACTTTCTTTGCGTGCCTCTAATGTGCTAAAACAGCGCTCATATGAACGAGGCCTAACGGTGATTAAATAATCTTACATTACACTTATTTTCTTTGCAATCTATATTAAGCTTAAATTCTTTTAAAAGCACGTGGTGTACTTTTACTATCTGTAAAAAGCTTGGGATCTTGCTGCGTACTATATTATTACGGAGTTTAATGTGTAAATTCTAGAATTTATTCTAATGTATCAGTATGTAATTTGCTGTTCTGACAATTTTATACATTCATATTAAGAAACTAAAAACGACATTTACATTAACATCTTTTTCAAAGAACGTTGAGCAAAACCTTTCCTTTTAGCGGTGCAGTCAGGCGAGCGATGTTTTTTGTGCAAGTATAGGTGCGTGGGAAAAAAAAATTAATTTGCGTGTAGAAAAATCGCGTGACCGGGTGCATTTAAGGGTATATTCACACATAGCGGAAATGCTGCGGATTTCTAACAGTGGATTGGGTGTGGAAAATCCACAGCATTTTATAGTACCAGCAGTGTGGATAAGAGGTCAAGAAATCTCCTCCACGTGCTATGGTAAAAATCTTCAGTGTAAATTGATTTGTGGTGCAAATTTAAAATAAGCAGCATATTGATTTATGTTGCAAATTTTCAGTGCAAATTTCACCTCTTTAAAATCCACGTTATCGGTCGATTTCATGCAAATTTTGATGTGGATTAGCACCAAAATCTTCTACAGAAAATCCACAAATTGTCTAACGTGAAAAAGTGGATGCATCCTAGTCTGCTTAGTGACAAACAATTTTTTTTGTTCCAACCATACATGTAAATATGTAGCTTTTTATATTTGCCTATTCACTCTCCTTTCTGCAGAGTAAGTCCAAACTAACACGGCTGTATGCGGAATCTGCAGTGGCTATAAGCCCAGCTGTGACCCTGCGTACGACCGCGTAATGTACTGAGCATGACCGCGTACTCACGCAGACGGTCATGTGCAGTACACTTTTTTGGGGTTTATATTTCCTGCAAGCACAAAACGCAATGTCAATGCGTAAGGGCTGCAGGTATATCTGCAACTATAGAGAACAATGGGCTCTATGTCGCGAACATCTGCGGTAAACTAGAACATGCTGCATTGTTTTCTCAAGCAAATTATGTAATTCCGACCCGCTAATATGTGCGTAATTGTGTAATCCAATGCATTTGATCCGTGTATTAAACACTCGCGGAATTCGCAGTTCCTAGCTGGTCGTGTGAGACCTGCCTAAGATTTTTTTGTCTGACACAAAAAACAAATGGCACTGGGCTTTGTGCGATAACAAGCAAATGATAAAAAAAACTACATGCAGATCCATCTTTATAGGCCCTTTTACATGGGACGATTATTGTTCTGGTTGTTCAGAAACTGAATGACTGCTGCTTAAAATCCGAACAACCATTGTTTAGTTTAAACAGCAGTCATTCAATACTGAACGGCCGCTGCTTACAGTTAATGTAGGTGGGCAGAGGGAGAGAGCAGGGTTCAAAGAACTCTCCTCCAATCTGCACTGCCTCTCTGCTGACCGCTCTGTGAGCGATTCAGCAATACTCGCTCCTGTGTAACAGCACGGGAGCGAGTATACAAGGGGACGAGTGTCGGGCATTGTTTGCCAGACACTCGTTACATGTAAAAGGGCCTTAAGAAAGACATTAAAAGCATAATATTGCTTTATCAACAATTCCATAAGAGATTTTTAGACCTGCTTTCTTTATGATAGGGGAGGACTACAGTGATAACCCAGAAGATTCTGTTAGTAGAGTACATGTATCATTTCCAGCAGCTTGCATCCTACCAATGCAGTGTTGACAGAGGCAGTCAAGTTGCAACTACTGGAAATACTGCTAGATTCAAGTATGACTAACTCCTTTTACAAGGGCAGATAAATTGCCCATAAGCGTCAACTGATAATATAGCAAGTCGACTGTAAAAGGTCCTTAGATGAGTGCCAGTGAGCAAATTTTGGGAACGAACAGTTGCATAAACAATCATTTGTGACTTATGATCTGTGTTCTTGTTTACATGGGAAAATGTGCTGCTGACAATCATTTTTCTGTGTGCATAAAAGCTGTGAGCAGCTGATGAGTATTTATGTGTTGTCCGATTGCTGGAAATTGGACAATGATCAAGAACAAACGTTCATACGAACATCTGTTTGGCCAATCATTATCCTGTGTAAAGGGGCCTTAACTGAAGGTAATGGTAATCAGTTACCTGTAATGGGCTTGCCAGTGACCTGTTCCTGGGTACGGTAAAAGATTTTACTCTATGGTCTTCTTTATCAGACATAGGTTTCATTAACAATGAACTGGTAAGAAGATTCTGAAACAAAAGCACTAATTAAAAATTACAGTTCAAAATTACATTTTCTAGACTAAAAATAATAAACGTAGCATTAAAAGGAAATTTCTACAATATACATTTTTAAAGTGATCATCACATGATGACAGATTAGATCCAACTCTGAAGTGACAAAGTTTAGAATTTACTAACAGACACTTCCTGTGCCAGCACAAAACTTAACGAGTTTGATATTGCTATTTTTTCTCTTTTTGTCCAAGTCCATCTCAATCACACATTCTAGCACAGTATTAGAATCAATAGTAACTACAAATTTACAGAATATATAAAGCAGCATCTGATTAGAAATATCTGCCTTCATTAATTCATAGACAATGAAGACAGGTCCTCTTAGAAAGACATAAATTATCTCTTTACTTTCTACTATAGTGTGGTATACTTACAGGAGTATCTTCCAAAATACTCTGTTGTGTGAACAATTGAGCTGTCAGGTTCTCTTGTTCCCACGGAGTAGAGAAGAAATGGCTACCTTTATGAGGTGGCGAGGGTGACTCTACCTGATAAAAGGGCAAAAACAAAAGTATTCAGAACCATCAATTTGTAATCCACAAGATCTATAGATGTGTAATTATATTTGTCTATAATAACAGGGTTATATAATCTAAATGGAAAACTATTCCAATAAAGTTCAGATTTTATACAACTTTTTTGCTCTCGTGTTTTCTCCTTTTTTATCTTATGTTATTAGCTTGCTTAGGCTCTGCATAACTATTAGAGTGCCATTCTAGGATTGGGTTCACAGGATGTGGGATTTTCTGTATTTAAAATGTCCACTAAATGCATGTAGATCGGGGTTTTCCTAACCTCATTCAGATTGAACTAAGAAAATCCACAGAGATTATAGGGCATGCAATAGCAACATACCACCAATAAAACCATAAATCACCGCTACAACCCACTGCCCACCTGCTGTCTGCACGTTGTCTACAGGCACCAGGGTCCGTACGGTTTTAGACTACATGGTTTTCAGGGCATGCTACATGCGGAAGTATTCCATGTCTTTATAGTGATGTTATTACAGATTTGTTATGACCCTAATTGGAAAAGAACTGCAGGACTGAAAGCTGTGCTGCAATTCTAGTAGCATTTTTAAACAGTGACCATGATTGTGGCGAAAGCTGCATGTAGTACCGTGTTTCCACGAAAATAAGACAGTATCTTATATTAATTTTTGTTCAAAAAGGTTTAACTTTTTTACATGTATAGCTGCCTGGATACTATTTAAATTGACTTTTTAAATTAACTGTTAGCAGGGCTTAATTTTGGAGTAGGGCTTATATTTCAAGCATCCTCAAAAAGCCTGAAAAACCATTTTGCATACTCAAAAATTCTGGAAAATCATGCTATGTCTTATTTTCAGGGAAACAGGGTAGTAGTGCTGCACTGTAGTGACTGTATGCCACACCATTATTGGCATATGGGAAGGTACTTCAATATAAGTAAATACTAACAGCACTTGTCAAACACTAGTGAAATGAAAAAGCTTTAATTATATGCAGAGCTTTTGTTTGTTGAATTTCTAACCTTTGACTAAAATCTATGACATTTTTGTATATAAAAATGCAGACATTGATCTTTCTCTCATACAAAAAATAAGCATTTTAAAAGGAAAAATGAATTATTTCCCCCCCAAAAAAGTTCACCTTATGGTAGATATGGAATGTCGGGTTTGAATTTCTGTGTGGCAAGACTTATTACTGCTTTGTGTTACTTTAAATAATGTGTGTTCTCTTTGTAAGGTAATGCAAGATATCATATTTATGTACAGAATTCTTTTTAGTGAATTCGATGCTCTCATTAAAAAGAAAATGTTGACATTTGTATTTACTTCTAGCTTAATTTTCTTTAACAGGGGTTCTTCTATATCTTGAAGCTCAGTTACAATGCCAGATTCATCAGCCTCTTGCTTGATTACTTCCTGCAGGTCTTCAGCAAGGTGTGAAGGGGTGTGGTGCTAAAAATACAAGGTAAAAATGGTAAAGGATCAAACACATTGGTCCATATCTACTATGCTGCACTAATTACACGTGGCAGAATTGCTGTAGAAATTTCTACACTGTTTCAGTTAACCTGAATGAGGCTTGTACACATACATGTAACTGTTGCCAAAACAAACCCATTCAGACGTTTGCAACACATTTTCAGTTGCAGATATTTTAGCAAAAAGTCTGCGGCATGTAAATTCATCTAAGTCACACAATCTCTGACTTGAAAGCCCCACCTCCTTTATTCCCCATTGCAGAAAAATGTCATAGGTGTCAGTGGCACAGGGTTTGGTAAATTAATGCAATTATGCCAGGCAACAATGCACTGAATTTAAAAACAGGCACCATTCTGCCTACTTCATAAAGTTGTCCATAATTTACAAATCAACTCACCAAAAGTTTAAGTGGCCCATATTTGAATTCTTGAGCTGCTAAGGCATTTTTAAATGGTGTAGGAGTTCTTGGAGAACTATCCAAAATTGACCTTTTTATAGCTGGAGTCCTAAGACTTTAAATGACAAGAAACAAATATGATTAATCAAAAATGATAAAAAGTCCAAACAAATACCTTAACTCTAAAAATAGATCTGAAAAACTAACACTAACAAATTTATATGCCTAGTCAAATCCCCAGATACAGACATTAATTCTTTCCATACTTTGGAATGGGAATTATGTTCATATTTAATTTTAATATGTTTAAAACACAAATATAGTACAATATATTAAAAAAGGTACAGTACGCAAATCTGTAAAACAATAAATAACTCACATGCTATTTTCTTTTTGAAGACGAAATGTGTGTTCCCGATGAAGAGATGTTACTAGAGTAGCTTTATGAGGGGCACAAAGTGGGGTGGAGGTTAGGCTTGGGTGCTCCATATCTAAGTTGTCATGTGCTGCTGCTGTGTTTAAAAACTGAAAACAAAAAGGCAAACTGGTTAATTTGTGATAGTGGTTAAAAGTACAGAGATGATCAATATATTTTCACACAAACAAGCAATAAGACAATCAGTTAGAGGCTTACAGAATTAAATGAAGAAATCAAGCACTTAACACATGTTACTGAACCATCACCAAACAAATGAAAGCCATAAGCAAAGAATAAAAGCCCCATCACCATCACCTCCTCCCACAATACAAAACTAAATGCCATTTAAAGAGTTGCTGGTAAAGTTTTCGGCATGATGTGAAATCAATGAGTGTGAGAGGAATTAGTCATTGTTTCCAAACAATTAGTTTCTATATTAATTCTCTGGTGACTGTTTAGAATTAGTGACAACTTTGCAGAAGTTTTAATCTACCTGAGAGGGAGAGAAGGGTAGGCTTTTGATAGGGGACGGCTTTGGTGTAGAACTGGTGATGCCAGCCAGGTTAAAGGGACTGCTGTCTCCACTGGCTAAGCAATTCAGACGCCCTTTCTTTTTGCACAAGACGATCAGCGGTGATGAGGTGCTTTTTAGGGAATTTAGAGAGTTGGGAGATATGAAAGAACCTTGATACAATGTACTTTTGCTTAAGTTTGTATCAGGTGTATCTCTTGGGCTGCACAGGCTGCCCATGCCTTCTGGAGGCTCTGGGTCTTGAGTTGAGGGAGATTGGCTGGGTGAGGAATCTCCTTGCTCATTGGTTTCATAACTGTTGACTTCACCCCATGATGAAGAATCCTGAAAACAACGTAGGAGGCACGAAACGTTTAACATTAGGTATGGTGCCACCTAAAACAGCAGTCCAAAAACATTACAGGCACAGTTCTATTTATCACAACTTCCTGATAGGTAAGGAAGCAGGCTCAAATACAGACAACCTCTCTGTCAGTTTAAGGACCGTAATCATATTCTCAGAACCTTCATATGGCTGCAATACCGCTCTTTAATGAAAAGAAGCACTGCGTGTAGTGCCACAGAATATAGAGCTTAATATTCTTTTAAACCACAGAAGCACATGCAGACTTGTTAAGCTAGAAAAAGACAGACAAGCATTCTTTGCAGTTAATCGATGCCTTATAGTGACAACACTGTGTGACAGTTTAAGGAATTGTGAAAATAATAATATCTTTAGAAATTATAGTTCAGTCGCAACAAGCCCCACATTTTTGTAAACTTGGGGCTTGGTGTGAAATACCCAAAAATACACACTTTATGGGAAATTACTTATATTTGTACAGCATTATCTTTATGCAGTACAAATTTCTATTCTTATCCTATTCTTCTACCAGGACACACTGTGCATGCTGTATATGGAATTTTATGGAAAGCTATATGGTAATCTGTGTCTAAAACGACTTTTCATCGTGAATCATTGTAAATAAGCTAACATTTTGGAACAAAAACTGTAAATGTAAGCTGGTTCAGCTATTAGCTAATAAAATACTTTATTCTAGTTTACACTACTGTTCTGTGAATATAGATGCTGTTATATCAGACCATACAGTTGAGTTTTCTTGTGCTACTTACAGAGTCAATGAGTTGGAGAGTTTCTGAGTATTCAGGCAAGTTTTTCATCTGTATTAATAGATTAACACCAAAGCATCTGGCAGGGGAAGCACTTTCTTCAGGAAGGCATCCATGGTCCATGGGAGGGGAAGGTGTACAGTTATGTGGCTCACCAAGGCAGGACACAGGAGCACTGTCCCCATGAGGCCTAGAGTTGTCAGCAACAGTTGTACTGTGCCATATAGGATATTCTTCTGCATGATTCTGTTTTGCAAAGACAGGGTTGAAAATTAAAAAAATATAGTAAAAAAAAAAGAAGGAACTTAAAATGAAATTGCTCAAGGTGTCTCACACACAGCTAGAGTCCCGATAAAAGCAGTTGCATCATCCAAAGAACTTACACTTCTGAAACAGTTGTCAAGATGTTTCCTTTCATCAATGTAGAGCTTTGCCTCAAATGTTGCTATATGTTGTGTCATAGTGCAATTACTATTTCATTACTGCAACTATATTGAAGTGTCAAGGTCATTATGTGTAAAAACAATACGCATTTGGAGCTTTAACGGCTTAAAGACTAATAGAATCCATACTAAAATACGGCTATATAATTGTGCCTTAAAGGTTGAATTCATTGTATCTTTACTTCACGATCAACATGTAAGCCACTAACTTGTCTATGTGGGTTTAATAGGGTTAAAACAATTAGTAGTAAAGTAAACCTTGCACTCCTAAGAACGTAGAGAACAGTGTTGGTATTTTAGTAAGGAGGTGTAAACATAATGAAGTTTAGTAAGCATATGCCATGTTTGAAAGTTACAGCCTATCCACAGGATTGGGATAAACTTTAAGATCAGTGTGAGTCTGACTGCCGGGACCCTCACTGCTCCCAAGAACAGAGCACCGGTGTATCCTGAAGTAAGGGCAGCGGCAGTCGCACATGCACACCACTCTTCCATTCATTTCAGTGAAAATGCCGGAGATACTTTAGCCAAACACTTGATCCCAGTAGTTGGACCCTTACCAGTCTGAACGTTATCCCCTATTCTGTAGATAGGAGATAACGTTTACACAACCCCTCTAAACAGGTGTCTTACCGGTAATGCATGATGTCCTTTTAGTTCATTCTCAGTTGACATGAGCAATAGTTCTAACTCTTTTATTCTCTTTTCTTTTTCTGGATCTTCATCATTATAGTGTCTCTATAACAAAATGACAATTCATTTACAATCAAGAATACAAGTCAGGAAAACTTTATGCTGTTTGAGCTGTAATACCAACTAACAAATAGTCAGGTGCTCAAATGCAAAGATAAAGACAAAACATTTAATCCAGATCTGAAAACTGTGGTAACACATTTATAATTAGTATTGAATCCACCATTCTTGCCTAGTCATTGCTTCCTCTTTTCCGGACCTTGTCTGCACCATAAAGTAAATGTTATAAGAGAGTCAAAATACAAACCTGTCTATTCCATGAATCCTGTTCTTGATGGTTTTTACAAATGTATGCAGATTAAAGCATACACTCCGTTTCAGGTGACTTTTCAAAATAAGCTGTTGTGTACATAAGTTATGTTCTCTAGATAACTTGCATTATGCAGTTTTTTGCAGTTTTCCCTCCGTGGCAGTATTTGTAAATCTGAGTGTTTCCTGAGCCGGTGTGTGTAGACTAGCTGCCATAATGTCTCTCATAAATAGCACCCAGAAAGTAGAGGAGATTCTGCTCACTATCACTATTTCTCATATACAGAGAAGAAGCAACAGCAGCACAGATGACATTATAGATACATACTGAGCAGCATAGCTGTGAATCCAGTAGCTGTGAGACAGTAAAACACTTGCTATTAGTTTCAATAGCATCTGAGTGTGTCTCTCTGCTTCTCTCACTCAGCTTTTCCTTCCCCCTCCCCTCTCCATGGACTTCTATGGACAGCACGTAATCTGATTCCTCAGTGAACAGTAAGTTCACCATGTCTACCAAGACAGATTCTAGCATGATTTCAGAATCAATTAACAGTTTTGGAGGAAGAATGGAACAGAGCCTGAGGAGTGGAGAAAAAGGCATTTTCTCTGATAAGATATATTACAAAGTTCCCTAAATTCACCTGTAGCATGGATTCATGCAAAGCTGTTAGAACAATGACCTTAAGTCAAACAAATATTTTCATTATAAGTGTGTGCATTTAATAAATGCATGAAATGATTAAGTTGCTGTTAAAACTGACCCCCCCCCCCCCCAAAAAAAAAAGCAATAAATACCTGAACAACTGCAGTTGCTGGTTGAGGGACGTTCACTATATTAACATGCAATGCAACAGGATAAGGTGCCTGCAAATATATATACGATAAAAAGGGTATTTAATACAACACTGTAAGATATTTTTCTCTGATTTTAAATACATTTTCAGAATTGCAAACTGTTGCTATTTAGTTGCTGTCTTGTACAGCGTTTTAAATATGTAAGACTGCCTTCACATCTGCAAAGGGTGTTCTGTTTTTCTTCTGCATTTGGGGAGCAGGAAATGGGAATCCACTGGCCGAACGGGTCCGTTTTATGAGAAAACAGCGACAAAAAACCCCATTGACTATAATGGGGTCTGTTCGGTTTTCGCTCAGCTGACCGGAATTTTACTGGAAGAAAATGCACTGCATGCAGAACTTTTTCTTCCAGTATTTTATGCTGGATCTGCAACGGAACCTCCGACCGGAAGTTCTAATCCAGATGTGAACACAGCATTAGTGGGTTTGTGGGGGTTGGGCTGTAAATAAATACAATTGCTATGATAATATTTAGGCAGTACTCCTAATATGTTAATCAAAAGATAAAGGCTTAGCTATGTTAAATAAAAGGTTTGCATGAATGTTTGCATTATTATTTCAAATATTCAAAGCAGATGGGATTATCCCAAGACTCTCTAAAGAGCCTTTATTATTCTGATGAAGAAGTGCCATTCAACATCGCAATTAATCGGAGCTGAATTTCCTTTACCTGACCTTTCAGAACTCCTAAATTTAGTAAAGCTCCATTTACACGGGACGAATTTTGGGCAAATGATGCCCGACACTCGTCCCTGTGTTTCCTCGCTCCCATGCTCCTGCACAGGAGCTAGCAGAGCTGGCTCGCACACGGAGCGGCCAGCAGGGGGGGGCGGGGCAGTGCAGGAGATTTCTCTCCTTTCGCTCCCCCAACACTCTCCATTGCCATAACACAGCGGCCGTTCAGTACTGAATGGCCGCTGTTTAAACTGACCGATGAGCTCATCGTTTGTGCTGCATAAACGATGAGCTTCATCGCTCATCATTCAGTTTTTAACAGCGTCCATTCAGTAGCGAACAGCCGCTGTGTTATCTCAATAAGCGAGACAGCTCTGCTAGCTCCCATGCAGGAGCACGGGAGCGAGAAAACAAAGGGACGAGTGTCGGGCATCGTTTGCCCGACATTCGTCCTGTGTAAATGGACCTTTTGGAGGAAGAATAGCTTGTGCATACATTCAAATGGACAAAAAAAATTAATTATAAGAGAGTATACGGTAGCAGAAATTCTATTTTAAAGTCACGATCATAAAAACCGGAAAATATTTAAATACTTTTGCCTTTTAACTTGGCATGGCTATAAAACCACATACTGCATTTCAGGAAAGTACATCTGTAACAGCCTATTTAAGGCACGTTTCCATGCAAAGAGTAACGTTATACAGATATTCATACTTAACAGATACTTACGTTCTGTGGCTCAGCTAAATTGTAGTAGAAGTTGTTGACTGGAGCATGGTTGCTTTGAGAGATGTGTGAAGAAGGTGGGGTGTGAGTGGTGAAGCCCAACAAGTGGTTGCTTTTTGGGAAGTTTGTGGCTGCAGAAGGCTGGTTGGTTTTGGATGATTCCTGCAGATAACCCTCCTGTTCAACCTTGCGTCGCATAGTAGAATTCCAGTGGTTCTTGATAGCATTATCCGTTCTAGACAGGAAAATTGAAAATGCATAAAACTTCAAAACGATATTAAGAATGTGAGTTTAGTTCTATTCTACATCTTAAAAGTAATTAGAGACTGTATTGAAATATATTTATTTACACAGAGATCTGAGAATGATTTCTATAAAGAAATAAGCTTCAATCACACTTACTCAATGCATTGGAGAATTAATTGGTGAGCAGTGCAAGGCAATATTGTTCTAGTACTACACATTAACCGAACTCAACTACATTGTTACTGAAACTAGGCCCCATGCATATGAATAACTAAGAAAAGAGTTGGTACTGAAGATGGCAACCAAACAGATGACTTTATTCATTTTCAAATCTATTCTGGAAAATGAAAGCTGTAATATGATACTTCTTAGAAAAGATTACTTTGCTTCTATAAACTGCCCCCGGTTTCTTAGTCACTTTGAGCCTTTTTTTCCCTCAATCTGAGCTGTCAGGAAAACATCTACTACTCGTTTAAAAGTGGTAAAAGCAACAATTTTCAATTAAACTATCCCCAGCTCATATTAATAGCTCACATAACGTGTGACTCTCTAAAAACAAATGTAATGCATACAGTATTGTATGTTCAATTACCTTCCAGGCAGAAGTTTTGCTATTTCAGCCCATCTATTTCCTAGACGTTTGTGAGCGTCATATATTATTCTGTCTTCTTCTTCTGTCCAAGAGGTCTTCTTCACTTCTGGATTGAGGTGATTGTGCCACCTCTCTCTGCACTGCTTGCCAATTCTTCCTTTCAAGTGCTTTGCAATGACAGACCAGCGTTTTGGGCCATACTTTTGTACTAGTTCAATAACCTTTATTATACAGAAAAAAATAACAGAAAGGTATGTTGAGTCACTTTAATAAAAAGCTCTAGACTGGTTCTATACAGCACAAGTCTTGTGCATAATACAATAATCTAGTATACAGGCCAAGAACAAATCTCCAAAAGCTTTAATACTTATTTGTAGTGCAATATTTATACTTAATTCACTACATTACTGTTAATTTTAACTGGAATTAATACAAAACATCATAAATGGACACAATACAGAAGGTAAGAAAGGCTTAAAGCATACTCTTTGATCTTCTTCTTTAGTCCATGGTCCTTTAATAAGTTCAGGGTTTAATACTTTCTGCCATCTATGTTGACACTGAACATCTGTCCGGTTCTTTAAAGAAAAGTTTTAAAAAAAAGTTCACTTAATTAAAAATACTAATATATCAACATTTTATTTAACATACATTTCAATGTCCCCAGATGTATTTTTAATCACCATTACAGAATATTGCTGCTTTTTCAGACTACAGTTTACTTTTACATGGTAAATACCAAGCCGATAGATACCAGTATAAAGTCAGGTTCACACAGTGTGGTTTTGATGTGTCTTTTTTGGCAAAACCAGGAAGTAGAGCAGAAGTACATGTGTTTATACTATGATTTCCATTAGGCTCTTCCTCCCTTTGGCTAAAAGAAATTTACAGGTGCAAGAAAAAGTCCGATATAATGATATATGGACCCAGAAGAAGATTATTGTGCAGTAGAAACATCTTTTATTGTCTGGTGGCTTTGTGTTTCTGCATGAAAGCAACCTGTTGTGCCTGGTTAGCACAACCACACAAAATGAGTCCACAACTTAAGTCTCTACCATAACTTTGGCTTTTTCTTGTACCGTAGTTATTTGGCTAAGGAAAAATATACCAAAAACTGCACCAAACTGCTCTGTGCGAATTTGGACTTGGGGTTGATGCTGACTAAACAAGTTGGCTGACCTTAAGGAATATTATGTATACGCAAACCCATACTTGTAAATGTATACTATGATGTACAGATGTTCTAAAGAACATATCACATTTATGTTCAGAAAGATACATAATAAGACTCACAGGAAGGAAACTAGCTATAACTTTCCAGTCCTCTGTTCCATTCTGTTCCACTAGTTTCTTGAGCTTCTCATCCTTAAATAAAAAGAATAGTTAGATGACTGGTACAGAAAATAAAAATCGTGTTTTCCTTAAATTTCATTTAAATACTCTGAACTTACATTATGTCTGATTAGACTATTTAAAGACTATATATATCACAAGATCTGGGAGGAAATATTGGCAACATGTGCACAACCACTGCATGGGTTAAACTCTTGTTTCTAATAATTGACAAGTAATTTATATCTTGCCTATCTATAGGTAGCATTATATCCAATAAGCCAACAGAATAATTGATTAGTTGCCAGTTGACATGAAAAAAACAGGTCACTCCCTTTCACTCTCTAAGCAACCACATTACAACAAAACTGGAACCTGGATGCCAGAGTGACACTCAATGAGCTCATATTTCCTCAAGAAATCATTCTGCGCAAAATCTATGACAAAGGAAACAATGAGCATTTACGATTATGTTAAAGGACTATGAGCAGCGGCGATTTACGTTCATAAGTACCTCTTCGCGAGTCCACCGTGTTTTACCCAAGTGCCGTTTTCCTTTGGACAGCAGCCCATCGTAATCATGCTCATACATTTCAATGTCATCCTCTTCTTCCTCAGAGCTGTATATACTGTGAAAAGAAAGGTTCATGATGTAAGAAGAAAAAAAAACACGTCAAACTTTCTCACATTAGAGAATTAGACTTGCATAGAAAGGGACACGGATGTGTGTGAATAGATTTTGCATGCTATTCTACTACTCTGAACAGGTTCTACTGTTTTCGGTATCCACAGATACAACAGTAAGGTCCTGGCAGACGGCTCGTTGCTCTACATGTTCAGACCTGCTTCTGCTGTCAGATGAGTGGCAAATTGCACATTTGGCAACCTTTCCACCAATAAAGTCAAAATAAACCGGAATGTTTAAAGACAGTAAGAGAGTCTGATATTACATGTCATTTACACAAGCGGGCTCTAAGAGTCTTTATCTACTTTTTACAATACTCAAACTTTTATTCCTTTTTGGAAGCGGCCCAAAATGTTGTCTTCACTTTCACTAAAAACCTGAGAATGAAGGAAGGAGCTTCAGTTTGACCTTTTCCTGGGGTATATATGTCAGATGAGCACAACTTCATAAACACATCATGCCAGGCAAAGCCATTACAAACTTTGCAACAATTGCCTCCTACAGAGAAATACTACAAAGCAAAAAAAAAATAAAAGTTTTATAAATACAAACTTAGTTAGATCAAACAAAACGTGAAAATATTTGTAATTTACTGACGTTTTCAGTAACATATAAACAGGTGAAAAAAAACGTGATCCACGCAGAACAAGATGCCTTTCTAAATGTGCTTCTGGCCAAGTGCCACCATATTGTTTTGTATACAAACACAATAACCAACACGCCCGCAGTTCATGGTCATAGAAGACAAAGACAGTTTTACAAGAGCACTGCTGAGCAACCGAGGAAAAAGTCAATAATGTCATCTACAGTATATCCAACACAGAGGTTCGTGGAGGCTCTTATGATGGGATCTATCTGAGCCCCTTTACAACAAAAAAAACCTTCTGATGTATTAACATAGCTACACAACTTCATTTGTGGCTACGGGATTTCCCCTTCAGCTATATTTAAGTGAAAAGAAAATGCTAATGTTCTCATAATCACTGGCTATGTATCACGGCAAGTGCAAGAAGAGAATAAAAGTACCTCGCTGCAAGAGCACTGGACCAACTGCCTGCTACAAGTGTCACCAACGACATAGTATCAAAGAGGAAATTCTCTCTCTAAAATGTGGCTCATGTAGACAGAGCTATAGAGCAGATGTAGCCGTATGGCAAGAAATGATGTCAAGTGAAACTGCCTGCTGGGAGCTGGAGATGATCATCTGCCTTGATAGAGCACATTTACGAAGAGCGCATATTTGTAGACCAGCCGGCATATAATAGTTGGCGGTAGATGGGCTTGTTAGTTTCTACATGACATTCAGTGAGGGGATTGGGTTAACGAGGATGAGCAGTTTCATCACACTGTGGTTAGAGTAAGGTAAGCAGCAAGTTTGTAGGAACTCACTTATGCAATGGTCTAAGAGGTGAAAGGGAAGATATATGGGCAGATGGGTGGGGGCAGCTGTTTCTTTTTGCCGCTTTTACAAATAGGCCATGACAAACATTACTCTACCAAGCTCCTATGGGCTATGTAACGCCATATATATATATATATGTATATATATATATATATATATATATATATATATATGATACATACATCATCTATTATACATTGCACAACATAGTTTATCTCAGGCTTTACATGTGGTGGTATTAGACATATACTCAGATGAACACACTGTAGGGTATAGAGGATCTATCAATACACATTGCAGCTGCCAGATAACAGCAGCGAATGCACAGCCAGCAATGTAGCAGGGAAACTCATAGAAGTGGTTGCAAAGTAGGAGAGAACTCCTGGAGGCCCCTGTAGGCGGACCCCACCTGTCCTCAGGTCCCCCTGCTGCACAGGGCTCCAGCGATCTGACAGATGCCCGGGCAGGCTGGGAACAATGGCAGATCCTGTGTTTACTTTCCCAGACATGTGCTGCACACATCAGTGCTAGATGCCCCCTGGATATTGTACCCAGCACACAAGCCCGGGAGCATCCTCTGCCACAGCTCCTGCCACCTGCCAGGCCACAGCGCGGGGATCGGGGAGTAACAAAGTCCAGGAAAGTCCGCGAAGTGGCCGAAATGAAACGAAAGGCATCCTTGGTGTATGCCCACGTGGGGGCAGAGCAGCGGCCGCCTGGCACACGTGGGCATCCCCGCTGCACCTGCCGCCTCCTCCACTCTCTGCAGGTGCTGCTGCCTGGCATCACACACAGAGCACGGCATCACACACACACAGGGCATGACACCCGAGCAGCGGGCTGTGACAGCTGCCACCCGTCAGTGCCACCAGCGGCCAGGTAGCTGACAGTCATTGTCACCAAAAAGTCCATTCTGGCAAGTTTCATCTTTTAATGAGAAGTGTCCACGTCCTGCCAGCTGCCCGCACACAGCGCTGCCTGGCCGTATTACCTGGTCCTTGGTCTCCTCGCCATCCTTATACCAAGGTCAGGGGAGGGTGAGCGAGAAGGTGACTGCACTTCTTACAAGTGGCTGCAGCTCTATGAAAGTTTCTCGTGGAGGTGTAGAGGAGGCGGGCAGGGGCGGGAGGAGGCGGCGGGGGAGGCGGGAGCAGGCGGCGCCTCACATGAAAGACGGCGGAATAAGAAAAGAGATTCCCTCGGACAAAAGCGCCCCCGGCACGCCCGCTCCCGCCAAATCTGCCGCCCTGCGCAGGCGCCCTCCGCCTCGGGGGTAGCGGGGCAGTAAGGCGGGGGCAGCGCCAAACTGCAGGCGCCTTTTTAGGCATAAACCCCGCTCTGCGAGGCGGCGCTGCGGAGCGCAGGACTATGTCACTTGTGTGCTGTCAGGTGTGACTGCATGCCGGGCTGCACGGACCTCCTCAGCAGTGTCTGCAGCGCCGGCCGCCGGGTGCCGGCAGGTGACAGCACACACACGGCCCGCTGGCTTACAGAGTCCTATCCGGGCAAGCAGCGCCATTAGGAGGCTCTGGTATTAATACATTCGGGCTGCGAACAGACATGACATGTCCCAGGGACCCCAACAAGACCTGCCCCATCCCGTGGACTCCTAATGGGGTCTGACGCTCCACAGATCACATGGTTCTTGTGTCAGATATATCCTGTTACCCCTGATGGGGACAGATGAAGGGGTTTAATGCACCCAAATTCTAATTCATCCAAATATTAGGGAATTTTTTAAATGTACAATTGAGTTAAAGATGGCGACCACCCTGCGTAGCCGTGGCGATGAGGCAGAGACCGCGCCGCTGGTGCAGGGCAGTGTGCATTAAGGGCTCAGGTCCATGTCCGTGTCCGTATGATTCTCAGGCATGTGTAGTGCCAATCGCTGGCTCTCTGCCAGCTCTCTGCCAGCTCTCTCAGACATACGCTCTGCATAATGGGTACAATGCTGTGGGCAGACCCGCAGTACGTTACGCAGACGAGGTGTTCAAAAAGTATCCAACCTTGATTGTTTGTACATAAATGAAGCTCAGGCGGTGCGGTTTGGTGCTCGTATTTAGGCGACCCTAATGCACAGCTTAGTTTTTTTTCCTGCCTGCAGAAGCTGCCAGGCGCTGGCAGACAGCCGATAAGTGAAGAGGTGTAAGTGAGCGCCGGCTGCTTTTCTTGCACAACGCTACTGCGTGTAAAGCTTGACAATTCCCAAGTGGAAACAATCCACAATATCCAAGAGGCCTTCGGGGACGAAGCAACGGGCACCACACAGATAAAGGGTTGGCACAACCACTTCAAAGATGGACACCCATCGGTGAAGAGTCAGACTGCCTGCTCTCCTGGCGGCTCCATGTGACTTTTGGCTGAAAATGTCCCAAAAGGAACCAAATTTCAGTCCAGAGAAGACATCATGCAGAATGAGATGGACCAGTTGTGCGCCAGCTCAAAAGAGGCGCTTCAGCACAGCTTCCCACAGTGGCGGAAGTGTTGGGGGAAGTGTGTGCCCGCCTAAGGGGGTGACTCTGAAGGAGATTAGTGTAAGAGTGTTGTATCTGAACATACAAATGTTTATTATAAATAAAGACTGGATACTTTTTGAACGCACCTCGCAGGCCCGTGGGGATGAGCCCTAAGTGCTCACTAGCTGTAGGTTGGTAATGGCAAATCACATGGCCTTTAACAATAACAGACTGGCTGGGTTCTCAGCCACATCGCTCACAGCCCAGCTGCAATTGTGACAACTGCTACAATACATGGGGATAGTTACAGTGGTTTGGTAAATTTATAGGCAATTTATAACAATTTGGAGCAAAATACTGATGCATATGCATTATGGTCATAGTGTGGGTGGTGTAAGGGCACATTCACACTTGTACCCATGCCCCACCTTATTTTCATTGTTTGCACTATCCTCAAAGTCAAACATGGAAAATACTAGAAAATATTAAATACTCATTTTGGACCCAAATTGAGTTGGACAGTTACATACACGGACTATAATGGGGTTCATCCGGCTTCCAGCGTTCCAACTGGATCCGTAAAGGAGGCTCCAAATGCAGCTTCCAGCACAGATGTGCCAATGCTACAAAACAGGCAATGCATAATAAATACATTACTGTATGTTGCATTTTGATACATTTGGTACAATTTGTATCAAATTATAAATCTCCTTTCTTTTCTTGTGCGTACCTTGTGCCACTCTTGATTAATGTGTCCCCATGTTCTCAAATTATTACGTTTGTCCCAATAAATGGATTCTGTCCTTAAAAGCAAATATCAGGGCTTCTACCCACTAGCGTTGTTTTTAACGCTGCGATATCGCTGCGTTTTTTTCAATGGGACTTTCTAATGTTAAAATCACATCGCACAAAAATCGCAAGTTTGTGCTGTTGCAATTTTTGTGCGATGTGATTTTAACATTAGAAAGTCCCATTGAAAAAAACACAGCGATTTCGCTGCGTTAAAAAAAAAAAAAGCAACGCTAGTGGGTAAAAGTCCTAATACCCTGTTTCCCTGAAAATAAGACATACCCTGAAAATAAGACATAGCTTGATTTTCTAGAATTTTTGAGGATGCAAAATGATTTTTCAGGCTTTTAGAGGATGCTTGAGATATAAGCCCTACTCCAAAATTAAGCCCTGCTAACAGTTAATTGAAAAAGTCAATTTAAATAGTGTCCAGGCAGCTATACATGTAAAAAAGTTAAACCTTTATGAACAAAAATTAATATAAGACACTGTCTTATATTCGGGGAAACACGGTAGTAGACAAAAAGAACTGTATGCACACAAACACAGTATTACTGCTGAATTTATTCAAGCAGCAAGTTATGCCAATATCACATTTATTCTGAGAAGGGTTATCCGGATGCTACAACCCCTTTAATAACTGGTTCTACCACCTTCAGCAGCTGAGATATTGAGGTCTGCAGCCCACATGTATTACATTGTGTACCAGGAGGGGGCGTGGGAAGCAACTTTTAGACAGAAAATAGAGCAAATATTAGTACAAATCTAAGATGCTTATAGCCTCGCAGTTCTAATAAATGTGGTGCAATTCACTCCCACGAACCAATTTTTTTTTGGACTGGTGTATGAAACACCAGTCTTAGGACATGTTTACATTGGGCAGATCTCAGCAGGTATTCTACATAGAAAATCTGCAGCATAGTAGCAGCAGCATTGTGGAGGAGTTTCAAAATCTGACCCACATGTGGCTGGAGAAATCTGCACAAAATCAGTGCGGAAATTGGCTTACGTGCAGAACCTAAACAGCGTGTCACTTTTAGCAGGAGATTTGGTGCACAAAACTTGCGGACTTGTGGCATACACTTCAGTGGAGAGGCCAAAATCCGGAGGGAATCCAGTGCAGTAACTGGATTAGGAGTGCTGATTTCTGCAGCAAATTTACATGTAGAAAATACATAGTTGATTCATAGCAGAATACAAAATAAATATGCAACAGTATCCATGGATTTTTAAAGCAGATTTTATCTACGGAAGTGCTGCCAATTTTCTTGGCAGAAAATCCGTGGCAAATCCTCCCTGCAAATCCACTCTGGTCACAGCATTGGGAAACCTACTTTTTTGGCTTCTGTGTTTTTAATAAAATCAGCATTTATTCGCAGCAGCATGTAGTCCAGGATATTCATGAGCTACGACTAGCGGTACCAGAGCCCTATTGCAGATGATTGCCGCCTTACTGTGTTTATGATGAATACTGTCAGCATCAGGATGGGGGGCTGCTGATGAATACTGAAGACTACATATTTGGCTCACGCTGCTGGACAGAAACAGTGACTTTATGAAAAGTTCTGTGCCCACAAAGGAAGTAACTCAGTGCTGCAATCAGGGTGTCTGTTAGTTTATACTCTGCCCTCTGATAGGGCGGCATAAATATAGAGAGCGATTCACTTTCACAAACGTTGACCTCTTTAAATGGACACTGTTGTTTCAACGAAGTTCTGTTAATATGTGGTAACTATGAAAATTGCAATTCATTTTACCAAAACTAATGTTTTCTACTGGAAAATCTCTCCACCTGTTGTCTAACTTCCTTCTAATATGCTGTCCACTGCCTGTTGTCAAGTGATGCCCATCTCTAGTAACAGATGGATTACAGTAAGTGGTGGGATGGGGTTTAGCTAGCATTAGGAGCTCTGTGTAATACAGCTCATAGAGCTTGATCATCCCGCTTTTTTCAGCTGCTTCAGTGTGCGCCTTGTAGACTAGTGTACCAACTTTCCTCCCTCCTGTTACAGCTCTGAACAGTAAGTAGCTATCAGTCTACAAGCCTACTATTCTGTGTCCCCCTATTCTGTATTGTATCAATACTGCTGCTCTCACAAGTTCTGCCTGCGATTACCGCTGAACTCACATAGTAACAGATATCCTTGTGCTCTTGTTGTTAAGTCAGTAATCATAGGAGGATCTTGAGAAAGCCACTGGTGCACATTGACTGCCATTACTGGGCCAGCCTCTCACTCCTCCATGACTGTCTGCTTGGTCTCTCCATTCACTGAGGAGAGGTGGAGTCTGAGATCAGGGCAGCACTCCCATTGGTCAAATATAGGAAGCAGCTAAGGGACAAGAAGTGGCAGCATGTACAGAACTGGCAGACCTCTCTGGTAGTGTCATTGCCCACTGAAAATAAGTGGATGGATTATAACCATCAGTTATAATCAGTGCAGCAGCTTGGAGGCAATAAAAAAAAAATAACAGAAACATGTTCACCAAATCACATTATTATATAATGTTTAATACATATTAGAGCTACAAATCAATGTAATTATGTCAGTATTTGATAAAGTGACAGGTACTTTTTAAAGAGTACCTGCATATTTCCCTTCGGAGTGCATCTGCTTCATCAGCCTTTTTTATCTCCTTCCTGCAGCTGAATATGGCCCTATATAGCCCCATTTAGCGCTTAAATAGTGCTATATGGGGCCGTCTTCTGCTGCTGGAAGAAGCCGAAAAAGTCGATGGAGCAGAAGCGCTCTGAAGGGGAAAGTGCAGGTACTCTTTGTATGAAAATGGTACAGGAGAAACGATGATCTTGTAGCAATGTACAAGACATGTTAGACATGCCAAGGTCGGTGCACATATACATGAATATTTATTGATAGAAAATCCCGCATGTCAGTAAATTTGATGTACTTTATGATTGCTTAGCCATGCATTATTTTCTTACTTCTCAGTATTGTTTTAGGGTGCAGAATTTTCAAGTCAGTGAAAATGGTACAAATTGCTTCCAATTTATTTGATGCATGTCTTCAGTAAATTGTTCCCAGGCATTTGTAGAACAAGCTATGACAAAAAAATTAAGAAAAAATGAAAACAATTATTTGTGTGTGTAAACAGATGTTGTTTGAAAGCAAATGACTCGTTCACTCGTTCGATTATAATCATTGGTATGAGTCATTTGCTTTCAAGCAACATCTGTTTACACACACAAATAATTGTTTTCATTTTTTCATCATAGCTCGTTCAGTCCTTTGTTGGTCTGTCAGTGGAGTATGGAGATGGCTTGTGAACAACTGAATAGATACATAGAATAACTGGCAAACGATGAATGATGAATTTTATGCCTACATAAAAGAAGGAAAATTGATGTGTTTGAACTCTGGTGCTGGAGGAGAATGCTACGGATACCTTGGACTGTCATAACAACAAAGAAAGTAGTGTTAGATTGCTCCAAACCGAAAATATCACTGGAGGGCAAAATCATCAAGCAGCGTCTCTCTTTTTTTTGGCCACGTGATGAGCGCTAACTCACTGGAAACAGTACTGATGCTTGGCAAAGTCAGTGGAAAGAGAAGATCAGGACGACAAAGAACAAGATGGCTAGATACAATCAAGACCACCATGAACATGTCAATCGCGGAACTGAAAGCAGCGGTAAAAGACAGGAATGAGTGGAGAACATTGATCCATAGAGTGACCGAAGGTCGGATGTGACTGAACGGATAATCATCAAAATGAATGCTGAACAATAATCAAATAATAAAAATAAATAAATCTTTTTATTTGTATAGCGCCAACTTATTCCGCAGCACTTTCAGGTAATTATTACTTATTACCCCCCCACAAAGCTGGGTTCTCATTTTACCGACCTCGGAAGGATGGAAGGCTGAGTCAACCTAATCATTAACCCTTTCCAATCCACTGTCTGACGTCTGAAGACATTCTGGTTGAAGGCTGTACAGCTCTGATGTCGGAAGACGTCCGGCAGGGTATTCTTACTGTATATTACTGGCTGCTCTGTTGTCAGGGGCCTCTCCAGCATGCCCCATACCGCAGTACTGGCTCTAGTCAGCAGATGGCACCATGATATAATGGCAGAAAGAGAAAGCCCCCTAGGAAACCCTGAATCCAAAATTGGATCACAAAGGGTTAATCGTTCATTTGTTAGTGATATTTACACTGAATGATTATCATTTATTTTCACACGATTCAACAATTTGATAAAAGGGTCCTTAACCACGAAGTCACCGAACATCCCAAAAACAACCAAACAGATGTAGGGACAATAAGAAACCAGGATTCATGACACAAAGATTGCTATCCAAGAATATGTCATATGGGATAAAATCAAGAAAATCACACCAACACTCAAGCATGGTGATTGTAGCGAGGACAGATATATAGATGGATAGATAGATATTCGGTATTTTAATTTTATTTCTACATTTCTTTTTATATAATGATGTAGAATTTTATGCTGAATTGCCAAGGGTAAGTCCCCCATGAAAGTCCCCTTAGTTCCATATGGGAAGCTGTCATGTCCGTACTGGCCAGGACAGGTGGAAGCAGTGTCCAGTGTCCTTGCTTGTATTTAGTATGCAGCAATTTGCCTAACAGAAATGATTCATTCTTATATGTATGCTGATAAAGGAGGTTACTTTAGAAATTACAGCACCTATATATTAAAGTGTATCTAAGTTTTCAAAAGCAGCCCAGGTCTACATCTGTCACTGCTTTGCTGCTGTTTGTACCAAGTTTTTGCTCTATCAATTTAGTTTTCCATGTAGATTTTCTAAAATTTCTGCTGCCCTGCTGTTCATACTCTATTTACAGGTAGGTGCATGTCCTAAGCCAATTATTGAGCTAGTACTGTACTGGCTGGGACTTCCTCTCTCACACTACCTATGCTGCCTTGCATAGCCCTGCTCCAATCAGCTACAAGGCAGCATCTGAATGCAGTCCCTCTGGTGCATGTAGTAACTATAGTAGTGTCTCCACCTCCCTGTTACTAGAAAAGCCAATTACCTAATGACAACCAGTGGATTGCAAAGGTGGTCTAGAAACCGTGCAGGTGTGGAGAGGTAATCAGAGACAAGCCAGAAATCAGCAACGGGTGGTCTCAGTATGCAGTACAAAAGGATGAGGTGGGTAACGTAGTCCAATGGAAAGCTAGAAGTCAGCAATGGGTGGTCTCGATATGCAGTACAGAAGGATAAGGCGGGTAACATTGTCCGATGGAAAGCCAGAAGTCAGCAAAGGTGGTTTCGGTATGCAGTACAGAAGGATGAGGTGAGTAACGTAGTCCGATGGAAAGCCAGAAGTCAGCAACGGGTTGTCTCGGTATGCAGTACAGAAGGATAAAGCGGGTAACATAGTCCATTGGAAAGCCAGAAGTTGGTATCAGGAGATCTTATCAAAATGGCAAAGGAGCAGGCAGAAGTGGAGCTGATCAATGCTGTGGAGCAGAATAACCATGCAAGGAGTGGGTGGAAGGGCCAGGCTTATATAGAAAGTGCTAATTAGCAGCAGGGCGGGGCCAGGACAAAGAGTCAGGAACTATATCAGGAGCCAGGACAATGCTAGGATCAGGAGAGGAACTTGTCCTGGAAGCTGGATAGCTCACTGGGGAGATAAATTGTCTGAAGCACATAGGTGGTCCCAGATTCGATCCCTGACAGTGGGCCCCTCCTTCAAGGATGGCCTCCAGACATCCCAGAGCCTGGTTTACCAGGTTCGATCCCTGACAGATACACCTCTAGGTCACTTTCTGACTTGCGTATTGTAATACATCTATAATACGAATCCGTATTACAGACGTGTTACTGATGACATTATCTCATCATTATTTGTCTCCATATATTTTATTTTCTACTTGGTAAATACTGATCCGTATTACTCTATAATAGCAAAACGAGGAAAATACGGGAAAAATAGGTCACGCTGCTTTTTTTAAAAAATGGACATGACAAATATGGCCATGTGAATAGATATATAGATCATTATTGGTTCTGCATTTTAGTCTGCAAAACATGTACCAAATATGGTTTAATGTATGCTTGTCTGAAAGTGGCCACAGGCTGTTAGATGAGCATACATTGTGTGAAAAGATAGTGTCTGTTTAACCCCTTAAGGGTGACTACCCACTAGCGTTTTTTTTCTGCTGCGAATTTGCAGCGTTTTTTTCCAATTGTCAATGGGACTTTCTAATGTTAAAAACACAACGCACCAAAAACGCAAGTTGTGTTGCGTTTTTAACATTGACAATTGGAAAAAAAACGCAGCGAATTCGCAGCAAAACTTAAAAAAAAGCTTTTGCCATGTTTATAATAAAATAATTAAATAATAAAACAAAAATACATATTTGGCATCGCTGCGTTCGTAAAAGTCCAATCTATAAAAGTAACATATTATTTACCCTGCACGGTGAATGTCGTCACAAAAAAAAAAAAAGAATGCCAGAATTGCGCTTTTTTGGTCACTCCTTCCCCAAGAAAAAAATGTAATAAATAGCAACCAAAAAGTTGTATGCATTCCAACATGGTGCCAACGGAAACTTCAGGATGTCGAAATTTCATTTTTTTCCCATTTCACTCCAATTAGAATTTTTTAAAAGCTTTTTAGTACATTATATTGTGCATTAAATAGTACCATTAAACATACAACTCGTCTCTCAAAAAACAAGCCCTCGGACATCTACGTCAATGGATAAATTAAAGAGTGAAAACGGTGGGCCAATATACGCTCGTGGGAAAGAAGCCTAAGGGCTTATTCATACGTCTGTATATCGTCCGGTTTTCACGCCCGGCTGATATACGGTGTGTCTTTCTGCAGGAGGAGGAGGTGGGCCGGGAGCAGTGCACTGAGCTCCCGCCCCCTCTCCGCCCCTCGCCACTATTTGCAATGGGAGGGGATGAGTGGAACCTATCTCCACCCCTGTCCCACCCCTCCCATTGCACACAGAGGCGAGGTGCGGAGAGGGGGTGATATACGGACGTCTGAATAAGCCCTCAGGGTGGTACTACACGAGCACTAGCGGCTACCGATTCCGCTCAGGTTTTCCTAAGAAATGTAGCCCAGCATGCTGTAAACGCTTTTGTAATAGCAATAATTGCTGGGCTGCACCTGTGCTTGCAGGTGCAACTTGGCAATTATAGGTGAAACGCGAGCGCCAGCACGGTAGTGATTATTGCTGGGACAAGGCGCTTCTGCTATCGGCAGTCCCATGTAAAAGGCCCTTAGGCATTGTCAGTCTGATAAGTGTGTTTACACATGCTGGTTTTGCTCAAAATCACAGCAAAAAAACTCTTTTGCAAAACTAGGAAAAAATATTGCGCTACCCGTGAAAGAGCTGCGTGTTTTGTGTTGCGTTGCAGAACAGGCACATGTAAGTACACACTAAAGCCACTTTCACTTTAATCTATAATACAATATAGTTGGATGGTGTTTTACACGTAGCAAGTACATGCAGCCCCAAAAAAACCAAGTGTGTCAAATAGAGATGAGCGAACATGCTCGTTTAGAGCAACTACTCGATCGAGCATCGCTTTTTTAGAGTAACTGCCTAATCGGGCGAAAAGATTCGGGGGGTGCCTGGGATGAGCGTGGGGAGTAGGCCACCCGGCGCCCCCCCCCCCCCCCCCCCCACATCTTTTCGCCTGAGTAGGCAGTTACTCGAAAAAAGCGATGCTTGATCGAGTAATTGTCCTAAACGAGCATGTTCGCTCATCTCTAGTGTCAAAGTCAGAGCAGATCCTTGTGTGAAAATGTTGCAAATTGTAATTGTGCAAGATATCATATGTACAAAGCCATTAAAGGTATCATATCTATAAGGTAATCTTTTAATGGCTATCCAAAAGGGATGATGTTACAGCAAGCTTTCCAACCTACTTAGGATTCTGTGGCAAACCTCTGAGAATTTGTTTGCAATGCCTAGAGTGAACTTATACCATATAGTTTGCTGTAGTTCCCAGCAGAAATGTTTTGCTGTGTGTTGACTTACCCTTAAGGGGATACACTGCTTAACAACCACAATCTATGTAGATTGAATGCCAGGGGGAACTCATCCTTTTTGCCATGACATGACATTTAGAACAGTTCAGATCTTATTATTATCCCTTATTAAATTTTATTATGCTCACTAAAATTCTTCCAAATATTCAGAGACAGTCACCTATTAATGTCTGCAGACACCTCTTCTGTGATAAATCCCCCTTGTGGATTTTCCTGCAATAAAAACATACCACTTATCCTGTGTTTTAATGCTAGAGGTCCCACCGCTGGTACTCCCACCAATCACTACTCCAGGTATCAGAGTCCCTGAGTCTCACTAAAAAGGGGTTTGGGGTGCTTTTTCTTTTACTCCCAAACAGTTTTAAGTTTGGGAGGGTGTGGATGCAGCACCCATGCTTTGGTAGGCTAGGAAGAATGGGAGATTCGAGGCCTCTAAACTTGTGATACAAACGCGTGTTGCGATGCGATTTTAACATTACAAAGTCCCATTGACCTTTATGATTAAAAAATCGCGCAATCTTATCGCAGGCGGCAGCAATGCGAGATTATTCTCTAAAAAAGCATCGCTGACGCTCACAAATCATAGTGAATAAAGATGCGATTTTGCAGCAATTTTCTCATGGCAAAATCGTAATCTCTTGTGTGGAATTAGCCTAACACCAATTGTCAAAGAAACTGCTCAACTTCATAAATTTCATTGACCAAAAATACCTTTCAACCAATGCAACCATAAATTGTTCTATTGTCATCAGAGCAATTATTAAGGGTGGCTTCACACGAGCAAAGGGCAAAAATGCTCACTCCTGGCAACGTATTTACGCAGTGAAGGAATCTTTTTTGCGCGTGCCTATGCAAATACTGTGCACATTTGTGCGGGCACCACTTGTTGACATGAATGGGGAAATCTCCGCCATCCTGATTTAAATGGCTATTAAGTCAAATAAGTTGCTAGTATTCGTGGGTAAAGTATGTCACTTCTTCTGCGCAAGCGAAATGCACACGCAAAAAAAGAACAATGTGAATGAACTCATTGAAAACAATGGGTTCTATTCTTTGCGTATTGGGCCTACAGATTTTGCGTGCGCAAATACGCCTATATGAAGCTGCCCTAAAACTGGATTCTTCATGCTGCAGTAAATCTCAATATATGTTAATTATCATAGGACCCCTGTTGTGAACCAAACATGCAATATAGAAAATTGTAATATTTAGTTATAGGAAATGTAGGACGTCACAGCATTCGGAGCCCCACTGATCAAGTCAATACGCTATAAATGTCTCTTGTGCTAAAACACCTTTAATGATGATAGTGGTATTTACACCCATGTGCTACACAAGTATGATGTGTGTAAAACATATACAGTCAGTGAGTGTAACATCATGTCTTTCTTACCATTTAACTGAAAAGTATGTTTTTATGAGATAAAGTATGGAAGGATAGGGTGAAAAGAAACTAAAAGTGGCATTTGAAAAGCTACGTTATTCCATGTCATGTACCATGTAAGCTTCAGTGAACAAAGTACAGTATATGGGAGATAGTAAAACATCTTTCCAAGATTGCCATAAAAGGCAGATATTCTTACTATTTTGCAGTCTATAAAATACGACTTATCTGGCGCTATCAAGTGTTATCCATTTCCTTGGCTAGAAAACATTCCATTTGTGAAAACTCGTCTGTTCTACCTATTTCAGAATGGGCAATAAAAATACAATATCAATCCTTAACCCCTTAATGACATGGCCTATTTTGGCGTTGAGGACCAAGCGATTTTTTGGTATTTTTCCATCGCCATTTTTCAAAAGCCATAACTTTTTTATTTTTCCGTGGACGCGGCCGTATAAGGGCTTGTTTTTTGCGTGGCGAGCTGTAGTTTTTATCGGTGCCACTTTTGGGTACATAGACAATATCGTAAAATTTTTTTATTTTTTTTTTATGATAACAGGGAGAGAAAACGCATCAATTCTGCCATAGATTTCTTTTTCTTTTTTTTTACAGCGTTAATCATGCAGCATAAATGACACACTAAATTTTTTCTGCGGGTCGGTACGGTAACAACGATACCAAAATTGTTTTATTTTTTTTTAGGTTTTTACACTTTTTTGAAATAAAACCCCCTTTTTTTTGGAAATCTTTTTTTTCCTCTATAGCTGCATTCAAAGTCCTGTAACTTTTTTATTTTTCTATGTACGGAGCTCTATGAGGGCTTATTTTTTACGAGACGAGCTGTAGTTTTTATTGGTACCATTTTGGGGAATGTACGGCTTTTTTGATCACTTTTATTGCATTTTTTGGAAGGCAAAATGCTAAAAATTAGCATTTTGCCTCTGTTTTTTAGCGTTGTTTTTTACGCTTTTTATCGTACAAAATAAAAAGTGTGTTCAACTTTTTGTACACTTCGTTACGGACGCGTCAATACCAAATATGTGGTGTTTTAATTTTTTTTCCCTTTTTTTATGCTAATATTAGAAAAAGCATAAAAAAAGGGGTTTTTTTACATTTTTTTTAACATTTTTCTTTTTTTTACACTTTTCTTTTCTTCTTTTTATACTATTTGAGTCCCTCTGAGGGACTTACAACACTGTGCCTATGATCGCTGTTATAAGGCATGGCAGAGCTACTGCTCTGCCATGCTTTATCGCTTATACAGCGATTATAGGCACAGGCAATACAGGACGCCAGTGTCTGGCATCCTGTTGCCATGGCGACAGGCCGGGCTCTCGCGATGACATCGCGAGTTCCGGCCGGAGACACAGTGGGAGCGCGATCCCTCTGTGAACTCTTTCCCTGCCGCGATCTACTTAGATCGCGGCAGGGAAGGGGTTAACAGCGGGCGGCGCATCTCCGATGCCCCCCCGCTGCTGCAGCGGGACGCCGGCTGTGACTGACAGCCGGCTCCCGCTGCGGGATAGCGCTGGATCTTATGTGATCCCGGGCTATCTCCAGGACGTACCGGTACGCCCTGTTGCGGGAAGTACCAGGCTGCCAGGACGTACCGGTACGCCCTGGAGCGGGAAGGGGTTAAAGCTGGATTCACACGAGCATATAAGTATTTGCGCGTGCATATGCCTTGCGTCTTTGTGCATCAGGCGTTATATATTTGTGTTTGCGACAGGGTTTTTTACTGTACCTTTTGCACAGGCAAGTCATGCGCAACTGTGTGCAAAAAAAAAGCATGTACTGATGCGCTCAGTCATTGAAATGGCCAATTAGTTGCCAAATACACTTATGTGAATAAACCCATTGACATAAACTAGTTTCTATTTTTCGCATATTGCATGAACAAATGTTGTGTGCGCAATGATGCGCATTTGTGCACAAAATTCTTGAGAAAAAAAGTGTAGTATATTCCATCACTCATCTAGAACCACAATATAAATAAAGCTTAAATCTTGGTATTTGTATAGCGCCAACTTATTCCGCAGTGCTTTCAGGTAATTCTTACTTATTACCCCCCACCAAGCTGGGTTCTCATTTTACCGACCTCGGAAGGATGGAAGGCTGAGTCAACCTTGAGCCGGCTACAATATAGAACCAAAGGGTCTCTGTGCCATTCTGGAGGGTCAGCTGACATGGTAGAGTCTTATGAGGATATTTTTAGTTAGTAAGTTTAAGAAAGCTAGGTTTACATTTAGTGTAGCGCAATCTGCTTTTTCAGATTTCATAAAACTATGCATATTTATACCCGATTACCAAGCAGATGTGTATCCAAGCTCCTGAAGCTTTGTAGGTATCTAAATATGTTGCATCTGTTCAGGGGTTTTCTTCAAATCTGTAAATCTTCTTGGCTTCTTTTATAACATGAGGAGATATTACTGTTATAAAGTGATATGGTTTTCTGTCTCACCCCAATGCTTGCAATGAACGGTTTTATCAAATATTCTACCAATGTATAGTAACTCTTAGCTTCAATTCACACAAGCGTTTATCTATTGCTTTGGCTTTCTGTCTCTTTGTTACATTTTTGGAGCAGAGACAGAATTCAACGGTTCCAGAGATTAAGGCTGGGTTCTCACGGGGCGGATTCTTGGTGGAAATCTCGCGGTTTGGCCGCAGCGAAAAACCGTGAGATTTCTGCTGGGAGAACCGCTGCTTCAAAACCCGCGGCAGTTTTGAAGTGGCCCAGCCGCTTGCTCTTCCGCTGCGTCTGGCGCTCCCATAAAGGAGAGCGCGGCCGCAGCGGGAAAAAAAAATGGACATGCTGCGGCTAAGCCGGCAGAAGCCGCGGCTGCGTTGCGGATTTGCCGTCCCGTGTGGACGAGATTTCTGAGAAATCTCGTCCACATGGCTGGCTAATCCCAGGATTAGCGTTCGCATGCGGATTTGCCGCGGCGAAATTCCGCACGAAATTTCCGCGGCAAATCCGCCCCGTGTAAACCCAGCCTAACGATTCCAGACAGAATTAATCAGTGATTTCAATGGTGTTTTTAAAAATGGAAAGCAAACAGAAAGCTTTCTGTTTGCTTCCATTAGGTTTCTGTTTATTAAATAGAGCAAATAGTGTTGCGGACGGCACTGTTTGTTTCATTTAAAAAATGGAAACTTAATGGAATGGAAGTAAACAAAATGTTTTTAAAATTTCCATTAAAATCAAAGGTGGGAACATCAGAATCATTTAATTCCATTTCTCTGCTCTAAAGACAGAACAAAGAGACGAAAAGCCAAAACGGAGGGCGAACTGCAGTGTGAATGAGTCCTAATGTCATATTTTTAAGGCTCCTTCACACAAGTGTATGCGTAAATGCATATGCTTGTGCTATCAGTGAGGTTGATTTGCAAGCATCAGCCCATTTTAATGTACTTTTGCGCACCCAGGGCATGTTTATTTGCACATAGTAGAGGAACACACTCTGATTTAAAAGGCTATTTAGCTTAATGACCAGATGTGGTTTTTTTTACAAAATTGCGCAGCATATTGTACATTTGCGTGCTAATTGAGCGCACCTCCCATAGACATATATTGAAAGCCTTGCACACAAAAACAGATAATGTGTACAAACCCATTAATATCAGTGGTTCTGTTCTCTGCACACTCAAATACACCATATAAAGCCACCCATAGGACCTGCTTTATTTTTGTGTGCATTTGTGCACCTGGGGTTCCCATAGAAGTCTATAAAAAGATGCGCAAATGAAAAAAAGGAACACATCTGGACCTCATTAAGCCATTTAAATCAGAGCATGTTCATCTGCCGGATGCAAATGAACACGCCATTAGTGCGCAATAAGTACATTACAATGCTTCAATATGCATGCAAATCATCCTCATTCATAGCGCAAATGTGTTGCACTGATGCACAGGAGTTCGAAAGGAGACGCAGGAAGATAGGGCCTGTCACGGCCATAGTATTACCGGGCGAGAATCCATTGAAATCAGTGGTATTGTTTTGTCCTGTTGCGCGGACGTGATTATCATGGCCGCATCAGAGGAGAAATACATGTTCGTCTGAAACCCCTCTTACTTTGTATGCAGTCATATGTATCATTCTGTCAATCTATTAGACTAGCATGTCAATAAGAAACAGAAAGTAAAACGTGTGAGGAAATACTCTCCTAATAACCACACTGAACAAACAAGCATTACACACTTTCACCCTTGCAACTCCTCGACTATTGAATTGATGCTAAATCATTTTTGTGCTTTACCACTCTTTGAGACTTTTCACATGACTGGAATTGTTCCACAACACGCAGAATTTGTTATTGTGTAGAAAATGTCACTCTAAAATCCACCTGTCTATGAGTATGTTTATATCGCAGAATTCGCCACGGAATTTTCTGTGCCACATTCCGCTTCGGAAAACCAAGTCAAAATCTACAGGCTTTTTGTTGCAATTCTTGGTGGATTTGCACACGCAATTTGCCCTATCAATGGGTAAAATCCATGTTCGGGATTCCAACACAGAAAGTGACATTTTTGCATCATATACTACGATTTTCCCCGTCAGAATTCTGCATGCGGATTTTGCCCATTGATCTACTGTGACAAAAAGCCTCAGATTTCAACTCTACGGAATTCTACGTTGAATTCTGCCGTGTGGACGTAACCTTAGGCATACGGATGTTGGTGTGGATTTCTGCAGCAGCAAATTCTGCTGCGTGCTGTGGAATAATTCCATTTCTTGTGAAAGGTTCCTTTTTCAATCTCACTGTAAAGTATTCTGGATTCATGGACTTCATGAACTCGTTTGACACTGGCTGCACTGGAGAATTTATTCATTCCTCATTGTAACAACAAGTAGGATTTGAAGCTAAATATACAGACACATGTCTGTCGTGCCTCTTCATTGTGCTCTCCCCTCATTGTACAGGCCTCTTATGGTACACAATGAGATTTGCACATTAGGGAACATTTACAGAGTGCTCACTATATATTAAACAGCTCTGCTTATTGTGAGGAGGGGGGATCAGGATGGAAACAAAAACATCACTCACTGAACACAGTCTATGCAAATGAAGAAATCTGCATGATGTGTGCACCTACCAAAACCTGTCTGGAAGGCATGAGGGGAATAAAAATGTAGCCCCTATATTTGCATAGCCAGATGTCTTTTAAAATTATGGAGCAGTTATGAAAAATGCTTTCTATAGCCCGACACATTCAGCTGCACTGCATTTATTTTATCTGAAAGTAAATACTTTGCATATTTTGGTTTTTAGAAAAAGTGGCATTTTAGAATTAAAAACCCGTGAATTCAGTTGTCCTGTTGCATCCACTCTAGGAACGGATTTACTTCAGCCACGATAAAGTAGCTGTGGATTACATTGGATATAAGATGTTTGGAGTGTTACATATTCTACATTTTGTAAACATTAACATGTGTACATAAACATATCATTTAATTCCTTACATGAGAACATCCATATAGAAAGGGTCTAAGAGCTCCTTCAGGGCTGATTCACAGGAGCATATATTGACCACCATTTTCACGGGCGCCCGATATACGCTACCATCTGAGGTTTCCTCCCCTTTCCCTCCTCCTCGCCGACTCTCTGCCTCTCTCTTCCCCTTCCATTGCTGGCTGCGGACAAGGGACGGGGTCAGATGGTAGCGTATATCGGACGGCCATGAAAAATAAGGCCTGTGAATAAGCCCTCACACTGGCTATCGTAATTTTGACGCGAAAAGAAATCGTGGCTTTGTTCTCATGATTTTTGAGCATCAGCGGTGCTTTTTCCTGAGAATAATCTTGAATTGCTGCTTCCCGCGATTTTATTGTGTGAAAGTTTTTTTTTTCTTTATATATACGCGCCCATATAAAACCATGTGCTCTATCTCGCGTAAATAGAACACGCTGCATTCTTTTTTGCATTCACATATTATGCAATTCCGACACGCTAATGTGATCAGAACTGAGTAAGGCAATGTAATTGATTGCCTGCGAGTACAGAGCCCACATAATAGGTGGTAAGCATACGGTCATGTGAGCTCGGCCTTACTCCACCATAAACACGCCTGCTTGGCCAACATCCGCTTTGCTTCCACTAAAGGACACAATGCCTCTGGATCTGTATTGTTTAACTTTACAGACTTCTTGTACTCCTGTACACGCTTTGTCATGTGCATGAGGCATTAGAGTACCCATAGACTGGAGATCCCATATTTATTATACTGGAGATTGCTGATATATTTATGAGACTAAAGTACAGTATCTACAGTATTTACAAAGGTACACGCCGACTACCCACAATAGATAAATGATTCTGGGCAAAGATGACACTCGGAATCATCTACTAACATTCATTTTTCAGAGCTTTGAATCTACATCAATTTTTCCTTCCTAAGTTTTTTAAGACAAGAAGCGTATCAGCAGTGATGGCAGGATGTGATAAAATATGCAAACAAAGCCCTTGGTAACAAAACTATTTATTCTCTACCATAAAACTTCTTAGACAGCAGCTGCAGATCTAAAATAGAAAGAACATAAAAACTTACACCTTTAAACCACAGAAATTGTTGAGCTGTTCCTCACCACAAACACACTAAAGACACTCGTTGTCGCCCTCATCCACTCCCGACTCGACTACTGCAAATTGCTGCTCATTGGCCTTCCGCACCAGACTCTCCAATCCATACTAAATGCAGCAGCTAGACTCATTTTCCTGTCCAGACACTTCCCAGATGCCTCTGCGTTATGCCAGTTGCTGCACTGGCTGCCCATACACTACAGAACTCAATTCAAACTCATCACCCTCAGCCATAATGCTCTCCATGGTGTCGCACCATCGTACATCACTTCCCTCCTATCCATACATCACCCATCCCGCGCTCTCCGCTCCGCTACCACACTCAGACTAAAGACCCCTCTTATACGAACCTCACATGCTCGCCTCCAGGACTTCTGTAGAGCATCACTGATCCTCTTGAACTCTCTACCCCAAAACATCCGGACAATCCCAGGCACACAGAACTTCAGACGCGCCTAAAAGACGCACCGCTTTAAAGTAGCAGACCAAACCTCCTGATTTAGTCTCGCACCCCCACAATATGCCCCCTGCCCCTCCCTATGGCTTTCCAGTTTTGCCTATCGTGTACACTTCCTGCCCCGCACCTCCTGTACCACCCCGTTTGTGTCCTAAAAACTGTATATCACATGTTATTGTTGCATTCCTGTGTTTCCCCTTGCTCCACTGCCTGCCCCTGTACCTTCTGTTATCACCCACACCCCCTTTGTTTCTAAACAATTGAATACCACGGGTAAGGCCCAATGTTCACAGGCAAATTTGATTTGGGAGATCTGCAAACCAAGCCGCCCATAGAGGTGCATGGGCATTCGCAAATGGATTAAAACATGCGGACTTGATTTGCGGAACTTTTGGTCCCAAAAATATCGCAGCATGCTCCATTTTTGTGAAGTCAATGGAAACCGTCCAATCCGCGGCACACCTGCAGCAGACACCAAGGACGTGCTGCGGATCCACGGGAAAACAGGAGATTTAAAAAAGAAAAACTGTATTGCACATGTCCGAAAGTGAGCTGTGAGGACCATGCGCAGTACAGACAAACGCAGAAGTGGAGGGACTCGCACGGACGATGCTGCTGGCAAATGCAGGAAGCAGGGCTCACTGGCTGCGGGCAGTACTGGATTCCATGCGGGATTCCCTGCACGGAATCCTCGTGTGCCGTGGACATGAGGCCTTAGTGTTGCTGCTTTGCAATTAAGGATTTCTAGGTTCAAGTCTGACCAAGTATAACATGTAAAGAAGGATATTTATGTTTTCTTTGGGTTTGTTCTTGCTCTCCGTGCGTGCCGTGGACATAAGGCCTAACTCTTGTAATTTCTGTAATTTTCGTATTATTTGTGTTCCCTATGTGCCTCAAAAGTGCTGCGGAACAAGTTGGTGTTATACAAATAAAGATTATTATTTACAAATAATAACATTTTACCAATATAGTCTTTTATGTGTGGTTTGATCATCTGTACAATATATTGAAAGGTCATATACTGTATTCTTCTTTATTTAGGCTTGTAGATGTCAATCATTAGGCGAAGGAAGGACCTGTGTATTACTGAGCAGAGACAGACGGGACCACTATGAGCTGCAAGACCACCCATCAGACAAATTAAAGCTCATTTACATACAGCATGCATCACATGAAAAGGCCAAAATCTTCTTCATACCTGCACTTTTGGGGAACATAAAGTATCTTATAGTCTCTTTAGAGCACTTAACTAGTTTTGGCAGTAGTTTATCTGGCATTTTATTAGGCTTTAGTTATATGTCTCCTGGTGGTTTAGGTTGTGGGGAATGTGATCTTCATGCCATGGCAGTATTACATCCCAGTCACTACAGATAAGTTTGATTCGGTACATTAACTTTGGGCCATGACCCACGTTAGACTGGGGTTCGTTGGGTCCGTTAGAGTAAACTTTTCTTCTTGTGCTCACAGGACATTGTATTGGTAAATTCTAAATTATTCAGAATCAACCTATGAGAATTGTCCCTATCAGCAGGTGATAGGCGCCATACTTGTTTCAAATGGAATTGTCTTCTGCTGGATGTTTAGAGTGAAGGCATAGAAAAGGTGCCAGTCGCACCGACATGTGTAGTGCCCCATGCAGGCCGGAGTCAGTTATCATGTTATCAGTCAGTAACTGGCAAGTCAATTACAATTCAAAGGAAAACTGCTATCAAGATAAAACAAACCAATAAGAGGCACTGCAAGCATTAAACAACACATTCGTATAGAGTTCTTAGCGCTCTGATTGGTAGCTAGAACCATAATTGCCGCTTATTAACTTTGTCTACAGCTATAGTATTATGTCTATGTTACTATAATTGCAATTTCTCTATTTCTGCATGTACTTATTCTTCATTTTTGTTTTTACTGACTCTAAGAATGGGCAAAGAACCAACAGTCCTTATCAATTCTGGTCCCGCTCACAGTTCAATGAGTTTTATAGCTCCATAGTGAAGAGTGGGAGCGGCCAGAAAGAGATATGGGAGGGTGACTTTTTTTAATTACAGGATATCATGGCTGTATGCAGGTATAACATCTGCTGTAAGTAAATTAACCCTTTAACTCGCGAAAATAAGTGATCCTTTTTTCCTTTTGTAAACTGAACAAATTATTTTAATCCCTTGGGTATAAATAACAAATTTGTGCAATATTAATGGAGGTACAGTTGTCTGGCATATGGAAAGCTAGCTGTAGACATGCTATACACATGCTTTAATTGGCAACAAAAGATCTTAATGTACATCAGGAGTCTGTAAACTAATGGGAAATTGGTGCCCACCATGGACCCCTGACACAAGGAATAGAAGGGCCACAAGGAGGAAAATCAACCTGCACTGTTTATTTTCTCCTGACTAGAATAGTTTGGCTTGCATTATAGACATTAGACAACATTCCCTTAAAAAATTCTACTTCTTCATGACACCTGTTGATATTGACACATAAGATTTTGCCAAAGTAAAGAGTTTACCAATTGATCTAAACATATTACACTTATAAAACAGGGTTTTCCATCATCAGATGAATCATTCATGGTGCTAGTCTTTAAGATATGACAAACATTGAAAACACTGAGCGATATCGCAGAAAATCTCGCTAGTGGGTAAAAGCCCTAAAAGAATGATTGTGGGTTTGTAAATGCTGGCTTCTATGTGTCTATTTAACAGCATGTTACTATGTAAATAAGCAAATGTTCCACTCTGTGCGTGTGTAAAAGTACCACTATGTGAGTGCATGTGATGTGGTAAAAGTCTGCCACTGTGATTCAAAAGTGTGCAAAAGTGTGTATGTAGCTGTGTACAGTATATAAAAGAGCATGTAAGGACTTATTCACATGGCCACGAATAATGACCTTCTGTCTGTGTATTCCATTGACAGAATATGCAACCACAGTAGCCAATGATGCTACTCACTTTCGTAACTTTTCACATGGACAAATGATCTATGTGAAAAGTTTGCTGCATGACCCAATCTCATCCTTAGAGCAAAAACACATAGGTGCATGCGCTAATACGCTAACCACTACAGAGCATATTAGCACATGAACCAAGGGTATTTTTGTGGACTATTCAAACGCTGCGAAAATATATAACACTTTTTTATAATGGTTTTGCCTTGGCCTGTTTTGCAGCCGTGGTTTTTACGGCCACATAGCGGGACTAAAGCAAACCCATCTGTTTAAAGACCCTTTTACACACAACGATTATCGTTCAAAATTCACTCAAAAACCATCTTTTGAGCGATAAGCGTTGGGTGTAAATGTGCCCATCTTTTACTTTTCTGCTGAATGATGGATCTTAGTTCGGCATTGTTCGGCAGAAGAGCTGATAAGAAGGACCGCACGCTGTGTTCTGCCCGGGGAGCGCAGATAACATTGTCTCAGCTGTCAACCCCATGGCAGAACAGAGTATATTTATTCAGAAAACAGCGGCTGGTCTGTTCTCTGAATACACCTCCTCATGGCTCACATGCTACTAATTGGTACTAATAGGTTTTAGTACCAAGTAGTAGTTTATGCAAAATGATCATTCAGAAGCCATCTTTTGATTGATTATCTTTGTGTGTAAAAGGGTTTTCGTACTGTATCTTTGAAGTCAGCTTGGTTCTGTTACTGTAGGAGAATTGTAAATCGGACTTTGTTACCGCGGCGAATCTCTGCCGCGGGACCTGCCGCCCGGGAGCAGGAGCTGGCAGACGAACCTCTGCGGTCAGCCTATCTGACAGATAGAATCGCGGCAATTCGCAACATGCTACGCATTGCCGTCCACGAGCGGAGAATTTCAATGATTCTCTGCTCGTGGACTTGGGGCTGGCGCTTTCCATAGCAACACTATGGAAAGCTTCAGACAGCGTGATTCACGCCCATGGACAGGGGGCCTAAAGGTCTCACTAATACATGATACTATATGATCTGCAGTGTGGCAACTAAGGAGTTACACGCTTACAGGATTGCCATCTTTTCCATTCAGGATGGTTGGCACCAAAGTGCGGACAGGCCCGGGAAACTCGGCTCTCTTTAAACTCTGGCTTTCTGCAGCTTTATTTAATATATCACAGCAAACACTTGTGGTACATACAACGATCTTCAGGTTTCACAACACACAGGGTTTCCGCCACTATTCCCCACCTGGGGCGTCTAGAGGGCATCCTCCTCTGTTGGATCTTGTGACCCAAACTGGTCCACGTCGGACCTCAGGCTCCAAGTTCCTGATGCTGCCTCTATTGCCTCTCACTCTGGCTGGCAGTCAGCTTTGCACTGAGTGTGGCAGGAACTGATCCTTTTATCTTACTTCCTCCCACACCCACAGGTATTCCCTCTTTCCTCTCAGATACAAGAATGCCTGTCTACAGGCCCCTACAGTCCATTCTGTGTGCTGCCCTTCTATAGCAGGTTTGTAATATAGGTGAAAAGCTGGTTGGAGCATGATTGTTGATGCCAGATGTTTCAGTTTGAGAATTTTACAGACAGTAAGCTTCCTGGTATTTAATATACTACGGTTTGTAGAATGTATGAGTAATGTAATGACAATGAGAAAAAACATCACTTTGATCATGAACAATTTATGGACACAATGAGTCAGTTTAATGATTGAAAATTTGCCAATTTTCTGGCAAAACTGTCTTGCATGGTTTAGACCACATTTACCACGTGTTTATAGACACTTTTGGACACTTTTTATGACTTGTCCAACATAGATGGTGTGACTTTGCGGGAAAGCGACATAGCCTAAATGTCTCAAAAATGTCACAATATTTGCACCAAAATCTTGCCCCAATTTTTGTCATAAACTAAGCCAACTAATAGGCGGTATAAGGTGAAACTATACAGTCTGAAGATACACCAGATTTATCATCCAGAATGAGCCACTGTGATAAACCGCTGCATTTTAAGACTTTGTCTAAATTTGCACTATTTCACAGAATTAATAAATCTGCTGCAGTATTCTGTTATGATTCTGACAGGATTTGCATGAGTTGTAAAAGTGAAAACAACTGAAGGACTTATGGAAAGAACAAAGTCCACGTTTTTGCATTTTTTAAACAGAACCTGCCATTTCGTAGATTAATCTTGTAGAATGAGTTGGTGAAGGCAGGTAAATGAAAAAATGATCATAGCCCATTCCAGAATCGTGCAAGAAAAACATGGCTGCTGGAAGAATGAAACAAGTCCATCGCACTTGCAGCAAAAACAATCAAGATCAATGATCTAGGAAAAGACTAGAATCTTTTCTTTTTATTATATCATTTTTTAGCCATGTTTCAGCTTTAGAAATGTTCCATGCATGTATTACTCAATAATTGCGCCCTCAGTGCATTGCAGATTTTAGATAGACACTATATAATTCTGTTTTTGCAGAGTTTTTCACTATATGGTAGAATTTTGCGGTACATACAGGAAATACAGAACGTCACTAGCGCTTGCCAATGTGAGATTGTACTCGGCACACTATTGGCTGATGGGATGTGTCCTGTATCCTGGGCGCTGATTGGCTCACTAATCGTAGCATCCGTCTGTTTGTTCACTTTTGCGATTGTTTGGCAGTTCGCTCTACATATTCATTTGTGCTAATATAACGCTGCTATTTCGCTGGTTTTTCACGTATTATGGGGGTCTCTGGAAGTTGTGCCTAAAATAAATGGGGGCAAGTTTATGAAAACATAAAATAAAAACTGTCAACTCCTCACAGCACAGCTTTCATTTTTAAAGAGCACTATGAGGCTGGGTTCACACGGGACGGAATTGCCAGCAGAATGTCTGAAGCGGACATCCTGCTGCAGATCAGCCGCGGAATGCCTGCCTCCAGACCCGCAGCATTTAGTGCGGGTTTTGAAGCAGGTTGTATTGCTAATTCCTGTGCAGAATTCACCCCCTCATCGAGACGGGGTGGGTTCCAAGGTGGAAACGGTGATACAACTAACATGCAGTGGATTTGAATTCTGCGCCGCAAGGAAGTTTCCGCATGGGTATTGTGCCGGTGATTTCCACAGCATATGGGCAAGATTTTTAAAATCTTGTCCACTTTGCCCCTACTATAAATGCAGTGGAATTTCCGCACAGAAATTCCGCCCTGTGTGAACCGAGCCTAAGAAATTAAACATGTACTGTGATTGGTTGCTATTGACAACAAAGACAGTTTTTCTTTTTCACAGTTTGATAAATCTCCCAAAATAAATTTGCCATTGTGCTTTGTAAACCTACCTCTAAAGCGAAACAAGATACATATTTCAGATTTAACCAAAGACCAATTTGTAAGAGCATCTATAAATCCCCAATATAAATTAAAAATGGTAATACACATGAGATCGTAACTGTCGGACAGATTTTAGAATACTATTGCTGGATGACATTGCAGGTTACTCTTGTCAACCCACTGTCATGTTCAGAGGTGTAACTTGAAGCTCATGGGCCCCAATGCAAAACCTGCAACAGGGCCCCAAACTATA